>NW_028123787.1:0-656137 GCF_965194805.1 Balaenoptera borealis
TGATATCTCTCTGTTAGTGTGTCAAGTGGGTAAAAAGCGGCATAAACACAGCAGTGAAAAGCAGCTAAACCCCATTATAAAAATAAATTACTTTGAAAAACCCATGAAACAAAGACCGTGAAAGAGATAGAAATTCTTACACAATGCGTTCACGGGCTGTGATGCAACCTGGATTGACCATATCTAGACCCACAGCTGGATGAGACATAAGGGTGGACACTGTTGCGGCTGAGAGGTTTGGTGAGGTTGGGTGAGCAAACGCAGACCCTTTAAAGTAATACTGCGTGGTACCCATCGCATGGGTCCCAAATCTCCAGGTTCAAGGGCATCTTCCTACATCGAAAACATGCATGAGAATCCCAGAAGATGGTACACCGTGTGATGTGGAAAGGTTTCTAAAACGCATCTCATTTCTCATCTCCTTGTGCCCGGGTTCGCTATTCCAGCCACTTTACTAGCAATCTCCCTACTTGGAGCATCAGCACCTTTAACCTCCTGCTCCGTACAGGTTGCAATTTGTCCTGAGGGTGAACGGGAAGACGTGGAACCAATGAGAGACTAGCTCTTGGTGTTGGGACAGGCACAGGTCACTCTATTTTCCCATCAGGAAGAAGAATTAACCACAGGCTCAGCCTGCCCCCGGAACCAGAACAGGGCCTGAAGGCATGCTGCGCTTTTGCGGCCAGCTCCCTAAAAAGCGAGTTGCAATATGGAGGTTCAGGGCACTGCAATTCACAAACCTGCAGAGTTATAAATGATAACTCTCTTCCACAAATATATTGAGGGAAGGCAAAGAAGAGGATTTGAAATCAAGGCAGAATTGCAGGAAACAGATTTCAGGAGGTAGATTCGAATCGCCTTTAAAGCACATGAAAAGCAGCAAAACGTTGACAATGATGCCCTTGGCCAAAAAGGGCGTATGCGTTTTTTCCTGAATATATTCAGGAAAAAACGCATACGCCCTTTTTGGCCAACCAAGCAACTTGGAAAGGCAAATCAGCGCTACAAACAACTCTCGCTTCCCATTGCTCAAAAGGGCCATGCTGAAAAAAATGTCAAAACCAGAAATGCAGGACAGGCCATGGAGAAATGGGAGCCTTCCTATACTGATGGGCGGGATGTAAATTGCCAACAGCCACTCTGCAGAAGTGTACGGTGTGTCCTGAAACATCTAAAAAACACAGCTTAGAGAGCATAGGGCACTTCCACTCATGGGGGTATAAATTGGGAAAATGAAAATTCAGCAAGAGACAAGCACCCCAAAGTTTAGGGCTGCTCTGTTGACAAGGACCTCCACTTCATTCCACCTTCAATATCCCAGGAAAGAGAAAAATGGATAAAGAAGTTGTGGTCCTTATGTACAATGGAATATCACTCAGCCATGAAATCAATGTCATAAGGCTAGTAGCAGCATGATGAGTGGATTTAGGTACGACGATTCTAAGTGAAATAAGTCACACAGAAAAGGACACTTCTCATAAGGTATCACTTATAGAGGGAATGTAAAAACCGTTACACTTGAACTGAATCAGAAAACAGAACAGAGTCACACATGCAGAACACACACTATGGCTGCTTAACGGGAAAGGTGAGGTGGGGTGATACATAAAACAAGGGATTCAAATTAGCTCAGATACCGTTCCATAAACCCAATATGTAATAGACAAGACCTACTCCTTGCTCAGAGAACTGGACTCAACACGCCCTATTCACCACACAAGAATATATCTGACTAGTAATAATCTTAAAACCTATGTATTGATATCTCTCTGTTAGTGTGTCAAGTGGGTAAAAAGCGGCATAAACACAGCAGTGAAAAGCAGCTAAACCCCATTATAAAAATAAATTACTTTGAAAAACCCATGAAACAAAGACAGTGAAAGAGAGAGAAATTCTTACACAATGCGTTCAGGGGCTGTGATGCAACCTGGATTGACCATATCTAGACCCACAGCTGGATGAGACATAAGGGTGGACACTGTTGCGGCTGAGAGGTTTGGTGAGGTTGGGTGAGCAAACGCAGACCCTTTAAAGTAATACTGCGTGGTACCCATCGCATGGGTCCCAAATCTCCAGGTTCAAGGGCATCTTCCTACATCGAAAACATGCATGAGAAACCCAGAATATGGTACACCGTGTGATGGGGAAAGGTTTCTAAAACGCACCTCATTTCTCATCTCCTTGTGCTCGGGTTCACCATTCCAGCCACTTTACTAGCAATCTCCCTCCTTGGAGCATCATCACCTTTAACCTCCTGTTCCGTACAGGTTGCAATTTGTCCTGAGGATGAACGGGAAGACGTGGAACCAATGAGACACTAGCTCTTGGTGTTGGGACAGGCACAGGTCACTCTATTTTCCCATCAGGAAGAAGAATTAACCACAGGCTCAGCCTGCCCCCCGGAACAAGAACAGGGCCTGAAGCCATCCTGCGCTTTTGCGGCCATCTCCCAAAAACGCGAGTTGTAAAATGGAGGTTCAGGGCACTGCAATTCACAAACCTGCAGAGTTATAAATGATAACTCTCGTCCACAAATATATTGAGGGAAGGCAAAGAAGAGGATTTGAAATCAAGGCAGAATTGCAGGAAACAGATTTCAGGAGGTAGATTCGAATCGCCTTTAAAGCACATGAAAAGCGGCAAAACGTTTACAATGATGCCCTTGGCCAAAAAGGGCGTATGCGTTTTTTCCTGAATATATTCAGGAAAAAACGCATACGCCCTTTTTGGCCAACCAAGCAACCTGGAAAGGCAAATCAGCGCTACAAAGATGTCTCTCTTTCCATCGGTTAAAAAGGCCAAGCTGAATAAAGTGTCAAAACCAGAAATGCAGGACAGGCCATGGAGAAATGGGAGCCTTGCTACACTGATGGGCGGGATGTAAATTGCCAACAGCCACTCTGGAGAAGCGTACGGTGAGTCCTGAAACATCTAAAAAACAAAGCTTAGAGAGCATAGGGCACTTCCACTCATGGGGGTATAAATTGGGAAAATTAAAAATCAGCAAGACACAAGCACCCCAAAGTTTAGGGCTGCTCTGTTGACAAGGACCTCCACTTCATTCCACCTTCAATATCCCAGGAAAGAGAAAAATGGATAAAGAAGTTGTGGTCCTTATGTACAATGGAATATCACTCAGCCGTGAAATCAATGTCATAAGGCTAGTAGCAGCATGATGAGTGGATATAGGTACGACGACTCTAAGTGAAATAAGTCACACAGCAAAGGACACTTCTCATAAGGTATCACTTATAGAGGGAATGTAAAAACCGTTACACTTGAACTGAATTACAAAACAGAACAGAGTCACACATGCAGAAAACACACTATGGCTGCTTAACGGGAAAGGTGAGGTGGGGTGATACATAAAACAAGGGTTTCAAATTAGCTCAGATACCGTTCCATAAACCCAATATGTAATAGACAAGACCTACTCCTTGCTCAGAGAACTGGACTCAACACGCCCTATTCACCGCACAAGAATATATCTGACTAGTAATAATCTTAAAACCTATGTATTGATATGTCTCTGTTAGTGTGTCAAGTGGGTAAAAAGCGGCATAAACACAGCAGTGAAAAGCAGCTAAACCCCATTATAAAAATAAATTACTTTGAAAAACCCATGAAACAAAGACAGTGAAAGAGAGAGAAATTCTTACACAATGCGTTCACGGGCTGTGATGCAACCTGTATTGACCATATCTAGACCCACAGCTGGATGAGACATAAGGGTGGACACTGTTGCGGCTGAGAGGTTTGGTGAGGTTGGGTGAGCAAACGCAGACCCTTTAAAGTAATACTGCGTGGTACCCATCGCATGGGTCCCAAATCTCCAGGTTCAAGGGCATCTTCCTACATCGAAAACATGCATGAGAAACCCAGAAGATGGTACACCGTGTGATGTGGAAAGGTTTCTAAAACGCATCTCATTTCTCATCTCCTTGTGCCCGGGTTTGCTATTCCAGCCGCTTTACTAGCAATCTCCCTACTTGGAGCATCAGCACCTTTAACTTCCTGCTCCGTACAGGTTGCAATTTGTCCTGAGGGTGAACGGGAAGACGTGGAACCAATGAGAGACTAGCTCTTGGTGTTGGGACAGGCACAGGTCACTCTATTTTCCCATCAGGAAGAAGAATTAACCACAGGCTCAGCCTGCCCCCGGAACCAGAACAGGGCCTGAAGGCATCCTGCGCTTTTGCGGGCAGCTCCCTAAAAAGCGAGTTGCAAAATGGAGGTTCAGGGAACTGCAATTCACAAACCTGCAGAGTTATAAATGATAACTCTCGTCCACAAATATATTGAGGGAAGGCAAAGAAGAGGATTTGAAATCAAGGCAGAATTGCAGGAAACAGATTTCAGGAGGTAGATTCGAATCGCCTTTAAAGCACATGAAAAGCGGCAAAACGTTGACAATGATGCCCTTGGCCAAAAAGGGCGTATGCGTTTTTTCCTGAATATATTCAGGAAAAAACGCATACGCCCTTTTTGGCCAACCAAGCAACCTGGAAAGGCAAATCAGCGCTACAAAGATGTCTCGCTTCCCATCGGTTAAAAAGGCCATGCTGAATAAAGTGTCAAAACCACAAATGCAGGACAGGCCATGGAGAAATGGGAGCCTTGCTACACTGATGGGCGGGATGTAAATTGCCAACAGCCACTCTGGAGAAGCGTACGGTGAGTCCTGAAACATCTAAAAAACAAAGCTTAGAGAGCATAGGGCACTTCCACTCATGGGGTTATAAATTGGGAAAATTAAAAATCAGCAAGACACAAGCACCCCTAAGTTTAGGGCTGCTCTGTTGACAAGGACCTCCACTTCATTCCACCTTCAATATCCCAGGAAAGAGAAAAATGGATAAAGAAGTTGTGGTCCTTATGTACAATGGAATATCACTCAGCCGTGAAATCAATGCCATAAGGCTAGTACCAGCATGATGAGTGGATTTAGGTACGACGACTCTAAGTGAAATAAGTCACACAGAAAAGGATACTTCTCATAAGGTATCACTTATAGAGGGAATGTAAAAACCGTTACACTTGAACTGAATTACAAAACAGAACAGAGTCACACATGCAGAAAACACACTATGGCTGCTTAACGGGAAAGGTGAGGTGGGGTGATACATAAAACAAGGGTTTCAAATTAGATCAGATACCGTTCCATAAACCCAATATGTAATAGACAAGACCTACTCCTTGCTCAGAGAACTGGACTCAACACGCCCTATTCACCACACAAGAATATATCTGACTAGTAATAATCTTAAAACCTATGTATTGATATCTCTCTGTTAGTGTGTCAAGTGGGTAAAAAGCGGCATAAACACAGCAGTGAAAAGCAGCTAAACCCCATTATAAAAATAAATTACTTTGAAAAACCCATGAAACAAAGACAGTGAAAGAGAGAGAAATTCTTACACAATGCGTTCAGGGGCTGTGATGCAACCTGGATTGACCATATCTAGACCCACAGCTGGATGAGACATAAGGGTGGACACTGTTGCGGCTGAGAGGTTTGGTGAGGTTGGGTGAGCAAACGCAGACCCTTTAAAGTAATACTGCGTGGTACCCATCGCATGGGTCCCAAATCTCCAGGTTCCAGGGCATCTTCCTACATCGAAAACATGCATGAGATACCCAGAAGATGGTACACCGTGTGATGGGGATAGGTTTCTAAAACGCACCTCATTTCTCATCTGCTTGTGCCCGGGTTCGCCATTCCAGCCACTTTACTAGCAATCTCCCTCCTTGGAGCATCAGCACCTTTAACCTCCTGTTCCGTACAGGTTGCAATTTGTCCTGAGGATGAACGGGAAGACGTGGAACCAACGAGAGACTAGCTCTTGGTGTTGGGACAGGCACAGGTCACTCTATTTTCCCATCAGGAAGAAGAATTAACCACAGGATCAGCCTGCCCCTCGGAACCAGAACCGGGCCTGAAGCCATCCTGCGCATTTGCGGCCAGCTCCCTAAAAAGCGAGTTGTAAAATGGAGGTTCAGGGCACTGCAATTCACAAACCTGCAGAGTTATAAATGATAACTCTCATCCACAAATATATTGAGGGAAGGCAAAGAAGAGGATATGAAATCAAGGCAGAATTGCAGGAAACAGATTTCAGGAGGTAGATTCGAATCGCCTTTAAATCACATGAAAAGCAGAAAATCGTTGACAATGATGCCCTTGGCCAAAAAGGGCGTATGCGTTTTTTCCTGAATATATTCAGGAAAAAACGCATACGCCCTTTTTGGCCAACCAAGTAACCTGGAAAGGCAAATCAGCGCTACAAACAAGTCTCGCTTCCCATCGGTCAAAAGGGCCATGCTGAAAAAAATGTCAAAACCAGAAATGCAGGACAGGCCATGGAGAAATGGGAGCCTTGCTACACTGATGGGCGGGATGTAAATTGTCAACAGCCACTCTGGAGAAGTGTACGGTGAGTCCTGAAACGTCTAAAAAGCAAAGCTTAGAGAGCATAGGGCACTTCCACTCATGGGGGTATAAATTGGGAAAATGAAAAATCAGCAAGACACAAGCACCCCAAAGTTTAGGGCTGCTCTGTTGACAAGGACCTCCACTTCATTCCACCTTCAATATCCCAGGAAAGAGAAAAATGGATAAAGAAGTTGTGGTCCTTATGTACAATGGAATATCACTCAGCCATGAAATCAATGTCATAAGGCTAGTAGCAGCATGATGAGTGGATTTAGGTACGACGACTCTAAGTGAAATAAGTCACACAGAAAAGGACACTTCTCATAAGGTATCACTGATAGAGGGAATGTAAAAACCGTTACACTTGAACTGAATTACAAAACAGAACAGAGTCACACATGCAGAAAACACACTATGGCTGCTTAACGGGAAAGGTGAGGTGGGGTGATACATAAAACAAGGGTTTCAAATTAGCTCAGATACCGTTCCATAAAACCAATATGTAATAGACAAGACCTACTCCTTGCTCAGAGAACTGGACTCAACACGCCCTATTCACCGCACAAGAATATATCTGACTAGTAATAATCTTAAAACCTATGTATTGATATCTCTCTGTTAGTGTGTCAAGTGGGTGTAAAGCGGCATAAACACAGCAGTGAAAAGCAGCTAAACCCCATTATAAAAATAAATTACTTTGAAAAACCCGTGAAACAAAGACAGTGAAAGAGAGCGAAATTCTTACACAATGCGTTCAGGGGCTGTGATGCAACCTGGATTGACCATATCTAGACCCACAGCTGGATGAGACATAAGGGTGGACACTGTTGCGGCTGAGAGGTTTGGTGAGGTTGGGTGAGCAAACGCAGACCCTTTAAAGTAATACTGCGTGGTACCCATCGCATGGGTCCCAAATCTCCAGGTTCAAGGGCATCTTCCTACATCGAAAACATGCATGAGATACCCAGAAGATGGTACACCGTGTGATGGGGAAAGGTTTCTAAAACGCAACTCATTTCTCATTTGCTTGTGCCCGGGTTCGCCATTCCAGCCACTTTACTAGCAATCTCCCTCCTTGGAGCATCAGCACCTTTAACCTCCTGTTCCGTACAGGTTGCAATTTGTACTGAGGATGAATGGGAAGACGTGGAACCAATGAAAGACTAGCTCTTGGTGTTGGGACAGGCACAGGTCACTCTATTTTCCCATCAGGAAGAAGAATTAACCACAGGCTCAGCCTGCCCCCCGGAACCAGAACAGGGGCTGAAGCCATCCTGCGCTTTTGCGGCCAGCTCCCTAAAAAGCGAGTTGTAAAATGGAGGTTCAGGGCACTGCAATTCACAAACCTGCAGAGTTATAAATGATAACTCTCATCCACAAATATATTGAGGGAAGGCAAAGAAGAGGATTTGAAATCAAGGCAGAATTGCAGGAAACAGATTTCAGGAGGTAGATTCGAATCGCCTTTAAATCACATGAAAAGCAGAAAATCGTTGACAATGATGCCCTTGGCCAAAAAGGGCGTATGCGTTTTTTCCTGAATATATTCAGGAAAAAACGCATACGCCCTTTTTGGCCAACCAAGTAACCTGGAAAGGCAAATCAGCGCTACAAACAAGTCTCGCTTCCCATCGGTCAAAAGGGCCATGTTGAAAAAAATGTCAAAACCAGAAATGCAGGACAGGCCATGGAGAAATGGGAGCCTTCCTATACTGATGGGCGGGATGTAAATTGCCAACAGCCACTCTGCAGAAGTGTACGGTGTGTCCTGAAACATCTAAAAAACACAGCTTAGAGAGCATAGGGCACTTCCACTCATGGGGGTATAAATTGGGAAAATGAAAATTGAGCAAGAGACAAGCACCCCAAAGTTTAGGGCTGCTCTGTTGACAAGGACCTCCGCTTCATTCCACCTTCAATATCCCAGGAAAGAGAAAAATGGATAAAGAAGTTGTGGTCCTTATGTACAATGGAATATCACTCAGCCATGAAATCAATGTCATAAGGCTAGTAGCAGCATGATGAGTGGATTTAGGTACGACGATTCTAAGTGAAATAAGTCACACAGAAAAGGACACTTCTCATAAGGTATCACTTATAGAGGGAATGTAAAAACCGTTACACTTGAACTGAATCAGAAAACAGAACAGAGTCACACATGCAGAAAACACACTATGGCTGCTTAACGGGAAAGGTGAGGTGGGGTGATACATAAAACAAGGGTTTCAAATTAGCTCAGATACCGTTCCATAAACCCAATATGTAATAGACAAGACCTACTCCTTGCTCAGAGAACTGGACTCAACACGCCCTATTCACCACACAAGAATATATCTGACTAGTAATAATCTTAAAACCTATGTATTGATATCTCTCTGTTAGTGTGTCAAGTGGGTAAAAAGCGGCATAAACACAGCAGTGAAAAGCAGCTAAACCCCATTATAAAAATAAATTATTTTGAAAAACCCATGAAACAAAGACAGTGAAAGAGAGAGAAATTCTTACACAATGCGTTCAGGGGCTGTGATGCAACCTGGATTGACCATATCTAGACCCACAGCTGGATGAGACATAAGGGTGGACACTGTTGCGGCTGAGAGGTTTGGTGAGGTTGGGTGAGCAAACGCAGACCCTTTAAAGTAATACTGCGTGGTACCCATCGCATGGGTCCCAAATCTCCAGGTTCAAGGTCATCTTCCTACATCGAAAACATGCATGAGATACCCAGAAGATGGTACACCGTGTGATGGGGAAAGGTTTCTAAAACGCACCTCATTTCTCATCTGCTTGTGCCCGGGTTCGCCATTCCAGCCACTTTACTAGCAATCTCCCTCCTTGGAGCATCAGCACCTTTAACCTCCTGTTCCGTACAGGTTGCAATTTGTACTGAGGATGAACGGGAAGACGTGGAACCAATGAAAGACTAGCTCTTGGTGTTGGGACAGGCACAGGTCACTCTATTTTCCCATCAGGAAGAAGAATTAACCACAGGCTCAGCCTGCCCCCCGGAACCAGAACAGGGCCTGAAGCCATCCTGCGCTTTTGCGGCCAGCTACCTAAAAAGCGAGTTGTAAAATGGAGGTTCAGGGCACTGCAATTCACAAACCTGCAGACTTATAAATGATAACTCTCATCCACAAATATATTGAGGGAAGGCAAAGAAGAGGATTTGAAATCAAGGCAGAATTGCAGGAAACAGATTTCAGGAGGTAGATTCGAATCGCCTTTAAAGCACATGAAAAGCGGCAAAACGTTGACAATGATGCCCTTGGCCAAAAAGGGCGTATGCGTTTTTTCCTGAATATATTCAGGAAAAAACGCATACGCCCTTTTTGGCCAACCAAGCAACCTGGAAAGGCAAATCAGCGCTACAAAGATGTCTCGCTTCCCATCGGTCAAAAGGGCCATGCTGAAAAAAGTGTCAAAACCAGAAATGCAGGACAGGCCATGGAGAAATGGGAGCCTTGCTACACTGATGGGCGGGATGTAAATTGTCAACAGCCACTCTGGAGAAGTGTACGGTGAGTCCTGAAACGTCTAAAAAGCAAAGCTTAGAGAGCATAGGGCCCATCCACTCATGGGGGTATAAATTGGGAAAATGAAAAATCAGCAAGACACAAGCACCCCAAAGTTTAGGGCTGCTCTGTTGACAAGGACCTCCACTTCATTCCACCTTCAATATCCCAGGAAAGAGAAAAATGGATAAAGAAGTTGTGGTCCTTATGTACAATGGAATATCACTCAGCCGTGAAATCAATGTCATAAGGCTAGTAGCAGCATGATGAGTGGATTTAGGTACGACGACTCTAAGTGAAATAAGTCACACAGAAAAGGACACTTCTCATAAGGTATCACTGATAGAGGGAATGTAAAAACCGTTACACTTGAACTGAATTACAAAACAGAACAGAGTCACACATGCAGAAAACACACTATGGCTGCTTAACGGGAAAGGTGAGGTGGGGTGATACATAAAACAAGGGTTTCAAATTAGCTCAGATACCGTTCCATAAACCCAATATGTAATAGACAAGACCTACTCCTTGCTCAGAGAACTGGACTCAACACGCCCTATTCACCGCACAAGAATATATCTGACTAGTAATAATCTTAAAACCTATGTATTGATATCTCTCTGTTAGTGTGTCAAGTGGGTAAAAAGCGGCATAAACACAGCAGTGAAAAGCAGCTAAACCCCATTATAAAAATAAATTACTTTGAAAAACCCATGAAACAAAGACAGTGAAAGAGAGAGGAATTCTTACACAATGCGTTCAGAGGCTGTGATGCAACCTGGATTGACCATATCTAGACCCACAGCTGGATGAGAAATAAGGGTGGACACTGTTGCGGCTGAGAGGTTTGGTGAGGTTGGGTGAGCAAACGCAGACCCTTTAAAGTATTACTGCGTGGTACCCATCGCATGGGTCCCAAATCTCCAGGTTCAAGGGCATCTTCCTACATCGAAAACATGCATGAGATACCCAGAAGATGGTACACCGTGTGATGGGGAAAGGTTTCTAAAACGCACCTCATTTCTCATCTGCTTGTGCCCGGGTTCGCCATTCCAGCCACTTTACTAGCAATCTCCCTCCTTGGAGCTTCAGCACCTTTAACCTCCTGTTCCGTACAGGTTGCAATTTGTACTGAGGATGAACGTGAAGACGTGGAACCAATGAAAGACTAGCTCTTGGTGTTGGGACAGGCACAGGTCACTCTATTTTCCCATCAGGAAGAAGAATTAACCACAGGCTCAGCCTGCCCCCCGGAACCAGAACAGGGCCTGAAGCCATCCTGCGCTTTTGCGGCCAGCTCCCTAAAAAGCGAGTTGTAAAATGGAGGTTCAGGGCACTGCAATTCACAAACCTGCAGAGTTATAAATGATAACTCTCATCCACAAATATATTGAGGGAAGGCAAAGAAGAGGATTTGAAATCAAGGCAGAATTGCAGGAAACAGATTTCAGGAGGTAGATTCGAATCGCCTTTAAAGCACATGAAAAGCGGCAAAACGTTGACAATGATGCCCTTGGCCAAAAAGGGCGTATGCGTTTTTTCCTGAATATATTCAGGAAAAAACGCATACGCCCTTTTTGGCCAACCAAGTAACCTGGAAAGGCAAATCAGCGCTACAAACAAGTCTCGCTTCCCATCGGTCAAAAGGGCCATGCTGAAAAAAATGTCAAAACCAGAAATGCAGGACAGGCCATGGAGAAATGGGAGCCTTCCTATACTGATGGGCGGGATGTAAATTGCCAACAGCCACTCTGCAGAAGTGTACGGTGTGTCCTGAAACATCTAAAAAACACAGCTTAGAGAGCATAGGGCACTTCCACTCATGGGGGTATAAATTGGGAAAATGAAAATTGAGCAAGAGACAAGCACCCCAAAGTTTAGGGCTGCTCTGTTGACAAGGACCTCCGCTTCATTCCACCTTCAATATCCCAGGAAAGAGAAAAATGGATAAAGAAGTTGTGGTCCTTATGTACAATGGAATATCACTCAGCCATGAAATCAATGTCATAAGGCTAGTAGCAGCATGATGAGTGGATTTAGGTACGACGATTCTAAGTGAAATAAGTCACACAGAAAAGGACACTTCTCATAAGGTATCACTTATAGAGGGAATGTAAAAACCGTTACACTTGAACTGAATCAGAAAACAGAACAGAGTCACACATGCAGAAAACACACTATAGCTGCTTAACGGGAAAGGTGAGGTGGGGTGATACATAAAACAAGGGATTCAAATTAGCTCAGATACCGTTCCATAAACCCAATATGTAATAGACAAGACCTACTCCTTGCTCAGAGAACTGGACTCAACACGCCCTATTCACCACACAAGAATATATCTGACTAGTAATAATCTTAAAACCTATGTATTGATATCTCTCTGTTAGTGTGTCAAGTGGGTAAAAAGCGGCATAAACACAGCAGTTAAAAGCAGCTAAACCCCATTATAAAAATAAATTATTTTGAAAAACCCATGAAACAAAGACAGTGAAAGAGAGAGAAATTCTTACACAATGCGTTCAGGGGCTGTGATGCAACCTGGATTGACCATATCTAGACCCACAGCTGGATGAGACATAAGGGTGGACACTGTTGCGGCTGAGAGGGTTGGTGAGGTTGGGTGAGCAAACGCAGACCCTTTAAAGTAATACTGCGTGGTACCCATCGCATGGGTCCCAAATCTCCAGGTTCAAGGGCATCTTCCTACATCGAAAACATGCATGAGATACCCAGAAGATGGTACACCGTGTGATGGGGATAGGTTTCTAAAACGCACCTCATTTCTCATCTGCTTGTGCCCGGGTTCGCCATTCCAGCCACTTTACTAGCAATCTCCCTCCTTGGAGCATCAGCACCTTTAACCTCCTGTTCCGTACAGGTTGCAATTTGTCCTGAGGATAAACGGGAAGACGTGGAACCAACGAGAGACTAGCTCTTGGTGTTGGGACAGGCACAGGTCACTCTATTTTCCCATCAGGAAGAAGAATTAACCACAGGATCAGCCTGCCCCCCGGAACCAGAACCGGGCCTGAAGCCATCCTGCGCTTTTGCGGCCAGCTCCCTAAAAAGCGAGTTGTAAAATGGAGGTTCAGGGCACTGCAATTCACAAACCTGCAGAGTTATAAATGATAACTCTCATCCACAAATATATTGAGGGAAGGCAAAGAAGAGGATTTGAAATCAAGGCAGAATTGCAGGAAACAGATTTCAGGAGGTAGATTCGAATCGCCTTTAAATCACATGAAAAGCAGAAAATCGTTGACAATGATGCCCTTGGCCAAAAAGGGCGTATGCGTTTTTTCCTGAATATATTCAGGAAAAAACGCATACGCCCTTTTTGGCCAACCAAGTAACCTGGAAAGGCAAATCAGCGCTACAAACAAGTCTCGCTTCCCATCGGTCAAAAGGGCCATGCTGAAAAAAATGTCAAAACCAGAAATGCAGGACAGGCCATGGAGAAATGGGAGCCATCCTATACTGATGGGCGGGATGTAAATTGCCAACAGCCCCTCTGCAGAAGTGTACGGTGTGTCCTGAAACATCTAAAAAACACAGCTTAGAGAGCATAGGGCACTTCCACTCATGGGGGTATAAATTGGGAAAATGAAAAATCAGCAAGACACAAGCACCCCAAAGTTTAGGGCTGCTCTGTTGACAAGGACCTCCACTTCATTCCACCTTCAATATCCCAGGATAGAGAAAAATGGATAAAGAAGTTGTGGTCCTTATGTACAATGGAATATCACTCAGCCATGAAATCAATGTCATAAGACTAGTAGCAGCATGATGAGTGGATTTAGGTACGACGATTCTAAGTGAAATAAGTCACACAGAAAACGACACTTCTCATAAGGTATCACTTATAGAGGGAATGTAAAAACCGTTACACTTGAACTGAATCAGAAAACAGAACAGAGTCACACATGCAGAAAACACACTATGGCTGCTTAACGGGAAAGGTGAGGTGGGGTGATACATAAAACAAGGGATTCAAATTAGCTCAGATACCGTTCCATAAACCCAATATGTAATAGACAAGACCTACTCCTTGCTCAGAGAACTGGACTCAACACGCCCTATTCACCACACAAGAATATATCTGACTAGTAATAATCTTAAAACCTATGTATTGATATCTCTCTGTTAGTGTGTCAAGTGGGTAAAAAGCGGCATAAACACAGCAGTGAAAAGCAGCTAAACCCCATTATAAAAATAAATTATTTTGAAAAACCCATGAAACAAAGACAGTGAAAGAGAGAGAAATTCTTACACAATGCGTTCAGGGGCTGTGATGCAACCTGGATTGACCATATCTAGACCCACAGCTGGATGAGACATAAGGGTGGACACTGTTGCGGCTGAGAGGTTTGGTGAGGTTGGGTGAGCAAACGCAGACCCTTTAAAGTAATACTGCGTGGTACCCATCGCATGGGTCCCAAATCTCCAGGTTAAAGGTCATCTTCCTACATCGAAAACATGCATGAGATACCCAGAAGATGGTACACCGTGTGATGGGGAAAGGTTTCTAAAACGCACCTCATTTCTCATCTGCTTGTGCCCGGGTTCGCCATTCCAGCCACTTTACTAGCAATCTCCCTCCTTGGAGCATCAGCACCTTTAACCTCCTGTTCCGTACAGGTTGCAATTTGTACTGAGGATGAACGGGAAGACGTGGAACCAATGAAAGACTAGCTCTTGGTGTTGGGACAGGCACAGGTCACTCTATTTTCCCATCAGGAAGAAGAATTAACCACAGGCTCAGCCTGCCCCCCGGAACCAGAACAGGGCCTGAAGCCATCCTGCGCTTTTGCGGCCAGCTCCCTAAAAAGCGAGTTGTAAAATGGAGGTTCAGGGCACTGCAATTCACAAACCTGCAGAGTTATAAATGATAACTCTCATCCACAAATATATTGAGGGAAGGCAAAGAAGAGGATTTGAAATCAAGGCAGAATTGCAGGAAACAGATTTCAGGAGGTAGATTCGAATCGCCTTTAAAGCACATGAAAAGCGGCAAAACGTTGACAATGATGCCCTTGGCCAAAAAGGGCGTATGCGTTTTTTCCTGAATATATTCAGGAAAAAACGCATACGCCCTTTTTGGCCAACCAAGTAACCTGGAAAGGCAAATCAGCGCTACAAACAAGTCTCGCTTCCCATCGGTCAAAAGGGCCATGCTGAAAAAAATGTCAAAACCAGAAATGCAGGACAGACCATGGAGAAATGGGAGCCTTCCTATACTGATGGGCGGGATGTAAATTGTCAACAGCCACTCTGCAGAAGTGTACGGTGTGTCCTGAAACATCTAAAAAACACAGCTTAGAGAGCATAGGGCACTTCCACTCATGGGGGTATAAATTGGGAAAATGAAAAATCAGCAAGAAACAAGCACCCCAAAGTTTAGGGCTGCTCTGTTGACAAGGACCTCCACTTCATTCCACCTTCAATATCCCAGGAAAGAGAAAAATGGATAAAGAAGTTGTGGTCCTTATGTACAATGGAATATCACTCAGCCGTGAAATCAATGTCATAAGGCTAGTACCAGCATGATGAGTGGATTTAGGTACGACGACTCTAAGTGAAATAAGTCACACAGAAAAGGACACTTCTCATAAGGTATCACTTATAGAGGGAATGTAAAAACCGTTACACTTGAACTGAATTACAAAACAGAACAGAGTCACACATGCAGAAAACACACTATGGCTGCTTAACGGGAAAGGTGAGGTGGGGTGATACATAAAACAAGGGTTTCAAATTAGCTCAGATACCGTTCCATAAACCCAATATGTAATAGACAAGACCTACTCCTTGCTCAGAGAACTGGACTCAACACGCCCTATTCACCGCACAAGAATATATCTGACTAGTAATAATCTTAAAACCTATGTATTGATATCTCTCTGTTAGTGTGTCAAGTGGGTAAAAAGCGGCATAAACACAGCAGTGAAAAGCAGCTAAACCCCATTATAAAAATAAATTACTTTGAAAAACCCATGAAACAAAGACAGTGAAAGAGAGAGAAATTCTTACACAATGCGTTCAGGGGCTGTGATGCAACCTGGATTGACCATATCTAGACCCACAGCTGGATGAGACATAAGGGTGGACACTGTTGCGGCTGAGAGGTTTGGTGAGGTTGGGTGAACAAACGCAGACCCTTTAAAGTAATACTGCCTGGTACCCATCGCATGGGTCCCAAATCTCCAGGTTCAAGGGCATCTTCCTACATCGAAAACATGCATGAGATACCCAGAAAATGGTACACCGTGTGATGGGGATAGGTTTCTAAAACGCACCTCATTTCTCATCTGCTTGTGCCCGGGTTCGCCATTCCAGCCACTTTACTAGCAATCTCCCTCCTTGGAGCATCAGCACCTTTAACCTCCTGTTCCGTACAGGTTGCAATTTGTCCTGAGGATGAACGGGAAGACGTGGAACCAACGAGAGACTAGATCTTGGTGTTGGGACAGGCACAGGTCACTCTATTTTCCCATCAGGAAGAAGAATTAACCACAGGATCAGCCTGCCCCCCGGAACCAGAACCGGGCCTGAAGCCATCCTGCGCATTTGCGGCCAGCTCCCTAAAAAGCGAGTTGTAAAATGGAGGTTCAGGGCACTGCAATTCACAAACCTGCAGAGTTATAAATGATAACTCTCATCCACAAATATATTGAGGGAAGGCAAAGAAGAGGATTTGAAATCAAGGCAGAATTGCAGGAAACAGATTTCAGGAGGTAGATTCGAATCGCCTTTAAAGCACATGAAAAGCAGAAAATCGTTGACAATGATGCCCTTGGCCAAAAAGGGCGTATGCGTTTTTTCCTGAATATATTCAGGAAAAAACGCATACGCCCTTTTTGGCCAACCAAGTAACCTGGAAAGGCAAATCAGCGCTACAAACAAGTCTCGCTTCCCATCGGTCAAAAGGGCCATGCTGAAAAAAATGTCAAAACCAGAAATGCAGGACAGGCCATGGAGAAATGGGAGCCATCCTATACTGATGGGCGGGATGTAAATTGCCAACAGCCACTCTGCAGAAGTGTACGGTGTGTCCTGAAACATCTAAAAAACACAGCTTAGAGAGCATAGGGCACTTCCACTCATGGGGGTATAAAGTGGGAAAATGAAAAATCAGCAAGACACAAGCACCCCAAAGTTTAGGGCTGCTCTGTTGACAAGGACCTCCACTTCATTCCACCTTCAATATCCCAGGAAAGAGAAAAATGGATAAAGAAGTTGTGGTCCTTATGTACAATGGAATATCACTCAGCCATGAAATCAATGTCATAAGGCTAGTACCAGCATGATGAGTGGATTTAGGTACGACGATTCTAAGTGAAATAAGTCACACAGAAAACGACACTTCTCATAAGGTATCACTTATAGAGGGAATGTAAAAACCGTTACACTTGAACTGAATCAGAAAACAGAACAGAGTCACACATGCAGAAAACACACTATGGCTGCTTAACGGGAAAGGTGAGGTGGGGTGATACATAAAACAAGGGATTCAAATTAGCTCAGATACCGTTCTATCAACCCAATATGTAATAGACAAGACCTACTCCTTGCTCAGAGAACTGGACTCAACACGCCCTATTCACCACACAAGAATATATCTGACTAGTAATAATCTTAAAACCTATGTATTGATATCTCTCTGTTAGTGTGTCAAGTGGGTAAAAAGCGGCATAAACACAGCAGTGAAAAGCAGCTAAACCCCATTATAAAAATAAATTATTTTGAAAAACCCATGAAACAAAGACAGTGAAAGAGAGAGAAATTCTTACACAATGCGTTCAGGGGCTGTGATGCAACCTGGATTGACCATATCTAGACCCACAGCTGGATGAGACATAAGGGTGGACACTGTTGCGGCTGAGAGGTTTGGTGAGGTTGGGTGAGCAAACGCAGACCCTTTAAAGTAATACTGCGTGGTACCCATCGCATGGGTCCCAAATCTCCAGGTTCAAGGTCATCTTCCTACATCGAAAACATGCATGAGATACCCAGAAGATGGTACACCGTGTGATGGGGAAAGGTTTCTAAAACGCACCTCATTTCTCATCTGCTTGTGCCCGGGTTCGCCATTCCAGCCACTTTACTAGCAATCTCCCTCCTTGGAGCATCAGCACCTTTAACCTCCTGTTCCGTACAGGTTGCAATTTGTACTGAGGATGAACGGGAAGACGTGGAACCAATGAAAGACTAGCTCTTGGTGTTGGGACAGGCACAGGTCACTCTATTTTCCCATCAGGAAGAAGAATTAACCACAGGCTCAGCCTGCCCCCCGGAACCAGAACAGGGCCTGAAGCCATCCTGCGCTTTTGCGGCCAGCTCCCTAAAAAGCGAGTTGTAAAATGGAGGTTCAGGGCACTGCAATTCACAAACCTGCAGAGTTATAAATGATAACTCTCATCCACAAATATATTGAGGGAAGGCAAAGAAGAGGATTTGAAATCAAGGCAGAATTGCAGGAAACAGATTTCAGGAGGTAGATTCGAATCGCCTTTAAAGCACATGAAAAGCGGCAAAACGTTGACAATGATGCCCTTGGCCAGAAAGGGCGTATGCGTTTTTTCCTGAATATATTCAGGAAAAAACGCATACGCCCTTTTTGGCCAACCAAGCAACCTGGAAAGGCAAATCAGCGCTACAAAGATGTCTCGCTTCCCATCGGTCAAAAGGGCCATGCTGAAAAAAGTGTCAAAACCAGAAATGCAGGACAGGCCATGGAGAAATGGGAGCCTTGCTACACTGATGGGCGGGATGTAAATTGTCAACAGCCACTCTGGAGAAGTGTACGGTGAGTCCTGAAACGTCTAAAAAGCAAAGCTTAGAGAGCATAGGGCACTTCCACTCATGGGGGTATAAATTGGGAAAATGAAAAATCAGCAAGACACAAGCACCCCAAAGTTTAGGGCTGCTCTGTTGACAAGGACCTCCACTTCATTCCACCTTCAATATCCCAGGAAAGAGAAAAATGGATAAAGAAGTTGTGGTCCTTATGTACAATGGAATATCACTCAGCCATGAAATCAATGTCATAAGGCTAGTAGCAGCATGATGAGTGGATTTAGGTACGACGACTCTAAGTGAAATAAGTCACACAGAAAAGGACACTTCTCATAAGGTATCACTGATAGAGGGAATGTAAAAACCGTTACACTTGAACTGAATCAGAAAACAGAACAGAGTCACACATGCAGAAAACACACTATGGCTGCTTAACGGGAAAGGTGAGGTGGGGTGATACATAAAACAAGGGATTCAAATTAGCTCAGATACCGTTCTATAAACCCAATATGTAATAGACAAGACCTACTCCTTGTTCAGAGAACTGGACTCAACACGCCCTATTCACCACACAAGAATATATCTGACTAGTAATAATCTTAAAACCTATGTATTGATATCTCTCTGTTAGTGTGTCAAGTGGGTAAAAAGCGGCATAAACACAGCAGTGAAAAGCAGCTAAACCCCATTATAAAAATAAATTATTTTGAAAAACCCATGAAACAAAGACAGTGAAAGAGAGAGAAATTCTTACACAATGCGTTCAGGGGCTGTGATGCAACCTGGATTGACCATATCTAGACCCACAGCTGGATGAGACATAAGGGTGGACACTGTTGCGGCTGAGAGGTTTGGTGAGGTTGGGTGAGCAAACGCAGACCCTTTAAAGTAATACTGCGTGGTACCCATCGCATGGGTCCCAAATCTCCAGGTTCAAGGTCATCTTCCTACATCGAAAACATGCATGAGATACCCAGAAGATGGTACACCGTGTGATGGGGAAAGGTTTCTAAAACGCACCTCATTTCTCATCTGCTTGTGCCCGGGTTCGCCATTCCAGCCACTTTACTATCAATCTCCCTCCTTGGAGCATCAGCACCTTTAACCTCCTGTTCCGTACAGGTTGCAATTTGTACTGAGGATGAACGGGAAGACGTGGAACCAATGAAAGACTAGCTCTTGGTGTTGGGACAGGCACAGGTCACTCTATTTTCCCATCAGGAAGAAGAATTAACCACAGGCTCAGCCTGCCCCCCGGAACCAGAACAGGGCCTGAAGCCATCCTGCGCTTTTGCGGCCAGCTCCCTAAAAAGCGAGTTGTAAAATGGAGGTTCAGGGCACTGCAATTCACAAACCTGCAGACTTATAAATGATAACTCTCATCCACAAATATATTGAGGGAAGGCAAAGAAGAGGATTTGAAATCAAGGCAGAATTGCAGGAAACAGATTTCAGGAGGTAGATTCGAATCGCCTTTAAAGCACATGAAAAGCGGCAAAACGTTGACAATGATGCCCTTGGCCAGAAAGGGCGTATGCGTTTTTTCCTGAATATATTCAGGAAAAAACGCATACGCCCTTTTTGGCCAACCAAGCAACCTGGAAAGGCAAATCAGCGCTACAAAGATGTCTCGCTTCCCATCGGTCAAAAGGGCCATGCTGAAAAAAGTGTCAAAACCAGAAATGCAGGACAGGCCATGGAGAAATGGGAGCCTTGCTACACTGATGGGCGGGATGTAAATTGTCAACAGCCACTCTGGAGAAGTGTACGGTGAGTCCTGAAACGTCTAAAAAGCAAAGCTTAGAGAGCATAGGGCACTTCCACTCATGGGGGTATAAATTGGGAAAATGAAAAATCAGCAAGACACAAGCACCCCAAAGTTTAGGGCTGCTCTGTTGACAAGGACCTCCACTTCATTCCACCTTCAATATCCCAGGAAAGAGAAAAATGGATAAAGAAGTTGTGGTCCTTATGTACAATGGAATATCACTCAGCCATGAAATCAATGTCATAAGGCTAGTAGCAGCATGATGAGTGGATTTAGGTACGACGACTCTAAGTGAAATAAGTCACACAGAAAAGGACACTTCTCATAAGGTATCACTGATAGAGGGAATGTAAAAACCGTTACACTTGAACTGAATCAGAAAACAGAACAGAGTCACACATGCAGAAAACACACTATGGCTGCTTAACGGGAAAGGTGAGGTGGGGTGATACATAAAACAAGGGATTCAAATTAGCTCAGATACCGTTCTATAAACCCAATATGTAATAGACAAGACCTACTCCTTGTTCAGAGAACTGGACTCAACACGCCCTATTCACCACACAAGAATATATCTGACTAGTAATAATCTTAAAACCTATGTATTGATATCTCTCTGTTAGTGTGTCAAGTGGGTAAAAAGCGGCATAAACACAGCAGTGAAAAGCAGCTAAACCCCATTATAAAAATAAATTATTTTGAAAAACCCATGAAACAAAGACAGTGAAAGAGAGAGAAATTCTTACACAATGCGTTCAGGGGCTGTGATGCAACCTGGATTGACCATATCTAGACCCACAGCTGGATGAGACATAAGGGTGGACACTGTTGCGGCTGAGAGGTTTGGTGAGGTTGGGTGAGCAAACGCAAACCCTTTAAAGTAATACTGCGTGGTACCCATCGCATGGGTCCCAAATCTCCAGGTTCAAGGTCATCTTCCTACATCGAAAACATGCATGAGATACCCAGAAGATGGTACACCGTGTGATGGGGAAAGGTTTCTAAAACGCACCTCATTTCTCATCTGCTTGTGCCCGGGTTCGCCATTCCAGCCACTTTACTATCAATCTCCCTCCTTGGAGCATCAGCACCTTTAACCTCCTGTTCCGTACAGGTTGCAATTTGTACTGAGGATGAACGGGAAGACGTGGAACCAATGAAAGACTAGCTCTTGGTGTTGGGACAGGCACAGGTCACTCTATTTTCCCATCAGGAAGAAGAATTAACCACAGGCTCAGCCTGCCCCCCGGAACCAGAACAGGGCCTGAAGCCATCCTGCGCTTTTGCGGCCAGCTCCCTAAAAAGCGAGTTGTAAAATGGAGGTTCAGGGCACTGCAATTCACAAACCTGCAGAGTTATAAATGATAACTCTCATCCACAAATATATTGAGGGAAGGCAAAGAAGAGGATTTGAAATCAAGGCAGAATTGCAGGAAACAGATTTCAGGAGGTAGATTCGAATCGCCTTTAAAGCACATGAAAAGCGGCAAAACGTTGACAATGATGCCCTTGGCCAAAAAGGGCGTATGCGTTTTTTCCTGAATATATTCAGGAAAAAACGCATACGCCCTTTTTGGCCAACCAAGTAACCTGGAAAGGCAAATCAGCGCTACAAACAAGTCTCGCTTCCCATCGGTCAAAAGGGCCATGCTGAAAAAAATGTCAAAACCAGAAATGCAGGACAGGCCATGGAGAAATGGGAGCCATCCTATACTGATGGGCGGGATGTAAATTGCCAACAGCCACTCTGCAGAAGTGTACGGTGTGTCCTGAAACATCTAAAAAACACAGCTTAGAGAGCATAGGGCACTTCCACTCATGGGGGTATAAATTGGGAAAATGAAAAATCAGCAAGACACAAGCACCCCAAAGTTTAGGGCTGCTCTGTTGACAAGGACCTCCACTTCATTCCACCTTCAATATCCCAGGAAAGAGAAAAATGGATAAAGAAGTTGTGGTCCTTATGTACAATGGAATATCACTCAGCCATGAAATCAATGTCATAAGGCTAGTACCAGCATGATGAGTGGATTTAGGTACGACGATTCTAAGTGAAATAAGTCACACAGAAAACGACACTTCTCATAAGGTATCACTTATAGAGGGAATGTAAAAACCGTTACACTTGAACTGAATCAGAAAACAGAACAGAGTCACACATGCAGAAAACACACTATGGCTGCTTAACGGGAAAGGTGAGGTGGGGTGATACATAAAACAAGGGATTCAAATTAGCTCAGATACCGTTCTATCAACCCAATATGTAATAGACAAGACCTACTCCTTGCTCAGAGAACTGGACTCAACACGCCCTATTCACCACACAAGAATATATCTGACTAGTAATAATCTTAAAACCTATGTATTGATATCTCTCTGTTAGTGTGTCAAGTGGGTAAAAAGCGGCATAAACACAGCAGTGAAAAGCAGCTAAACCCCATTATAAAAATAAATTACTTTGAAAAACCCATGAAACAAAGACAGTGAAAGAGAGAGAAATTCTTACACAATGCGTTCAGGGGCTGTGATGCAACCTGGATTGACCATATCTAGACCCACAGCTGGATGAGACATAAGGGTGGACACTGTTGCGGCTGAGAGGTTTGGTGAGGTTGGGTGAGCAAACGCAGCCCCTTTAAAGTAATACTGCGTGGTACCCATCGCATGGGTCCCAAATCTCCAGGTTCAAGGGCATCTTCCTACATCGAAAACATGCATGAGAAACCCAGAATATGGTACACCGTGTGATGGGGAAAGGTTTCTAAAACGCACCTCATTTCTCATCTCCTTGTGCTCGGGTTCACCATTCCAGCCACTTTACTAGCAATCTCCCTCCTTGGAGCATCATCACCTTTAACCTCCTGTTCCGTACAGGTTGCAATTTGTCCTGAGGATGAACGGGAAGACGTGGAACCAATGAGACACTAGCTCTTGGTGTTGGGACAGGCACAGGTCACTCTATTTTCCCATCAGGAAGAAGAATTAACCACAGGCTCAGCCTGCCCCCCGGAACAAGAACAGGGCCTGAAGCCATCCTGCGCTTTTGCGGCCATCTCCCAAAAACGCGAGTTGTAAAATGGAGGTTCAGGGCACTGCAATTCACAAACCTGCAGAGTTATAAATGATAACTCTCGTCCACAAATATATTGAGGGAAGGCAAAGAAGAGGATTTGAAATCAAGGCAGAATTGCAGGAAACAGATTTCAGGAGGTAGATTCGAATCGCCTTTAAAGCACATGAAAAGCGGCAAAACGTTGACAATGATGCCCTTGGCCAAAAAGGGCGTATGCGTTTTTTCCTGAATATATTCAGGAAAAAACGCATACGCCCTTTTTGGCCAACCAAGCAACCTGGAAAGGCAAATCAGCGCTACAAAGATGTCTCTCTTTCCATCGGTTAAAAAGGCCAAGCTGAATAAAGTGTCAAAACCAGAAATGCAGGACAGGCCATGGAGAAATGGGAGCCTTGCTACACTGATGGGCGGGATGTAAATTGCCAACAGCCACTCTGGAGAAGCGTACGGTGAGTCCTGAAACATCTAAAAAACAAAGCTTAGAGAGCATAGGGCACTTCCACTCATGGGGGTATAAATTGGGAAAATTAAAAATCAGCAAGACACAAGCACCCCAAAGTTTAGGGCTGCTCTGTTGACAAGGACCTCCACTTCATTCCACCTTCAATATCCCAGGAAAGAGAAAAATGGATAAAGAAGTTGTGGTCCTTATGTACAATGGAATATCACTCAGCCGTGAAATCAATGTCATAAGGCTAGTAGCAGCATGATGAGTGGATATAGGTACGACGACTCTAAGTGAAATAAGTCACACAGCAAAGGACACTTCTCATAAGGTATCACTTATAGAGGGAATGTAAAAACCGTTACACTTGAACTGAATTACAAAACAGAACAGAGTCACACATGCAGAAAACACACTATGGCTGCTTAACGGGAAAGGTGAGGTGGGGTGATACATAAAACAAGGGTTTCAAATTAGCTCAGATACCGTTCCATAAACCCAATATGTAATAGACAAGACCTACTCCTTGCTCAGAGAACTGGACTCAACACGCCCTATTCACCGCACAAGAATATATCTGACTAGTAATAATCTTAAAACCTATGTATTGATATGTCTCTGTTAGTGTGTCAAGTGGGTAAAAAGCGGCATAAACACAGCAGTGAAAAGCAGCTAAACCCCATTATAAAAATAAATTACTTTGAAAAACCCATGAAACAAAGACAGTGAAAGAGAGAGAAATTCTTACACAATGCGTTCACGGGCTGTGATGCAACCTGGATTGACCATATCTAGACCCACAGCTGGATGAGACATAAGGGTGGACACTGTTGCGGCTGAGAGGTTTGGTGAGGTTGGGTGAGCAAACGCAGACCCTTTAAAGTAATACTGCGTGGTACCCATCGCATGGGTCCCAAATCTCCAGGTTCAAGGGCATCTTCCTACATCGAAAACATGCATGAGAAACCCAGAAGATGGTACACCGTGTGATGTGGAAAGGTTTCTAAAACGCATCTCATTTCTCATCTCCTTGTGCCCGGGTTTGCTATTCCAGCCGCTTTACTAGCAATCTCCCTACTTGGAGCATCAGCACCTTTAACTTCCTGCTCCGTACAGGTTGCAATTTGTCCTGAGGGTGAACGGGAAGACGTGGAACCAATGAGAGACTAGCTCTTGGTGTTGGGACAGGCACAGGTCACTCTATTTTCCCATCAGGAAGAAGAATTAACCACAGGCTCAGCCTGCCCCCGGAACCAGAACAGGGCCTGAAGGCATCCTGCGCTTTTGCGGGCAGCTCCCTAAAAAGCGAGTTGCAAAATGGAGGTTCAGGGAACTGCAATTCACAAACCTGCAGAGTTATAAATGATAACTCTCGTCCACAAATATATTGAGGGAAGGCAAAGAAGAGGATTTGAAATCAAGGCAGAATTGCAGGAAACAGATTTCAGGAGGTAGATTCGAATCGCCTTTAAAGCACATGAAAAGCGGCAAAACGTTGACAATGATGCCCTTGGCCAAAAAGGGCGTATGCGTTTTTTCCTGAATATATTCAGGAAAAAACGCATACGCCCTTTTTGGCCAACCAAGCAACCTGGAAAGGCAAATCAGCGCTACAAAGATGTCTCGCTTCCCATCGGTTAAAAAGGCCATGCTGAATAAAGTGTCAAAACCACAAATGCAGGACAGGCCATGGAGAAATGGGAGCCTTGCTACACTGATGGGCGGGATGTAAATTGCCAACAGCCACTCTGGAGAAGCGTACGGTGAGTCCTGAAACATCTAAAAAACAAAGCTTAGAGAGCATAGGGCACTTCCACTCATGGGGTTATAAATTGGGAAAATTAAAAATCAGCAAGACACAAGCACCCCTAAGTTTAGGGCTGCTCTGTTGACAAGGACCTCCACTTCATTCCACCTTCAATATCCCAGGAAAGAGAAAAATGGATAAAGAAGTTGTGGTCCTTATGTACAATGGAATATCACTCAGCCGTGAAATCAATGCCATAAGGCTAGTACCAGCATGATGAGTGGATTTAGGTACGACGACTCTAAGTGAAATAAGTCACACAGAAAAGGATACTTCTCATAAGGTATCACTTATAGAGGGAATGTAAAAACCGTTACACTTGAACTGAATTACAAAACAGAACAGAGTCACACATGCAGAAAACACACTATGGCTGCTTAACGGGAAAGGTGAGGTGGGGTGATACATAAAACAAGGGTTTCAAATTAGATCAGATACCGTTCCATAAACCCAATATGTAATAGACAAGACCTACTCCTTGCTCAGAGAACTGGACTCAACACGCCCTATTCACCACACAAGAATATATCTGACTAGTAATAATCTTAAAACCTATGTATTGATATCTCTCTGTTAGTGTGTCAAGTGGGTAAAAAGCGGCATAAACACAGCAGTGAAAAGCAGCTAAACCCCATTATAAAAATAAATTACTTTGAAAAACCCATGAAACAAAGACAGTGAAAGAGAGAGAAATTCTTACACAATGCGTTCAGGGGCTGTGATGCAACCTGGATTGACCATATCTAGACCCACAGCTGGATGAGACATAAGGGTGGACACTGTTGCGGCTGAGAGGTTTGGTGAGGTTGGGTGAGCAAACGCAGACCCTTTAAAGTAATACTGCGTGGTACCCATCGCATGGGTCCCAAATCTCCAGGTTCCAGGGCATCTTCCTACATCGAAAACATGCATGAGATACCCAGAAGATGGTACACCGTGTGATGGGGATAGGTTTCTAAAACGCACCTCATTTCTCATCTGCTTGTGCCCGGGTTCGCCATTCCAGCCACTTTACTAGCAATCTCCCTCCTTGGAGCATCAGCACCTTTAACCTCCTGTTCCGTACAGGTTGCAATTTGTCCTGAGGATGAACGGGAAGACGTGGAACCAACGAGAGACTAGCTCTTGGTGTTGGGACAGGCACAGGTCACTCTATTTTCCCATCAGGAAGAAGAATTAACCACAGGATCAGCCTGCCCCTCGGAACCAGAACCGGGCCTGAAGCCATCCTGCGCATTTGCGGCCAGCTCCCTAAAAAGCGAGTTGTAAAATGGAGGTTCAGGGCACTGCAATTCACAAACCTGCAGAGTTATAAATGATAACTCTCATCCACAAATATATTGAGGGAAGGCAAAGAAGAGGATATGAAATCAAGGCAGAATTGCAGGAAACAGATTTCAGGAGGTAGATTCGAATCGCCTTTAAATCACATGAAAAGCAGAAAATCGTTGACAATGATGCCCTTGGCCAAAAAGGGCGTATGCGTTTTTTCCTGAATATATTCAGGAAAAAACGCATACGCCCTTTTTGGCCAACCAAGTAACCTGGAAAGGCAAATCAGCGCTACAAACAAGTCTCGCTTCCCATCGGTCAAAAGGGCCATGCTGAAAAAAATGTCAAAACCAGAAATGCAGGACAGGCCATGGAGAAATGGGAGCCTTGCTACACTGATGGGCGGGATGTAAATTGTCAACAGCCACTCTGGAGAAGTGTACGGTGAGTCCTGAAACGTCTAAAAAGCAAAGCTTAGAGAGCATAGGGCACTTCCACTCATGGGGGTATAAATTGGGAAAATGAAAAATCAGCAAGACACAAGCACCCCAAAGTTTAGGGCTGCTCTGTTGACAAGGACCTCCACTTCATTCCACCTTCAATATCCCAGGAAAGAGAAAAATGGATAAAGAAGTTGTGGTCCTTATGTACAATGGAATATCACTCAGCCATGAAATCAATGTCATAAGGCTAGTAGCAGCATGATGAGTGGATTTAGGTACGACGACTCTAAGTGAAATAAGTCACACAGAAAAGGACACTTCTCATAAGGTATCACTGATAGAGGGAATGTAAAAACCGTTACACTTGAACTGAATTACAAAACAGAACAGAGTCACACATGCAGAAAACACACTATGGCTGCTTAACGGGAAAGGTGAGGTGGGGTGATACATAAAACAAGGGTTTCAAATTAGCTCAGATACCGTTCCATAAAACCAATATGTAATAGACAAGACCTACTCCTTGCTCAGAGAACTGGACTCAACACGCCCTATTCACCGCACAAGAATATATCTGACTAGTAATAATCTTAAAACCTATGTATTGATATCTCTCTGTTAGTGTGTCAAGTGGGTGTAAAGCGGCATAAACACAGCAGTGAAAAGCAGCTAAACCCCATTATAAAAATAAATTACTTTGAAAAACCCGTGAAACAAAGACAGTGAAAGAGAGCGAAATTCTTACACAATGCGTTCAGGGGCTGTGATGCAACCTGGATTGACCATATCTAGACCCACAGCTGGATGAGACATAAGGGTGGACACTGTTGCGGCTGAGAGGTTTGGTGAGGTTGGGTGAGCAAACGCAGACCCTTTAAAGTAATACTGCGTGGTACCCATCGCATGGGTCCCAAATCTCCAGGTTCAAGGGCATCTTCCTACATCGAAAACATGCATGAGATACCCAGAAGATGGTACACCGTGTGATGGGGAAAGGTTTCTAAAACGCAACTCATTTCTCATTTGCTTGTGCCCGGGTTCGCCATTCCAGCCACTTTACTAGCAATCTCCCTCCTTGGAGCATCAGCACCTTTAACCTCCTGTTCCGTACAGGTTGCAATTTGTACTGAGGATGAATGGGAAGACGTGGAACCAATGAAAGACTAGCTCTTGGTGTTGGGACAGGCACAGGTCACTCTATTTTCCCATCAGGAAGAAGAATTAACCACAGGCTCAGCCTGCCCCCCGGAACCAGAACAGGGGCTGAAGCCATCCTGCGCTTTTGCGGCCAGCTCCCTAAAAAGCGAGTTGTAAAATGGAGGTTCAGGGCACTGCAATTCACAAACCTGCAGAGTTATAAATGATAACTCTCATCCACAAATATATTGAGGGAAGGCAAAGAAGAGGATTTGAAATCAAGGCAGAATTGCAGGAAACAGATTTCAGGAGGTAGATTCGAATCGCCTTTAAATCACATGAAAAGCAGAAAATCGTTGACAATGATGCCCTTGGCCAAAAAGGGCGTATGCGTTTTTTCCTGAATATATTCAGGAAAAAACGCATACGCCCTTTTTGGCCAACCAAGTAACCTGGAAAGGCAAATCAGCGCTACAAACAAGTCTCGCTTCCCATCGGTCAAAAGGGCCATGTTGAAAAAAATGTCAAAACCAGAAATGCAGGACAGGCCATGGAGAAATGGGAGCCTTCCTATACTGATGGGCGGGATGTAAATTGCCAACAGCCACTCTGCAGAAGTGTACGGTGTGTCCTGAAACATCTAAAAAACACAGCTTAGAGAGCATAGGGCACTTCCACTCATGGGGGTATAAATTGGGAAAATGAAAATTGAGCAAGAGACAAGCACCCCAAAGTTTAGGGCTGCTCTGTTGACAAGGACCTCCGCTTCATTCCACCTTCAATATCCCAGGAAAGAGAAAAATGGATAAAGAAGTTGTGGTCCTTATGTACAATGGAATATCACTCAGCCATGAAATCAATGTCATAAGGCTAGTAGCAGCATGATGAGTGGATTTAGGTACGACGATTCTAAGTGAAATAAGTCACACAGAAAAGGACACTTCTCATAAGGTATCACTTATAGAGGGAATGTAAAAACCGTTACACTTGAACTGAATCAGAAAACAGAACAGAGTCACACATGCAGAAAACACACTATGGCTGCTTAACGGGAAAGGTGAGGTGGGGTGATACATAAAACAAGGGTTTCAAATTAGCTCAGATACCGTTCCATAAACCCAATATGTAATAGACAAGACCTACTCCTTGCTCAGAGAACTGGACTCAACACGCCCTATTCACCACACAAGAATATATCTGATTAGTAATAATCTTAAAACCTATGTATTGATATCTCTCTGTTAGTGTGTCAAGTGGGTAAAAAGCGGCATAAACACAGCAGTGAAAAGCAGCTAAACCCCATTATAAAAATAAATTATTTTGAAAAACCCATGAAACAAAGACAGTGAAAGAGAGAGAAATTCTTACACAATGCGTTCAGGGGCTGTGATGCAACCTGGATTGACCATATCTAGACCCACAGCTGGATGAGACATAAGGGTGGACACTGTTGCGGCTGAGAGGTTTGGTGAGGTTGGGTGAGCAAACGCAGACCCTTTAAAGTAATACTGCGTGGTACCCATCGCATGGGTCCCAAATCTCCAGGTTAAAGGTCATCTTCCTACATCGAAAACATGCATGAGATACCCAGAAGATGGTACACCGTGTGATGGGGAAAGGTTTCTAAAACGCACCTCATTTCTCATCTGCTTGTGCCCGGGTTCGCCATTCCAGCCACTTTACTAGCAATCTCCCTCCTTGGAGCATCAGCACCTTTAACCTCCTGTTCCGTACAGGTTGCAATTTGTACTGAGGATGAACGGGAAGACGTGGAACCAATGAAAGACTAGCTCTTGGTGTTGGGACAGGCACAGGTCACTCTATTTTCCCATCAGGAAGAAGAATTAACCACAGGCTCAGCCTGCCCCCCGGAACCAGAACAGGGCCTGAAGCCATCCTGCGCTTTTGCGGCCAGCTCCCTAAAAAGCGAGTTGTAAAATGGAGGTTCAGGGCACTGCAATTCACAAACCTGCAGAGTTATAAATGATAACTCTCATCCACAAATATATTGAGGGAAGGCAAAGAAGAGGATTTGAAATCAAGGCAGAATTGCAGGAAACAGATTTCAGGAGGTAGATTCGAATCGCCTTTAAAGCACATGAAAAGCGGCAAAACGTTGACAATGATGCCCTTGGCCAAAAAGGGCGTATGCGTTTTTTCCTGAATATATTCAAGAAAAAACGCATACGCCCTTTTTGGCCAACCAAGCAACCTGGAAAGGCAAATCAGCGCTACAAAGATGTCTCGCTTCCCATCGGTCAAAAGGGCCATGCTGAAAAAAGTGTCAAAACCAGAAATGCAGGACAGGCCATGGAGAAATGGGAGCCTTGCTACACTGATGGGCGGGATGTAAATTGTCAACAGCCACTCTGGAGAAGTGTACGGTGAGTCCTGAAACGTCTAAAAAGCAAAGCTTAGAGAGCATAGGGCACTTCCACTCATGGGGGTATAAATTGGGAAAATGAAAAATCAGCAAGACACAAGCACCCCAAAGTTTAGGGCTGCTCTGTTGACAAGGACCTCCACTTCATTCCACCTTCAATATCCCAGGAAAGAGAAAAATGGATAAAGAAGTTGTGGTCCTTATGTACAATGGAATATCACTCAGCCATGAAATCAATGTCATAAGGCTAGTAGCAGCATGATGAGTGGATTTAGGTACGACGACTCTAAGTGAAATAAGTCACACAGAAAAGGACACTTCTCATAAGGTATCACTGATAGAGGGAATGTAAAAACCGTTACACTTGAACTGAATTACAAAACAGAACAGAGTCACACATGCAGAAAACACACTATGGCTGCTTAACGGGAAAGGTGAGGTGGGGTGATACATAAAACAAGGGTTTCAAATTAGCTCAGATACCGTTCCATAAAACCAATATGTAATAGACAAGACCTACTCCTTGCTCAGAGAACTGGACTCAACACGCCCTATTCACCGCACAAGAATATATCTGACTAGTAATAATCTTAAAACCTATGTATTGATATCTCTCTGTTAGTGTGTCAAGTGGGTGTAAAGCGGCATAAACACAGCAGTGAAAAGCAGCTAAACCCCATTATAAAAATAAATTACTTTGAAAAACCCGTGAAACAAAGACAGTGAAAGAGAGCGAAATTCTTACACAATGCGTTCAGGGGCTGTGATGCAACCTGGATTGACCATATCTAGACCCACAGCTGGATGAGACATAAGGGTGGACACTGTTGCGGCTGAGAGGTTTGGTGAGGTTGGGTGAGCAAACGCAGACCCTTTAAAGTAATACTGCGTGGTACCCATCGCATGGGTCCCAAATCTCCAGGTTCAAGGGCATCTTCCTACATCGAAAACATGCATGAGATACCCAGAAGATGGTACACCGTGTGATGGGGAAAGGTTTCTAAAACGCAACTCATTTCTCATTTGCTTGTGCCCGGGTTCGCCATTCCAGCCACTTTACTAGCAATCTCCCTCCTTGGAGCATCAGCACCTTTAACCTCCTGTTCCGTACAGGTTGCAATTTGTACTGAGGATGAACGGGAAGACGTGGAACCAATGAAAGACTAGCTCTTGGTGTTGGGACAGGCACAGGTCACTCTATTTTCCCATCAGGAAGAAGAATTAACCACAGGCTCAGCCTGCCCCCCGGAATCAGAACAGGGCCTGAAGCCATCCTGCGCTTTTGCGGCCAGCTCCCTAAAAAGCGAGTTGTAAAATGGAGGTTCAGGGCACTGCAATTCACAAACCTGCAGAGTTATAAATGATAACTCTCATCCACAAATATATTGAGGGAAGGCAAAGAAGAGGATTTGAAATCAAGGCAGAATTGCAGGAAACAGATTTCAGGAGGTAGATTCGAATCGCCTTTAAATCACATGAAAAGCAGAAAATCGTTGACAATGATGCCCTTGGCCAAAAAGGGAGTATGCGTTTTTTCCTGAATATATTCAGGAAAAAACGCATACGCCCTTTTTGGCCAACCAAGCAACATGGAAAGGCAAATCAGCGCTACAAAGAAGTCTCGCTTCCCATCGGTCAAAAGGGCCATGCTGAAAAAAATGTCAAAACCAGAAATGCAGGACAGGCCATGGAGAAATGGGAGCCTTCCTATACTGATGGGCGGGATGTAAATTGCCAACAGCCACTCTGCAGAAGTGTACGGTGTGTCCTGAAACATCTAAAAAACACAGCTTAGAGAGCATAGGGCACTTCCACTCATGGGGGTATAAATTGGGAAAATGAAAATTGAGCAAGAGACAAGCACCCCAAAGTTTAGGGCTGCTCTGTTGACAAGGACCTCCGCTTCATTCCACCTTCAATATCCCAGGAAAGAGAAAAATGGATAAAGAAGTTGTGGTCCTTATGTACAATGGAATATCACTCAGCCATGAAATCAATGTCATAAGGCTAGTAGCAGCATGATGAGTGGATTTAGGTACGACGATTCTAAGTGAAATAAGTCACACAGAAAAGGACACTTCTCATAAGGTATCACTTATAGAGGGAATGTAAAAACCGTTACACTTGAACTGAATCAGAAAACAGAACAGAGTCACACATGCAGAAAACACACTATAGCTGCTTAACGGGAAAGGTGAGGTGGGGTGATACATAAAACAAGGGATTCAAATTAGCTCAGATACCGTTCCATAAACCCAATATGTAATAGACAAGACCTACTCCTTGCTCAGAGAACTGGACTCAACACGCCCTATTCACCACACAAGAATATATCTGACTAGTAATAATCTTAAAACCTATGTATTGATATCTCTCTGTTAGTGTGTCAAGTGGGTAAAAAGCGGCATAAACACAGCAGTTAAAAGCAGCTAAACCCCATTATAAAAATAAATTATTTTGAAAAACCCATGAAACAAAGACAGTGAAAGAGAGAGAAATTCTTACACAATGCGTTCAGGGGCTGTGATGCAACCTGGATTGACCATATCTAGACCCACAGCTGGATGAGACATAAGGGTGGACACTGTTGCGGCTGAGAGGGTTGGTGAGGTTGGGTGAGCAAACGCAGACCCTTTAAAGTAATACTGCGTGGTACCCATCGCATGGGTCCCAAATCTCCAGGTTCAAGGGCATCTTCCTACATCGAAAACATGCATGAGATACCCAGAAGATGGTACACCGTGTGATGGGGATAGGTTTCTAAAACGCACCTCATTTCTCATCTGCTTGTGCCCGGGTTCGCCATTCCAGCCACTTTACTAGCAATCTCCCTCCTTGGAGCATCAGCACCTTTAACCTCCTGTTCCGTACAGGTTGCAATTTGTCCTGAGGATAAACGGGAAGACGTGGAACCAACGAGAGACTAGCTCTTGGTGTTGGGACAGGCACAGGTCACTCTATTTTCCCATCAGGAAGAAGAATTAACCACAGGATCAGCCTGCCCCCCGGAACCAGAACCGGGCCTGAAGCCATCCTGCGCTTTTGCGGCCAGCTCCCTAAAAAGCGAGTTGTAAAATGGAGGTTCAGGGCACTGCAATTCACAAACCTGCAGAGTTATAAATGATAACTCTCATCCACAAATATATTGAGGGAAGGCAAAGAAGAGGATTTGAAATCAAGGCAGAATTGCAGGAAACAGATTTCAGGAGGTAGATTCGAATCGCCTTTAAAGCACATGAAAAGCGGCAAAACGTTGACAATGATGCCCTTGGCCAAAAAGGGCGTATGCGTTTTTTCCTGAATATATTCAAGAAAAAACGCATACGCCCTTTTTGGCCAACCAAGCAACCTGGAAAGGCAAATCAGCGCTACAAAGATGTCTCGCTTCCCATCGGTCAAAAGGGCCATGCTGAAAAAAGTGTCAAAACCAGAAATGCAGGACAGGCCATGGAGAAATGGGAGCCTTGCTACACTGATGGGCGGGATGTAAATTGTCAACAGCCACTCTGGAGAAGTGTACGGTGAGTCCTGAAACGTCTAAAAAGCAAAGCTTAGAGAGCATAGGGCACTTCCACTCATGGGGGTATAAATTGGGAAAATGAAAAATCAGCAAGACACAAGCACCCCAAAGTTTAGGGCTGCTCTGTTGACAAGGACCTCCACTTCATTCCACCTTCAATATCCCAGGAAAGAGAAAAATGGATAAAGAAGTTGTGGTCCTTATGTACAATGGAATATCACTCAGCCATGAAATCAATGTCATAAGGCTAGTAGCAGCATGATGAGTGGATTTAGGTACGACGACTCTAAGTGAAATAAGTCACACAGAAAAGGACACTTCTCATAAGGTATCACTGATAGAGGGAATGTAAAAACCGTTACACTTGAACTGAATTACAAAACAGAACAGAGTCACACATGCAGAAAACACACTATGGCTGCTTAACGGGAAAGGTGAGGTGGGGTGATACATAAAACAAGGGTTTCAAATTAGCTCAGATACCGTTCCATAAAACCAATATGTAATAGACAAGACCTACTCCTTGCTCAGAGAACTGGACTCAACACGCCCTATTCACCGCACAAGAATATATCTGACTAGTAATAATCTTAAAACCTATGTATTGATATCTCTCTGTTAGTGTGTCAAGTGGGTGTAAAGCGGCATAAACACAGCAGTGAAAAGCAGCTAAACCCCATTATAAAAATAAATTACTTTGAAAAACCCGTGAAACAAAGACAGTGAAAGAGAGCGAAATTCTTACACAATGCGTTCAGGGGCTGTGATGCAACCTGGATTGACCATATCTAGACCCACAGCTGGATGAGACATAAGGGTGGACACTGTTGCGGCTGAGAGGTTTGGTGAGGTTGGGTGAGCAAACGCAGACCCTTTAAAGTAATACTGCGTGGTACCCATCGCATGGGTCCCAAATCTCCAGGTTCAAGGGCATCTTCCTACATCGAAAACATGCATGAGATACCCAGAAGATGGTACACCGTGTGATGGGGAAAGGTTTCTAAAACGCAACTCATTTCTCATTTGCTTGTGCCCGGGTTCGCCATTCCAGCCACTTTACTAGCAATCTCCCTCCTTGGAGCATCAGCACCTTTAACCTCCTGTTCCGTACAGGTTGCAATTTGTACTGAGGATGAACGGGAAGACGTGGAACCAATGAAAGACTAGCTCTTGGTGTTGGGACAGGCACAGGTCACTCTATTTTCCCATCAGGAAGAAGAATTAACCACAGGCTCAGCCTGCCCCCCGGAATCAGAACAGGGCCTGAAGCCATCCTGCGCTTTTGCGGCCAGCTCCCTAAAAAGCGAGTTGTAAAATGGAGGTTCAGGGCACTGCAATTCACAAACCTGCAGAGTTATAAATGATAACTCTCATCCACAAATATATTGAGGGAAGGCAAAGAAGAGGATTTGAAATCAAGGCAGAATTGCAGGAAACAGATTTCAGGAGGTAGATTCGAATCGCCTTTAAATCACATGAAAAGCAGAAAATCGTTGACAATGATGCCCTTGGCCAAAAAGGGAGTATGCGTTTTTTCCTGAATATATTCAGGAAAAAACGCATACGCCCTTTTTGGCCAACCAAGTAACCTGGAAAGGCAAATCAGCGCTACAAACAAGTCTCGCTTCCCATCGGTCAAAAGGGCCATGCTGAAAAAAATGTCAAAACCAGAAATGCAGGACAGGCCATGGAGAAATGGGAGCCTTCCTATACTGATGGGCGGGATGTAAATTGCCAACAGCCACTCTGCAGAAGTGTACGGTGTGTCCTGAAACATCTAAAAAACACAGCTTAGAGAGCATAGGGCACTTCCACTCATGGGGGTATAAATTGGGAAAATGAAAATTGAGCAAGAGACAAGCACCCCAAAGTTTAGGGCTGCTCTGTTGACAAGGACCTCCGCTTCATTCCACCTTCAATATCCCAGGAAAGAGAAAAATGGATAAAGAAGTTGTGGTCCTTATGTACAATGGAATATCACTCAGCCATGAAATCAATGTCATAAGGCTAGTAGCAGCATGATGAGTGGATTTAGGTACGACGATTCTAAGTGAAATAAGTCACACAGAAAAGGACACTTCTCATAAGGTATCACTTATAGAGGGAATGTAAAAACCGTTACACTTGAACTGAATCAGAAAACAGAACAGAGTCACACATGCAGAAAACACACTATAGCTGCTTAACGGGAAAGGTGAGGTGGGGTGATACATAAAACAAGGGATTCAAATTAGCTCAGATACCGTTCCATAAACCCAATATGTAATAGACAAGACCTACTCCTTGCTCAGAGAACTGGACTCAACACGCCCTATTCACCACACAAGAATATATCTGACTAGTAATAATCTTAAAACCTATGTATTGATATCTCTCTGTTAGTGTGTCAAGTGGGTAAAAAGCGGCATAAACACAGCAGTTAAAAGCAGCTAAACCCCATTATAAAAATAAATTATTTTGAAAAACCCATGAAACAAAGACAGTGAAAGAGAGAGAAATTCTTACACAATGCGTTCAGGGGCTGTGATGCAACCTGGATTGACCATATCTAGACCCACAGCTGGATGAGACATAAGGGTGGACACTGTTGCGGCTGAGAGGGTTGGTGAGGTTGGGTGAGCAAACGCAGACCCTTTAAAGTAATACTGCGTGGTACCCATCGCATGGGTCCCAAATCTCCAGGTTCAAGGGCATCTTCCTACATCGAAAACATGCATGAGATACCCAGAAGATGGTACACCGTGTGATGGGGATAGGTTTCTAAAACGCACCTCATTTCTCATCTGCTTGTGCCCGGGTTCGCCATTCCAGCCACTTTACTAGCAATCTCCCTCCTTGGAGCATCAGCACCTTTAACCTCCTGTTCCGTACAGGTTGCAATTTGTCCTGAGGATAAACGGGAAGACGTGGAACCAACGAGAGACTAGCTCTTGGTGTTGGGACAGGCACAGGTCACTCTATTTTCCCATCAGGAAGAAGAATTAACCACAGGATCAGCCTGCCCCCCGGAACCAGAACCGGGCCTGAAGCCATCCTGCGCTTTTGCGGCCAGCTCCCTAAAAAGCGAGTTGTAAAATGGAGGTTCAGGGCACTGCAATTCACAAACCTGCAGAGTTATAAATGATAACTCTCATCCACAAATATATTGAGGGAAGGCAAAGAAGAGGATTTGAAATCAAGGCAGAATTGCAGGAAACAGATTTCAGGAGGTAGATTCGAATCGCCTTTAAATCACATGAAAAGCAGAAAATCGTTGACAATGATGCCCTTGGCCAAAAAGGGCGTATGCGTTTTTTCCTGAATATATTCAGGAAAAAACGCATACGCCCTTTTTGGCCAACCAAGTAACCTGGAAAGGCAAATCAGCGCTACAAACAAGTCTCGCTTCCCATCGGTCAAAAGGGCCATGCTGAAAAAAATGTCAAAACCAGAAATGCAGGACAGGCCATGGAGAAATGGGAGCCATCCTATACTGATGGGCGGGATGTAAATTGCCAACAGCCCCTCTGCAGAAGTGTACGGTGTGTCCTGAAACATCTAAAAAACACAGCTTAGAGAGCATAGGGCACTTCCACTCATGGGGGTATAAATTGGGAAAATGAAAAATCAGCAAGACACAAGCACCCCAAAGTTTAGGGCTGCTCTGTTGACAAGGACCTCCACTTCATTCCACCTTCAATATCCCAGGATAGAGAAAAATGGATAAAGAAGTTGTGGTCCTTATGTACAATGGAATATCACTCAGCCATGAAATCAATGTCATAAGACTAGTAGCAGCATGATGAGTGGATTTAGGTACGACGATTCTAAGTGAAATAAGTCACACAGAAAACGACACTTCTCATAAGGTATCACTTATAGAGGGAATGTAAAAACCGTTACACTTGAACTGAATCAGAAAACAGAACAGAGTCACACATGCAGAAAACACACTATGGCTGCTTAACGGGAAAGGTGAGGTGGGGTGATACATAAAACAAGGGATTCAAATTAGCTCAGATACCGTTCCATAAACCCAATATGTAATAGACAAGACCTACTCCTTGCTCAGAGAACTGGACTCAACACGCCCTATTCACCACACAAGAATATATCTGACTAGTAATAATCTTAAAACCTATGTATTGATATCTCTCTGTTAGTGTGTCAAGTGGGTAAAAAGCGGCATAAACACAGCAGTGAAAAGCAGCTAAACCCCATTATAAAAATAAATTATTTTGAAAAACCCATGAAACAAAGACAGTGAAAGAGAGAGAAATTCTTACACAATGCGTTCAGGGGCTGTGATGCAACCTGGATTGACCATATCTAGACCCACAGCTGGATGAGACATAAGGGTGGACACTGTTGCGGCTGAGAGGTTTGGTGAGGTTGGGTGAGCAAACGCAGACCCTTTAAAGTAATACTGCGTGGTACCCATCGCATGGGTCCCAAATCTCCAGGTTAAAGGTCATCTTCCTACATCGAAAACATGCATGAGATACCCAGAAGATGGTACACCGTGTGATGGGGAAAGGTTTCTAAAACGCACCTCATTTCTCATCTGCTTGTGCCCGGGTTCGCCATTCCAGCCACTTTACTAGCAATCTCCCTCCTTGGAGCATCAGCACCTTTAACCTCCTGTTCCGTACAGGTTGCAATTTGTACTGAGGATGAACGGGAAGACGTGGAACCAATGAAAGACTAGCTCTTGGTGTTGGGACAGGCACAGGTCACTCTATTTTCCCATCAGGAAGAAGAATTAACCACAGGCTCAGCCTGCCCCCCGGAACCAGAACAGGGCCTGAAGCCATCCTGCGCTTTTGCGGCCAGCTCCCTAAAAAGCGAGTTGTAAAATGGAGGTTCAGGGCACTGCAATTCACAAACCTGCAGAGTTATAAATGATAACTCTCATCCACAAATATATTGAGGGAAGGCAAAGAAGAGGATTTGAAATCAAGGCAGAATTGCAGGAAACAGATTTCAGGAGGTAGATTCGAATCGCCTTTAAAGCACATGAAAAGCGGCAAAACGTTGACAATGATGCCCTTGGCCAAAAAGGGCGTATGCGTTTTTTCCTGAATATATTCAGGAAAAAACGCATACGCCCTTTTTGGCCAACCAAGTAACCTGGAAAGGCAAATCAGCGCTACAAACAAGTCTCGCTTCCCATCGGTCAAAAGGGCCATGCTGAAAAAAATGTCAAAACCAGAAATGCAGGACAGACCATGGAGAAATGGGAGCCTTCCTATACTGATGGGCGGGATGTAAATTGTCAACAGCCACTCTGCAGAAGTGTACGGTGTGTCCTGAAACATCTAAAAAACACAGCTTAGAGAGCATAGGGCACTTCCACTCATGGGGGTATAAATTGGGAAAATGAAAAATCAGCAAGAAACAAGCACCCCAAAGTTTAGGGCTGCTCTGTTGACAAGGACCTCCACTTCATTCCACCTTCAATATCCCAGGAAAGAGAAAAATGGATAAAGAAGTTGTGGTCCTTATGTACAATGGAATATCACTCAGCCGTGAAATCAATGTCATAAGGCTAGTACCAGCATGATGAGTGGATTTAGGTACGACGATTCTAAGTGAAATAAGTCACACAGAAAAGGACACTTCTCATAAGGTATCACTTATAGAGGGAATGTAAAAACCGTTACACTTGAACTGAATTACAAAACAGAACAGAGTCACACATGCAGAAAACACACTATGGCTGCTTAACGGGAAAGGTGAGGTGGGGTGATACATAAAACAAGGGTTTCAAATTAGCTCAGATACCGTTCCATAAACCCAATATGTAATAGACAAGACCTACTCCTTGCTCAGAGAACTGGACTCAACACGCCCTATTCACCGCACAAGAATATATCTGACTAGTAATAATCTTAAAACCTATGTATTGATATCTCTCTGTTAGTGTGTCAAGTGGGTAAAAAGCGGCATAAACACAGCAGTGAAAAGCAGCTAAACCCCATTATAAAAATAAATTACTTTGAAAAACCCATGAAACAAAGACAGTGAAAGAGAGAGAAATTCTTACACAATGCGTTCAGGGGCTGTGATGCAACCTGGATTGACCATATCTAGACCCACAGCTGGATGAGACATAAGGGTGGACACTGTTGCGGCTGAGAGGTTTGGTGAGGTTGGGTGAACAAACGCAGACCCTTTAAAGTAATACTGCCTGGTACCCATCGCATGGGTCCCAAATCTCCAGGTTCAAGGGCATCTTCCTACATCGAAAACATGCATGAGATACCCAGAAAATGGTACACTGTGTGATGGGGATAGGTTTCTAAAACGCACCTCATTTCTCATCTGCTTGTGCCCGGGTTCGCCATTCCAGCCACTTTACTAGCAATCTCCCTCCTTGGAGCATCAGCACCTTTAACCTCCTGTTCCGTACAGGTTGCAATTTGTCCTGAGGATGAACGGGAAGACGTGGAACCAACGAGAGACTAGCTCTTGGTGTTGGGACAGGCACAGGTCACTCTATTTTCCCATCAGGAAGAAGAATTAACCACAGGATCAGCCTGCCCCCCGGAACCAGAACCGGGCCTGAAGCCATCCTGCGCATTTGCGGCCAGCTCCCTAAAAAGCGAGTTGTAAAATGGAGGTTCAGGGCACTGCAATTCACAAACCTGCAGAGTTATAAATGATAACTCTCATCCACAAATATATTGAGGGAAGGCAAAGAAGAGGATTTGAAATCAAGGCAGAATTGCAGGAAACAGATTTCAGGAGGTAGATTCGAATCGCCTTTAAAGCACATGAAAAGCAGAAAATCGTTGACAATGATGCCCTTGGCCAAAAAGGGCGTATGCGTTTTTTCCTGAATATATTCAGGAAAAAACGCATACGCCCTTTTTGGCCAACCAAGTAACCTGGAAAGGCAAATCAGCGCTACAAACAAGTCTCGCTTCCCATCGGTCAAAAGGGCCATGCTGAAAAAAATGTCAAAACCAGAAATGCAGGACAGGCCATGGAGAAATGGGAGCCATCCTATACTGATGGGCGGGATGTAAATTGCCAACAGCCACTCTGCAGAAGTGTACGGTGTGTCCTGAAACATCTAAAAAACACAGCTTAGAGAGCATAGGGCACTTCCACTCATGGGGGTATAAAGTGGGAAAATGAAAAATCAGCAAGACACAAGCACCCCAAAGTTTAGGGCTGCTCTGTTGACAAGGACCTCCACTTCATTCCACCTTCAATATCCCAGGAAAGAGAAAAATGGATAAAGAAGTTGTGGTCCTTATGTACAATGGAATATCACTCAGCCATGAAATCAATGTCATAAGGCTAGTACCAGCATGATGAGTGGATTTAGGTACGACGATTCTAAGTGAAATAAGTCACACAGAAAACGACACTTCTCATAAGGTATCACTTATAGAGGGAATGTAAAAACCGTTACACTTGAACTGAATCAGAAAACAGAACAGAGTCACACATGCAGAAAACACACTATGGCTGCTTAACGGGAAAGGTGAGGTGGGGTGATACATAAAACAAGGGATTCAAATTAGCTCAGATACCGTTCTATCAACCCAATATGTAATAGACAAGACCTACTCCTTGCTCAGAGAACTGGACTCAACACGCCCTATTCACCACACAAGAATATATCTGACTAGTAATAATCTTAAAACCTATGTATTGATATCTCTCTGTTAGTGTGTCAAGTGGGTAAAAAGCGGCATAAACACAGCAGTGAAAAGCAGCTAAACCCCATTATAAAAATAAATTATTTTGAAAAACCCATGAAACAAAGACAGTGAAAGAGAGAGAAATTCTTACACAATGCGTTCAGGGGCTGTGATGCAACCTGGATTGACCATATCTAGACCCACAGCTGGATGAGACATAAGGGTGGACACTGTTGCGGCTGAGAGGTTTGGTGAGGTTGGGTGAGCAAACGCAGACCCTTTAAAGTAATACTGCGTGGTACCCATCGCATGGGTCCCAAATCTCCAGGTTCAAGGTCATCTTCCTACATCGAAAACATGCATGAGATACCCAGAAGATGGTACACCGTGTGATGGGGAAAGGTTTCTAAAACGCACCTCATTTCTCATCTGCTTGTGCCCGGGTTCGCCATTCCAGCCACTTTACTAGCAATCTCCCTCCTTGGAGCATCAGCACCTTTAACCTCCTGTTCCGTACAGGTTGCAATTTGTACTGAGGATGAACGGGAAGACGTGGAACCAATGAAAGACTAGCTCTTGGTGTTGGGACAGGCACAGGTCACTCTATTTTCCCATCAGGAAGAAGAATTAACCACAGGCTCAGCCTGCCCCCCGGAACCAGAACAGGGCCTGAAGCCATCCTGCGCTTTTGCGGCCAGCTCCCTAAAAAGCGAGTTGTAAAATGGAGGTTCAGGGCACTGCAATTCACAAACCTGCAGAGTTATAAATGATAACTCTCATCCACAAATATATTGAGGGAAGGCAAAGAAGAGGATTTGAAATCAAGGCAGAATTGCAGGAAACAGATTTCAGGAGGTAGATTCGAATCGCCTTTAAAGCACATGAAAAGCGGCAAAACGTTGACAATGATGCCCTTGGCCAGAAAGGGCGTATGCGTTTTTTCCTGAATATATTCAGGAAAAAACGCATACGCCCTTTTTGGCCAACCAAGCAACCTGGAAAGGCAAATCAGCGCTACAAAGATGTCTCGCTTCCCATCGGTCAAAAGGGCCATGCTGAAAAAAGTGTCAAAACCAGAAATGCAGGACAGGCCATGGAGAAATGGGAGCCTTGCTACACTGATGGGCGGGATGTAAATTGTCAACAGCCACTCTGGAGAAGTGTACGGTGAGTCCTGAAACGTCTAAAAAGCAAAGCTTAGAGAGCATAGGGCACTTCCACTCATGGGGGTATAAATTGGGAAAATGAAAAATCAGCAAGACACAAGCACCCCAAAGTTTAGGGCTGCTCTGTTGACAAGGACCTCCACTTCATTCCACCTTCAATATCCCAGGAAAGAGAAAAATGGATAAAGAAGTTGTGGTCCTTATGTACAATGGAATATCACTCAGCCATGAAATCAATGTCATAAGGCTAGTAGCAGCATGATGAGTGGATTTAGGTACGACGACTCTAAGTGAAATAAGTCACACAGAAAAGGACACTTCTCATAAGGTATCACTGATAGAGGGAATGTAAAAACCGTTACACTTGAACTGAATCAGAAAACAGAACAGAGTCACACATGCAGAAAACACACTATGGCTGCTTAACGGGAAAGGTGAGGTGGGGTGATACATAAAACAAGGGATTCAAATTAGCTCAGATACCGTTCTATAAACCCAATATGTAATAGACAAGACCTACTCCTTGTTCAGAGAACTGGACTCAACACGCCCTATTCACCACACAAGAATATATCTGACTAGTAATAATCTTAAAACCTATGTATTGATATCTCTCTGTTAGTGTGTCAAGTGGGTAAAAAGCGGCATAAACACAGCAGTGAAAAGCAGCTAAACCCCATTATAAAAATAAATTATTTTGAAAAACCCATGAAACAAAGACAGTGAAAGAGAGAGAAATTCTTACACAATGCGTTCAGGGGCTGTGATGCAACCTGGATTGACCATATCTAGACCCACAGCTGGATGAGACATAAGGGTGGACACTGTTGCGGCTGAGAGGTTTGGTGAGGTTGGGTGAGCAAACGCAGACCCTTTAAAGTAATACTGCGTGGTACCCATCGCATGGGTCCCAAATCTCCAGGTTCAAGGTCATCTTCCTACATCGAAAACATGCATGAGATACCCAGAAGATGGTACACCGTGTGATGGGGAAAGGTTTCTAAAACGCACCTCATTTCTCATCTGCTTGTGCCCGGGTTCGCCATTCCAGCCACTTTACTATCAATCTCCCTCCTTGGAGCATCAGCACCTTTAACCTCCTGTTCCGTACAGGTTGCAATTTGTACTGAGGATGAACGGGAAGACGTGGAACCAATGAAAGACTAGCTCTTGGTGTTGGGACAGGCACAGGTCACTCTATTTTCCCATCAGGAAGAAGAATTAACCACAGGCTCAGCCTGCCCCCCGGAACCAGAACAGGGCCTGAAGCCATCCTGCGCTTTTGCGGCCAGCTCCCTAAAAAGCGAGTTGTAAAATGGAGGTTCAGGGCACTGCAATTCACAAACCTGCAGACTTATAAATGATAACTCTCATCCACAAATATATTGAGGGAAGGCAAAGAAGAGGATTTGAAATCAAGGCAGAATTGCAGGAAACAGATTTCAGGAGGTAGATTCGAATCGCCTTTAAAGCACATGAAAAGCGGCAAAACGTTGACAATGATGCCCTTGGCCAGAAAGGGCGTATGCGTTTTTTCCTGAATATATTCAGGAAAAAACGCATACGCCCTTTTTGGCCAACCAAGCAACCTGGAAAGGCAAATCAGCGCTACAAAGATGTCTCGCTTCCCATCGGTCAAAAGGGCCATGCTGAAAAAAGTGTCAAAACCAGAAATGCAGGACAGGCCATGGAGAAATGGGAGCCTTGCTACACTGATGGGCGGGATGTAAATTGTCAACAGCCACTCTGGAGAAGTGTACGGTGTGTCCTGAAACGTCTAAAAAGCAAAGCTTAGAGAGCATAGGGCACTTCCACTCATGGGGGTATAAATTGGGAAAATGAAAAATCAGCAAGACACAAGCACCCCAAAGTTTAGGGCTGCTCTGTTGACAAGGACCTCCACTTCATTCCACCTTCAATATCCCAGGAAAGAGAAAAATGGATAAAGAAGTTGTGGTCCTTATGTACAATGGAATATCACTCAGCCATGAAATCAATGTCATAAGGCTAGTAGCAGCATGATGAGTGGATTTAGGTACGACGATTCTAAGTGAAATAAGTCACACAGAAAACGACACTTCTCATAAGGTATCACTGATAGAGGGAATGTAAAAACCGTTACACTTGAACTGAATTACAAAACAGAACAGAGTCACACATGTAGAAAACACACTATGGCTGCTTAACGGGAAAGGTGAGGTGGGGTGATACATAAAACAAGGGATTCAAATTAGCTCAGATACCGTTCTATAAACCCAATATGTAATAGACAAGACCTACTCCTTGCTCAGAGAACTGGACTCAACACGCCCTATTCACCGCACAAGAATATATCTGACTAGTAATAATCTTAAAACCTATGTATTGATATCTCTCTGTTAGTGTGTCAAGTGGGTGTAAAGCGGCATAAACACAGCAGTGAAAAGCAGCTAAACCCCATTATAAAAATAAATTATTTTGAAAAACCCGTGAAACAAAGACAGTGAAAGAGAGAGAAATTCTTACACAATGCGTTCAGGGGCTGTGATGCAACCTGGATTGACCATATCTAGACCCACAGCTGGATGAGACCTAAGGGTGGACACTGTTGCGGCTGAGAGGTTTGGTGAGGTTGGGTGAGCAAACGCAGACCCTTTAAAGTAATACTGCGTGGTACCCATCGCATGGGTCCCAAATCTCCAGGTTCCAGGTCATCTTCCTACATCGAAAACATGCAGGAGATACCCAGAAGATGGTACACCGTGTGATGGGGAAAGGTTTCTAAAACGCACCTCATTTCTCATCTGCTTGTGCCCGGGTTCGCCATTCCAGCCACTTTACTAGCAATCTCCCTCCTTGGAGCATCAGCACCTTTAACCTCCTGTTCCGTACAGGTTGCAATTTGTACTGAGGATGAACGGGAAGACGTGGAACCAATGAAAGACTAGCTCTTGGTGTTGGGACAGGCACAGGTCACTCTATTTTCCCATCAGGAAGAAGAATTAACCACAGGCTCAGCCTGCCCCCCGGAACCAGAACAGGGCCTGAAGCCATCCTGCGCTTTTGCGGCCAGCTCCCTAAAAAGCGAGTTGTAAAATGGAGGTTCAGGGCACTGCAATTCACAAACCTGCAGAGTTATAAATGATAACTCTCATCCACAAATATATTGAGGGAAGGCAAAGAAGAGGATTTGAAATCAAGGCAGAATTGCAGGAAACAGATTTCAGGAGGTAGATTCGAATCGCCTTTAAAGCACATGAAAAGCGGCAAAACGTTGACAATGATGCCCTTGGCCAGAAAGGGCGTATGCGTTTTTTCCTGAATATATTCAGGAAAAAACGCATACGCCCTTTTTGGCCAACCAAGCAACCTGGAAAGGCAAATCAGCGCTACAAAGATGTCTCGCTTCCCATCGGTCAAAAGGGCCATGCTGAAAAAAGTGTCAAAACCAGAAATGCAGGACAGGCCATGGAGAAATGGGAGCCTTGCTACACTGATGGGCGGGATGTAAATTGTCAACAGCCACTCTGGAGAAGTGTACGGTGAGTCCTGAAACGTCTAAAAAGCAAAGCTTAGAGAGCATAGGGCACTTCCACTCATGGGGGTATAAATTGGGAAAATGAAAAATCAGCAAGACACAAGCACCCCAAAGTTTAGGGCTGCTCTGTTGACAAGGACCTCCACTTCATTCCACCTTCAATATCCCAGGAAAGAGAAAAATGGATAAAGAAGTTGTGGTCCTTATGTACAATGGAATATCACTCAGCCATGAAATCAATGTCATAAGGCTAGTAGCAGCATGATGAGTGGATTTAGGTACGACGACTCTAAGTGAAATAAGTCACACAGAAAAGGACACTTCTCATAAGGTATCACTGATAGAGGGAATGTAAAAACCGTTACACTTGAACTGAATCAGAAAACAGAACAGAGTCACACATGCAGAAAACACACTATGGCTGCTTAACGGGAAAGGTGAGGTGGGGTGATACATAAAACAAGGGATTCAAATTAGCTCAGATACCGTTCTATAAACCCAATATGTAATAGACAAGACCTACTCCTTGTTCAGAGAACTGGACTCAACACGCCCTATTCACCACACAAGAATATATCTGACTAGTAATAATCTTAAAACCTATGTATTGATATCTCTCTGTTAGTGTGTCAAGTGGGTAAAAAGCGGCATAAACACAGCAGTGAAAAGCAGCTAAACCCCATTATAAAAATAAATTATTTTGAAAAACCCATGAAACAAAGACAGTGAAAGAGAGAGAAATTCTTACACAATGCGTTCAGGGGCTGTGATGCAACCTGGATTGACCATATCTAGACCCACAGCTGGATGAGACATAAGGGTGGACACTGTTGCGGCTGAGAGGTTTGGTGAGGTTGGGTGAGCAAACGCAGACCCTTTAAAGTAATACTGCGTGGTACCCATCGCATGGGTCCCAAATCTCCAGGTTCAAGGTCATCTTCCTACATCGAAAACATGCATGAGATACCCAGAAGATGGTACACCGTGTGATGGGGAACGGTTTCTAAAACGCACCTCATTTCTCATCTGCTTGTGCCCGGGTTCGCCATTCCAGCCACTTTACTATCAATCTCCCTCCTTGGAGCATCAGCACCTTTAACCTCCTGTTCCGTACAGGTTGCAATTTGTACTGAGGATGAACGGGAAGACGTGGAACCAATGAAAGACTAGCTCTTGGTGTTGGGACAGGCACAGGTCACTCTATTTTCCCATCAGGAAGAAGAATTAACCACAGGCTCAGCCTGCCCCCCGGAACCAGAACAGGGCCTGAAGCCATCCTGCGCTTTTGCGGCCAGCTCCCTAAAAAGCGAGTTGTAAAATGGAGGTTCAGGGCACTGCAATTCACAAACCTGCAGAGTTATAAATGATAACTCTCATCCACAAATATATTGAGGGAAGGCAAAGAAGAGGATTTGAAATCAAGGCAGAATTGCAGGAAACAGATTTCAGGAGGTAGATTCGAATCGCCTTTAAAGCACATGAAAAGCGGCAAAACGTTGACAATGATGCCCTTGGCCAGAAAGGGCGTATGCGTTTTTTCCTGAATATATTCAGGAAAAAACGCATACGCCCTTTTTGGCCAACCAAGCAACCTGGAAAGGCAAATCAGCGCTACAAAGATGTCTCGCTTCCCATCGGTCAAAAGGGCCATGCTGAAAAAAGTGTCAAAACCAGAAATGCAGGACAGGCCATGGAGAAATGGGAGCCTTGCTACACTGATGGGCGGGATGTAAATTGTCAACAGCCACTCTGGAGAAGTGTACGGTGAGTCCTGAAACGTCTAAAAAGCAAAGCTTAGAGAGCATAGGGCACTTCCACTCATGGGGGTATAAATTGGGAAAATGAAAAATCAGCAAGACACAAGCACCCCAAAGTTTAGGGCTGCTCTGTTGACAAGGACCTCCACTTCATTCCACCTTCAATATCCCAGGAAAGAGAAAAATGGATAAAGAAGTTGTGGTCCTTATGTACAATGGAATATCACTCAGCCATGAAATCAATGTCATAAGGCTAGTAGCAGCATGATGAGTGGATTTAGGTACGACGACTCTAAGTGAAATAAGTCACACAGAAAAGGACACTTCTCATAAGGTATCACTGATAGAGGGAATGTAAAAACCGTTACACTTGAACTGAATCAGAAAACAGAACAGAGTCACACATGCAGAAAACACACTATGGCTGCTTAACGGGAAAGGTGAGGTGGGGTGATACATAAAACAAGGGATTCAAATTAGCTCAGATACCGTTCTATAAACCCAATATGTAATAGACAAGACCTACTCCTTGTTCAGAGAACTGGACTCAACACGCCCTATTCACCACACAAGAATATATCTGACTAGTAATAATCTTAAAACCTATGTATTGATATCTCTCTGTTAGTGTGTCAAGTGGGTAAAAAGCGGCATAAACACAGCAGTGAAAAGCAGCTAAACCCCATTATAAAAATAAATTATTTTGAAAAACCCATGAAACAAAGACAGTGAAAGAGAGAGAAATTCTTACACAATGCGTTCAGGGGCTGTGATGCAACCTGGATTGACCATATCTAGACCCACAGCTGGATGAGACATAAGGGTGGACACTGTTGCGGCTGAGAGGTTTGGTGAGGTTGGGTGAGCAAACGCAAACCCTTTAAAGTAATACTGCGTGGTACCCATCGCATGGGTCCCAAATCTCCAGGTTCAAGGTCATCTTCCTACATCGAAAACATGCATGAGATACCCAGAAGATGGTACACCGTGTGATGGGGAAAGGTTTCTAAAACGCACCTCATTTCTCATCTGCTTGTGCCCGGGTTCGCCATTCCAGCCACTTTACTATCAATCTCCCTCCTTGGAGCATCAGCACCTTTAACCTCCTGTTCCGTACAGGTTGCAATTTGTACTGAGGATGAACGGGAAGACGTGGAACCAATGAAAGACTAGCTCTTGGTGTTGGGACAGGCACAGGTCACTCTATTTTCCCATCAGGAAGAAGAATTAACCACAGGCTCAGCCTGCCCCCCGGAACCAGAACAGGGCCTGAAGCCATCCTGCGCTTTTGCGGCCAGCTCCCTAAAAAGCGAGTTGTAAAATGGAGGTTCAGGGCACTGCAATTCACAAACCTGCAGAGTTATAAATGATAACTCTCATCCACAAATATATTGAGGGAAGGCAAAGAAGAGGATTTGAAATCAAGGCAGAATTGCAGGAAACAGATTTCAGGAGGTAGATTCGAATCGCCTTTAAAGCACATGAAAAGCGGCAAAACGTTGACAATGATGCCCTTGGCCAAAAAGGGCGTATGCGTTTTTTCCTGAATATATTCAGGAAAAAACGCATACGCCCTTTTTGGCCAACCAAGTAACCTGGAAAGGCAAATCAGCGCTACAAACAAGTCTCGCTTCCCATCGGTCAAAAGGGCCATGCTGAAAAAAATGTCAAAACCAGAAATGCAGGACAGGCCATGGAGAAATGGGAGCCATCCTATACTGATGGGCGGGATGTAAATTGCCAACAGCCACTCTGCAGAAGTGTACGGTGTGTCCTGAAACATCTAAAAAACACAGCTTAGAGAGCATAGGGCACTTCCACTCATGGGGGTATAAATTGGGAAAATGAAAAATCAGCAAGACACAAGCACCCCAAAGTTTAGGGCTGCTCTGTTGACAAGGACCTCCACTTCATTCCACCTTCAATATCCCAGGAAAGAGAAAAATGGATAAAGAAGTTGTGGTCCTTATGTACAATGGAATATCACTCAGCCATGAAATCAATGTCATAAGGCTAGTACCAGCATGATGAGTGGATTTAGGTACGACGATTCTAAGTGAAATAAGTCACACAGAAAACGACACTTCTCATAAGGTATCACTTATAGAGGGAATGTAAAAACCGTTACACTTGAACTGAATCAGAAAACAGAACAGAGTCACACATGCAGAAAACACACTATGGCTGCTTAACGGGAAAGGTGAGGTGGGGTGATACATAAAACAAGGGATTCAAATTAGCTCAGATACCGTTCTATCAACCCAATATGTAATAGACAAGACCTACTCCTTGCTCAGAGAACTGGACTCAACACGCCCTATTCACCACACAAGAATATATCTGACTAGTAATAATCTTAAAACCTATGTATTGATATCTCTCTGTTAGTGTGTCAAGTGGGTGAAAAGCGGCATAAACACAGCAGTGAAAAGCAGCTAAACCCCATTATAAAAATAAATTATTTTGAAAAACCCATGAAACAAAGACAGTGAAAGAGAGAGAAATTCTTACACAATGCGTTCAGGGGCTGTGATGCAACCTGGATTGACCATATCTAGACCCACAGCTGGATGAGACATAAGGGTGGACACTGTTGCGGCTGAGAGGTTTGGTGAGGTTGGGTGAGCAAACGCAGACCCTTTAAAGTAATACTGCGTGGTACCCATCGCATGGGTCCCAAATCTCCAGGTTCAAGGTCATCTTCCTACATCGAAAACATGCATGAGATACCCAGAAGATGGTACACCGTGTGATGGGGAAAGGTTTCTAAAACGCACCTCATTTCTCATCTGCTTGTGCCCGGGTTCGCCATTCCAGCCACTTTACTAGCAATCTCCCTCCTTGGAGCATCAGCACCTTTAACCTCCTGTTCCGTACAGGTTGCAATTTGTACTGAGGATGAACGGGAAGACGTGGAACCAATGAAAGACTAGCTCTTGGTGTTGGGACAGGCACAGGTCACTCTATTTTCCCATCAGGAAGAAGAATTAACCACAGGCTCAGCCTGCCCCCCGGAACCAGAACAGGGCCTGAAGCCATCCTGCGCTTTTGCGGCCAGCTCCCTAAAAAGCGAGTTGTAAAATGGAGGTTCAGGGCACTGCAATTCACAAACCTGCAGAGTTATAAATGATAACTCTCATCCACAAATATATTGAGGGAAGGCAAAGAAGAGGATTTGAAATCAAGGCAGAATTGCAGGAAACAGATTTCAGGAGGTAGATTCGAATCGCCTTTAAAGCACATGAAAAGCGGCAAAACGTTGACAATGATGCCCTTGGCCAGAAAGGGCGTATGCGTTTTTTCCTGAATATATTCAGGAAAAAACGCATACGCCCTTTTTGGCCAACCAAGCAACCTGGAAAGGCAAATCAGCGCTACAAAGATGTCTCGCTTCCCATCGGTCAAAAGGGCCATGCTGAAAAAAGTGTCAAAACCAGAAATGCAGGACAGGCCATGGAGAAATGGGAGCCTTGCTACACTGATGGGCGGGATGTAAATTGTCAACAGCCACTCTGGAGAAGTGTACGGTGAGTCCTGAAACGTCTAAAAAGCAAAGCTTAGAGAGCATAGGGCACTTCCACTCATGGGGGTATAAATTGGGAAAATGAAAAATCAGCAAGACACAAGCACCCCAAAGTTTAGGGCTGCTCTGTTGACAAGGACCTCCACTTCATTCCACCTTCAATATCCCAGGAAAGAGAAAAATGGATAAAGAAGTTGTGGTCCTTATGTACAATGGAATATCACTCAGCCATGAAATCAATGTCATAAGGCTAGTAGCAGCATGATGAGTGGATTTAGGTACGACGACTCTAAGTGAAATAAGTCACACAGAAAAGGACACTTCTCATAAGGTATCACTGATAGAGGGAATGTAAAAACCGTTACACTTGAACTGAATCAGAAAACAGAACAGAGTCACACATGCAGAAAACACACTATGGCTGCTTAACGGGAAAGGTGAGGTGGGGTGATACATAAAACAAGGGATTCAAATTAGCTCAGATACCGTTCTATAAAACCAATATGTAATAGACAAGACCTACTCCTTGTTCAGAGAACTGGACTCAACACGCCCTATTCACCACACAAGAATATATCTGACTAGTAATAATCTTAAAACCTATGTATTGATATCTCTCTGTTAGTGTGTCAAGTGGGTAAAAAGCGGCATAAACACAGCAGTGAAAAGCAGCTAAACCCCATTATAAAAATAAATTATTTTGAAAAACCCATGAAACAAAGACAGTGAAAGAGAGAGAAATTCTTACACAATGCGTTCAGGGGCTGTGATGCAACCTGGATTGACCATATCTAGACCCACAGCTGGATGAGACATAAGGGTGGACACTGTTGCGGCTGAGAGGTTTGGTGAGGTTGGGTGAGCAAACGCAGACCCTTTAAAGTAATACTGCGTGGTACCCATCGCATGGGTCCCAAATCTCCAGGTTCAAGGTCATCTTCCTACATCGAAAACATGCATGAGATACCCAGAAGATGGTACACCGTGTGATGGGGAAAGGTTTCTAAAACGCACCTCATTTCTCATCTGCTTGTGCCCGGGTTCGCCATTCCAGCCACTTTACTATCAATCTCCCTCCTTGGAGCATCAGCACCTTTAACCTCCTGTTCCGTACAGGTTGCAATTTGTACTGAGGATGAACGGGAAGACGTGGAACCAATGAAAGACTAGCTCTTGGTGTTGGGACAGGCACAGGTCACTCTATTTTCCCATCAGGAAGAAGAATTAACCACAGGCTCAGCCTGCCCCCCGGAACCAGAACAGGGCCTGAAGCCATCCTGCGCTTTTGCGGCCAGCTCCCTAAAAAGCGAGTTGTAAAATGGAGGTTCAGGGCACTGCAATTCACAAACCTGCAGACTTATAAATGATAACTCTCATCCACAAATATATTGAGGGAAGGCAAAGAAGAGGATTTGAAATCAAGGCAGAATTGCAGGAAACAGATTTCAGGAGGTAGATTCGAATCGCCTTTAAAGCACATGAAAAGCGGCAAAACGTTGACAATGATGCCCTTGGCCAGAAAGGGCGTATGCGTTTTTTCCTGAATATATTCAGGAAAAAACGCATACGCCCTTTTTGGCCAACCAAGCAACCTGGAAAGGCAAATCAGCGCTACAAAGATGTCTCGCTTCCCATCGGTCAAAAGGGCCATGCTGAAAAAAGTGTCAAAACCAGAAATGCAGGACAGGCCATGGAGAAATGGGAGCCTTGCTACACTGATGGGCGGGATGTAAATTGTCAACAGCCACTCTGGAGAAGTGTACGGTGTGTCCTGAAACGTCTAAAAAGCAAAGCTTAGAGAGCATAGGGCACTTCCACTCATGGGGGTATAAATTGGGAAAATGAAAAATCAGCAAGACACAAGCACCCCAAAGTTTAGGGCTGCTCTGTTGACAAGGACCTCCACTTCATTCCACCTTCAATATCCCAGGAAAGAGAAAAATGGATAAAGAAGTTGTGGTCCTTATGTACAATGGAATATCACTCAGCCATGAAATCAATGTCATAAGGCTAGTAGCAGCATGATGAGTGGATTTAGGTACGACGATTCTAAGTGAAATAAGTCACACAGAAAACGACACTTCTCATAAGGTATCACTGATAGAGGGAATGTAAAAACCGTTACACTTGAACTGAATTACAAAACAGAACAGAGTCACACATGCAGAAAACACACTATGGCTGCTTAACGGGAAAGGTGAGGTGGGGTGATACATAAAACAAGGGATTCAAATTAGCTCAGATACCGTTCTATAAACCCAATATGTAATAGACAAGACCTACTCCTTGCTCAGAGAACTGGACTCAACACGCCCTATTCACCGCACAAGAATATATCTGACTAGTAATAATCTTAAAACCTATGTATTGATATCTCTCTGTTAGTGTGTCAAGTGGGTGTAAAGCGGCATAAACACAGCAGTGAAAAGCAGCTAAACCCCATTATAAAAATAAATTATTTTGAAAAACCCGTGAAACAAAGACAGTGAAAGAGAGAGAAATTCTTACACAATGCGTTCAGGGGCTGTGATGCAACCTGGATTGACCATATCTAGACCCACAGCTGGATGAGACATAAGGGTGGACACTGTTGCGGCTGAGAGGTTTGGTGAGGTTGGGTGAGCAAACGCAGACCCTTTAAAGTAATACTGCGTGGTACCCATCGCATGGGTCCCAAATCTCCAGGTTCCAGGTCATCTTCCTACATCGAAAACATGCAGGAGATACCCAGAAGATGGAACACCGTGTGATGGGGAAAGGTTTCTAAAACGCACCTCATTTCTCATCTGCTTGTGCCCGGGTTCGCCATTCCAGCCACTTTACTAGCAATCTCCCTCCTTGGAGCATCAGCACCTTTAACCTCCTGTTCCGTACAGGTTGCAATTTGTACTGAGGATGAACGGGAAGACGTGGAACCAATGAAAGACTAGCTCTTGGTGTTGGGACAGGCACAGGTCACTCTATTTTCCCATCAGGAAGAAGAATTAACCACAGGCTCAGCCTGCCCCCCGGAACCAGAACAGGGCCTGAAGCCATCCTGCGCTTTTGCGGCCAGCTCCCTAAAAAGCGAGTTGTAAAATGGAGGTTCAGGGCACTGCAATTCACAAACCTGCAGAGTTATAAATGATAACTCTCATCCACAAATATATTGAGGGAAGGCAAAGAAGAGGATTTGAAATCAAGGCAGAATTGCAGGAAACAGATTTCAGGAGGTAGATTCGAATCGCCTTTAAAGCACATGAAAAGCGGCAAAACGTTGACAATGATGCCCTTGGCCAGAAAGGGCGTATGCGTTTTTTCCTGAATATATTCAGGAAAAAACGCATACGCCCTTTTTGGCCAACCAAGCAACCTGGAAAGGCAAATCAGCGCTACAAAGATGTCTCGCTTCCCATCGGTCAAAAGGGCCATGCTGAAAAAAGTGTCAAAACCAGAAATGCAGGACAGGCCATGGAGAAATGGGAGCCTTGCTACACTGATGGGCGGGATGTAAATTGTCAACAGCCACTCTGGAGAAGTGTACGGTGAGTCCTGAAACGTCTAAAAAGCAAAGCTTAGAGAGCATAGGGCACTTCCACTCATGGGGGTATAAATTGGGAAAATGAAAAATCAGCAAGACACAAGCACCCCAAAGTTTAGGGCTGCTCTGTTGACAAGGACCTCCACTTCATTCCACCTTCAATATCCCAGGAAAGAGAAAAATGGATAAAGAAGTTGTGGTCCTTATGTACAATGGAATATCACTCAGCCATGAAATCAATGTCATAAGGCTAGTAGCAGCATGATGAGTGGATTTAGGTACGACGACTCTAAGTGAAATAAGTCACACAGAAAAGGACACTTCTCATAAGGTATCACTGATAGAGGGAATGTAAAAACCGTTACACTTGAACTGAATCAGAAAACAGAACAGAGTCACACATGCAGAAAACACACTATGGCTGCTTAACGGGAAAGGTGAGGTGGGGTGATACATAAAACAAGGGATTCAAATTAGCTCAGATACCGTTCTATAAACCCAATATGTAATAGACAAGACCTACTCCTTGTTCAGAGAACTGGACTCAACACGCCCTATTCACCACACAAGAATATATCTGACTAGTAATAATCTTAAAACCTATGTATTGATATCTCTCTGTTAGTGTGTCAAGTGGGTAAAAAGCGGCATAAACACAGCAGTGAAAAGCAGCTAAACCCCATTATAAAAATAAATTATTTTGAAAAACCCATGAAACAAAGACAGTGAAAGAGAGAGAAATTCTTACACAATGCGTTCAGGGGCTGTGATGCAACCTGGATTGACCATATCTAGACCCACAGCTGGATGAGACATAAGGGTGGACACTGTTGCGGATGAGAGGTTTGGTGAGGTTGGGTGAGCAAACGCAGACCCTTTAAAGTAATACTGCGTGGTACCCATCGCATGGGTCCCAAATCTCCAGGTTCAAGGTCATCTTCCTACATCGAAAACATGCATGAGATACCCAGAAGATGGTACACCGTGTGATGGGGAAAGGTTTCTAAAACGCACCTCATTTCTCATCTGCTTGTGCCCGGGTTCGCCATTCCAGCCACTTTACTAGCAATCTCCCTCCTTGGAGCATCAGCACCTTTAACCTCCTGTTCCGTACAGGTTGCAATTTGTACTGAGGATGAACGGGAAGACGTGGAACCAATGAAAGACTAGCTCTTGGTGTTGGGACAGGCACAGGTCACTCTATTTTCCCATCAGGAAGAAGAATTAACCACAGGCTCAGCCTGCCCCCCGGAACCAGAACAGGGCCTGAAGCCATCCTGCGCTTTTGCGGCCAGCTCCCTAAAAAGCGAGTTGTAAAATGGAGGTTCAGGGCACTGCAATTCACAAACCTGCAGAGTTATAAATGATAACTCTCATCCACAAATATATTGAGGGAAGGCAAAGAAGAGGATTTGAAATCAAGGCAGAATTGCAGGAAACAGATTTCAGGAGGTAGATTCGAATCGCCTTTAAAGCACATGAAAAGCGGCAAAACGTTGACAATGATGCCCTTGGCCAGAAAGGGCGTATGCGTTTTTTCCTGAATATATTCAGGAAAAAACGCATACGCCCTTTTTGGCCAACCAAGCAACCTGGAAAGGCAAATCAGCGCTACAAAGATGTCTCGCTTCCCATCGGTCAAAAGGGCCATGCTGAAAAAAGTGTCAAAACCAGAAATGCAGGACAGGCCATGGAGAAATGGGAGCCTTGCTACACTGATGGGCGGGATGTAAATTGTCAACAGCCACTCTGGAGAAGTGTACGGTGAGTCCTGAAACGTCTAAAAAGCAAAGCTTAGAGAGCATAGGGCACTTCCACTCATGGGGGTATAAATTGGGAAAATGAAAAATCAGCAAGACACAAGCACCCCAAAGTTTAGGGCTGCTCTGTTGACAAGGACCTCCACTTCATTCCACCTTCAATATCCCAGGAAAGAGAAAAATGGATAAAGAAGTTGTGGTCCTTATGTACAATGGAATATCACTCAGCCATGAAATCAATGTCATAAGGCTAGTAGCAGCATGATGAGTGGATTTAGGTACGACGACTCTAAGTGAAATAAGTCACACAGAAAAGGACACTTCTCATAAGGTATCACTGATAGAGGGAATGTAAAAACCGTTACACTTGAACTGAATCAGAAAACAGAACAGAGTCACACATGCAGAAAACACACTATGGCTGCTTAACGGGAAAGGTGAGGTGGGGTGATACATAAAACAAGGGATTCAAATTAGCTCAGATACCGTTCTATAAACCCAATATGTAATAGACAAGACCTACTCCTTGTTCAGAGAACTGGACTCAACACGCCCTATTCACCACACAAGAATATATCTGACTAGTAATAATCTTAAAACCTATGTATTAATATCTCTCTGTTAGTGTGTCAAGTGGGTAAAAAGCGGCATAAACACAGCAGTGAAAAGCAGCTAAACCCCATTATAAAAATAAATTATTTTGAAAAACCCATGAAACAAAGACAGTGAAAGAGAGAGAAATTCTTACACAATGCGTTCAGGGGCTGTGATGCAACCTGGATTGACCATATCTAGACCCACAGCTGGATGAGACATAAGGGTGGACACTGTTGCGGCTGAGAGGTTTGGTGAGGTTGGGTGAGCAAACGCAGACCCTTTAAAGTAATACTGCGTGGTACCCATCGCATGGGTCCCAAATCTCCAGGTTCAAGGTCATCTTCCTACATCGAAAACATGCATGAGATACCCAGAAGATGGTACACCGTGTGATGGGGAAAGGTTTCTAAAACGCACCTCATTTCTCATTTGCTTGTGCCCGGGTTCGCCATTCCAGCCACTTTACTATCAATCTCCCTCCTTGGAGCATCAGCACCTTTAACCTCCTGTTCCGTACAGGTTGCAATTTGTACTGAGGATGAACGGGAAGACGTGGAACCAATGAAAGACTAGCTCTTGGTGTTGGGACAGGCACAGGTCACTCTATTTTCCCATCAGGAAGAAGAATTAACCACAGGCTCAGCCTGCCCCCCGGAACCAGAACAGGGCCTGAAGCCATCCTGCGCTTTTGCGGCCAGCTCCCTAAAAAGCGAGTTGTAAAATGGAGGTTCAGGGTACTGCAATTCACAAACCTGCAGAGTTATAAATGATAACTCTCATCCACAAATATATTGAGGGAAGGCAAAGAAGAGGATTTGAAATCAAGGCAGAATTGCAGGAAACAGATTTCAGGAGGTAGATTCGAATCGCCTTTAAAGCACATGAAAAGCGGCAAAACGTTGACAATGATGCCCTTGGCCAAAAAGGGCGTATGCGTTTTTTCCTGAATATATTCAGGAAAAAACGAATACGCCCTTTTTGGCCAACCAAGTAACCTGGAAAGGCAAATCAGCGCTACAAACAAGTCTCGCTTCCCATCGGTCAAAAGGGCCATGCTGAAAAAAATGTCAAAACCAGAAATGCAGGACAGGCCATGGAGAAATGGGAGCCATCCTATACTGATGGGCGGGATGTAAATTGCCAACAGCCACTCTGCAGAAGTGTACGGTGTGTCCTGAAACATCTAAAAAACACAGCTTAGAGAGCATAGGGCACTTCCACTCATGGGGGTATAAATTGGGAAAATGAAAAATCAGCAAGACACAAGCACCCCAAAGTTTAGGGCTGCTCTGTTGACAAGGACCTCCACTTCATTCCACCTTCAATATCCCAGGAAAGAGAAAAATGGATAAAGAAGTTGTGGTCCTTATGTACAATGGAATATCACTCAGCCGTGAAATCAATGTCATAAGGCTAGTAGCAGCATGATGAGTGGATTTAGGTACGACGATTCTAAGTGAAATAAGTCACACAGAAAACGACACTTCTCATAAGGTATCACTTATAGAGGGAATGTAAAAACCGTTACACTTGAACTGAATCAGAAAACAGAACAGAGTCACACATGCAGAAAACACACTATGGCTGCTTAACGGGAAAGGTGAGGTGGGGTGATACATAAAACAAGGGATTCAAATTAGCTCAGATACCGTTCTATAAACCCAATATGTAATAGACAAGACCTACTCCTTGCTCAGAGAACTGGACTCAACACGCCCTATTCACCACACAAGAATATATCTGACTAGTAATAATCTTAAAACCTATGTATTGATATCTCTCTGTTAGTGTGTCAAGTGGGTAAAAAGCGGCATAAACACAGCAGTGAAAAGCAGCTAAACCCCATTATAAAAATAAATTATTTTGAAAAACCCATGAAACAAAGACAGTGAAAGAGAGAGAAATTCTTACACAATGCGTTCAGGGGCTGTGATGCAACCTGGATTGACCATATCTAGACCCACAGCTGGATGAGACATAAGGGTGGACACTGTTGCGGCTGAGAGGTTTGGTGAGGTTGGGTGAGCAAACGCAGACCCTTTAAAGTAATACTGCGTGGTACCCATCGCATGGGTCCCAAATCTCCAGGTTCAAGGTCATCTTCCTACATCGAAAACATGCATGAGATACCCAGAAGATGGTACACCGTGTGATGGGGAAAGGTTTCTAAAACGCACCTCATTTCTCATCTGCTTGTGCCCGGGTTCGCCATTCCAGCCACTTTACTAGCAATCTCCCTCCTTGGAGCATCAGCACCTTTAACCTCCTGTTCCGTACAGGTTGCAATTTGTACTGAGGATGAACGGGAAGACGTGGAACCAATGAAAGACTAGCTCTTGGTGTTGGGACAGGCACAGGTCACTCTATTTTCCCATCAGGAAGAAGAATTAACCACAGGCTCAGCCTGCCCCCCGGAACCAGAACAGGGCCTGAAGCCATCCTGCGCTTTTGCGGCCAGCTCCCTAAAAAGCGAGTTGTAAAATGGAGGTTCAGGGCACTGCAATTCACAAACCTGCAGAGTTATAAATGATAACTCTCATCCACAAATATATTGAGGGAAGGCAAAGAAGAGGATTTGAAATCAAGGCAGAATTGCAGGAAACAGATTTCAGGAGGTAGATTCGAATCGCCTTTAAAGCACATGAAAAGCGGCAAAACGTTGACAATGATGCCCTTGGCCAGAAAGGGCGTATGCGTTTTTTCCTGAATATATTCAGGAAAAAACGCATACGCCCTTTTTGGCCAACCAAGCAACCTGGAAAGGCAAATCAGCGCTACAAAGATGTCTCGCTTCCCATCGGTCAAAAGGGCCATGCTGAAAAAAGTGTCAAAACCAGAAATGCAGGACAGGCCATGGAGAAATGGGAGCCTTGCTACACTGATGGGCGGGATGTAAATTGTCAACAGCCACTCTGGAGAAGTGTACGGTGAGTCCTGAAACGTCTAAAAAGCAAAGCTTAGAGAGCATAGGGCACTTCCACTCATGGGGGTATAAATTGGGAAAATGAAAAATCAGCAAGACACAAGCACCCCAAAGTTTAGGGCTGCTCTGTTGACAAGGACCTCCACTTCATTCCACCTTCAATATCCCAGGAAAGAGAAAAATGGATAAAGAAGTTGTGGTCCTTATGTACAATGGAATATCACTCAGCCATGAAATCAATGTCATAAGGCTAGTAGCAGCATGATGAGTGGATTTAGGTACGACGACTCTAAGTGAAATAAGTCACACAGAAAAGGACACTTCTCATAAGGTATCACTGATAGAGGGAATGTAAAAACCGTTACACTTGAACTGAATCAGAAAACAGAACAGAGTCACACATGCAGAAAACACACTATGGCTGCTTAACGGGAAAGGTGAGGTGGGGTGATACATAAAACAAGGGATTCAAATTAGCTCAGATACCGTTCTATAAGCCCAATATGTAATAGACAAGACCTACTCCTTGTTCAGAGAACTGGACTCAACACGCCCTATTCACCACACAAGAATATATCTGACTAGTAATAATCTTAAAACCTATGTATTGATATCTCTCTGTTAGTGTGTCAAGTGGGTAAAAAGCGGCATAAACACAGCAGTGAAAAGCAGCTAAACCCCATTATAAAAATAAATTATTTTGAAAAACCCATGAAACAAAGACAGTGAAAGAGAGAGAAATTCTTACACAATGCGTTCAGGGGCTGTGATGCAACCTGGATTGACCATATCTAGACCCACAGCTGGATGAGACATAAGGGTGGACACTGTTGCGGCTGAGAGGTTTGGTGAGGTTGGGTGAGCAAACGCAGACCCTTTAAAGTAATACTGCGTGGTACCCATCGCATGGGTCCCAAATCCCCAGGTTCAAGGTCATCTTCCTACATCGAAAACATGCATGAGATACCCAGAAGATGGTACACCGTGTGATGGGGAAAGGTTTCTAAAACGCACCTCATTTCTCATCTGCTTGTGCCCGGGTTCGCCATTCCAGCCACTTTACTAGCAATCTCCCTCCTTGGAGCATCAGCACCTTTAACCTCCTGTTCCGTACAGGTTGCAATTTGTACTGAGGATGAACGGGAAGACGTGGAACCAATGAAAGACTAGCTCTTGGTGTTGGGACAGGCACAGGTCACTCTATTTTCCCATCAGGAAGAAGAATTAACCACAGGCTCAGCCTGCCCCCCGGAACCAGAACAGGGCCTGAAGCCATCCTGCGCTTTTGCGGCCAGCTCCCTAAAAAGCGAGTTGTAAAATGGAGGTTCAGGGCACTGCAATTCACAAACCTGCAGAGTTATAAATGATAACTCTCATCCACAAATATATTGAGGGAAGGCAAAGAAGAGGATTTGAAATCAAGGCAGAATTGCAGGAAACAGATTTCAGGAGGTAGATTCGAATCGCCTTTAAAGCACATGAAAAGCGGCAAAACGTTGACAATGATGCCCTTGGCCAGAAAGGGCGTATGCGTTTTTTCCTGAATATATTCAGGAAAAAACGCATACGCCCTTTTTGGCCAACCAAGCAACCTGGAAAGGCAAATCAGCGCTACAAAGATGTCTCGCTTCCCATCGGTCAAAAGGGCCATGCTGAAAAAAGTGTCAAAACCAGAAATGCAGGACAGGCCATGGAGAAATGGGAGCCTTGCTACACTGATGGGCGGGATGTAAATTGTCAACAGCCACTCTGGAGAAGTGTACGGTGAGTCCTGAAACGTCTAAAAAGCAAAGCTTAGAGAGCATAGGGCACTTCCACTCATGGGGGTATAAATTGGGAAAATGAAAAATCAGCAAGACACAAGCACCCCAAAGTTTAGGGCTGCTCTGTTGACAAGGACCTCCACTTCATTCCACCTTCAATATCCCAGGAAAGAGAAAAATGGATAAAGAAGTTGTGGTCCTTATGTACAATGGAATATCACTCAGCCATGAAATCAATGTCATAAGGCTAGTAGCAGCATGATGAGTGGATTTAGGTACGACGACTCTAAGTGAAATAAGTCACACAGAAAAGGACACTTCTCATAAGGTATCACTGATAGAGGGAATGTAAAAACCGTTACACTTGAACTGAATTACAAAACAGAACAGAGTCACACATGCAGAAAACACACTATGGCTGCTTAACGGGAAAGGTGAGGTGGGGTGATACATAAAACAAGGGATTCAAATTAGCTCAGATACCGTTCCATAAACCCAATATGTAATAGACAAGACCTACTCCTTGCTCAGAGAACTGGACTCAACACGCCCTATTCACCGCACAAGAATATATCTGACTAGTAATAATCTTAAAACCTATGTATTGATATCTCTCTGTTAGTGTGTCAAGTGGGTGTAAAGCGGCATAAACACAGCAGTGAAAAGCAGCTAAACCCCATTATAAAAATAAATTACTTTGAAAAACCCGTGAAACAAAGACAGTGAAAGAGAGCGAAATTCTTACACAATGCGTTCAGGGGCTGTGATGCAACCTGGATTGACCATATCTAGACCCACAGCTGGATGAGACATAAGGGTGGACACTGTTGCGGCTGAGAGGTTTGGTGAGGTTGGGTGAGCAAACGCAGACCCTTTAAAGTAATACTGCGTGGTACCCATCGCATGGGTCCCAAATCTCCAGGTTCCAGGGCATCTTCCTACATCGAAAACATGCATGAGATACCCAGAAGATGGTACACCGTGTGATGGGGAAAGGTTTCTAAAACGCACCTCATTTCTCATTTGCTTGTGCCCGGGTTCGCCATTCCAGCCACTTTACTAGCAATCTCCCTCCTTGGAGCATCAGCACCTTTAACCTCCTGTTCCGTACAGGTTGCAATTTGTACTGAGGATGAACGGGAAGACGTGGAACCAATGAAAGACTAGCTCTTGGTGTTGGGACAGGCACAGGTCACTCTATTTTCCCATCAGGAAGAAGAATTAACCACAGGCTCAGCCTGCCCCCCGGAACCAGAACAGGGCCTGAAGCCATCCTGCGCTTTTGCGGCCAGCTCCCTAAAAAGCGAGTTGTAAAATGGAGGTTCAGGGCACTGCAATTCACAAACCTGCAGAGTTATAAATGATAACTCTCATCCACAAATATATTGAGGGAAGGCAAAGAAGAGGATTTGAAATCAAGGCAGAATTGCAGGAAACAGATTTCAGGAGGTAGATTCGAATCGCCTTTAAAGCACATGAAAAGCGGCAAAACGTTGACAATGATGCCCTTGGCCAAAAAGGGCGTATGCGTTTTTTCCTGAATATATTCAGGAAAAAACGCATACGCCCTTTTTGGCCAACCAAGTAACCTGGAAAGGCAAATCAGCGCTACAAACAAGTCTCGCTTCCCATCGGTCAAAAGGGCCATGCTGAAAAAAATGTCAAAACCAGAAATGCAGGACAGGCCATGGAGAAATGGGAGCCTTCCTATACTGATGGGCGGGATGTAAATTGCCAACAGCCACTCTGCAGAAGTGTACGGTGTGTCCTGAAACATCTAAAAAACACAGCTTAGAGAGCATAGGGCACTTCCACTCATGGGGGTATAAATTGGGAAAATGAAAAATCAGCAAGACACAAGCACCCCAAAGTTTAGGGCTGCTCTGTTGACAAGGACCTCCACTTCATTCCACCTTCAATATCCCAGGAAAGAGAAAAATGGATAAAGAAGTTGTGGTCCTTATGTACAATGGAATATCACTCAGCCGTGAAATCAATGTCATAAGGCTAGTACCAGCATGATGAGTGGATTTAGGTACGACGACTCTAAGTGAAATAAGTCACACAGAAAAGGACACTTCTCATAAGGTATCACTTATAGAGGGAATGTAAAAACCGTTACACTTGAACTGAATTACAAAACAGAACAGAGTCACACATGCAGAAAACACACTATGGCTGCTTAACGGGAAAGGTGAGGTGGGGTGATACATAAAACAAGGGTTTCAAATTAGCTCAGATACCGTTCCATAAACCCAATATGTAATAGACAAGACCTACTCCTTGCTCAGAGAACTGGACTCAACACGCCCTATTCACCGCACAAGAATATATCTGACTAGTAATAATCTTAAAACCTATGTATTGATATCTCTCTGTTAGTGTGTCAAGTGGGTAAAAAGCGGCATAAACACAGCAGTGAAAAGCAGCTAAACCCCGTTATAAAAATAAATTATTTTGAAAAACCCATGAAACAAAGACAGTGAAAGAGAGAGAAATTCTTACACAATGCGTTCAGGGGCTGTGATGCAACCTGGATTGACCATATCTAGACCCACAGCTGGATGAGACATAAGGGTGGACACTGTTGCGGCTGAGAGGTTTGGTGAGGTTGGGTGAGCAAACACAGACCCTTTAAAGTAATACTGCGTGGTACCCATCGCATGGGTCCCAAATCTCCAGGTTCAAGGGCATCTTCCTACATCGAAAACATGCATGAGATACCCAGAAGATGGTACACCGTGTGATGGGGAAAGGTTTCTAAAACGCACCTCATTTCTCATCTGCTTGTGCCCGGGTTCGCCATTCCAGCCACTTTACTAGCAATCTCCCTCCTTGGAGCATCAGCACCTTTAACCTCCTGTTCCGTACAGGTTGCAATTTGTACTGAGGATGAACGGGAAGACGTGGAACCAATGAAAGACTAGCTCTTGGTGTTGGGACAGGCACAGGTCACTCTATTTTCCCATCAGGAAGAAGAATTAACCACAGGCTCAGCCTGCCCCCCGGAACCAGAACAGGGCCTGAAGCCATCCTGCGCTTTTGCGGCCAGCTCCCTAAAAAGCGAGTTGTAAAATGGAGGTTCAGGGCACTGCAATTCACAAACCTGCAGAGTTATAAAAGATAACTCTCATCCACAAATATATTGAGGGAAGGCAAAGAAGAGGATTTGAAATCAAGGCAGAATTGCAGGAAACAGATTTCAGGAGGTAGATTCGAATCGCCTTTAAAGCACATGAAAAGCGGCAAAACGTTGACAATGATGCCCTTGGCCAAAAAGGGCGTATGCGTTTTTTCCTGAATATATTCAGGAAAAAACGCATACGCCCTTTTTGGCCAACCAAGTAACCTGGAAAGGCAAATCAGCGCTACAAACAAGTCTCGCTTCCCATCGGTCAAAAGGGCCATGCTGAAAAAAGTGTCAAAACCAGAAATGCAGGACAGGCCATGGAGAAATGGGAGCCTTCCTATACTGATGGGCGGGATGTAAATTGCCAACAGCCACTCTGCAGAAGTGTACGGTGTGTCCTGAAACATCTAAAAAACACAGCTTAGAGAGCATAGGGCACTTCCACTCATGGGGGTATAAATTGGGAAAATGAAAAATCAGCAAGACACAAGCACCCCAAAGTTTAGGGCTGCTCTGTTGACAAGGACTTCCACTTCATTCCACCTTCAATATCCCAGGAAAGAGAAAAATGGATAAAGAAGTTGTGGTCCTTATGTACAATGGAATATCACTCAGCCATGAAATCAATGTCATAAGACTAGTAGCAGCATGATGAGTGGATTTAGGTACGACGATTCTAAGTGAAATAAGTCACACAGAAAACGACACTTCTCATAAGGTATCACTTATAGAGGGAATGTAAAAACCGTTACACTTGAACTGAATCAGAAAACAGAACAGAGTCACACATGCAGAAAACACACTATGGCTGCTTAACGGGAAAGGTGAGGTGGGGTGATACATAAAACAAGGGATTCAAATTAGCTCAGATACCGTTCCATAAACCCAATATGTAATAGACAAGACCTACTCCTTGCTCAGAGAACTGGACTCAACACGCCCTATTCACCACACAAGAATATATCTGACTAGTAATAATCTTAAAACCTATGTATTGATATCTCTCTGTTAGTGTGTCAAGTGGGTGTAAAGCGGCATAAACACAGCAGTGAAAAGCAGCTAAACCCCATTATAAAAATAAATTATTTTGAAAAACCCATGAAACAAAGACAGTGAAAGAGAGAGAAATTCTTACACAATGCGTTCAGGGGCTGTGATGCAACCTGGATTGACCATATCTAGACCCACAGCTGGATGAGACATAAGGGTGGACACTGTTGCGGCTGAGAGGTTTGGTGAGGTTGGGTGAGCAAACGCAGACCCTTTAAAGTAATACTGCGTGGTACCCATCGCATGGGTCCCAAATCTCCAGGTTCAAGGGCATCTTCCTACATCGAAAACATGCATGAGATACCCAGAAGATGGTACACCGTGTGATGGGGAAAGGTTTCTAAAACGCACCTCATTTCTCATCTGCTTGTGCCCGGGTTCGCCATTCCAGCCACTTTACTAGCAATCTCCCTCCTTGGAGCATCAGCACCTTTAACCTCCTGTTCCGTACAGGTTGCAATTTGTACTGAGGATGAACGGGAAGACGTGGAACCAATGAAAGACTAGCTCTTGGTGTTGGGACAGGCACAGGTCACTCTATTTTCCCATCAGGAAGAAGAATTAACCACAGGCTCAGCCTGCCCCCCGGAACCAGAACAGGGCCTGAAGCCATCCTGCGCTTTTGCGGCCAGCTCCCTAAAAAGCGAGTTGTAAAATGGAGGTTCAGGGCACTGCAATTCACAAACCTGCAGAGTTATAAATGATAACTCTCATCCACAAATATATTGAGGGAAGGCAAAGAAGAGGATTTGAAATCAAGGCAGAATTGCAGGAAACAGATTTCAGGAGGTAGATTCGAATCGCCTTTAAAGCACATGAAAAGCGGCAAAACGTTGACAATGATGCCCTTGGCCAAAAAGGGCGCATGCGTTTTTTCCTGAATATATTCAGGAAAAAACGCATGCGCCCTTTTTGGCCAACCAAGTAACCTGGAAAGGCAAATCAGCGCTACAAACAAGTCTCGCTTCCCATCGGTCAAAAGGGCCATGCTGAAAAAAATGTCAAAACCAGAAATGCAGGACAGGCCATGGAGAAATGGGAGCCTTCCTATACTGATGGGCGGGATGTAAATTGCCAACAGCCACTCTGGAGAAGTGTACGGTGAGTCCTGAAACGTCTAAAAAGCAAAGCTTAGAGAGCATAGGGCACTTCCACTCATGGGGGTATAAATTGGGAAAATGAAAAATCAGCAAGACACAAGCACCCCAAAGTTTAGGGCTGCTCTGTTGACAAGGACCTCCACTTCATTCCACCTTCAATATCCCAGGAAAGAGAAAAATGGATAAAGAAGTTGTGGTCCTTATGTACAATGGAATATCACTCAGCCATGAAATCAATGTCATAAGGCTAGTAGCAGCATGATGAGTGGATTTAGGTACGACGACTCTAAGTGAAATAAGTCACACAGAAAAGGACACTTCTCATAAGTTATCACTGATAGAGGGAATGTAAAAACCGTTACACTTGAACTGAATTACAAAACAGAACAGAGTCACACATGCAGAAAACACACTATGGCTGCTTAACGGGAAAGGTGAGGTGGGGTGATACATAAAACAAGGGTTTCAAATTAGCTCAGATACCGTTCCATAAACCCAATATGTAATAGACAAGACCTACTCCTTGCTCAGAGAACTGGACTCAACACGCCCTATTCACCGCACAAGAATATATCTGACTAGTAATAATCTTAAAACCTATGTATTGATATCTCTCTGTTAGTGTGTCAAGTGGGTAAAAAGCGGCATAAACACAGCAGTGAAAAGCAGCTAAACCCCATTATAAAAATAAATTACTTTGAAAAACCCATGAAACAAAGACAGTGAAAGAGAGAGAAATTCTTACACAATGCGTTCATGGGCTGTGATGCAACCTGGATTGACCATATCTAGACCCACAGCTGGATGAGACATAAGGGTGGACACTGTTGCGGCTGAGAGGTTTGGTGAGGTTGGGTGAGCAAACGCAGACCCTTTAAAGTAATACTGCGTGGTACCCATCGCATGGGTCCCAAATCTCCAGGTTCCAGGGCATCTTCCTACATCGAAAACATGCATGAGATACCCAGAAGATGGTACACCGTGTGATGGGGATAGGTTTCTAAAACGCACCTCATTTCTCATCTGCTTGTGCCCGGGTTCGCCATTCCAGCCACTTTACTAGCAATCTCCCTCCTTGGAGCATCAGCACCTTTAACCTCCTGTTCCGTACAGGTTGCAATTTGTCCTGAGGATGAACGGGAAGACGTGGAACCAACGAGAGACTAGCTCTTGGTGTTGGGACAGGCACAGGTCACTCTATTTTCCCATCAGGAAGAAGAATTAACCACAGGATCAGCCTGCCCCCCGGAACCAGAACCGGGCCTGAAGCCATCCTGCGCATTTGCGGCCAGCTCCCTAAAAAGCGAGTTGTAAAATGGAGGTTCAGGGCACTGCAATTCACAAACCTGCAGAGTTATAAATGATAACTCTCATCCACAAATATATTGAGGGAAGGCAAAGAAGAGGATTTGAAATCAAGGCAGAATTGCAGGAAACAGATTTCAGGAGGTAGATTCGAATCGCCTTTAAATCACATGAAAAGCAGAAAATCGTTGACAATGATGCCCTTGGCCAAAAAGGGCGTATGCGTTTTTTCCTGAATATATTCAGGAAAAAACGCATACGCCCTTTTTGGCCAACCAAGTAACCTGGAAAGGCAAATCAGCGCTACAAACAAGTCTCGCTTCCCATCGGTCAAAAGGGCCATGCTGAAAAAAATGTCAAAACCAGAAATGCAGGACAGGCCATGGAGAAATGGGAGCCATCCTATACTGATGGGCGGGATGTAAATTGCCAACAGCCACTCTGCAGAAGTGTACGGTGTGTCCTGAAACATCTAAAAAACACAGCTTAGAGAGCATAGGGCACTTCCACTCATGGGGGTATAAATTGGGAAAATGAAAAATCAGCAAGACACAAGCACCCCAAAGTTTAGGGCTGCTCTGTTGACAAGGACTTCCACTTCATTCCACCTTCAATATCCCAGGAAAGAGAAAAATGGATAAAGAAGTTGTGGTCCTTATGTACAATGGAATATCACTCAGCCATGAAATCAATGTCATAAGACTAGTAGCAGCATGATGAGTGGATTTAGGTACGACGATTCTAAGTGAAATAAGTCACACAGAAAACGACACTTCTCATAAGGTATCACTTATAGAGGGAATGTAAAAACCGTTACACTTGAACTGAATCAGAAAACAGAACAGAGTCACACATGCAGAAAACACACTATGGCTGCTTAACGGGAAAGGTGAGGTGGGGTGATACATAAAACAAGGGATTCAAATTAGCTCAGATACCGTTCCATAAACCCAATATGTAATAGACAAGACCTACTCCTTGCTCAGAGAACTGGACTCAACACGCCCTATTCACCACACAAGAATATATCTGACTAGTAATAATCTTAAAACCTATGTATTGATATCTCTCTGTTAGTGTGTCAAGTGGGTGTAAAGCGGCATAAACACAGCAGTGAAAAGCAGCTAAACCCCATTATAAAAATAAATTATTTTGAAAAACCCATGAAACAAAGACAGTGAAAGAGAGAGAAATTCTTACACAATGCGTTCAGGGGCTGTGATGCAACCTGGATTGACCATATCTAGACCCACAGCTGGATGAGACATAAGGGTGGACACTGTTGCGGCTGAGAGGTTTGGTGAGGTTGGGTGAGCAAACGCAGACCCTTTAAAGTAATACTGCGTGGTACCCATCGCATGGGTCCCAAATCTCCAGCTTCAAGGGCATCTTCCTACATCGAAAACATGCATGAGATACCCAGAAGATGGTACACCGTGTGATGGGGAAAGGTTTCTAAAACGCACCTCATTTCTCATCTGCTTGTGCCCGGGTTCGCCATTCCAGCCACTTTACTAGCAATCTCCCTCCTTGGAGCATCAGCACCTTTAACCTCCTGTTCCGTACAGGTTGCAATTTGTACTGAGGATGAACGGGAAGACGTGGAACCAATGAAAGACTAGCTCTTGGTGTTGGGACAGGCACAGGTCACTCTATTTTCCCATCAGGAAGAAGAATTAACCACAGGCTCAGCCTGCCCCCCGGAACCAGAACAGGGCCTGAAGCCATCCTGCGCTTTTGCGGCCAGCTCCCTAAAAAGCGAGTTGTAAAATGGAGGTTCAGGGCACTGCAATTCACAAACCTGCAGAGTTATAAATGATAACTCTCATCCACAAATATATTGAGGGAAGGCAAAGAAGAGGATTTGAAATCAAGGCAGAATTGCAGGAAACAGATTTCAGGAGGTAGATTCGAATCGCCTTTAAAGCACATGAAAAGCGGCAAAACGTTGACAATGATGCCCTTGGCCAGAAAGGGCGTATGCGTTTTTTCCTGAATATATTCAGGAAAAAACGCATACGCCCTTTTTGGCCAACCAAGCAACCTGGAAAGGCAAATCAGCGCTACAAAGATGTCTCGCTTCCCATCGGTCAAAAGGGCCATGCTGAAAAAAGTGTCAAAACCAGAAATGCAGGACAGGCCATGGAGAAATGGGAGCCTTCCTATACTGATGGGCGGGATGTAAATTGCCAACAGCCACTCTGCAGAAGTGTACGGTGTGTCCTGAAACATCTAAAAAACACAGCTTAGAGAGCATAGGGCACTTCCACTCATGGGGGTATAAATTGGGAAAATGAAAAATCAGCAAGACACAAGCACCCCAAAGTTTAGGGCTGCTCTGTTGACAAGGACTTCCACTTCATTCCACCTTCAATATCCCAGGAAAGAGAAAAATGGATAAAGAAGTTGTGGTCCTTATGTACAATGGAATATCACTCAGCCATGAAATCAATGTCATAAGACTAGTAGCAGCATGATGAGTGGATTTAGGTACGACGATTCTAAGTGAAATAAGTCACACAGAAAACGACACTTCTCATAAGGTATCACTTATAGAGGGAATGTAAAAACCGTTACACTTGAACTGAATCAGAAAACAGAACAGAGTCACACATGCAGAAAACACACTATGGCTGCTTAACGGGAAAGGTGAGGTGGGGTGATACATAAAACAAGGGATTCAAATTAGCTCAGATACCGTTCCATAAACCCAATATGTAATAGACAAGACCTACTCCTTGCTCAGAGAACTGGACTCAACACGCCCTATTCACCACACAAGAATATATCTGACTAGTAATAATCTTAAAACCTATGTATTGATATCTCTCTGTTAGTGTGTCAAGTGGGTGTAAAGCGGCATAAACACAGCAGTGAAAAGCAGCTAAACCCCATTATAAAAATAAATTATTTTGAAAAACCCATGAAACAAAGACAGTGAAAGAGAGAGAAATTCTTACACAATGCGTTCAGGGGCTGTGATGCAACCTGGATTGACCATATCTAGACCCACAGCTGGATGAGACATAAGGGTGGACACTGTTGCGGCTGAGAGGTTTGGTGAGGTTGGGTGAGCAAACGCAGACCCTTTAAAGTAATACTGCGTGGTACCCATCGCATGGGTCCCAAATCTCCAGGTTCAAGGGCATCTTCCTACATCGAAAACATGCATGAGATACCCAGAAGATGGTACACCGTGTGATGGGGAAAGGTTTCTAAAACGCACCTCATTTCTCATCTGCTTGTGCCCGGGTTCGCCATTCCAGCCACTTTACTAGCAATCTCCCTCCTTGGAGCATCAGCACCTTTAACCTCCTGTTCCGTACAGGTTGCAATTTGTACTGAGGATGAACGGGAAGACGTGGAACCAATGAAAGACTAGCTCTTGGTGTTGGGACAGGCACAGGTCACTCTATTTTCCCATCAGGAAGAAGAATTAACCACAGGCTCAGCCTGCCCCCCGGAACCAGAACAGGGCCTGAAGCCATCCTGCGCTTTTGCGGCCAGCTCCCTAAAAAGCGAGTTGTAAAATGGAGGTTCAGGGCACTGCAATTCACAAACCTGCAGAGTTATAAATGATAACTCTCATCCACAAATATATTGAGGGAAGGCAAAGAAGAGGATTTGAAATCAAGGCAGAATTGCAGGAAACAGATTTCAGGAGGTAGATTCGAATCGCCTTTAAAGCACATGAAAAGCGGCAAAACGTTGACAATGATGCCCTTGGCCAAAAAGGGCGCATGCGTTTTTTCCTGAATATATTCAGGAAAAAACGCATGCGCCCTTTTTGGCCAACCAAGTAACCTGGAAAGGCAAATCAGCGCTACAAACAAGTCTCGCTTCCCATCGGTCAAAAGGGCCATGCTGAAAAAAATGTCAAAACCAGAAATGCAGGACAGGCCATGGAGAAATGGGAGCCTTCCTATACTGATGGGCGGGATGTAAATTGCCAACAGCCACTCTGGAGAAGTGTACGGTGAGTCCTGAAACGTCTAAAAAGCAAAGCTTAGAGAGCATAGGGCACTTCCACTCATGGGGGTATAAATTGGGAAAATGAAAAATCAGCAAGACACAAGCACCCCAAAGTTTAGGGCTGCTCTGTTGACAAGGACCTCCACTTCATTCCACCTTCAATATCCCAGGAAAGAGAAAAATGGATAAAGAAGTTGTGGTCCTTATGTACAATGGAATATCACTCAGCCATGAAATCAATGTCATAAGGCTAGTAGCAGCATGATGAGTGGATTTAGGTACGACGACTCTAAGTGAAATAAGTCACACAGAAAAGGACACTTCTCATAAGTTATCACTGATAGAGGGAATGTAAAAACCGTTACACTTGAACTGAATTACAAAACAGAACAGAGTCACACATGCAGAAAACACACTATGGCTGCTTAACGGGAAAGGTGAGGTGGGGTGATACATAAAACAAGGGTTTCAAATTAGCTCAGATACCGTTCCATAAACCCAATATGTAATAGACAAGACCTACTCCTTGCTCAGAGAACTGGACTCAACACGCCCTATTCACCGCACAAGAATATATCTGACTAGTAATAATCTTAAAACCTATGTATTGATATCTCTCTGTTAGTGTGTCAAGTGGGTAAAAAGCGGCATAAACACAGCAGTGAAAAGCAGCTAAACCCCATTATAAAAATAAATTACTTTGAAAAACCCATGAAACAAAGACAGTGAAAGAGAGAGAAATTCTTACACAATGCGTTCATGGGCTGTGATGCAACCTGGATTGACCATATCTAGACCCACAGCTGGATGAGACATAAGGGTGGACACTGTTGCGGCTGAGAGGTTTGGTGAGGTTGGGTGAGCAAACGCAGACCCTTTAAAGTAATACTGCGTGGTACCCATCGCATGGGTCCCAAATCTCCAGGTTCCAGGGCATCTTCCTACATCGAAAACATGCATGAGATACCCAGAAGATGGTACACCGTGTGATGGGGATAGGTTTCTAAAACGCACCTCATTTCTCATCTGCTTGTGCCCGGGTTCGCCATTCCAGCCACTTTACTAGCAATCTCCCTCCTTGGAGCATCAGCACCTTTAACCTCCTGTTCCGTACAGGTTGCAATTTGTCCTGAGGATGAACGGGAAGACGTGGAACCAACGAGAGACTAGCTCTTGGTGTTGGGACAGGCACAGGTCACTCTATTTTCCCATCAGGAAGAAGAATTAACCACAGGATCAGCCTGCCCCCCGGAACCAGAACCGGGCCTGAAGCCATCCTGCGCATTTGCGGCCAGCTCCCTAAAAAGCGAGTTGTAAAATGGAGGTTCAGGGCACTGCAATTCACAAACCTGCAGAGTTATAAATGATAACTCTCATCCACAAATATATTGAGGGAAGGCAAAGAAGAGGATTTGAAATCAAGGCAGAATTGCAGGAAACAGATTTCAGGAGGTAGATTCGAATCGCCTTTAAATCACATGAAAAGCAGAAAATCGTTGACAATGATGCCCTTGGCCAAAAAGGGCGTATGCGTTTTTTCCTGAATATATTCAGGAAAAAACGCATACGCCCTTTTTGGCCAACCAAGTAACCTGGAAAGGCAAATCAGCGCTACAAACAAGTCTCGCTTCCCATCGGTCAAAAGGGCCATGCTGAAAAAAATGTCAAAACCAGAAATGCAGGACAGGCCATGGAGAAATGGGAGCCATCCTATACTGATGGGCGGGATGTAAATTGCCAACAGCCACTCTGCAGAAGTGTACGGTGTGTCCTGAAACATCTAAAAAACACAGCTTAGAGAGCATAGGGCACTTCCACTCATGGGGGTATAAATTGGGAAAATGAAAAATCAGCAAGACACAAGCACCCCAAAGTTTAGGGCTGCTCTGTTGACAAGGACTTCCACTTCATTCCACCTTCAATATCCCAGGAAAGAGAAAAATGGATAAAGAAGTTGTGGTCCTTATGTACAATGGAATATCACTCAGCCATGAAATCAATGTCATAAGACTAGTAGCAGCATGATGAGTGGATTTAGGTACGACGATTCTAAGTGAAATAAGTCACACAGAAAACGACACTTCTCATAAGGTATCACTTATAGAGGGAATGTAAAAACCGTTACACTTGAACTGAATCAGAAAACAGAACAGAGTCACACATGCAGAAAACACACTATGGCTGCTTAACGGGAAAGGTGAGGTGGGGTGATACATAAAACAAGGGATTCAAATTAGCTCAGATACCGTTCCATAAACCCAATATGTAATAGACAAGACCTACTCCTTGCTCAGAGAACTGGACTCAACACGCCCTATTCACCACACAAGAATATATCTGACTAGTAATAATCTTAAAACCTATGTATTGATATCTCTCTGTTAGTGTGTCAAGTGGGTGTAAAGCGGCATAAACACAGCAGTGAAAAGCAGCTAAACCCCATTATAAAAATAAATTATTTTGAAAAACCCATGAAACAAAGACAGTGAAAGAGAGAGAAATTCTTACACAATGCGTTCAGGGGCTGTGATGCAACCTGGATTGACCATATCTAGACCCACAGCTGGATGAGACATAAGGGTGGACACTGTTGCGGCTGAGAGGTTTGGTGAGGTTGGGTGAGCAAACGCAGACCCTTTAAAGTAATACTGCGTGGTACCCATCGCATGGGTCCCAAATCTCCAGCTTCAAGGGCATCTTCCTACATCGAAAACATGCATGAGATACCCAGAAGATGGTACACCGTGTGATGGGGAAAGGTTTCTAAAACGCACCTCATTTCTCATCTGCTTGTGCCCGGGTTCGCCATTCCAGCCACTTTACTAGCAATCTCCCTCCTTGGAGCATCAGCACCTTTAACCTCCTGTTCCGTACAGGTTGCAATTTGTACTGAGGATGAACGGGAAGACGTGGAACCAATGAAAGACTAGCTCTTGGTGTTGGGACAGGCACAGGTCACTCTATTTTCCCATCAGGAAGAAGAATTAACCACAGGCTCAGCCTGCCCCCCGGAACCAGAACAGGGCCTGAAGCCATCCTGCGCTTTTGCGGCCAGCTCCCTAAAAAGCGAGTTGTAAAATGGAGGTTCAGGGCACTGCAATTCACAAACCTGCAGAGTTATAAATGATAACTCTCATCCACAAATATATTGAGGGAAGGCAAAGAAGAGGATTTGAAATCAAGGCAGAATTGCAGGAAACAGATTTCAGGAGGTAGATTCGAATCGCCTTTAAAGCACATGAAAAGCAGCAAAACGTTGACAATGATGCCCTTGGCCAAAAAGGGCGTATGCGTTTTTTCCTGAATATATTCAGGAAAAAACGCATACGCCCTTTTTGGCCAACCAAGCAACCTGGAAAGGCAAATCAGCGCTACAAAGATGTCTCGCTTCCCATCGGTCCAAAGGGCCATGCTGAAAAAAGTGTCAAAACCAGAAATGCAGGACAGGCCATGGAGAAATGGGAGCCTTGCTACACTGATGGGCGGGATGTAAATTGTCAACAGCCACTCTGGAGAAGTGTACGGTGAGTCCTGAAACGTCTAAAAAGCAAAGCTTAGAGAGCATAGGGCACTTCCACTCATGGGGGTATGAATTGGGAAAATGAAAAATCAGCAAGACACAAGCACCCCAAAGTTTAGGGCTGCTCTGTTGACAAGGACCTCCACTTCATTCCACCTTCAATATCCCAGGAAAGAGAAAAATGGATAAAGAAGTTGTGGTCCTTATGTACAATGGAATATCACTCAGCCATGAAATCAATGTCATAAGGCTAGTAGCAGCATGATGAGTGGATTTAGGTACGACGACTCTAAGTGAAATAAGTCACACAGAAAAGGACACTTCTCATAAGTTATCACTGATAGAGGGAATGTAAAAACCGTTACACTTGAACTGAATTACAAAACAGAACAGAGTCACACATGCAGAAAACACACTATGGCTGCTTCACGGGAAAGGTGAGGTGGGGTGATACATAAAACAAGGGTTTCAAATTAGCTCAGATACCGTTCCATAAAACCAATATGTAATAGACAAGACCTACTCCTTGCTCAGAGAACTGGACTCAACACGCCCTATTCACCGCACAAGAATATATCTGACTAGTAATAATCTTAAAACCTATGTATTGATATCTCTCTGTTAGTGTGTCAAGTGGGTGTAAAGCGGCATAAACACAGCAGTGAAAAGCAGCTAAACCCCATTATAAAAATAAATTACTTTGAAAAACCCGTGAAACAAAGACAGTGAAAGAGAGCGAAATTCTTACACAATGCGTTCAGGGGCTGTGATGCAACCTGGATTGACCATATCTAGACCCACAGCTGGATGAGACATAAGGGTGGACACTGTTGCGGCTGAGAGGTTTGGTGAGGTTGGGTGAGCAAACGCAGACCCTTTAAAGTAATACTGCGTGGTACCCATCGCATGGGTCCCAAATCTCCAGGTTCCAGGGCATCTTCCTACATCGAAAACATGCATGAGATACCCAGAAGATGGTACACCGTGTAATGGGGAAAGGTTTCTAAAACGCACCTCATTTCTCATTTGCTTGTGCCCGGGTTCGCCATTCCAGCCACTTTACTAGCAATCTCCCTCCTTGGAGCATCAGCACCTTTAACCTCCTGTTCCGTACAGGTTGCAATTTGTACTGAGGATGAACGGGAAGACGTGGAACCAATGAAAGACTAGCTCTTGGTGTTGGGACAGGCACAGGTCACTCTATTTTCCCATCAGGAAGAAGAATTAACCACAGGCTCAGCCTGCCCCCCGGAACCAGAACAGGGCCTGAAGCCATCCTGCGCTTTTGCGGCCAGCTCCCTAAAAAGCGAGTTGTAAAATGGAGGTTCAGGGCACTGCAATTCACAAACCTGCAGAGTTATAAAAGATAACTCTCATCCACAAATATATTGAGGGAAGGCAAAGAAGAGGATTTGAAATCAAGGCAGAATTGCAGGAAACAGATTTCAGGAGGTAGATTCGAATCGCCTTTAAAGCACATGAAAAGCGGCAAAACGTTGACAATGATGCCCTTGGCCAAAAAGGGCGTATGCGTTTTTTCCTGAATATATTCAGGAAAAAACGCATACACCCTTTTTGGCCAACCAAGTAACCTGGAAAGGCAAATCAGCGCTACAAACAAGTCTCGCTTCCCATCGGTCAAAAGGGCCATGCTGAAAAAAATGTCAAAACCAGAAATGCAGGACAGGCCATGGAGAAATGGGAGCCTTCCTATACTGATGGGCGGGATGTAAATTGCCAACAGCCACTCTGCAGAAGTGTACGGTGTGTCCTGAAACATCTAAAAAACACAGCTTAGAGAGCATAGGGCACTTCCACTCATGGGGGTATAAATTGGGAAAATGAAAAATCAGCAAGACACAAGCACCCCAAAGTTTAGGGCTGCTCTGTTGACAAGGACTTCCACTTCATTCCACCTTCAATATCCCAGGAAAGAGAAAAATGGATAAAGAAGTTGTGGTCCTTATGTACAATGGAATATCACTCAGCCATGAAATCAATGTCATAAGACTAGTAGCAGCATGATGAGTGGATTTAGGTACGACGATTCTAAGTGAAATAAGTCACACAGAAAACGACACTTCTCATAAGGTATCACTTATAGAGGGAATGTAAAAACCGTTACACTTGAACTGAATCAGAAAACAGAACAGAGTCACACATGCAGAAAACACACTATGGCTGCTTAACGGGAAAGGTGAGGTGGGGTGATACATAAAACAAGGGATTCAAATTAGCTCAGATACCGTTCCATAAACCCAATATGTAATAGACAAGACCTACTCCTTGCTCAGAGAACTGGACTCAACACGCCCTATTCACCACACAAGAATATATCTGACTAGTAATAATCTTAAAACCTATGTATTGATATCTCTCTGTTAGTGTGTCAAGTGGGTGTAAAGCGGCATAAACACAGCAGTGAAAAGCAGCTAAACCCCATTATAAAAATAAATTATTTTGAAAAACCCATGAAACAAAGACAGTGAAAGAGAGAGAAATTCTTACACAATGCGTTCAGGGGCTGTGATGCAACCTGGATTGACCATATCTAGACCCACAGCTGGATGAGACATAAGGGTGGACACTGTTGCGGCTGAGAGGTTTGGTGAGGTTGGGTGAGCAAACGCAGACCCTTTAAAGTAATACTGCGTGGTACCCATCGCATGGGTCCCAAATCTCCAGGTTCAAGGTCATCTTCCTACATCGAAAACATGCATGAGATACCCAGAAGATGGTACACCGTGTGATGGGGAAAGGTTTCTAAAACGCACCTCATTTCTCATCTGCTTGTGCCCGGGTTCGCCATTCCAGCCACTTTACTAGCAATCTCCCTCCTTGGAGCATCAGCACCTTTAACCTCCTGTTCCGTACAGGTTGCAATTTGTACTGAGGATGAACGGGAAGACGTGGAACCAATGAAAGACTAGCTCTTGGTGTTGGGACAGGCACAGGTCACTCTATTTTCCCATCAGGAAGAAGAATTAACCACAGGCTCAGCCTGCCCCCCGGAACCAGAACAGGGCCTGAAGCCATCCTGCGCTTTTGCGGCCAGCTCCCTAAAAAGCGAGTTGTAAAATGGAGGTTCAGGGCACTGCAATTCACAAACCTGCAGACTTATAAATGATAACTCTCATCCACAAATATATTGAGGGAAGGCAAAGAAGAGGATTTGAAATCAAGGCAGAATTGCAGGAAACAGATTTCAGGAGGTAGATTCGAATCGCCTTTAAAGCACATGAAAAGCGGCAAAACGTTGACAATGATGCCCTTGGCCAAAAAGGGCGCATGCGTTTTTTCCTGAATATATTCAGGAAAAAACGCATGCGCCCTTTTTGGCCAACCAAGTAACCTGGAAAGGCAAATCAGCGCTACAAACAAGTCTCGCTTCCCATCGGTCAAAAGGGCCATGCTGAAAAAAATGTCAAAACCAGAAATGCAGGACAGGCCATGGAGAAATGGGAGCCTTCCTATACTGATGGGCGGGATGTAAATTGCCAACAGCCACTCTGGAGAAGTGTACGGTGAGTCCTGAAACGTCTAAAAAGCAAAGCTTAGAGAGCATAGGGCACTTCCACTCATGGGGGTATAAATTGGGAAAATGAAAAATCAGCAAGACACAAGCACCCCAAAGTTTAGGGCTGCTCTGTTGACAAGGACCTCCACTTCATTCCACCTTCAATATCCCAGGAAAGAGAAAAATGGATAAAGAAGTTGTGGTCCTTATGTACAATGGAATATCACTCAGCCATGAAATCAATGTCATAAGGCTAGTAGCAGCATGATGAGTGGATTTAGGTACGACGACTCTAAGTGAAATAAGTCACACAGAAAAGGACACTTCTCATAAGTTATCACTGATAGAGGGAATGTAAAAACCGTTACACTTGAACTGAATTACAAAACAGAACAGAGTCACACATGCAGAAAACACACTATGGCTGCTTAACGGGAAAGGTGAGGTGGGGTGATACATAAAACAAGGGTTTCAAATTAGCTCAGATACCGTTCCATAAACCCAATATGTAATAGACAAGACCTACTCCTTGCTCAGAGAACTGGACTCAACACGCCCTATTCACCGCACAAGAATATATCTGACTAGTAATAATCTTAAAACCTATGTATTGATATCTCTCTGTTAGTGTGTCAAGTGGGTAAAAAGCGGCATAAACACAGCAGTGAAAAGCAGCTAAACCCCATTATAAAAATAAATTACTTTGAAAAACCCATGAAACAAAGACAGTGAAAGAGAGAGAAATTCTTACACAATGCGTTCATGGGCTGTGATGCAACCTGGATTGACCATATCTAGACCCACAGCTGGATGAGACATAAGGGTGGACACTGTTGCGGCTGAGAGGTTTGGTGAGGTTGGGTGAGCAAACGCAGACCCTTTAAAGTAATACTGCGTGGTACCCATCGCATGGGTCCCAAATCTCCAGGTTCCAGGGCATCTTCCTACATCGAAAACATGCATGAGATACCCAGAAGATGGTACACCGTGTGATGGGGATAGGTTTCTAAAACGCACCTCATTTCTCATCTGCTTGTGCCCGGGTTCGCCATTCCAGCCACTTTACTAGCAATCTCCCTCCTTGGAGCATCAGCACCTTTAACCTCCTGTTCCGTACAGGTTGCAATTTGTCCTGAGGATGAACGGGAAGACGTGGAACCAACGAGAGACTAGCTCTTGGTGTTGGGACAGGCACAGGTCACTCTATTTTCCCATCAGGAAGAAGAATTAACCACAGGATCAGCCTGCCCCCCGGAACCAGAACCGGGCCTGAAGCCATCCTGCGCATTTGCGGCCAGCTCCCTAAAAAGCGAGTTGTAAAATGGAGGTTCAGGGCACTGCAATTCACAAACCTGCAGAGTTATAAATGATAACTCTCATCCACAAATATATTGAGGGAAGGCAAAGAAGAGGATTTGAAATCAAGGCAGAATTGCAGGAAACAGATTTCAGGAGGTAGATTCGAATCGCCTTTAAATCACATGAAAAGCAGAAAATCGTTGACAATGATGCCCTTGGCCAAAAAGGGCGTATGCGTTTTTTCCTGAATATATTCAGGAAAAAACGCATACGCCCTTTTTGGCCAACCAAGTAACCTGGAAAGGCAAATCAGCGCTACAAACAAGTCTCGCTTCCCATCGGTCAAAAGGGCCATGCTGAAAAAAATGTCAAAACCAGAAATGCAGGACAGGCCATGGAGAAATGGGAGCCATCCTATACTGATGGGCGGGATGTAAATTGCCAACAGCCACTCTGCAGAAGTGTACGGTGTGTCCTGAAACATCTAAAAAACACAGCTTAGAGAGCATAGGGCACTTCCACTCATGGGGGTATAAATTGGGAAAATGAAAAATCAGCAAGACACAAGCACCCCAAAGTTTAGGGCTGCTCTGTTGACAAGGACTTCCACTTCATTCCACCTTCAATATCCCAGGAAAGAGAAAAATGGATAAAGAAGTTGTGGTCCTTATGTACAATGGAATATCACTCAGCCATGAAATCAATGTCATAAGACTAGTAGCAGCATGATGAGTGGATTTAGGTACGACGATTCTAAGTGAAATAAGTCACACAGAAAACGACACTTCTCATAAGGTATCACTTATAGAGGGAATGTAAAAACCGTTACACTTGAACTGAATCAGAAAACAGAACAGAGTCACACATGCAGAAAACACACTATGGCTGCTTAACGGGAAAGGTGAGGTGGGGTGATACATAAAACAAGGGATTCAAATTAGCTCAGATACCGTTCCATAAACCCAATATGTAATAGACAAGACCTACTCCTTGCTCAGAGAACTGGACTCAACACGCCCTATTCACCACACAAGAATATATCTGACTAGTAATAATCTTAAAACCTATGTATTGATATCTCTCTGTTAGTGTGTCAAGTGGGTGTAAAGCGGCATAAACACAGCAGTGAAAAGCAGCTAAACCCCATTATAAAAATAAATTATTTTGAAAAACCCATGAAACAAAGACAGTGAAAGAGAGAGAAATTCTTACACAATGCGTTCAGGGGCTGTGATGCAACCTGGATTGACCATATCTAGACCCACAGCTGGATGAGACATAAGGGTGGACACTGTTGCGGCTGAGAGGTTTGGTGAGGTTGGGTGAGCAAACGCAGACCCTTTAAAGTAATACTGCGTGGTACCCATCGCATGGGTCCCAAATCTCCAGCTTCAAGGGCATCTTCCTACATCGAAAACATGCATGAGATACCCAGAAGATGGTACACCGTGTGATGGGGAAAGGTTTCTAAAACGCACCTCATTTCTCATCTGCTTGTGCCCGGGTTCGCCATTCCAGCCACTTTACTAGCAATCTCCCTCCTTGGAGCATCAGCACCTTTAACCTCCTGTTCCGTACAGGTTGCAATTTGTACTGAGGATGAACGGGAAGACGTGGAACCAATGAAAGACTAGCTCTTGGTGTTGGGACAGGCACAGGTCACTCTATTTTCCCATCAGGAAGAAGAATTAACCACAGGCTCAGCCTGCCCCCCGGAACCAGAACAGGGCCTGAAGCCATCCTGCGCTTTTGCGGCCAGCTCCCTAAAAAGCGAGTTGTAAAATGGAGGTTCAGGGCACTGCAATTCACAAACCTGCAGAGTTATAAATGATAACTCTCATCCACAAATATATTGAGGGAAGGCAAAGAAGAGGATTTGAAATCAAGGCAGAATTGCAGGAAACAGATTTCAGGAGGTAGATTCGAATCGCCTTTAAAGCACATGAAAAGCAGCAAAACGTTGACAATGATGCCCTTGGCCAAAAAGGGCGTATGCGTTTTTTCCTGAATATATTCAGGAAAAAACGCATACGCCCTTTTTGGCCAACCAAGCAACCTGGAAAGGCAAATCAGCGCTACAAAGATGTCTCGCTTCCCATCGGTCCAAAGGGCCATGCTGAAAAAAGTGTCAAAACCAGAAATGCAGGACAGGCCATGGAGAAATGGGAGCCTTGCTACACTGATGGGCGGGATGTAAATTGTCAACAGCCACTCTGGAGAAGTGTACGGTGAGTCCTGAAACGTCTAAAAAGCAAAGCTTAGAGAGCATAGGGCACTTCCACTCATGGGGGTATGAATTGGGAAAATGAAAAATCAGCAAGACACAAGCACCCCAAAGTTTAGGGCTGCTCTGTTGACAAGGACCTCCACTTCATTCCACCTTCAATATCCCAGGAAAGAGAAAAATGGATAAAGAAGTTGTGGTCCTTATGTACAATGGAATATCACTCAGCCATGAAATCAATGTCATAAGGCTAGTAGCAGCATGATGAGTGGATTTAGGTACGACGACTCTAAGTGAAATAAGTCACACAGAAAAGGACACTTCTCATAAGTTATCACTGATAGAGGGAATGTAAAAACCGTTACACTTGAACTGAATTACAAAACAGAACAGAGTCACACATGCAGAAAACACACTATGGCTGCTTCACGGGAAAGGTGAGGTGGGGTGATACATAAAACAAGGGTTTCAAATTAGCTCAGATACCGTTCCATAAAACCAATATGTAATAGACAAGACCTACTCCTTGCTCAGAGAACTGGACTCAACACGCCCTATTCACCGCACAAGAATATATCTGACTAGTAATAATCTTAAAACCTATGTATTGATATCTCTCTGTTAGTGTGTCAAGTGGGTGTAAAGCGGCATAAACACAGCAGTGAAAAGCAGCTAAACCCCATTATAAAAATAAATTACTTTGAAAAACCCATGAAACAAAGACAGTGAAAGAGAGAGAAATTCTTACACAATGCGTTCATGGGCTGTGATGCAACCTGGATTGACCATATCTAGACCCACAGCTGGATGAGACATAAGGGTGGACACTGTTGCGGCTGAGAGGTTTGGTGAGGTTGGGTGAGCAAACGCAGACCCTTTAAAGTAATACTGCGTGGTACCCATCGCATGGGTCCCAAATCTCCAGGTTCCAGGGCATCTTCCTACATCGAAAACATGCATGAGATACCCAGAAGATGGTACACCGTGTGATGGGGATAGGTTTCTAAAACGCACCTCATTTCTCATCTGCTTGTGCCCGGGTTCGCCATTCCAGCCACTTTACTAGCAATCTCCCTCCTTGGAGCATCAGCACCTTTAACCTCCTGTTCCGTACAGGTTGCAATTTGTCCTGAGGATGAACGGGAAGACGTGGAACCAACGAGAGACTAGCTCTTGGTGTTGGGACAGGCACAGGTCACTCTATTTTCCCATCAGGAAGAAGAATTAACCACAGGATCAGCCTGCCCCCCGGAACCAGAACCGGGCCTGAAGCCATCCTGCGCATTTGCGGCCAGCTCCCTAAAAAGCGAGTTGTAAAATGGAGGTTCAGGGCACTGCAATTCACAAACCTGCAGAGTTATAAATGATAACTCTCATCCACAAATATATTGAGGGAAGGCAAAGAAGAGGATTTGAAATCAAGGCAGAATTGCAGGAAACAGATTTCAGGAGGTAGATTCGAATCGCCTTTAAATCACATGAAAAGCAGAAAATCGTTGACAATGATGCCCTTGGCCAAAAAGGGCGTATGCGTTTTTTCCTGAATATATTCAGGAAAAAACGCATACGCCCTTTTTGGCCAACCAAGTAACCTGGAAAGGCAAATCAGCGCTACAAACAAGTCTCGCTTCCCATCGGTCAAAAGGGCCATGCTGAAAAAAATGTCAAAACCAGAAATGCAGGACAGGCCATGGAGAAATGGGAGCCATCCTATACTGATGGGCGGGATGTAAATTGCCAACAGCCACTCTGCAGAAGTGTACGGTGTGTCCTGAAACATCTAAAAAACACAGCTTAGAGAGCATAGGGCACTTCCACTCATGGGGGTATAAATTGGGAAAATGAAAAATCAGCAAGACACAAGCACCCCAAAGTTTAGGGCTGCTCTGTCGACAAGGACTTCCACTTCATTCCACCTTCAATATCCCAGGAAAGAGAAAAATGGATAAAGAAGTTGTGGTCCTTATGTACAATGGAATATCACTCAGCCATGAAATCAATGTCATAAGACTAGTAGCAGCATGATGAGTGGATTTAGGTACGACGATTCTAAGTGAAATAAGTCACACAGAAAACGACACTTCTCATAAGGTATCACTTATAGAGGGAATGTAAAAACCGTTACACTTGAACTGAATCAGAAAACAGAACAGAGTCACACATGCAGAAAACACACTATGGCTGCTTAACGGGAAAGGTGAGGTGGGGTGATACATAAAACAAGGGATTCAAATTAGCTCAGATACCGTTCCATAAACCCAATATGTAATAGACAAGACCTACTCCTTGCTCAGAGAACTGGACTCAACACGCCCTATTCACCACACAAGAATATATCTGACTAGTAATAATCTTAAAACCTATGTATTGATATCTCTCTGTTAGTGTGTCAAGTGGGTAAAAAGCGGCATAAACACAGCAGTGAAAAGCAGCTAAACCCCATTATAAAAATAAATTATTTTGAAAAACCCATGAAACAAAGACAGTGAAAGAGAGAGAAATTCTTACACAATGCGTTCAGGGGCTGTGATGCAACCTGGATTGACCATATCTAGACCCACAGCTGGATGAGACATAAGGGTGGACACTGTTGCGGCTGAGAGGTTTGGTGAGGTTGGGTGAGCAAACGCAGCCCCTTTAAAGTAATACTGCGTGGTACCCATCGCATGGGTCCCAAATCTCCAGCTTCAAGGGCATCTTCCTACATCGAAAACATGCATGAGATACCCAGAAGATGGTACACCGTGTGATGGGGAAAGGTTTCTAAAACGCACCTCATTTCTCATCTGCTTGTGCCCGGGTTCGCCATTCCAGCCACTTTACTAGCAATCTCCCTCCTTGGAGCATCAGCACCTTTAACCTCCTGTTCCGTACAGGTTGCAATTTGTACTGAGGATGAACGGGAAGACGTGGAACCAATGAAAGACTAGCTCTTGGTGTTGGGACAGGCACAGGTCACTCTATTTTCCCATCAGGAAGAAGAATTAACCACAGGCTCAGCCTGCCCCCCGGAACCAGAACAGGGCCTGAAGCCATCCTGCGCTTTTGCGGCCAGCTCCCTAAAAAGCGAGTTGTAAAATGGAGGTTCAGGGCACTGCAATTCACAAACCTGCAGAGTTATAAATGATAACTCTCATCCACAAATATATTGAGGGAAGGCAAAGAAGAGGATTTGAAATCAAGGCAGAATTGCAGGAAACAGATTTCAGGAGGTAGATTCGAATCGCCTTTAAAGCACATGAAAAGCAGCAAAACGTTGACAATGATGCCCTTGGCCAAAAAGGGCGTATGCGTTTTTTCCTGAATATATTCAGGAAAAAACGCATACGCCCTTTTTGGCCAACCAAGCAACCTGGAAAGGCAAATCAGCGCTACAAAGATGTCTCGCTTCCCATCGGTCAAAAGGGCCATGCTGAAAAAAGTGTCAAAACCAGAAATGCAGGACAGGCCATGGAGAAATGGGAGCCTTGCTACACTGATGGGCGGGATGTAAATTGTCAACAGCCACTCTGGAGAAGTGTACGGTGAGTCCTGAAACGTCTAAAAAGCAAAGCTTAGAGAGCATAGGGCACTTCCACTCATGGGGGTATAAATTGGGAAAATGAAAAATCAGCAAGACACAAGCACCCCAAAGTTTAGGGCTGCTCTGTTGACAAGGACCTCCACTTCATTCCACCTTCAATATCCCAGGAAAGAGAAAAATGGATAAAGAAGTTGTGGTCCTTATGTACAATGGAATATCACTCAGCCATGAAATCAATGTCATAAGGCTAGTAGCAGCATGATGAGTGGATTTAGGTACGACGACTCTAAGTGAAATAAGTCACACAGAAAAGGACACTTCTCATAAGGTATCACTGATAGAGGGAATGTAAAAACCGTTACACTTGAACTGAATTACAAAACAGAACAGAGTCACACATGCAGAAAACACACTATGGCTGCTTCACGGGAAAGGTGAGGTGGGGTGATACATAAAACAAGGGTTTCAAATTAGCTCAGATACCGTTCCATAAAACCAATATGTAATAGACAAGACCTACTCCTTGCTCAGAGAACTGGACTCAACACGCCCTATTCACCGCACAAGAATATATCTGACTAGTAATAATCTTAAAACCTATGTATTGATATCTCTCTGTTAGTGTGTCAAGTGGGTGTAAAGCGGCATAAACACAGCAGTGAAAAGCAGCTAAACCCCATTATAAAAATAAATTACTTTGAAAAACCCGTGAAACAAAGACAGTGAAAGAGAGCGAAATTCTTACACAATGCGTTCAGGGGCTGTGATGCAACCTGGATTGACCATATCTAGACCCACAGCTGGATGAGACATAAGGGTGGACACTGTTGCGGCTGAGAGGTTTGGTGAGGTTGGGTGAGCAAACGCAGACCCTTTAAAGTAATACTGCGTGGTACCCATCGCATGGGTCCCAAATCTCCAGCTTCAAGGGCATCTTCCTACATCGAAAGCATGCATGAGAAACCCAGAAGATGGTACACCGTGTGATGGGGAAAGGTTTCTAAAACGCACCTCATTTCTCATCTGCTTGTGCCCGGGTTCGCCATTCCAGCCACTTTACTAGCAATCTCCCTCCTTGGAGCATCAGCACCTTTAACCTCCTGTTCCGTACAGGTTGCAATTTGTACTGAGGATGAACGGGAAGACGTGGAACCAATGAAACACTAGCTCTTGGTGTTGGGACAGGCACAGGTCACTCTATTTTCCCATCAGGAAGAAGAATTAACCACAGGCTCAGCCTGCCCCCCGGAACCAGAACAGGGCCTGAAGCCATCCTGCGCTTTTGCGGCCAGCTCCCTAAAAAGCGAGTTGTAAAATGGAGGTTCAGGGCACTGCAATTCACAAACCTGCAGAGTTATAAATGATAACTCTCATCCACAAATATATTGAGGGAAGGCAAAGAAGAGGATTTGAAATCAAGGCAGAATTGCAGGAAACAGATTTCAGGAGGTAGATTCGAATCGCCTTTAAAGCACATGAAAAGCGGCAAAACGTTGACAATGATGCCCTTGGCCAAAAAGGGCGTATGCGTTTTTTCCTGAATATATTCAGGAAAAAACGCATACGCCCTTTTTGGCCAACCAAGTAACCTGGAAAGGCAAATCAGCGCTACAAACAAGTCTCGCTTCCCATCGGTCAAAAGGGCCATGCTGAAAAAAATATCAAAACCAGAAATGCAGGACAGGCCATGGAGAAATGGGAGCCTTCCTATACTGATGGGCGGGATGTAAATTGCCAACAGCCACTCTGCAGAAGTGTACGGTGTGTCCTGAAACATCTAAAAAACACAGCTTAGAGAGCATAGGGCACTTCCACTCATGGGGGTATAAATTGGGAAAATGAAAAATCAGCAAGACACAAGCACCCCAAAGTTTAGGGCTGCTCTGTTGACAAGGACCTCCACTTCATTCCACCTTCAATATCCCAGGAAAGAGAAAAATGGATAAAGAAGTTGTGGTCCTTATGTACAATGGAATATCACTCAGCCGTGAAATCAATGTCATAAGGCTAGTACCAGCATGATGAGTGGATTTAGGTACGACGACTCTAAGTGAAATAAGTCACACAGAAAAGGACACTTCTCATAAGGTATCACTTATAGAGGGAATGTAAAAACCGTTACACTTGAACTGAATTACAAAACAGAACAGAGTCACACATGCAGAAAACACACTATGGCTGCTTAACGGGAAAGGTGAGGTGGGGTGATACATAAAACAAGGGTTTCAAATTAGCTCAGATACCGTTCCATAAACCCAATATGTAATAGACAAGACCTACTCCTTGCTCAGAGAACTGGACTCAACACGCCCTATTCACCGCACAAGAATATATCTGACTAGTAATAATCTTAAAACCTATGTATTGATATCTCTCTGTTAGTGTGTCAAGTGGGTAAAAAGCGGCATAAACACAGCAGTGAAAAGCAGCTAAACCCCATTATAAAAATAAATTACTTTGAAAAACCCATGAAACAAAGACAGTGAAAGAGAGAGAAATTCTTACACAATGCGTTCATGGGCTGTGATGCAACCTGGATTGACCATATCTAGACCCACAGCTGGATGAGACATAAGGGTGGACACTGTTGCGGCTGAGAGGTTTGGTGAGGTTGGGTGAGCAAACGCAGACCCTTTAAAGTAATACTGCGTGGTACCCATCGCATGGGTCCCAAATCTCCAGGTTCCAGGGCATCTTCCTACATCGAAAACATGCATGAGATACCCAGAAGATGGTACACCGTGTGATGGGGATAGGTTTCTAAAACGCACCTCATTTCTCATCTGCTTGTGCCCGGGTTCGCCATTCCAGCCACTTTACTAGCAATCTCCCTCCTTGGAGCATCAGCACCTTTAACCTCCTGTTCCGTACAGGTTGCAATTTGTCCTGAGGATGAACGGGAAGACGTGGAACCAACGAGAGACTAGCTCTTGGTGTTGGGACAGGCACAGGTCACTCTATTTTCCCATCAGGAAGAAGAATTAACCACAGGATCAGCCTGCCCCCCGGAACCAGAACCGGGCCTGAAGCCATCCTGCGCATTTGCGGCCAGCTCCCTAAAAAGCGAGTTGTAAAATGGAGGTTCAGGGCACTGCAATTCACAAACCTGCCGAGTTATAAATGATAACTCTCATCCACAAATATATTGAGGGAAGGCAAAGAAGAGGATTTGAAATCAAGGCAGAATTGCAGGAAACAGATTTCAGGAGGTAGATTCGAATCGCCTTTAAATCACATGAAAAGCAGAAAATCGTTGACAATGATGCCCTTGGCCAAAAAGGGCGTATGCGTTTTTTCCTGAATATATTCAGGAAAAAACGCATACGCCCTTTTTGGCCAACCAAGTAACCTGGAAAGGCAAATCAGCGCTACAAACAAGTCTCGCTTCCCATCGGTCAAAAGGGCCATGCTGAAAAAAATGTCAAAACCAGAAATGCAGGACAGGCCATGGAGAAATGGGAGCCATCCTATACTGATGGGCGGGATGTAAATTGCCAACAGCCACTCTGCAGAAGTGTACGGTGTGTCCTGAAACATCTAAAAAACACAGCTTAGAGAGCATAGGGCACTTCCACTCATGGGGGTATAAATTGGGAAAATGAAAAATCAGCAAGACACAAGCACCCCAAAGTTTAGGGCTGCTCTGTTGACAAGGACTTCCACTTCATTCCACCTTCAATATCCCAGGAAAGAGAAAAATGGATAAAGAAGTTGTGGTCCTTATGTACAATGGAATATCACTCAGCCATGAAATCAATGTCATAAGACTAGTAGCAGCATGATGAGTGGATTTAGGTACGACGATTCTAAGTGAAATAAGTCACACAGAAAACGACACTTCTCATAAGGTATCACTTATAGAGGGAATGTAAAAACCGTTACACTTGAACTGAATCAGAAAACAGAACAGAGTCACACATGCAGAAAACACACTATGGCTGCTTAACGGGAAAGGTGAGGTGGGGTGATACATAAAACAAGGGATTCAAATTAGCTCAGATACCGTTCCATAAACCCAATATGTAATAGACAAGACCTACTCCTTGCTCAGAGAACTGGACTCAACACGCCCTATTCACCACACAAGAATATATCTGACTAGTAATAATCTTAAAACCTATGTATTGATATCTCTCTGTTAGTGTGTCAAGTGGGTAAAAAGCGGCATAAACACAGCAGTGAAAAGCAGCTAAACCCCATTATAAAAATAAATTATTTTGAAAAACCCATGAAACAAAGACAGTGAAAGAGAGAGAAATTCTTACACAATGCGTTCAGGGGCTGTGATGCAACCTGGATTGACCATATCTAGACCCACAGCTGGATGAGACATAAGGGTGGACACTGTTGCGGCTGAGAGGTTTGGTGAGGTTGGGTGAGCAAACGCAGACCCTTTAAAGTAATACTGCGTGGTACCCATCGCATGGGTCCCAAATCTCCAGCTTCAAGGGCATCTTCCTACATCGAAAACATGCATGAGATACCCAGAAGATGGTACACCGTGTGATGGGGAAAGGTTTCTAAAACGCACCTCATTTCTCATCTGCTTGTGCCCGGGTTCGCCATTCCAGCCACTTTACTAGCAATCTCCCTCCTTGGAGCATCAGCACCTTTAACCTCCTGTTCCGTACAGGTTGCAATTTGTACTGAGGATGAACGGGAAGACGTGGAACCAATGAAAGACTAGCTCTTGGTGTTGGGACAGGCACAGGTCACTCTATTTTCCCATCAGGAAGAAGAATTAACCACAGGCTCAGCCTGCCCCCCGGAACCAGAACAGGGCCTGAAGCCATCCTGCGCTTTTGCGGCCAGCTCCCTAAAAAGCGAGTTGTAAAATGGAGGTTCAGGGCACTGCAATTCACAAACCTGCAGAGTTATAAATGATAACTCTCATCCACAAATATATTGAGGGAAGGCAAAGAAGAGGATTTGAAATCAAGGCAGAATTGCAGGAAACAGATTTCAGGAGGTAGATTCGAATCGCCTTTAAAGCACATGAAAAGCGGCAAAACGTTGACAATGATGCCCTTGGCCAAAAAGGGCGTATGCGTTTTTTCCTGAATATATTCAGGAAAAAACGCATACGCCCTTTTTGGCCAACCAAGTAACCTGGAAAGGCAAATCAGCGCTACAAACAAGTCTCGCTTCCCATCGGTCAAAAGGGCCATGCTGAAAAAAATGTCAAAACCAGAAATGCAGGACAGGCCATGGAGAAATGGGAGCCTTCCTATACTGATGGGCGGGATGTAAATTGCCAACAGCCACTCTGCAGAAGTGTACGGTGTGTCCTGAAACATCTAAAAAACACAGCTTAGAGAGCATAGGGCACTTCCACTCATGGGGGTATAAATTGGGAAAATTAAAAATCAGCAAGACACAAGCACCCCAAAGTTTAGGGCTGCTCTGTTGACAAGGACCTCCACTTCATTCCACCTTCAATATCCCAGGAAAGAGAAAAATGGATAAAGAAGTTGTGGTCCTTATGTACAATAGAATATCACTCAGCCATGAAATCAATGTCATAAGGCTAGTAGCAGCATGATGAGTGGATTTAGGTACGACGATTCTAAGTGAAATAAGTCACACAGAAAAGGACACTTCTCATAAGGTATCACTTATAGAGGGAATGTAAAAACCGTTACACTTGAACTGAATCAGAAAACAGAACAGAGTCACACATGCAGAAAACACACTATGGCTGCTTAACGGGAAAGGTGAGGTGGGGTGATACATAAAACAAGGGATTCAAATTAGCTCAGATACCGTTCCATAAACCCAATATGTAATAGACAAGACATACTCCTTGCTCAGAGAACTGGACTCAACACGCCCTATTCACCACACAAGAATATATCTGACTAGTAATAATCTTAAAACCTATGTATTGATATCTCTCTGTTAGTGTGTCAAGTGGGTAAAAAGCGGCATAAACACAGCAGTGAAAAGCAGCTAAACCCCATTATAAAAATAAATTATTTTGAAAAACCCATGAAACAAAGACAGTGAAAGAGAGAGAAATTCTTACACAATGCGTTCAGGGGCTGTGATGCAACCTGGATTGACCATATCTAGACCCACAGCTGGATGAGACATAAGGGTGGACACTGTTGCGGCTGAGAGGTTTGGTGAGGTTGGGTGAGCAAACGCAGACCCTTTAAAGTAATACTGCGTGGTACCCATCGCATGGGTCCCAAATCTCCAGGTTCAAGGGCATCTTCCTACATCGAAAACATGCATGAGATACCCAGAAGATGGTACACCGTGTGATGGGGATAGGTTTCTAAAACGCACCTCATTTCTCATCTGCTTGTGCCCGGGTTCGCCATTCCAGCCACTTTACTAGCAATCTCCCTCCTTGGAGCATCAGCACCTTTAACCTCCTGTTCCGTACAGGTTGCAATTTGTCCTGAGGATAAACGGGAAGACGTGGAACCAACGAGAGACTAGCTCTTGGTGTTGGGACAGGCACAGGTCACTCTATTTTCCCATCAGGAAGAAGAATTAACCACAGGATCAGCCTGCCCCCCAGAACCAGAACCGGGCCTGAAGCCATCCTGCGCTTTTGCGGCCAGCTCTCTAAAAAGCGAGTTGTAAAATGGAGGTTCAGGGCACTGCAATTCACAAACCTGCAGAGTTATAAATGATAACTCTCATCCACAAATATATTGAAGGAAGGCAAAGAAGAGGATTTGAAATCAAGGCAGAATTGCAGGAAACAGATTTCAGGAGGTAGATTCGAATCGCCTTTAAATCACATGAAAAGCAGAAAATCGTTGACAATGATGCCCTTGGCCAAAAAGGGCGTATGCGTTTTTTCCTGAATATATTCAGGAAAAAACGCATACGCCCTTTTTGGCCAACCAAGTAACCTGGAAAGGCAAATCAGCGCTACAAACAAGTCTCGCTTCCCATCGGTCAAAAGGGCCATGCTGAAAAAAATGTCAAAACCAGAAATGCAGGACAGGCCATGGAGAAATGGGAGCCTTCCTATACTGATGGGCGGGATGTAAATTGCCAACAGCCACTCTGCAGAAGTGTACGGTGTGTCCTGAAACATCTAAAAAACACAGCTTAGAGAGCATAGGGCACTTCCACTCATGGGGGTATAAATTGGGAAAATGAAAAATCAGCAAGACACAAGCACCCCAAAGTTTAGGGCTGCTCTGTTGACAAGGACCTCCACTTCATTCCACCTTCAATATCCCAGGAAAGAGAAAAATGGATAAAGAAGTTGTGGTCCTTATGTACAATGATATATCACTCAGGCATGAAATCAATGTCCTAAGGCTAGTAGCAGCATGATGAGTGGATTTAGGTACGACGATTCTAAGTGAAATAAGTCACACAGAAAAGGACACTTCTCATAAGGTATCACTTATAGAGGGAATGTAAAAACCGTTACACTTGAACTGAATCAGAAAACAGAACAGAGTCACACATGCAGAAAACACACTATGGCTGCTTAACGGGAAAGGTGAGGTGGGGTGATACATAAAACAAGGGATTCAAATTAGCTCAGATACCGTTCCATAAACCCAATATGTAATAGACAAGACCTACTCCTTGCTCAGAGAACTGGACTCAACAAGCCCTATTCACCACACAAGAATATATCTGACTAGTAATAATCTTACAACCTATGTATTGATATCTCTCTGTTAGTGTGTCAAGTGGGTAAAAAGCGGCATAAACACAGCAGTGAAAAGCAGCTAAACCCCATTATAAAAATAAATTATTTTGAAAAACCCATGAAACAAAGACAGTGAAAGAGATAGAAATTCTTACACAATGCATTCAGGGGCTGTGATGCAACCTGGATTGACCATATCTAGACCCACAGCTGGATGAGACATAAGGGTGGACACTGTTGCGGCTGAGAGGTTTGGTGAGGTTGGGTGAGCAAACGCAGACCCTTTAAAGTAATACTGCGTGGTACCCATCGCATGGGTCCCAAATCTCCAGGTTCAAGGGCATCTTCCTACATCGAAAACATGCATGAGATACCCAGAAGATGGTACACCGTGTGATGGGGAAAGGTTTCTAAAACGCACCTCATTTCTCATCTGCTTGTGCCCGGGTTCGCCATTCAGCCACTTTACTAGCAATCTCCCTCCTTGGAGCATCAGCACCTTTAACCTCCTGTTCCGTACAGGTTGCAATTTGTACTGAGGATGAACGGGAAGACGTGGAACCAATGAAAGACTAGCTCTTGGTGTTGGGACAGGCACAGGTCACTCTATTTTCCCATCAGGAAGAAGAATTAACCACAGGCTCAGCCTGCCCCCCGGAACCAGAACAGGGCCTGAAGCCATCCTGCGCTTTTGCGGCCAGCTCCCTAAAAAGCGAGTTGTAAAATGGAGGTTCAGGGCACTGCAATTCACAAACCTGCAGAGTTATAAATGATAACTCTCATCCACAAATATATTGAGGGAAGGCAAAGAAGAGGATTTGAAATCAAGGCAGAATTGCAGGAAACAGATTTCAGGAGGTAGATTCGAATCGCCTTTAAAGCACATGAAAAGCGGCAAAACGTTGACAATGATGCCCTTGGCCAAAAAGGGCGTATGCGTTTTTTCCTGAATATATTCAGGAAAAAACGCATACGCCCTTTTTGGCCAACCAAGCAACCTGGAAAGGCAAATCAGCGCTACAAAGATGTCTCGCTTCCCATCGGTCAAAAGGGCCATGCTGAAAAAAGTGTCAACACCAGAAATGCAGGACAGGCCATGGAGAAATGGGAGCCTTCCTATACTGATGGGCGGGATGTAAATTGCCAACAGCCACTCTGCAGAAGTGTACGGTGTGTCCTGAAACATCTAAAAAACACAGCTTAGAGAGCATAGGGCACTTCCACTCATGGGGGTATAAATTGGGAAAATTAAAAATCAGCAAGACACAAGCACCCCAAAGTTTAGGGCTGCTCTGTTGACAAGGACCTCCACTTCATTCCACCTTCAATATCCCAGGAAAGAGAAAAATGGATAAAGAAGTTGTGGTCCTTATGTACAATAGAATATCACTCAGCCATGAAATCAATGTCATAAGGCTAGTAGCAGCATGATGAGTGGATTTAGGTACGACGATTCTAAGTGAAATAAGTCACACAGAAAAGGACACTTCTCATAAGGTATCACTTATAGAGGGAATGTAAAAACCGTTACACTTGAACTGAATCAGAAAACAGAACAGAGTCACACATGCAGAAAACACACTATGGCTGCTTAACGGGAAAGGTGAGGTGGGGTGATACATAAAACAAGGGATTCAAATTAGCTCAGATACCGTTCCATAAACCCAATATGTAATAGACAAGACATACTCCTTGCTCAGAGAACTGGACTCAACACGCCCTATTCACCACACAAGAATATATCTGACTAGTAATAATCTTAAAACCTATGTATTGATATCTCTCTGTTAGTGTGTCAAGTGGGTAAAAAGCGGCATAAACACAGCAGTGAAAAGCAGCTAAACCCCATTATAAAAATAAATTATTTTGAAAAACCCATGAAACAAAGACAGTGAAAGAGAGAGAAATTCTTACACAATGCGTTCAGGGGCTGTGATGCAACCTGGATTGACCATATCTAGACCCACAGCTGGATGAGACATAAGGGTGGACACTGTTGCGGCTGAGAGGTTTGGTGAGGTTGGGTGAGCAAACGCAGACCCTTTAAAGTAATACTGCGTGGTACCCATCGCATGGGTCCCAAATCTCCAGGTTCAAGGGCATCTTCCTACATCGAAAACATGCATGAGATACCCAGAAGATGGTACACCGTGTGATGGGGATAGGTTTCTAAAACGCACCTCATTTCTCATCTGCTTGTGCCCGGGTTCGCCATTCCAGCCACTTTACTAGCAATCTCCCTCCTTGGAGCATCAGCACCTTTAACCTCCTGTTCCGTACAGGTTGCAATTTGTCCTGAGGATAAACGGGAAGACGTGGAACCAACGAGAGACTAGCTCTTGGTGTTGGGACAGGCACAGGTCACTCTATTTTCCCATCAGGAAGAAGAATTAACCACAGGATCAGCCTGCCCCCCAGAACCAGAACCGGGCCTGAAGCCATCCTGCGCTTTTGCGGCCAGCTCTCTAAAAAGCGAGTTGTAAAATGGAGGTTCAGGGCACTGCAATTCACAAACCTGCAGAGTTATAAATGATAACTCTCATCCACAAATATATTGAAGGAAGGCAAAGAAGAGGATTTGAAATCAAGGCAGAATTGCAGGAAACAGATTTCAGGAGGTAGATTCGAATCGCCTTTAAATCACATGAAAAGCAGAAAATCGTTGACAATGATGCCCTTGGCCAAAAAGGGCGTATGCGTTTTTTCCTGAATATATTCAGGAAAAAACGCATACGCCCTTTTTGGCCAACCAAGTAACCTGGAAAGGCAAATCAGCGCTACAAACAAGTCTCGCTTCCCATCGGTCAAAAGGGCCATGCTGAAAAAAATGTCAAAACCAGAAATGCAGGACAGGCCATGGAGAAATGGGAGCCTTCCTATACTGATGGGCGGGATGTAAATTGCCAACAGCCACTCTGCAGAAGTGTACGGTGTGTCCTGAAACATCTAAAAAACACAGCTTAGAGAGCATAGGGCACTTCCACTCATGGGGGTATAAATTGGGAAAATGAAAAATCAGCAAGACACAAGCACCCCAAAGTTTAGGGCTGCTCTGTTGACAAGGACCTCCACTTCATTCCACCTTCAATATCCCAGGAAAGAGAAAAATGGATAAAGAAGTTGTGGTCCTTATGTACAATGATATATCACTCAGGCATGAAATCAATGTCCTAAGGCTAGTAGCAGCATGATGAGTGGATTTAGGTACGACGATTCTAAGTGAAATAAGTCACACAGAAAAGGACACTTCTCATAAGGTATCACTTATAGAGGGAATGTAAAAACCGTTACACTTGAACTGAATCAGAAAACAGAACAGAGTCACACATGCAGAAAACACACTATGGCTGCTTAACGGGAAAGGTGAGGTGGGGTGATACATAAAACAAGGGATTCAAATTAGCTCAGATACCGTTCCATAAACCCAATATGTAATAGACAAGACCTACTCCTTGCTCAGAGAACTGGACTCAACAAGCCCTATTCACCACACAAGAATATATCTGACTAGTAATAATCTTACAACCTATGTATTGATATCTCTCTGTTAGTGTGTCAAGTGGGTAAAAAGCGGCATAAACACAGCAGTGAAAAGCAGCTAAACCCCATTATAAAAATAAATTATTTTGAAAAACCCATGAAACAAAGACAGTGAAAGAGATAGAAATTCTTACACAATGCATTCAGGGGCTGTGATGCAACCTGGATTGACCATATCTAGACCCACAGCTGGATGAGACATAAGGGTGGACACTGTTGCGGCTGAGAGGTTTGGTGAGGTTGGGTGAGCAAACGCAGACCCTTTAAAGTAATACTGCGTGGTACCCATCGCATGGGTCCCAAATCTCCAGGTTCAAGGGCATCTTCCTACATCGAAAACATGCATGAGATACCCAGAAGATGGTACACCGTGTGATGGGGAAAGGTTTCTAAAACGCACCTCATTTCTCATCTGCTTGTGCCCGGGTTCGCCATTCAGCCACTTTACTAGCAATCTCCCTCCTTGGAGCATCAGCACCTTTAACCTCCTGTTCCGTACAGGTTGCAATTTGTACTGAGGATGAACGGGAAGACGTGGAACCAATGAAAGACTAGCTCTTGGTGTTGGGACAGGCACAGGTCACTCTATTTTCCCATCAGGAAGAAGAATTAACCACAGGCTCAGCCTGCCCCCCGGAACCAGAACAGGGCCTGAAGCCATCCTGCGCTTTTGCGGCCAGCTCCCTAAAAAGCGAGTTGTAAAATGGAGGTTCAGGGCACTGCAATTCACAAACCTGCAGAGTTATAAATGATAACTCTCATCCACAAATATATTGAGGGAAGGCAAAGAAGAGGATTTGAAATCAAGGCAGAATTGCAGGAAACAGATTTCAGGAGGTAGATTCGAATCGCCTTTAAAGCACATGAAAAGCGGCAAAACGTTGACAATGATGCCCTTGGCCAAAAAGGGCGTATGCGTTTTTTCCTGAATATATTCAGGAAAAAACGCATACGCCCTTTTTGGCCAACCAAGCAACCTGGAAAGGCAAATCAGCGCTACAAAGATGTCTCGCTTCCCATTGGTCAAAAGGGCCATGCTGAAAAAAGTGTCAAAACCAGAAATGCAGGACAGGCCATGGAGAAATGGGAGCCTTGCTACACTGATGGGCGGGATGTAAATTGTCAACAGCCACTCTGGAGAAGTGTACGGTGAGTCCTGAAACGTCTAAAAAGCAAAGCTTAGAGAGCATAGGGCACTTCCACTCATGGGGGTATAAATTGGGAAAATGAAAAATCAGCAAGACACAAGCACCCCAAAGTTTAGGGCTGCTCTGTTGACAAGGACCTCCTCTTCATTCCACCTTCAATATCCCAGGAAAGAGAAAAATGGATAAAGAAGTTGTGGTCCTTATGTACAATGGAATATCACTCAGCCATGAAATCAATGTCATAAGGCTAGTAGCAGCATGATGAGTGGATTTAGGTACGACGACTCTAAGTGAAATAAGTCACACAGAAAAGGACACTTCTCATAAGGTATCACTGATAGAGGGAATGTAAAAACCGTTACACTTGAACTGAATTACAAAACAGAACAGAGTCACACATGCAGAAAACACACTATGGCTGCTTAACGGGAAAGGTGAGGTGGGGTGATACATAAAACAAGGGTTTCAAATTAGCTCAGATACCGTTCCATAAAACCAATATGTAATAGACAAGACCTACTCCTTGCTCAGAGAACTGGACTCAACACGCCCTATTCACCGCACAAGAATATATCTGACTAGTAATAATCTTAAAACCTATGTATTGATATCTCTCTGTTAGTGTGTCAAGTGGGTGTAAAGCGGCATAAACACAGCAGTGAAAAGCAGCTAAACCCCATTATAAAAATAAATTACTTTGAAAAACCCGTGAAACAAAGACAGTGAAAGAGAGCGAAATTCTTACACAATGCGTTCAGGGGCTGTGATGCAACCTGGATTGACCATATCTAGACCCACAGCTGGATGAGACATAAGGGTGGACACTGTTGCGGCTGAGAGGTTTGGTGAGGTTGGGTGAGCAAACGCAGACCCTTTAAAGTAATACTGCGTGGTACCCATCGCATGGGTCCCAAATCTCCAGGTTCCAGGGCATCTTCCTACATCGAAAACATGCATGAGATACCCAGAAGATGGTACACCGTGTGATGGGGAAAGGTTTCTAAAACGCACCTCATTTCTCATTTGCTTGTGCCCGGGTTCGCCATTCCAGCCACTTTACTAGCAATCTCCCTCCTTGGAGCATCAGCACCTTTAACCTCCTGTTCCGTACAGGTTGCAATTTGTACTGAGGATGAACGGGAAGACGTGGAACCAATGAAAGACTAGCTCTTGGTGTTGGGACAGGCACAGGTCACTCTATTTTCCCATCAGGAAGAAGAATTAACCACAGGCTCAGCCTGCCCCCCGGAACCAGAACAGGGCCTGAAGCCATCCTGCGCTTTTGCGGCCAGCTCCCTAAAAAGCGAGTTGTAAAATGGAGGTTCAGGGCACTGCAATTCACAAACCTGCAGAGTTATAAATGATAACTCTCATCCACAAATATATTGAGGGAAGGCAAAGAAGAGGATTTGAAATCAAGGCAGAATTGCAGGAAACAGATTTCAGGAGGTAGATTCGAATCGCCTTTAAAGCACATGAAAAGCGGCAAAACGTTGACAATGATGCCCTTGGCCAAAAAGGGCGTATGCGTTTTTTCCTGAATATATTCAGGAAAAAACGCATACGCCCTTTTTGGCCAACCAAGTAACCTGGAAAGGCAAATCAGCGCTACAAACAAGTCTCGCTTCCCATCGGTCAAAAGGGCCATGCTGAAAAAAATGTCAAAACCAGAAATGCAGGACAGGCCATGGAGAAATGGGAGCCTTCCTATACTGATGGGCGGGATGTAAATTGCCAACAGCCACTCTGCAGAAGTGTACGGTGTGTCCTGAAACATCTAAAAAACACAGCTTAGAGAGCATAGGGCACTTCCACTCATGGGGGTATAAATTGGGAAAATGAAAAATCAGCAAGACACAAGCACCCCAAAGTTTAGGGCTGCTCTGTTGACAAGGACCTCCACTTCATTCCACCTTCAATATCCCAGGAAAGAGAAAAATGGATAAAGAAGTTGTGGTCCTTATGTACAATGGAATATCACTCAGCCATGAAATCAATGTCATAAGGCTAGTAGCAGCATGATGAGTGGATTTAGGTACGACGATTCTAAGTGAAATAAGTCACACAGAAAAGGACACTTCTCATAAGGTATCACTTATAGAGGGAATGTAAAAACCGTTACACTTGAACTGAAACAGAAAACAGAACAGAGTCACACATGCAGAAAACACACTATGGCTGCTTAACGGGAAAGGTGAGGTGGGGTGATACATAAAACAAGGGATTCAAATTAGCTCAGATACCGTTCCATAAACCCAATATGTAATAGACAAGACCTACTCCTTGCTCAGAGAACTGGACTCAACACGCCCTATTCACCACACAAGAATATATCTGACTAGTAATAATCTTAAAACCTATGTATTGATATCTCTCTGTTAGTGTGTCAAGTGGGTAAAAAGCGGCATAAACACAGCAGTGAAAAGCAGCTAAACCCCATTATAAAAATAAATTATTTTGAAAAACCCATGAAACAAAGACAGTGAAAGAGAGAGAAATTCTTACACAATGCGTTCAGGGGCTGTGATGCAACCTGGATTGACCATATCTAGACCCACAGCTGAATGAGACATAAGGGTGGACACTGTTGCGGCTGAGAGGTTTGGTGAGGTTGGGTGAGCAAACGCAGACCCTTTAAAGTAATACTGCGTGGTACCCATCGCATGGGTCCCAAATCTCCAGGTTCAAGGGCATCTTCCTACATCGAAAACATGCATGAGATACCCAGAAGATGGTACACCGTGTGATGGGGATAGGTTTCTAAAACGCACCTCATTTCTCATCTGCTTGTGCCCGGGTTCGCCATTCCAGCCACTTTACTAGCAATCTCCCTCCTTGGAGCATCAGCACCTTTAACCTCCTGTTCCGTACAGGTTGCAATTTGTCCTGAGGATAAACGGGAAGACGTGGAACCAACGAGAGACTAGCTCTTGGTGTTGGGACAGGCACAGGTCACTCTATTTTCCCATCAGGAAGAAGAATTAACCAGAGGATCAGCCTGCCCCCCGGAACCAGAACCGGGCCTGAAGCCATCCTGCGCTTTTGCGGCCAGCTCCCTAAAAAGCGAGTTGTAAAATGGAGGTTCAGGGCACTGCAATTCACAAACCTGCAGAGTTATAAATGATAACTCTCATCCACAAATATATTGAAGGAAGGCAAAGAAGAGGATTTGAAATCAAGGCAGAATTGCAGGAAACAGATTTCAGGAGGTAGATTCGAATCGCCTTTAAATCACATGAAAAGCAGAAAATCGTTGACAATGATGCCCTTGGCCAAAAAGGGCGTATGCGTTTTTTCCTGAATATATTCAGGAAAAAACGCATACGCCCTTTTTGGCCAACCAAGTAACCTGGAAAGGCAAATCAGCGCTACAAACAAGTCTCGCTTCCCATCGGTCAAAAGGGCCATGCTGAAAAAAATGTCAAAACCAGAAATGCAGGACAGGCCATGGAGAAATGGGAGCCTTCCTATACTGATGGGCGGGATGTAAATTGCCAACAGCCACTCTGCAGAAGTGTACGGTGTGTCCTGAAACATCTAAAAAACACAGCTTAGAGAGCATAGGGCACTTCCACTCATGGGGGTATAAATTGGGAAAATGAAAAATCAGCAAGACACAAGCACCCCAAAGTTTAGGGCTGCTCTGTTGACAAGGACCTCCACTTCATTCCACCTTCAATATCCCAGGAAAGAGAAAAATGGATAAAGAAGTTGTGGTCCTTATGTACAATGATATATCACTCAGGCATGAAATCAATGTCCTAAGGCTAGTAGCAGCATGATGAGTGGATTTAGGTACGACGATTCTAAGTGAAATAAGTCACACAGAAAAGGACACTTCTCATAAGGTATCACTTATAGAGGGAATGTAAAAACCGTTACACTTGAACTGAATCAGAAAACAGAACAGAGTCACACATGCAGAAAACACACTATGGCTGCTTAACGGGAAAGGTGAGGTGGGGTGATACATAAAACAAGGGATTCAAATTAGCTCAGATACCGTTCCATAAACCCAATATGTAATAGACAAGACCTACTCCTTGCTCAGAGAACTGGACTCAACACGCCCTATTCACCACACAAGAATATATCTGACTAGTAATAATCTTACAACCTATGTATTGATATCTCTCTGTTAGTGTGTCAAGTGGGTAAAAAGCGGCATAAACACAGCAGTGAAAAGCAGCTAAACCCCATTATAAAAATAAATTATTTTGAAAAACCCATGAAACAAAGACAGTGAAAGAGATAGAAATTCTTACACAATGCATTCAGGGGCTGTGATGCAACCTGGATTGACCATATCTAGACCCACAGCTGGATGAGACATAAGGGTGGACACTGTTGCGGCTGAGAGGTTTGGTGAGGTTGGGTGAGCAAACGCAGACCCTTTAAAGTAATACTGCGTGGTACCCATCGCATGGGTCCCAAATCTCCAGGTTCAAGGGCATCTTCCTACATCGAAAACATGCATGAGATACCCAGAAGATGGTACACCGTGTGATGGGGAAAGGTTTCTAAAACGCACCTCATTTCTCATCTGCTTGTGCCCGGGTTCGCCATTCCAGCCACTTTACTAGCAATCTCCCTCCTTGGAGCATCAGCACCTTTAACCTCCTGTTCCGTACAGGTTGCAATTTGTACTGAGGATGAACGGGAAGACGTGGAACCAATGAAAGACTAGCTCTTGGTGTTGGGACAGGCACAGGTCACTCTATTTTCCCATCAGGAAGAAGAATTAACCACAGGCTCAGCCTGCCCCCCGGAACCAGAACAGGGCCTGAAGCCATCCTGCGCTTTTGCGGCCAGCTCCCTAAAAAGCGAGTTGTAAAATGGAGGTTCAGGGCACTGCAATTCACAAACCTGCAGAGTTATAAATGATAACTCTCATCCACAAATATATTGAGGGAAGGCAAAGAAGAGGATTTGAAATCAAGGCAGAATTGCAGGAAACAGATTTCAGGAGGTAGATTCGAATCGCCTTTAAAGCACATGAAAAGCGGCAAAACGTTGACAATGATGCCCTTGGCCAAAAAGGGCGTATGCGTTTTTTCCTGAATATATTCAGGAAAAAACGCATACGCCCTTTTTGGCCAACCAAGCAACCTGGAAAGGCAAATCAGCGCTACAAAGATGTCTCGCTTCCCATCGGTCAAAAGGGCCATGCTGAAAAAAGTGTCAAAACCAGAAATGCAGGACAGGCCATGGAGAAATGGGAGCCTTGCTACACTGATGGGCGGGATGTAAATTGTCAACAGCCACTCTGGAGAAGTGTACGGTGAGTCCTGAAACGTCTAAAAAGCAAAGCTTAGAGAGCATAGGGCACTTCCACTCATGGGGGTATAAATTGGGAAAATGAAAAATCAGCAAGACACAAGCACCCCAAAGTTTAGGGCTGCTCTGTTGACAAGGACCTCCTCTTCATTCCACCTTCAATATCCCAGGAAAGAGAAAAATGGATAAAGAAGTTGTGGTCCTTATGTACAATGGAATATCACTCAGCCATGAAATCAATGTCATAAGGCTAGTAGCAGCATGATGAGTGGATTTAGGTACGACGACTCTAAGTGAAATAAGTCACACAGAAAAGGACACTTCTCATAAGGTATCACTGATAGAGGGAATGTAAAAACCGTTACACTTGAACTGAATTACAAAACAGAACAGAGTCACACATGCAGAAAACACACTATGGCTGCTTAACGGGAAAGGTGAGGTGGGGTGATACATAAAACAAGGGTTTCAAATTAGCTCAGATACCGTTCCATAAAACCAATATGTAATAGACAAGACCTACTCCTTGCTCAGAGAACTGGACTCAACACGCCCTATTCACCGCACAAGAATATATCTGACTAGTAATAATCTTAAAACCTATGTATTGATATCTCTCTGTTAGTGTGTCAAGTGGGTGTAAAGCGGCATAAACACAGCAGTGAAAAGCAGCTAAACCCCATTATAAAAATAAATTACTTTGAAAAACCCGTGAAACAAAGACAGTGAAAGAGAGCGAAATTCTTACACAATGCGTTCACGGGCTGTGATGCAACCTGGATTGACCATATCTAGACCCACAGCTGGATGAGACCTAAGGGTGGACACTGTTGCGGCTGAGAGGTTTGGTGAGGTTGGGTGAGCAAACGCAGACACTTTAAAGTAATACTGCGTGGTACCCATCGCATGGGTCCCAAATCTCCAGGTTCAAGGGCATCTTCCTACATCGAAAACATGCATGAGATACCCAGAAGATGGTACACCGTGTGATGGGGAAAGGTTTCTAAAACGCACCTCATTTCTTATTTCCTTGTGCCCGGGTTCGCCATTCCAGCCACTTTACTAGCAATCTCCCTCCTTGGAGCATCAGCACCTTTAACCTCCTGTTCCGTACAGGTTGCAATTTGTACTGAGGATGAACGGGAAGACGTGGAACCAACGAAAGACTAGCTCTTGGTGTTGGGACAGGCACAGGTCACTCTATTTTCCCATCAGGAAGAAGAATTAACCACAGGCTCAGCCTGCCCCCCGGAACCAGAACAGGGGCTGAAGCCATCCTGCGCTTTTGCGGCCAGCTCCCTAAAAAGCGAGTTGTAAAATGGAGGTTCAGGGCACTGCAATTCACAAACCTGCAGACTTATAAATGATAACTCTCATCCACAAATATATTGAGGGAAGGCAAAGAAGAGGATTTGAAATCAAGGCAGAATTGCAGGAAACAGATTTCAGGAGGTAGATTCGAATCGCCTTTAAAGCACATGAAAAGCGGCAAAACGTTGACAATGATGCCCTTGGCCAAAAAGGGCGTATGCGTTTTTTCCTGAATATATTCAGGAAAAAACGCATACGCCCTTTTTGGCCAACCAAGCAACCTGGAAAGGCAAATCAGCGCTACAAACAAGTCTCGCTTCCCATCGGTCAAAAGGGCCATGCTGAAAAAAGTGTCAAAACCAGAAATGCAGGACAGGCCATGGAGAAATGGGAGCCTTGCTACACTGATGGGCGGGATGTAAATTGTCAACAGCCACTCTGGAGAAGTGTACGGTGAGTCCTGAAACGTCTAAAAAGCAAAGCTTACAGAGCATAGGGCACTTCCACTCATGGAGGTATAAATTGGGAAAATGAAAAATCAGCAAGACACAAGCACCCCAAAGTTTAGGGCTGCTCTGTTGACAAGGACCTCCACTTCATTCCACCTTCAATATCCCAGGAAAGAGAAAAATGGATAAAGAAGTTGTGGTCCTTATGTACAATGGAATATCACTCAGCCGTGAAATCAATGTCATAAGGCTAGTAGCAGCATGATGAGTGGATTTAGGTACGACGATTCTAAGTGAAATAAGTCACACAGAAAAGGACACTTCTCATAAGGTATCACTGATAGAGGGAATGTAAAAACCGTTACACTTGAACTGAATTACAAAACAGAACAGAGTCACACATGCAGAAAACACACTATGGCTGCTTAACGGGAAAGGTGAGGTGGGGTGATACATAAAACAAAGGTTTCAAATTAGCTCAGATACCGTTCCATAAAACCAATATGTAATAGACAAGACCTACTCCTTGCTCAGAGAACTGGACTCAACACGCCCTATTCACCGCACAAGAATATATCTGACTAGTAATAATCTTAAAACCTATGTATTGATATCTCTCTGTTAGTGTGTCAAGTGGGTGTAAAGCGGCATAAACACAGCAGTGAAAAGCAGCTAAACCCCATTATAAAAATAAATTACTTTGAAAAATCCGTGAAACAAAGACAGTGAAAGAGAGCGAAATTCTTACACAATGCGTTCAGGGGCTGTGATGCAACCTGGATTGACCATATCTAGACCCACAGCTGGATGAGACCTAAGGGTGGACACTGTTGCGGCTGAGAGGTTTGGTGAGGTTGGGTGAGCAAACGCAGACCCTTTAAAGTAATACTGCGTGGTACTCATCGCATGGGTCCCAAATCTCCAGGGTCAAGGGCATCTTCCTACATCGAAAACATGCATGAGAAACCCAGAAGATGGTACACCGTGTGATGGGGAAAGGTTTCTAAAACGCACCTCATTTCTCATTTGCTTGTGCCCGGGTTCGCCATTCAGCCACTTTACTAGCAATCTCCCTCCTTGGAGCATCAGCACCTTTAACCTCCTGTTCCGTACAGGTTGCAATTTGTACTGAGGATGAACGGGAAGACGTGGAACCAATGAAAGACTAGCTCTTGGTGTTGGGACAGGCACAGGTCACTCTATTTTCCCATCAGGAAGAAGAATTAACCACAGGCTCAGCCTGCCCCCCGGAACCAGAACAGGGCCTGAAGCCATCCTGCGCTTTTGCGGCCAGCTCCCTAAAAAGCGAGTTGTAAAATGGAGGTTCAGGGCACTACAATTCACAAACCTGCAGACTTATAAATGATAACTCTCATCCACAAATATATTGAGGGAAGGCAAAGAAGAGGATTGGAAATCAAGGCAGAATTGCAGGAAACAGATTTCAGGAGGTAGATTCGAATCGCCTTTAAAGCACATGAAAAGCGGCAAAACGTTGACAATGATGCCCTTGGCCAAAAAGGGCGTATGCGTTTTTTCCTGAATATATTCAGGAAAAAACGCATACGCCCTTTTTGGCCAACCAAGCAACCTGGAAAGGCAAATCAGCGCTACAAAGATGTCTCGCTTCCCATCGGTCAAAAGAGCCATGCTGAAAAAAGTGTCAAAACCAGAAATGCAGGACAGGCCATGGAGAAATGGGAGCCTTGCTACACTGATGGGCGGGATGTAAATTGTCAACAGCCACTCTGGAGAAGTGTACGGTGAGTCCTGAAACGTCTAAAAAGCAAAGCTTAGAGAGCATAGGGCACTTCCACTCATGGGGGTATAAATTGGGAAAATGAAAAATCAGCAAGACACAAGCACCCCAAAGTTTAGGGCTGCTCTGTTGACAAGGACCTCCACTTCATTCCACCTTCAATATCCCAGGAAAGAGAAAAATGGATAAAGAAGTTGTGGTCCTTATGTACAATGGAATATCACTCAGCCGTGAAATCAATGTCATAAGGCTAGTAGCAGCATGATGAGTGGATTTAGGTACGACGACTCTAAGTGAAATAAGTCACACAGCAAAGGACACTTCTCATAAGGTATCACTTATAGAGGGAATGTAAAAACCGTTACACTTGAACTGAATTACAAAACAGAACAGAGTCACACATGCAGAAAACACACTATGGCTGCTTAACGGGAAAGGTGAGGTGGGGTGATACATAAAACAAGGGTTTCAAATTAGCTCAGATACCGTTCCATAAACCAAATATGTAATAGACAAGACCTACTCCTTGCTCAGAGAACTGGACTCAACACGCCCTATTCACCGCACAAGAATATATCTGACTAGTAATAATCTTAAAACCTATGTATTGATATCTCTCTGTTAGTGTGTCAAGTGGGTAAAAAGCGGCATAAACACAGCAGTGAAAAGCAGCTAAACCCCATTATAAAAATAAATTACTTTGAAAAACCCATGAAACAAAGACAGTGAAAGAGAGAGAAATTCTTACACAATGCGTTCAGGGGCTGTGATGCAACCTGGATTGACCATATCTAGACCCACAGCTGGATGAGACATAAGGGTGGACACTGTTGCGGCTGAGAGGTTTGGTGAGGTTGGATGAGCAAACGCAGACCCTTTAAAGTAATACTGCGTGGTACCCATCGCATGGGTCCCAAATCTCCAGGTTCAAGGGCATCTTCCTACATCGAAAACATGCATGAGATACCCAGAAGATGGTACACCGTGTGATGGGGAAAGGTTTCTAAAACGCACCTCATTTCTCATCTGCTTGTGCCCGGGTTCGCCATTCAGCCACTTTACTAGCAATCTCCCTCCTTGGAGCATCAGCACCTTTAACCTCCTGTTCCGTACAGGTTGCAATTTGTACTGAGGATGAACGGGAAGACGTGGAACCAACGAAAGACTAGCTCTTGGTGTTGGGACAGGCACAGGTCACTCTATTTTCCCATCAGGAAGAAGAATTAACCACAGGCTCAGCCTGCCCCCCGGAACCAGAACAGGGGCTGAAGCCATCCTGCGCTTTTGCGGCCAGCTCCCTAAAAAGCGAGTTGTAAAATGAAGGTTCAGGGCACTGCAATTCACAAACCTGCAGAGTTATAAATGATAACTCTCATCCACAAATATATTGAGGGAAGGCAAAGAAGAGGATTTGAAATCAAGGCAGAATTGCAGGAAACAGATTTCAGGAGGTAGATTCGAATCGCCTTTAAAGCACATGAAAAGCAGAAAATCGTTGACAATGATGCCCTTGGCCAAAAAGGGCGTATGCGTTTTTTCCTGAATATATTCAGGAAAAAACGCATACGCCCTTTTTGGCCAACCAAGCAACCTGGAAAGGCAAATCAGCGCTACAAACAAGTCTCGCTTCCCATCGGTCAAAAGGGCCATGCTGAAAAAAGTGTCAAAACCAGAAATGCAGGACAGGCCATGGAGAAATGGGAGCCTTCCTATACTGATGGGCGGGATGTAAATTGCCAACAGCCACTCTGCAGAAGTGTACGGTGTGTCCTGAAACATCTAAAAAACACAGCTTAGAGAGCATAGGGCACTTCCACTCATGGGGGTATAAATTGGGAAAATGAAAAATCAGCAAGACACAAGCACCCCAAAGATTAGGGCTGCTCTGTTGACAAGGACCTCCACTTCATTCCACCTTCAATATCCCAGGAAAGAGAAAAATGGATAAAGAAGTTGTGGTCCTTATGTACAATGGAATATCACTCAGCCATGAAATCAATGTCATAAGGCTAGTAGCAGCATGATGAGTGGATTTAGGTACGACGATTCTAAGTGAAATAAGTCACACAGAAAAGGACACTTCTCATAAGGTATCACTTATAGAGGGAATGTAAAAACCGTTACACTTGAACTGAATCAGAAAACAGAACAGAGTCACACATGCAGAAAACACACTATGGCTGCTTAACGGGAAAGGTGAGGTGGGGTGATACATAAAACAAGGGATTCAAATTAGCTCAGATACCGTTCCATAAAACCAATATGTAATAGACAAGACCTACTCCTTGCTCAGAGAACTGGACTCAACACGCCCTATTCACCACACAAGAATATATCTGACTAGTAATAATCTTAAAACCTATGTATTGATATCTCTCTGTTAGTGTGTCAAGTGGGTAAAAAGCGGCATAAACACAGCAGTGAAAAGCAGCTAAACCCCATTATAAAAATAAATTACTTTGAAAGACCCATGAAACAAAGACAGTGAAAGAGAGAGAAATTCTTACACAATGCGTTCAGGGGCTGTGATGCAACCTGGATTGACCATATCTAGACCCACAGCTGGATGAGACATAAGGGTGGACACTGTTGCGGCTGAGAGGTTTGGTGAGGTTGGGTGAGCAAACGCAGACCCTTTAAAGTAATACTGCGTGGTACCCATCGCATGGGTCCCAAATCTCCAGGTTCAAGGTCATCTTCCTACATCGAAAACATGCATGAGATACCCAGAAGATGGTACACCGTGTGATGGGGAAAGGTTTCTAAAACGCACCTCATTTCTCATCTGCTTGTGCCCGGGTTCGCCATTCCAGCCACTTTACTAGCAATCTCCCTCCTTGGAGCATCAGCACCTTTAACCTCCTGTTCCGTACAGGTTGCAATTTGTACTGAGGATGAACGGGAAGACGTGGAACCAATGAAAGACTAGCTCTTGGTGTTGGGACAGGCACAGGTCACTCTATTTTCCCATCAGGAAGAAGAATTAACCACAGGCTCAGCCTGCCCCCCGGAACAAGAACAGGGGCTGAAGCCATCCTGCGCTTTTGCGGCCAGCTCCCTAAAAAGCGAGTTGTAAAATGGAGGTTCAGGGCACTGCAATTCACAAACCTGCAGAGTTATAAATGATAACTCTCATCCACAAATATATTGAGGGAAGGCAAAGAAGAGGATTTGAAATCAAGGCAGAATTGCAGGAAACAGATTTCAGGAGGTAGATTCGAATCGCCTTTAAAGCACATGAAAAGCGGCAAAACGTTGACAATGATGCCCTTGGCCAAAAAGGGCGTATGAGTTTTTTCCTGAATATATTCAGGAAAAAACGCATACGCCCTTTTTGGCCAACCAAGCAACCTGGAAAGGCAAATCAGCGCTACAAAGATGTCTCGCTTCCCATCGGTCAAAAGGGCCATGCTGAAAAAAGTGTCAAAACCAGAAATGCAGGACAGGCCATGGAGAAATGGGAGCCTTGCTACACTGATGGGCGGGATGTAAATTGTCAACAGCCACTCTGGAGAAGTGTACGGTGAGTCCTGAAACGTCTAAAAAGCAAAGCTTACAGAGCATAGGGCACTTCCACTCATGGGGGTATAAATTGGGAAAATGAAAAATCAGCAAGACACAAGCACCCCAAAGTTTAGGGCTGCTCTGTTGACAAGGACCTCCACTTCATTCCACCTTCAATATCCCAGGAAAGAGAAAAATGGATAAAGAAGTTGTGGTCCTTATGTACAATGGAATATCACTCAGCCGTGAAATCAATGTCATAAGGCTAGTAGCAGCATGATGAGTGGATTTAGGTACGACGATTCTAAGTGAAATAAGTCACACAGAAAAGGACACTTCTCATAAGGTATCACTGATAGAGGGAATGTAAAAACCGTTACACTTGAACTGAATTACAAAACAGAACAGAGTCACACATGCAGAAAACACACTATGGCTGCTTAACGGGAAAGGTGAGGTGGGGTGATACATAAAACAAGGGTTTCAAATTAGCTCAGATACCGTTCCATAAAACCAATATGTAATAGACAAGACCTACTCCTTGCTCAGAGAACTGGACTCAACACGCCCTATTCACCGCACAAGAATATATCTGACTAGTAATAATCTTAAAACCTATGTATTGATATCTCTCTGTTAGTGTGTCAAGTGGGTGTAAAGCGGCATAAACACAGCAGTGAAAAGCAGCTAAACCCCATTATAAAAATAAATTATTTTGAAAAACCCATGAAACAAAGACAGTGAAAGAGAGAGAAATTCTTACACAATGCGTTCAGGGGCTGTGATGCAACCTGGATTGACCATATCTAGACCCACAGCTGGATGAGACATAAGGGTGGACACTGTTGCGGCTGAGAGGTTTGGTGAGGTTGGGTGAGCAAACGCAGACCCTTTAAAGTAATACTGCGTGGTACCCATCGCATGGGTCCCAAATCTCCAGGTTCCAGGGCATCTTCCTACATCGAAAACATGCATGAGATACCCAGAAGATGGTACACCGTGTGATGGGGATAGGTTTCTAAAACGCACCTCATTTCTCATCTGCTTGTGCCCGGGTTCGCCATTCCAGCCACTTTACTAGCAATCTCCCTCCTTGGAGCATCAGCACCTTTAACCTCCTGTTCCGTACAGGTTGCAATTTGTACTGAGGATGAACGGGAAGACGTGGAACCAATGAAAGACTAGCTCTTGGTGTTGGGACAGGCACAGGTCACTCTATTTTCCCATCAGGAAGAAGAATTAACCACAGGCTCAGCCTGCCCCCCGGAACCAGAACAGGGCCTGAAGCCATCCTGCGCTTTTGCGGCCAGCTCCCTAAAAAGCGAGTTGTAAAATGGAGGTTCAGGGCACTGCAATTCACAAACCTGCAGAGTTATAAATGATAACTCTCATCCACAAATATATTGAGGGAAGGCAAAGAAGAGGATTTGAAATCAAGGCAGAATTGCAGGAAACAGATTTCAGGAGGTAGATTCGAATCGCCTTTAAAGCACATGAAAAGCGGCAAAACGTTGACAATGATGCCCTTGGCCAGAAAGGGCGTATGCGTTTTTTCCTGAATATATTCAGGAAAAAACGCATACGCCCTTTTTGGCCAACCAAGCAACCTGGAAAGGCAAATCAGCGCTACAAAGATGTCTCGCTTCCCATCGGTCAAAAGGGCCATGCTGAAAAAAGTGTCAAAACCAGAAATGCAGGACAGGCCATGGAGAAATGGGAGCCTTGCTACACTGATGGGCGGGATGTAAATTGTCAACAGCCACTCTGGAGAAGTGTACGGTGAGTCCTGAAACGTCTAAAAAGCAAAGCTTAGAGAGCATAGGGCACTTCCACTCATGGGGGTATAAATTGGGAAAATGAAAAATCAGCAAGACACAAGCACCCCAAAGTTTAGGGCTGCTCTGTTGACAAGGACCTCCACTTCATTCCACCTTCAATATCCCAGGAAAGAGAAAAATGGATAAAGAAGTTGTGGTCCTTATGTACAATGGAATATCACTCAGCCATGAAATCAATGTCATAAGGCTAGTAGCAGCATGATGAGTGGATTTAGGTACGACGACTCTAAGTGAAATAAGTCACACAGAAAAGGACACTTCTCATAAGGTATCACTGATAGAGGGAATGTAAAAACCGTTACACTTGAACTGAATCAGAAAACAGAACAGAGTCACACATGCAGAAAACACACTATGGCTGCTTAACGGGAAAGGTGAGGTGGGGTGATACATAAAACAAGGGATTCAAATTAGCTCAGATACCGTTCTATAAACCCAATATGTAATAGACAAGACCTACTCCTTGTTCAGAGAACTGGACTCAACACGCCCTATTCACCACACAAGAATATATCTGACTAGTAATAATCTTAAAACCTATGTATTGATATCTCTCTGTTAGTGTGTCAAGTGGGTAAAAAGCGGCATAAACACAGCAGTGAAAAGCAGCTAAACCCCATTATAAAAATAAATTATTTTGAAAAACCCATGAAACAAAGACAGTGAAAGAGAGAGAAATTCTTACACAATGCGTTCAGGGGCTGTGATGCAACCTGGATTGACCATATCTAGACCCACAGCTGGATGAGACATAAGGGTGGACACTGTTGCGGCTGAGAGGTTTGGTGAGGTTGGGTGAGCAAACGCAGACCCTTTAAAGTAATACTGCGTGGTACCCATCGCATGGGTCCCAAATCTCCAGGTTCAAGGTCATCTTCCTACATCGAAAACATGCATGAGATACCCAGAAGATGGTACACCGTGTGATGGGGAAAGGTTTCTAAAACGCACCTCATTTCTCATCTGCTTGTGCCCGGGTTCGCCATTCCAGCCACTTTACTATCAATCTCCCTCCTTGGAGCATCAGCACCTTTAACCTCCTGTTCCGTACAGGTTGCAATTTGTACTGAGGATGAACGGGAAGACGTGGAACCAATGAAAGACTAGCTCTTGGTGTTGGGACAGGCACAGGTCACTCTATTTTCCCATCAGGAAGAAGAATTAACCACAGGCTCAGCCTGCCCCCCGGAACCAGAACAGGGCCTGAAGCCATCCTGCGCTTTTGCGGCCAGCTCCCTAAAAAGCGAGTTGTAAAATGGAGGTTCAGGGCACTGCAATTCACAAACCTGCAGAGTTATAAATGATAACTCTCATCCACAAATATATTGAGGGAAGGCAAAGAAGAGGATTTGAAATCAAGGCAGAATTGCAGGAAACAGATTTCAGGAGGTAGATTCGAATCGCCTTTAAAGCACATGAAAAGCGGCAAAACGTTGACAATGATGCCCTTGGCCAGAAAGGGCGTATGCGTTTTTTCCTGAATATATTCAGGAAAAAACGCATACGCCCTTTTTGGCCAACCAAGCAACCTGGAAAGGCAAATCAGCGCTACAAAGATGTCTCGCTTCCCATCGGTCAAAAGGGCCATGCTGAAAAAAGTGTCAAAACCAGAAATGCAGGACAGGCCATGGAGAAATGGGAGCCTTGCTACACTGATGGGCGGGATGTAAATTGTCAACAGCCACTCTGGAGAAGTGTACGGTGAGTCCTGAAACGTCTAAAAAGCAAAGCTTAGAGAGCATAGGGCACTTCCACTCATGGGGGTATAAATTGGGAAAATGAAAAATCAGCAAGACACAAGCACCCCAAAGTTTAGGGCTGCTCTGTTGACAAGGACCTCCACTTCATTCCACCTTCAATATCCCAGGAAAGAGAAAAATGGATAAAGAAGTTGTGGTCCTTATGTACAATGGAATATCACTCAGCCATGAAATCAATGTCATAAGGCTAGTAGCAGCATGATGAGTGGATTTAGGTACGACGACTCTAAGTGAAATAAGTCACACAGAAAAGGACACTTCTCATAAGGTATCACTGATAGAGGGAATGTAAAAACCGTTACACTTGAACTGAATTACAAAACAGAACAGAGTCACACATGCAGAAAACACACTATGGCTGCTTAACGGGAAAGGTGAGGTGGGGTGATACATAAAACAAGGGATTCAAATTAGCTCAGATACCGTTCCATAAACCCAATATGTAATAGACAAGACCTACTCCTTGCTCAGAGAACTGGACTCAACACGCCCTATTCACCGCACAAGAATATATCTGACTAGTAATAATCTTAAAACCTATGTATTGATATCTCTCTGTTAGTGTGTCAAGTGGGTGTAAAGCGGCATAAACACAGCAGTGAAAAGCAGCTAAACCCCATTATAAAAATAAATTACTTTGAAAAACCCGTGAAACAAAGACAGTGAAAGAGAGCGAAATTCTTACACAATGCGTTCAGGGGCTGTGATGCAACCTGGATTGACCATATCTAGACCCACAGCTGGATGAGACATAAGGGTGGACACTGTTGCGGCTGAGAGGTTTGGTGAGGTTGGGTGAGCAAACGCAGACCCTTTAAAGTAATACTGCGTGGTACCCATCGCATGGGTCCCAAATCTCCAGGTTCCAGGGCATCTTCCTACATCGAAAACATGCATGAGATACCCAGAAGATGGTACACCGTGTGATGGGGAAAGGTTTCTAAAACGCACCTCATTTCTCATTTGCTTGTGCCCGGGTTCGCCATTCCAGCCACTTTACTAGCAATCTCCCTCCTTGGAGCATCAGCACCTTTAACCTCCTGTTCCGTACAGGTTGCAATTTGTACTGAGGATGAACGGGAAGACGTGGAACCAATGAAAGACTAGCTCTTGGTGTTGGGACAGGCACAGGTCACTCTATTTTCCCATCAGGAAGAAGAATTAACCACAGGCTCAGCCTGCCCCCCGGAACCAGAACAGGGCCTGAAGCCATCCTGCGCTTTTGCGGCCAGCTCCCTAAAAAGCGAGTTGTAAAATGGAGGTTCAGGGCACTGCAATTCACAAACCTGCAGAGTTATAAATGATAATTCTCATCCACAAATATATTGAGGGAAGGCAAAGAAGAGGATTTGAAATCAAGGCAGAATTGCAGGAAACAGATTTCAGGAGGTAGATTCGAATCGCCTTTAAAGCACATGAAAAGCGGCAAAACGTTGACAATGATGCCCTTGGCCAGAAAGGGCGTATGCGTTTTTTCCTGAATATATTCAGGAAAAAACGCATACGCCCTTTTTGGCCAACCAAGCAACCTGGAAAGGCAAATCAGCGCTACAAAGATGTCTCGCTTCCCATCGGTCAAAAGGGCCATGCTGAAAAAAGTGTCAAAACCAGAAATGCAGGACAGGCCATGGAGAAATGGGAGCCTTGCTACACTGATGGGCGGGATGTAAATTGTCAACAGCCACTCTGGAGAAGTGTACGGTGAGTCCTGAAACGTCTAAAAAGCAAAGCTTAGAGAGCATAGGGCACTTCCACTCATGGGGGTATAAATTGGGAAAATGAAAAATCAGCAAGACACAAGCACCCCAAAGTTTAGGGCTGCTCTGTTGACAAGGACCTCCACTTCATTCCACCTTCAATATCCCAGGAAAGAGAAAAATGGATAAAGAAGTTGTGGTCCTTATGTACAATGGAATATCACTCAGCCATGAAATCAATGTCATAAGGCTAGTAGCAGCATGATGAGTGGATTTAGGTACGACGACTCTAAGTGAAATAAGTCACACAGAAAAGGACACTTCTCATAAGGTATCACTGATAGAGGGAATGTAAAAACCGTTACACTTGAACTGAATCAGAAAACAGAACAGAGTCACACATGCAGAAAACACACTATGGCTGCTTAACGGGAAAGGTGAGGTGGGGTGATACATAAAACAAGGGATTCAAATTAGCTCAGATACCGTTCTATAAACCCAATATGTAATAGACAAGACCTACTCCTTGTTCAGAGAACTGGACTCAACACGCCCTATTCACCACACAAGAATATATCTGACTAGTAATAATCTTAAAACCTATGTATTGATATCTCTCTGTTAGTGTGTCAAGTGGGTAAAAAGCGGCATAAACACAGCAGTGAAAAGCAGCTAAACCCCATTATAAAAATAAATTATTTTGAAAAACCCATGAAACAAAGACAGTGAAAGAGAGAGAAATTCTTACACAATGCGTTCAGGGGCTGTGATGCAACCTGGATTGACCATATCTAGACCCACAGCTGGATGAGACATAAGGGTGGACACTGTTGCGGCTGAGAGGTTTGGTGAGGTTGGGTGAGCAAACGCAGACCCTTTAAAGTAATACTGCGTGGTACCCATCGCATGGGTCCCAAATCTCCAGGTTCCAGGGCATCTTCCTACATCGAAAACATGCATGAGATACCCAGAAGATGGTACACCGTGTGATGGGGATAGGTTTCTAAAACGCACCTCATTTCTCATCTGCTTGTGCCCGGGTTCGCCATTCCAGCCACTTTACTAGCAATCTCCCTCCTTGGAGCATCAGCACCTTTAACCTCCTGTTCCGTACAGGTTGCAATTTGTCCTGAGGATGAACGGGAAGACGTGGAACCAACGAGAGACTAGCTCTTGGTGTTGGGACAGGCACAGGTCACTCTATTTTCCCATCAGGAAGAAGAATTAACCACAGGATCAGCCTGCCCCCCGGAACCAGAACAGGGCCTGAAGCCATCCTGCGCTTTTGCGGCCAGCTCCCTAAAAAGCGAGTTGTAAAATGGAGGTTCAGGGCACTGCAATTCACAAACCTGCAGAGTTATAAATGATAACTCTCATCCACAAATATATTGAGGGAAGGCAAAGAAGAGGATTTGAAATCAAGGCAGAATTGCAGGAAACAGATTTCAGGAGGTAGATTCGAATCGCCTTTAAATCACATGAAAAGCAGAAAATCGTTGACAATGATGCCCTTGGCCAAAAAGGGCGTATGCGTTTTTTCCTGAATATATTCAGGAAAAAACGCATACGCCCTTTTTGGCCAACCAAGCAACCTGGAAAGGCAAATCAGCGCTACAAAGATGTCTCGCTTCCCATCGGTCAAAAGGGCCATGCTGAAAAAAGTGTCAAAACCAGAAATGCAGGACAGGCCATGGAGAAATGGGAGCCTTCCTATACTGATGGGCGGGATGTAAATTGTCAACAGCCACTCTGGAGAAGTGTACGGTGAGTCCTGAAACGTCTAAAAAGCAAAGCTTAGAGAGCATAGGGCACTTCCACTCATGGGGGTATAAATTGGGAAAATGAAAAATCAGCAAGACACAAGCACCCCAAAGTTTAGGGCTGCTCTGTTGACAAGGACCTCCACTTCATTCCACCTTCAATATCCCAGGAAAGAGAAAAATGGATAAAGAAGTTGTGGTCCTTATGTACAATGGAATATCACTCAGCCGTGAAATCAATGTCATAAGGCTAGTAGCAGCATGATGAGTGGATTTAGGTACGACGATTCTAAGTGAAATAAGTCACACAGAAAAGGACACTTCTCATAAGGTATCACTGATAGAGGGAATGTAAAAACCGTTACACTTGAACTGAATTACAAAACAGAACAGAGTCACACATGCAGAAAACACACTATGGCTGCTTCACGGGAAAGGTGAGGTGGGGTGATACATAAAACAAAGGTTTCAAATTAGCTCAGATACCGTTCCATAAAAACAATATGTAATAGACAAGACCTACTCCTTGCTCAGAGAACTGGACTCAACACGCCCTATTCACCGCACAAGAATATATCTGACTAGTAATAATCTTAAAACCTATGTATTGATATCTCTCTGTTAGTGTGTCAAGTGGGTGTAAAGCGGCATAAACACAGCAGTGAAAAGCAGCTAAACCCCATTATAAAAATAAATTACTTTGAAAAACCCGTGAAACAAAGACAGTGAAAGAGAGCGAAATTCTTACACAATGCGTTCAGGGGCTGTGATGCAACCTGGATTGACCATATCTAGACCCACAGCTGGATGAGACCTAAGGGTGGACACTGTTGCGGCTGAGAGGTTTGGTGAGGTTGGGTGAGCAAACGCAGACCCTTTAAAGTAATACTGCGTGGTACCCATCGCATGGGTCCCAAATCTCCAGGTTCAAGGGCATCTTCCTACATCGAAAACATGCATGAGATACCCAGAAGATGGTACACTGTGTGATGGGGAAAGGTTTCTAAAACGCACCTCATTTCTCATCTGCTTGTGCCCGGGTTCGCCATTCCAGCCACTTTACTAGCAATCTCCCTCCTTGGAGCATCAGCACCTTTAACCTCCTGTTCCGTACAGGTTGCAATTTGTACTGAGGATGAACGGGAAGACGTGGAACCAATGAAAGACTAGCTCTTGGTGTTGGGACAGGCACAGGTCACTCTATTTTCCCATCAGGAAGAAGAATTAACCACAGGCTCAGCCTGCCCCCCGGAACCAGAACAGGGCCTGAAGCCATCCTGCGCTTTTGCGGCCAGCTCCCTAAAAAGCGAGTTGTAAAATGGAGGTTCAGGGCACTGCAATTCACAAACCTGCAGACTTATAAATGATAACTCTCATCCACAAATATATTGAGGGAAGGCAAAGAAGAGGATTTGAAATCAAGGCAGAATTGCAGGAAACAGATTTCAGGAGGTAGATTCGAATCGCCTTTAAAGCACATGAAAAGCGGCAAAACGTTGACAATGATGCCCTTGGCCAAAAAGGGCGTATGCGTTTTTTCCTGAATATATTCAGGAAAAAACGCATACGCCCTTTTTGGCCAACCAAGCAACCTGGAAAGGCAAATCAGCGCTACAAAGATGTCTCGCTTCCCATCGGTCAAAAGGGCCATGCTGAAAAAAGTGTCAAAACCAGAAATGCAGGACAGGCCATGGAGAAATGGGAGCCTTGCTACACTGATGGGCGGGATGTAAATTGTCAACAGCCACTCTGGAGAAGTGTACGGTGAGTCCTGAAACGTCTAAAAAGCAAAGCTTAGAAAGCATAGGGCACTTCCACTCATGGGGGTATAAATTGGGAAAATGAAAAATCAGCAAGACACAAGCACCCCAAAGTTTAGGGCTGCTCTGTTGACAAGGACCTCCACTTCATTCCACCTTCAATATCCCAGGAAAGAGAAAAATGGATAAAGAAGTTGTGGTCCTTATGTACAATGGAATATCACTCAGCCGTGAAATCAATGTCATAAGGCTAGTAGCAGCATGATGAGTGGATTTAGGTACGACGACTCTAAGTGAAATAAGTCACACAGCAAAGGACACTTCTCATAAGGTATCACTTATAGAGGGAATGTAAAAACCGTTACACTTGAACTGAATTACAAAACAGAACAGAGTCACACATGCAGAAAACACACTATGGCTGCTTAACGGGAAAGGTGAGGTGGGGTGATACATAAAACAAGGGTTTCAAATTAGCTCAGATACCGTTCCATAAACCAAATATGTAATAGACAAGACCTACTCCTTGCTCAGAGAACTGGACTCAACACGCCCTATTCACCGCACAAGAATATATCTGACTAGTAATAATCTTAAAACCTATGTATTGATATCTCTCTGTTAGTGTGTCAAGTGGGTAAAAAGCGGCATAAACACAGCAGTGAAAAGCAGCTAAACCCCATTATAAAAATAAATTACTTTGAAAAACCCATGAAACAAAGACAGTGAAAGAGAGAGAAATTCTTACACAATGCGTTCAGGGGCTGTGATGCAACCTGGATTGACCATATCTAGACCCACAGCTGGATGAGACATAAGGGTGGACACTGTTGCGGCTGAGAGGTTTGGTGAGGTTGGGTGAGCAAACGCAGACCCTTTAAAGTAATACTGCATGGTACCCATCGCATGGGTCCCAAATCGCCAGGTTCAAGGGCATCTTCCTACATCGAAAACATGCATGAGAAACCCAGAAGATGGTACACCGTGTGATGTGGAAAGGTTTCTAAAACGCACCTCATTTCTCATCTCCTTGTGCCCGGGTTCGCCATTCCAGCCGCTTTACTAGCAATCTCCCTACTTGGAGCATCAGCACCTTTAACCTCCTGTTCCGTACAGGTTGCAATTTGTCCTGAGGATGAACGGGAAGACGTGGAACCAATGAGAGACTAGCTCTTGGTGTTGGGACAGGCACAGGTCACTCTATTTTCCCATCAGGAAGAAGAATTAACCACAGGCTCAGCCTGCCCCCCGGAACCAGAACAGGGCCTGAAGCCATCCTGCGCTTTTGCGGCCAGCTCCCTAAAAAGCGAGTTGTAAAATGGAGGTTCAGGGCACTGCAATTCACAAACCTGCAGAGTTATAAATGATAACTCTCATCCACAAATATATTGAGGGAAGGCAAAGAAGAGGATTTGAAATCAAGGCAGAATTGCAGGAAACAGATTTCAGGAGGTAGATTCGAATCGCCTTTAAAGCACATGAAAAGCGGCAAAACGTTGACAATGATGCCCTTGGCCAAAAAGGGCGTATGCGTTTTTTCCTGAATATATTCAGGAAAAAACGCATACGCCCTTTTTGGCCAACCAAGCAACCTGGAAAGGCAAATCAGCGCTACAAAGATGTCTCGCTTCCCATCGGTCAAAAGGGCCATGCTGAAAAAAGTGTCAAAACCAGAAATGCAGGACAGGCCATGGAGAAATGGGAGCCTTCCTATACTGATGGGCGGGATGTAAATTGTCAACAGCCACTCTGGAGAAGTGTACGGTGAGTCCTGAAACGTCTAAAAAGCAAAGCTTAGAGAGCATAGGGCACTTCCACTCATGGGGGTATAAATTGGGAAAATGAAAAATCAGCAAGACACAAGCACCCCAAAGTTTAGGGCTGCTCTGTTGACAAGGACCTCCACTTCATTCCACCTTCAATATCCCAGGAAAGAGAAAAATGGATAAAGAAGTTGTGGTCCTTATGTACAATGGAATATCACTCAGCCGTGAAATCAATGTCATAAGGCTAGTAGCAGCATGATGAGTGGATTTAGGTACGACGATTCTAAGTGAAATAAGTCACACAGAAAAGGACACTTCTCATAAGGTATCACTGATAGAGGGAATGTAAAAACCGTTACACTTGAACTGAATTACAAAACAGAACAGAGTCACACATGCAGAAAACACACTATGGCTGCTTCACGGGAAAGGTGAGGTGGGGTGATACATAAAACAAAGGTTTCAAATTAGCTCAGATACCGTTCCATAAAACCAATATGTAATAGACAAGACCTACTCCTTGCTCAGAGAACTGGACTCAACACGCCCTATTCACCGCACAAGAATATATCTGACTAGTAATAATCTTAAAACCTATGTATTGATATCTCTCTGTTAGTGTGTCAAGTGGGTGTAAAGCGGCATAAACACAGCAGTGAAAAGCAGCTAAACCCCATTATAAAAATAAATTACTTTGAAAAACCCGTGAAACAAAGACAGTGAAAGAGAGCGAAATTCTTACACAATGCGTTCAGGGGCTGTGATGCAACCTGGATTGACCATATCTAGACCCACAGCTGGATGAGACCTAAGGGTGGACACTGTTGCGGCTGAGAGGTTTGGTGAGGTTGGGTGAGCAAACGCAGACCCTTTAAAGTAATACTGCGTGGTACTCATCGCATGGGTCCCAAATCTCCAGGTTCAAGGGCATCTTCCTACATCGAAAACATGCATGAGAAACCCAGAAGATGGTACACCGTGTGATGGGGAAAGGTTTCTAAAACGCACCTCATTTCTCATTTGCTTGTGCCCGGGTTCGCCATTCCAGCCACTTTACTAGCAATCTCCCTCCTTGGAGCATCAGCACCTTTAACCTCCTGTTCCGTACAGGTTGCAATTTGTACTGAGGATGAACGGGAAGACGTGGAACCAATGAAAGACTAGCTCTTGGTGTTGGGACAGGCACAGGTCACTCTATTTTCCCATCAGGAAGAAGAATTAACCACAGGCTCAGCCTGCCCCCCGGAACCAGAACAGGGCCTGAAGCCATCCTGCGCTTTTGCGGCCAGCTCCCTAAAAAGCGAGTTGTAAAATGGAGGTTCAGGGCACTGCAATTCACAAACCTGCAGACTTATAAATGATAACTCTCATCCACAAATATATTGAGGGAAGGCAAAGAAGAGGATTTGAAATCAAGGCAGAATTGCAGGAAACAGATTTCAGGAGGTAGATTCGAATCGCCTTTAAAGCACATGAAAAGCGGCAAAACGTTGACAATGATGCCCTTGGCCAAAAAGGGCGTATGCGTTTTTTCCTGAATATATTCAGGAAAAAACGCATACGCCCTTTTTGGCCAACCAAGCAACCTGGAAAGGCAAATCAGCGCTACAAAGATGTCTCGCTTCCCATCGGTCAAAAGGGCCATGCTGAAAAAAGTGTCAAAACCAGAAATGCAGGACAGGCCATGGAGAAATGGGAGCCTTGCTACACTGATGGGCGGGATGTAAATTGTCAACAGCCACTCTGGAGAAGTGTACGGTGAGTCCTGAAACATCTAAAAAGCAAAGCTTAGAAAGCATAGGGCACTTCCACTCATGGGGGTATAAATTGGGAAAATGAAAAATCAGCAAGACACAAGCACCCCAAAGTTTAGGGCTGCTCTGTTGACAAGGACCTCCACTTCATTCCACCTTCAATATCCCAGGAAAGAGAAAAATGGATAAAGAAGTTGTGGTCCTTATGTACAATGGAATATCACTCAGCCGTGAAATCAATGTCATAAGGCTAGTAGCAGCATGATGAGTGGATTTAGGTACGACGACTCTAAGTGAAATAAGTCACACAGCAAAGGACACTTCTCATAAGGTATCACTTATAGAGGGAATGTAAAAACCGTTACACTTGAACTGAATTACAAAACAGAACAGAGTCACACATGCAGAAAACACACTATGGCTGCTTAACGGGAAAGGTGAGGTGGGGTGATACATAAAACAAGGGTTTCAAATTAGCTCAGATACCGTTCCATAAACCCAATATGTAATAGACAAGACCTACTCCTTGCTCAGAGAACTGGACTCAACACGCCCTATTCACCGCACAAGAATATATCTGACTAGTAATAATCTTAAAACCTATGTATTGATATCTCTCTGTTAGTGTGTCAAGTGGGTAAAAAGCGGCATAAACACAGCAGTGAAAAGCAGCTAAACCCCATTATAAAAATAAATTACTTTGAAAAACCCATGTAACAAAGACAGTGAAAGAGAGAGAAATTCTTACACAATGCGTTCAGGGGCTGTGATGCAACCTGGATTGACCATATCTAGACCCACAGCTGGATGAGACATAAGGGTGGACACTGTTGCGGCTGAGAGGTTTGGTGAGGTTGGGTGAGCAAACGCAGACCCTTTAAAGTAATACTGCGTGGTACCCATCGCATGGGTCCCAAATCTCCAGGTTCAAGGGCATCTTCCTACATCGAAAACATGCATGAGATACCCAGAAGATGGTACACTGTGTGATGGGGAAAGGTTTCTAAAACGCACCTCATTTCTCATCTGCTTGTGCCCGGGTTCGCCATTCCAGCCACTTTACTAGCAATCTCCCTCCTTGGAGCATCAGCACCTTTAACCTCCTGTTCCGTACAGGTTGCAATTTGTACTGAGGATGAACGGGAAGACGTGGAACCAATGAAAGACTAGCTCTTGGTGTTGGGACAGGCACAGGTCACTCTATTTTCCCATCAGGAAGAAGAATTAACCACAGGCTCAGCCTGCCCCCCGGAACCAGAACAGGGCCTGAAGCCATCCTGCGCTTTTGCGGCCAGCTCCCTAAAAAGCGAGTTGTAAAATGGAGGTTCAGGGCACTGCAATTCACAAACCTGCAGACTTATAAATGATAACTCTCATCCACAAATATATTGAGGGAAGGCAAAGAAGAGGATTTGAAATCAAGGCAGAATTGCAGGAAACAGATTTCAGGAGGTAGATTCGAATCGCCTTTAAAGCACATGAAAAGCGGCAAAACGTTGACAATGATGCCCTTGGCCAGAAAGGGCGTATGCGTTTTTTCCTGAATATATTCAGGAAAAAACGCATACGCCCTTTTTGGCCAACCAAGCAACCTGGAAAGGCAAATCAGCGCTACAAAGAAGTCTCGCTTCCCATCGGTCAAAAGGGCCATGCTGAAAAAAGTGTCAAAACCAGAAATGCAGGACAGGCCATGGAGAAATGGGAGCCTTGCTACACTGATGGGCGGGATGTAAATTGTCAACAGCCACTCTGGAGAAGTGTACGGTGAGTCCTGAAACGTCTAAAAAGCAAAGCTTAGAGAGCATAGGGCACTTCCACTCATGGGGGTATAAATTGGGAAAATGAAAAATCAGCAAGACACAAGCACCCCAAAGTTTAGGGCTGCTCTGTTGACAAGGACCTCCACTTCATTCCACCTTCAATATCCCAGGAAAGAGAAAAATGGATAAAGAAGTTGTGGTCCTTATGTACAATGGAATATCACTCAGCCATGAAATCAATGTCATAAGGCTAGTAGCAGCATGATGAGTGGATTTAGGTACGACGATTCTAAGTGAAATAAGTCACACAGAAGAGGACACTTCTCATAAGGTATCACTGATAGAGGGAATGTAAAAACCGTTACACTTGAACTGAATTACAAAACAGAACAGAGTCACACATGCAGAAAACACACTATGGCTGCTTAACGGGAAAGGTGAGGTGGGGTGATACATAAAACAAGGGTTTCAAATTAGCTCAGATACCGTTCCATAAAACCAATATGTAATAGACAAGACCTACTCCTTGCTCAGAGAACTGGACTCAACACGCCCTATTCACCGCACAAGAATATATCTGACTAGTAAAAATCTTAAAACCTATGTATTGATATCTCTCTGTTAGTGTGTCAAGTGGGTGTAAAGCGGCATAAACACAGCAGTGAAAAGCAGCTAAACCCCATTATAAAAATAAATTACTTTGAAAAACCCGTGAAACAAAGACAGTGAAAGAGAGAGAAATTCTTACACAATGCGTTCAGGGGCTGTGATGCAACCTGGATTGACCATATCTAGACCCACAGCTGGATGAGACCTAAGGGTGGACACTGTTGCGGCTGAGAGGTTTGGAGAGGTTGGGTGAGCAAACGCAGACCCTTTAAAGTAATACTGCGTGGTACCCATCGCATGGGTCCCAAATCTCCAGGTTCAAGGGCATCTTCCTACATCGAAAACATGCATGAGATACCCAGAAGATGGTACACTGTGTGATGGGGAAAGGTTTCTAAAACGCACCTCATTTCTCATCTGCTTGTGCCCGGGTTCGCCATTCCAGCCACTTTACTAGCAATCTCCCTCCTTGGAGCATCAGCACCTTTAACCTCCTGTTCCGTACAGGTTGCAATTTGTACTGAGGATGAACGGGAAGACGTGGAACCAATGAAAGACTAGCTCTTGGTGTTGGGACAGGCACAGGTCACTCTATTTTCCCATCAGGAAGAAGAATTAACCACAGGCTCAGCCTGCCCCCCGGAACCAGAACAGGGCCTGAAGCCATCCTGCGCTTTTGCGGCCAGCTCCCTAAAAAGCGAGTTGTAAAATGGAGGTTCAGGGCACTGCAATTCACAAACCTGCAGACTTATAAATGATAACTCTCATCCACAAATATATTGAGGGAAGGCAAAGAAGAGGATTTGAAATCAAGGCAGAATTGCAGGAAACAGATTTCAGGAGGTAGATTCGAATCGCCTTTAAAGCACATGAAAAGCGGCAAAACGTTGACAATGATGCCCTTGGCCAAAAAGGGCGTATGCGTTTTTTCCTGAATATATTCAGGAAAAAACGCATACGCCCTTTTTGGCCAACCAAGCAACCTGGAAAGGCAAATCAGCGCTACAAAGATGTCTCGCTTCCCATCGGTCAAAAGGGCCATGCTGAAAAAAGTGTCAAAACCAGAAATGCAGGACAGGCCATGGAGAAATGGGAGCCTTGCTACACTGATGGGCGGGATGTAAATTGTCAACAGCCACTCTGGAGAAGTGTACGGTGAGTCCTGAAACGTCTAAAAAGCAAAGCTTAGAAAGCATAGGGCACTTCCACTCATGGGGGTATAAATTGGGAAAATGAAAAATCAGCAAGACACAAGCACCCCAAAGTTTAGGGCTGCTCTGTTGACAAGGACCTCCACTTCATTCCACCTTCAATATCCCAGGAAAGAGAAAAATGGATAAAGAAGTTGTGGTCCTTATGTACAATGGAATATCACTCAGCCGTGAAATCAATGTCATAAGGCTAGTAGCAGCATGATGAGTGGATTTAGGTACGACGACTCTAAGTGAAATAAGTCACACAGCAAAGGACACTTCTCATAAGGTATCACTTATAGAGGGAATGTAAAAACCGTTACACTTGAACTGAATTACAAAACAGAACAGAGTCACACATGCAGAAAACACACTATGGCTGCTTAACGGGAAAGGTGAGGTGGGGTGATACATAAAACAAGGGTTTCAAATTAGCTCAGATACCGTTCCATAAACCAAATATGTAATAGACAAGACCTACTCCTTGCTCAGAGAACTGGACTCAACACGCCCTATTCACCGCACAAGAATATATCTGACTAGTAATAATCTTAAAACCTATGTATTGATATCTCTCTGTTAGTGTGTCAAGTGGGTAAAAAGCGGCATAAACACAGCAGTGAAAAGCAGCTAAACCCCATTATAAAAATAAATTACTTTGAAAAACCCATGAAACAAAGACAGTGAAAGAGAGAGAAATTCTTACACAATGCGTTCAGGGGCTGTGATGCAACCTGGATTGACCATATCTAGACCCACAGCTGGATGAGACATAAGGGTGGACACTGTTGCGGCTGAGAGGTTTGGTGAGGTTGGGTGAGCAAACGCAGACCCTTTAAAGTAATACTGCATGGTACCCATCGCATGGGTCCCAAATCGCCAGGTTCAAGGGCATCTTCCTACATCGAAAACATGCATGAGAAACCCAGAAGATGGTACACCGTGTGATGTGGAAAGGTTTCTAAAACGCACCTCATTTCTCATCTCCTTGTGCCCGGGTTCGCCATTCCAGCCGCTTTACTAGCAATCTCCCTACTTGGAGCATCAGCACCTTTAACCTCCTGTTCCGTACAGGTTGCAATTTGTCCTGAGGATGAACGGGAAGACGTGGAACCAATGAGAGACTAGCTCTTGGTGTTGGGACAGGCACAGGTCACTCTATTTTCCCATCAGGAAGAAGAATTAACCACAGGCTCAGCCTGCCCCCCAGAACCAGAACAGGGCCTGAAGCCATCCTGCGCTTTTGCGGCCAGCTCCCTAAAAAGCGAGTTGTAAAATGGAGGTTCAGGGCACTGCAATTCACAAACCTGCAGAGTTATAAATGATAACTCTCATCCACAAATATATTGAGGGAAGGCAAAGAAGAGGATTTGAAATCAAGGCAGAATTGCAGGAAACAGATTTCAGGAGGTAGATTCGAATCGCCTTTAAAGCACATGAAAAGCGGCAAAACGTTGACAATGATGCCCTTGGCCAAAAAGGGCGTATGCGTTTTTTCCTGAATATATTCAGGAAAAAACGCATACGCCCTTTTTGGCCAACCAAGCAACCTGGAAAGGCAAATCAGCGCTACAAAGATGTCTCGCTTCCCATCGGTCAAAAGGGCCATGCTGAAAAAAGTGTCAAAACCAGAAATGCAGGACAGGCCATGGAGAAATGGGAGCCTTCCTATACTGATGGGCGGGATGTAAATTGTCAACAGCCACTCTGGAGAAGTGTACGGTGAGTCCTGAAACGTCTAAAAAGCAAAGCTTAGAGAGCATAGGGCACTTCCACTCATGGGGGTATAAATTGGGAAAATGAAAAATCAGCAAGACACAAGCACCCCAAAGTTTAGGGCTGCTCTGTTGACAAGGACCTCCACTTCATTCCACCTTCAATATCCCAGGAAAGAGAAAAATGGATAAAGAAGTTGTGGTCCTTATGTACAATGGAATATCACTCAGCCGTGAAATCAATGTCATAAGGCTAGTAGCAGCATGATGAGTGGATTTAGGTACGACGATTCTAAGTGAAATAAGTCACACAGAAAAGGACACTTCTCATAAGGTATCACTGATAGAGGGAATGTAAAAACCGTTACACTTGAACTGAATTACAAAACAGAACAGAGTCACACATGCAGAAAACACACTATGGCTGCTTCACGGGAAAGGTGAGGTGGGGTGATACATAAAACAAAGGTTTCAAATTAGCTCAGATACCGTTCCATAAAACCAATATGTAATAGACAAGACCTACTCCTTGCTCAGAGAACTGGACTCAACACGCCCTATTCACCGCACAAGAATATATCTGACTAGTAATAATCTTAAAACCTATGTATTGATATCTCTCTGTTAGTGTGTCAAGTGGGTGTAAAGCGGCATAAACACAGCAGTGAAAAGCAGCTAAACCCCATTATAAAAATAAATTACTTTGAAAAACCCGTGAAACAAAGACAGTGAAAGAGAGAGAAATTCTTACACAATGCGTTCAGGGGCTGTGATGCAACCTGGATTGACCATATCTAGACCCACAGCTGGATGAGACCTAAGGGTGGACACTGTTGCGGCTGAGAGGTTTGGAGAGGTTGGGTGAGCAAACGCAGACCCTTTAAAGTAATACTGCGTGGTACCCATCGCATGGGTCCCAAATCTCCAGGTTCAAGGGCATCTTCCTACATCGAAAACATGCATGAGATACCCAGAAGATGGTACACCGTGTGATGGGGAAAGGTTTCTAAAACGCAACTCATTTCTCATTTGCTTGTGCCCGGGTTCGCCATTCCAGCCACTTTACTAGCAATCTCCCTCCTTGGAGCATCAGCACCTTTAACCTCCTGTTCCGTACAGGTTGCAATTTGTACTGAGGATGAACGGGAAGACGTGGAACCAATGAAAGACTAGCTCTTGGTGTTGGGACAGGCACAGGTCACTCTATTTTCCCATCAGGAAGAAGAATTAACCACAGGCTCAGCCTGCCCCCCGGAACCAGAACAGGGCCTGAAGCCATCCTGCGCTTTTGCGGCCAGCTCCCTAAAAAGCGAGTTGTAAAATGGAGGTTCAGGGCACTGCAATTCACAAACCTGCAGAGTTATAAATGATAACTCTCATCCACAAATATATTGAGGGAAGGCAAAGAAGAGGATTTGAAATCAAGGCAGAATTGCAGGAAACAGATTTCAGGAGGTAGATTCGAATCGCCTTTAAAGCACATGAAAAGCGGCAAAACGTTGACAATGATGCCCTTGGCCAGAAAGGGCGTATGCGTTTTTTCCTGAATATATTCAGGAAAAAACGCATACGCCCTTTTTGGCCAACCAAGCAACCTGGAAAGGCAAATCAGCGCTACAAAGAAGTCTCGCTTCCCATCGGTCAAAAGGGCCATGCTGAAAAAAGTGTCAAAACCAGAAATGCAGGACAGGCCATGGAGAAATGGGAGCCTTGCTACACTGATGGGCGGGATGTAAATTGTCAACAGCCACTCTGGAGAAGTGTACGGTGAGTCCTGAAACGTCTAAAAAGCAAAGCTTAGAGAGCATAGGGCACTTCCACTCATGGGGGTATAAATTGGGAAAATGAAAAATCAGCAAGACACAAGCACCCCAAAGTTTAGGGCTGCTCTGTTGACAAGGACCTCCACTTCATTCCACCTTCAATATCCCAGGAAAGAGAAAAATGGATAAAGAAGTTGTGGTCCTTATGTACAATGGAATATCACTCAGCCATGAAATCAATGTCATAAGGCTAGTAGCAGCATGATGAGTGGATTTAGGTACGACGATTCTAAGTGAAATTAGTCACACAGAAAAGGACACTTCTCATAAGGTATCACTGATAGAGGGAATGTAAAAACCGTTACACTTGAACTGAATTACAAAACAGAACAGAGTCACACATGCAGAAAACACACTATGGCTGCTTAACGGGAAAGGTGAGGTGGGGTGATACATAAAACAAGGGTTTCAAATTAGCTCAGATACCGTTCCATAAAACCAATATGTAATAGACAAGACCTACTCCTTGCTCAGAGAACTGGACTCAACACGCCCTATTCACCGCACAAGAATATATCTGACTAGTAATAATCTTAAAACCTATGTATTGATATCTCTCTGTTAGTGTGTCAAGTGGGTGTAAAGCGGCATAAACACAGCAGTGAAAAGCAGCTAAACCCCATTATAAAAATAAATTACTTTGAAAAACCCGTGAAACAAAGACAGTGAAAGAGAGTGAAATTCTTACACAATGCGTTCAGGGGCTGTGATGCAACCTGGATTGACCATATCTAGACCCACAGCTGGATGAGACCTAAGGGTGGACACTCTTGGGGCTGAGAGGTTTGGTGAGGTTGGGTGAGCAAACGCAGACCCTTTAAAGTAATACTGCGTGGTACCCATCGCATGGGTCCCAAATCTCCAGGTTCAAGGGCATCTTCCTACATTGAAAACATGCATGAGGTACCCAGAAGATGGTACACCGTGTGATGGGGAAAGGTTTCTAAAACGCAACTCATTTCTCATTTGCTTGTGCCCGGGTTCGCCATTCCAGCCACTTTACTAGCAATCTCCCTCCTTGGAGCATCAGCACCTTTAACCTCCTGTTCCGTACAGGTTGCAATTTGTACTGAGGATGAACGGGAAGACGTGGAACCAATGAAAGACTAGCTCTTGGTGTTGGGACAGGCACAGGTCACTCTATTTTCCCATCAGGAAGAAGAATTAACGACAGCCTCAGCCTGCTCCCTGGAACCAGAACAGGGGCTGAAGCCATCCTGCGCTTTTGCGGCCAGCTCCCTAAAAAGTGAGTTGTAAAATGGAGGTTCAGGGCACTGCAATTCACAAACCTGCAGAGTTATAAATGATAACTCTCATCCACAAATATATTGAGGGAAGGCAAAGAAGAGGATTTGAAATCAAGGCAGAATTGCAGGAAACAGATTTCAGGAGGTAGATTCGAATCGCCTTTAAAGCACATGAAAAGCGGCAAAACGTTGACAATGATGCCCTTGGCCAAAAAGGGCGTATGCGTTTTTTCCTGAATATATTCAGGAAAAAACGCATACGCCCTTTTTGGCCAACCAAGCAACCTGGAAAGGCAAATCAGCGCTACAAAGATGTCTCGCTTCCCATTGGTCAAAAGGGCCATGCTGAAAAAAGTGTCAAAACCAGAAATGCAGGACAGGCCATGGAGAAATGGGAGCCTTGCTACACTGATGGGCGGGATGTAAATTGTCAACAGCCACTCTGGAGAAGTGTACGGTGAGTCCTGAAACGTCTAAAAAGCAAAGCTTAGAGAGCATAGGGCACTTCCACTCATGGGGGTATAAATTGGGAAAATGAAAAATCAGCAAGACACAAGCACCCCAAAGTTTAGGGCTGCTCTGTTGACAAGGACCTCCACTTCATTCCACCTTCAATATCCCAGGAAAGAGAAAAATGGATAAAGAAGTTGTGGTCCTTATGTACAATGGAATATCACTCAGCCGTGAAATCAATGTCATAAGGCTAGTAGCAGCATGATGAGTGGATTTAGGTACGACGACTCTAAGTGAAATAAGTCACACAGCAAAGGACACTTCTCATAAGGTATCACTTATAGAGGGAATGTAAAAACCGTTACACTTGAACTGAATTACAAAACAGAACAGAGTCACACATGCAGAAAACACACTATGGCTGCTTAACGGGAAAGGTGAGGTGGGGTGATACATAAAACAAGGGTTTCAAATTAGCTCAGATACCGTTCCATAAACCAAATATGTAATAGACAAGACCTACTCCTTGCTCAGAGAACTGGACTCAACACACCCTATTCACCCCACAAGAATATATCTGACTAGTAATAATCTTAAAACCTATGTATTGATATCTCTCTGTTAGTGTGTCAAGTGGGTGTAAAGCGGCATAAACACAGCAGTGAAAAGCAGCTAAACCCCATTATAAAAATAAATTACTTTGAAAAACCCGTGAAACAAAGACAGTGAAAGAGAGAGAAATTCTTACACAATGCGTTCAGGGGCTGTGATGCAACCTGGATTGACCATATCTAGACCCACAGCTGGATGAGACCTAAGGGTGGACACTGTTGCGGCTGAGAGGTTTGGAGAGGTTGGGTGAGCAAACGCAGACCCTTTAAAGTAATACTGCGTGGTACCCATCGCATGGGTCCCAAATCTCCAGGTTCAAGGGCATCTTCCTACATCGAAAACATGCATGAGATACCCAGAAGATGGTACACTGTGTGATGGGGAAAGGTTTCTAAAACGCACCTCATTTCTCATCTGCTTGTGCCCGGGTTCGCCATTCCAGCCACTTTACTAGCAATCTCCCTCCTTGGAGCATCAGCACCTTTAACCTCCTGTTCCGTACAGGTTGCAATTTGTACTGAGGATGAACGGGAAGACGTGGAACCAATGAAAGACTAGCTCTTGGTGTTGGGACAGGCACAGGTCACTCTATTTTCCCATCAGGAAGAAGAATTAACCACAGGCTCAGCCTGCCCCCCGGAACCAGAACAGGGCCTGAAGCCATCCTGCGCTTTTGCGGCCAGCTCCCTAAAAAGCGAGTTGTAAAATGGAGGTTCAGGGCACTGCAATTCACAAACCTGCAGAGTTATAAATGATAACTCTCATCCACAAATATATTGAGGGAAGGCAAAGAAGAGGATTTGAAATCAAGGCAGAATTGCAGGAAACAGATTTCAGGAGGTAGATTCGAATCGCCTTTAAAGCACATGAAAAGCGGCAAAACGTTGACAATGATGCCCTTGGCCAGAAAGGGCGTATGCGTTTTTTCCTGAATATATTCAGGAAAAAACGCATACGCCCTTTTTGGCCAACCAAGCAACCTGGAAAGGCAAATCAGCGCTACAAAGAAGTCTCGCTTCCCATCGGTCAAAAGGGCCATGCTGAAAAAAGTGTCAAAACCAGAAATGCAGGACAGGCCATGGAGAAATGGGAGCCTTGCTACACTGATGGGCGGGATGTAAATTGTCAACAGCCACTCTGGAGAAGTGTACGGTGAGTCCTGAAACGTCTAAAAAGCAAAGCTTAGAGAGCATAGGGCACTTCCACTCATGGGGGTATAAATTGGGAAAATGAAAAATCAGCAAGACACAAGCACCCCAAAGTTTAGGGCTGCTCTGTTGACAAGGACCTCCACTTCATTCCACCTTCAATATCCCAGGAAAGAGAAAAATGGATAAAGAAGTTGTGGTCCTTATGTACAATGGAATATCACTCAGCCATGAAATCAATGTCATAAGGCTAGTAGCAGCATGATGAGTGGATTTAGGTACGACGATTCTAAGTGAAATAAGTCACACAGAAGAGGACACTTCTCATAAGGTATCACTGATAGAGGGAATGTAAAAACCGTTACACTTGAACTGAATTACAAAACAGAACAGAGTCACACATGCAGAAAACACACTATGGCTGCTTAACGGGAAAGGTGAGGTGGGGTGATACATAAAACAAGGGTTTCAAATTAGCTCAGATACCGTTCCATAAAACCAATATGTAATAGACAAGACCTACTCCTTGCTCAGAGAACTGGACTCAACACGCCCTATTCACCGCACAAGAATATATCTGACTAGTAATAATCTTAAAACCTATGTATTGATATCTCTCTGTTAGTGTGTCAAGTGGGTGTAAAGCGGCATAAACACAGCAGTGAAAAGCAGCTAAACCCCATTATAAAAATAAATTACTTTGAAAAACCCGTGAAACAAAGACAGTGAAAGAGAGAGAAATTCTTACACAATGCGTTCAGGGGCTGTGATGCAACCTGGATTGACCATATCTAGACCCACAGCTGGATGAGACCTAAGGGTGGACACTGTTGCGGCTGAGAGGTTTGGAGAGGTTGGGTGAGCAAACGCAGACCCTTTAAAGTAATACTGCGTGGTACCCATCGCATGGGTCCCAAATCTCCAGGTTCAAGGGCATCTTCCTACATCGAAAACATGCATGAGATACCCAGAAGATGGTACACTGTGTGATGGGGAAAGGTTTCTAAAACGCACCTCATTTCTCATCTGCTTGTGCCCGGGTTCGCCATTCCAGCCACTTTACTAGCAATCTCCCTCCTTGGAGCATCAGCACCTTTAACCTCCTGTTCCGTACAGGTTGCAATTTGTACTGAGGATGAACGGGAAGACGTGGAACCAATGAAAGACTAGCTCTTGGTGTTGGGACAGGCACAGGTCACTCTATTTTCCCATCAGGAAGAAGAATTAACCACAGGCTCAGCCTGCCCCCCGGAACCAGAACAGGGCCTGAAGCCATCCTGCGCTTTTGCGGCCAGCTCCCTAAAAAGCGAGTTGTAAAATGGAGGTTCAGGGCACTGCAATTCACAAACCTGCAGAGTTATAAATGATAACTCTCATCCACAAATATATTGAGGGAAGGCAAAGAAGAGGATTTGAAATCAAGGCAGAATTGCAGGAAACAGATTTCAGGAGGTAGATTCGAATCGCCTTTAAAGCACATGAAAAGCGGCAAAACGTTGACAATGATGCCCTTGGCCAGAAAGGGCGTATGCGTTTTTTCCTGAATATATTCAGGAAAAAACGCATACGCCCTTTTTGGCCAACCAAGCAACCTGGAAAGGCAAATCAGCGCTACAAAGAAGTCTCGCTTCCCATCGGTCAAAAGGGCCATGCTGAAAAAAGTGTCAAAACCAGAAATGCAGGACAGGCCATGGAGAAATGGGAGCCTTGCTACACTGATGGGCGGGATGTAAATTGTCAACAGCCACTCTGGAGAAGTGTACGGTGAGTCCTGAAACGTCTAAAAAGCAAAGCTTAGAGAGCATAGGGCACTTCCACTCATGGGGGTATAAATTGGGAAAATGAAAAATCAGCAAGACACAAGCACCCCAAAGTTTAGGGCTGCTCTGTTGACAAGGACCTCCACTTCATTCCACCTTCAATATCCCAGGAAAGAGAAAAATGGATAAAGAAGTTGTGGTCCTTATGTACAATGGAATATCACTCAGCCATGAAATCAATGTCATAAGGCTAGTAGCAGCATGATGAGTGGATTTAGGTACGACGATTCTAAGTGAAATTAGTCACACAGAAAAGGACACTTCTCATAAGGTATCACTGATAGAGGGAATGTAAAAACCGTTACACTTGAACTGAATTACAAAACAGAACAGAGTCACACATGCAGAAAACACACTATGGCTGCTTAACGGGAAAGGTGAGGTGGGGTGATACATAAAACAAGGGTTTCAAATTAGCTCAGATACCGTTCCATAAAACCAATATGTAATAGACAAGACCTACTCCTTGCTCAGAGAACTGGACTCAACACGCCCTATTCACCGCACAAGAATATATCTGACTAGTAATAATCTTAAAACCTATGTATTGATATCTCTCTGTTAGTGTGTCAAGTGGGTGTAAAGCGGCATAAACACAGCAGTGAAAAGCAGCTAAACCCCATTATAAAAATAAATTACTTTGAAAAACCCGTGAAACAAAGACAGTGAAAGAGAGAGAAATTCTTACACAATGCGTTCAGGGGCTGTGATGCAACCTGGATTGACCATATCTAGACCCACAGCTGGATGAGACCTAAGGGTGGACACTGTTGCGGCTGAGAGGTTTGGAGAGGTTGGGTGAGCAAACGCAGACCCTTTAAAGTAATACTGCGTGGTACCCATCGCATGGGTCCCAAATCTCCAGGTTCAAGGGCATCTTCCTACATCGAAAACATGCATGAGATACCCAGAAGATGGTACACCGTGTGATGGGGAAAGGTTTCTAAAACGCAACTCATTTCTCATTTGCTTGTGCCCGGGTTCGCCATTCCAGCCACTTTACTAGCAATCTCCCTCCTTGGAGCATCAGCACCTTTAACCTCCTGTTCCGTACAGGTTGCAATTTGTACTGAGGATGAACGGGAAGACGTGGAACCAATGAAAGACTAGCTCTTGGTGTTGGGACAGGCACAGGTCACTCTATTTTCCCATCAGGAAGAAGAATTAACCACAGGCTCAGCCTGCCCCCCGGAACCAGAACAGGGCCTGAAGCCATCCTGCGCTTTTGCGGCCAGCTCCCTAAAAAGCGAGTTGTAAAATGGAGGTTCAGGGCACTGCAATTCACAAACCTGCAGAGTTATAAATGATAACTCTCATCCACAAATATATTGAGGGAAGGCAAAGAAGAGGATTTGAAATCAAGGCAGAATTGCAGGAAACAGATTTCAGGAGGTAGATTCGAATCGCCTTTAAAGCACATGAAAAGCGGCAAAACGTTGACAATGATGCCCTTGGCCAGAAAGGGCGTATGCGTTTTTTCCTGAATATATTCAGGAAAAAACGCATACGCCCTTTTTGGCCAACCAAGCAACCTGGAAAGGCAAATCAGCGCTACAAAGAAGTCTCGCTTCCCATCGGTCAAAAGGGCCATGCTGAAAAAAGTGTCAAAACCAGAAATGCAGGACAGGCCATGGAGAAATGGGAGCCTTGCTACACTGATGGGCGGGATGTAAATTGTCAACAGCCACTCTGGAGAAGTGTACGGTGAGTCCTGAAACGTCTAAAAAGCAAAGCTTAGAGAGCATAGGGCACTTCCACTCATGGGGGTATAAATTGGGAAAATGAAAAATCAGCAAGACACAAGCACCCCAAAGTTTAGGGCTGCTCTGTTGACAAGGACCTCCACTTCATTCCACCTTCAATATCCCAGGAAAGAGAAAAATGGATAAAGAAGTTGTGGTCCTTATGTACAATGGAATATCACTCAGCCATGAAATCAATGTCATAAGGCTAGTAGCAGCATGATGAGTGGATTTAGGTACGACGATTCTAAGTGAAATTAGTCACACAGAAAAGGACACTTCTCATAAGGTATCACTGATAGAGGGAATGTAAAAACCGTTACACTTGAACTGAATTACAAAACAGAACAGAGTCACACATGCAGAAAACACACTATGGCTGCTTAACGGGAAAGGTGAGGTGGGGTGATACATAAAACAAGGGTTTCAAATTAGCTCAGATACCGTTCCATAAAACCAATATGTAATAGACAAGACCTACTCCTTGCTCAGAGAACTGGACTCAACACGCCCTATTCACCGCACAAGAATATATCTGACTAGTAATAATCTTAAAACCTATGTATTGATATCTCTCTGTTAGTGTGTCAAGTGGGTGTAAAGCGGCATAAACACAGCAGTGAAAAGCAGCTAAACCCCATTATAAAAATAAATTACTTTGAAAAACCCGTGAAACAAAGACAGTGAAAGAGAGTGAAATTCTTACACAATGCGTTCAGGGGCTGTGATGCAACCTGGATTGACCATATCTAGACCCACAGCTGGATGAGACCTAAGGGTGGACACTCTTGGGGCTGAGAGGTTTGGTGAGGTTGGGTGAGCAAACGCAGACCCTTTAAAGTAATACTGCGTGGTACCCATCGCATGGGTCCCAAATCTCCAGGTTCAAGGGCATCTTCCTACATTGAAAACATGCATGAGGTACCCAGAAGATGGTACACCGTGTGATGGGGAAAGGTTTCTAAAACGCAACTCATTTCTCATTTGCTTGTGCCCGGGTTCGCCATTCCAGCCACTTTACTAGCAATCTCCCTCCTTGGAGCATCAGCACCTTTAACCTCCTGTTCCGTACAGGTTGCAATTTGTACTGAGGATGAACGGGAAGACGTGGAACCAATGAAAGACTAGCTCTTGGTGTTGGGACAGGCACAGGTCACTCTATTTTCCCATCAGGAAGAAGAATTAACGACAGCCTCAGCCTGCTCCCTGGAACCAGAACAGGGGCTGAAGCCATCCTGCGCTTTTGCGGCCAGCTCCCTAAAAAGTGAGTTGTAAAATGGAGGTTCAGGGCACTGCAATTCACAAACCTGCAGAGTTATAAATGATAACTCTCATCCACAAATATATTGAGGGAAGGCAAAGAAGAGGATTTGAAATCAAGGCAGAATTGCAGGAAACAGATTTCAGGAGGTAGATTCGAATCGCCTTTAAAGCACATGAAAAGCGGCAAAACGTTGACAATGATGCCCTTGGCCAAAAAGGGCGTATGCGTTTTTTCCTGAATATATTCAGGAAAAAACGCATACGCCCTTTTTGGCCAACCAAGCAACCTGGAAAGGCAAATCAGCGCTACAAAGATGTCTCGCTTCCCATTGGTCAAAAGGGCCATGCTGAAAAAAGTGTCAAAACCAGAAATGCAGGACAGGCCATGGAGAAATGGGAGCCTTGCTACACTGATGGGCGGGATGTAAATTGTCAACAGCCACTCTGGAGAAGTGTACGGTGAGTCCTGAAACGTCTAAAAAGCAAAGCTTAGAGAGCATAGGGCACTTCCACTCATGGGGGTATAAATTGGGAAAATGAAAAATCAGCAAGACACAAGCACCCCAAAGTTTAGGGCTGCTCTGTTGACAAGGACCTCCACTTCATTCCACCTTCAATATCCCAGGAAAGAGAAAAATGGATAAAGAAGTTGTGGTCCTTATGTACAATGGAATATCACTCAGCCGTGAAATCAATGTCATAAGGCTAGTAGCAGCATGATGAGTGGATTTAGGTACGACGACTCTAAGTGAAATAAGTCACACAGCAAAGGACACTTCTCATAAGGTATCACTTATAGAGGGAATGTAAAAACCGTTACACTTGAACTGAATTACAAAACAGAACAGAGTCACACATGCAGAAAACACACTATGGCTGCTTAACGGGAAAGGTGAGGTGGGGTGATACATAAAACAAGGGTTTCAAATTAGCTCAGATACCGTTCCATAAACCAAATATGTAATAGACAAGACCTACTCCTTGCTCAGAGAACTGGACTCAACACACCCTATTCACCCCACAAGAATATATCTGACTAGTAATAATCTTAAAACCTATGTATTGATATCTCTCTGTTAGTGTGTCAAGTGGGTGTAAAGCGGCATAAACACAGCAGTGAAAAGCAGCTAAACCCCATTATAAAAATAAATTACTTTGAAAAACCCGTGAAACAAAGACAGTGAAAGAGAGAGAAATTCTTACACAATGCGTTCAGGGGCTGTGATGCAACCTGGATTGACCATATCTAGACCCACAGCTGGATGAGACCTAAGGGTGGACACTGTTGCGGCTGAGAGGTTTGGAGAGGTTGGGTGAGCAAACGCAGACCCTTTAAAGTAATACTGCGTGGTACCCATCGCATGGGTCCCAAATCTCCAGGTTCAAGGGCATCTTCCTACATCGAAAACATGCATGAGATACCCAGAAGATGGTACACTGTGTGATGGGGAAAGGTTTCTAAAACGCACCTCATTTCTCATCTGCTTGTGCCCGGGTTCGCCATTCCAGCCACTTTACTAGCAATCTCCCTCCTTGGAGCATCAGCACCTTTAACCTCCTGTTCCGTACAGGTTGCAATTTGTACTGAGGATGAACGGGAAGACGTGGAACCAATGAAAGACTAGCTCTTGGTGTTGGGACAGGCACAGGTCACTCTATTTTCCCATCAGGAAGAAGAATTAACCACAGGCTCAGCCTGCCCCCCGGAACCAGAACAGGGCCTGAAGCCATCCTGCGCTTTTGCGGCCAGCTCCCTAAAAAGCGAGTTGTAAAATGGAGGTTCAGGGCACTGCAATTCACAAACCTGCAGAGTTATAAATGATAACTCTCATCCACAAATATATTGAGGGAAGGCAAAGAAGAGGATTTGAAATCAAGGCAGAATTGCAGGAAACAGATTTCAGGAGGTAGATTCGAATCGCCTTTAAAGCACATGAAAAGCGGCAAAACGTTGACAATGATGCCCTTGGCCAGAAAGGGCGTATGCGTTTTTTCCTGAATATATTCAGGAAAAAACGCATACGCCCTTTTTGGCCAACCAAGCAACCTGGAAAGGCAAATCAGCGCTACAAAGAAGTCTCGCTTCCCATCGGTCAAAAGGGCCATGCTGAAAAAAGTGTCAAAACCAGAAATGCAGGACAGGCCATGGAGAAATGGGAGCCTTGCTACACTGATGGGCGGGATGTAAATTGTCAACAGCCACTCTGGAGAAGTGTACGGTGAGTCCTGAAACGTCTAAAAAGCAAAGCTTAGAGAGCATAGGGCACTTCCACTCATGGGGGTATAAATTGGGAAAATGAAAAATCAGCAAGACACAAGCACCCCAAAGTTTAGGGCTGCTCTGTTGACAAGGACCTCCACTTCATTCCACCTTCAATATCCCAGGAAAGAGAAAAATGGATAAAGAAGTTGTGGTCCTTATGTACAATGGAATATCACTCAGCCATGAAATCAATGTCATAAGGCTAGTAGCAGCATGATGAGTGGATTTAGGTACGACGATTCTAAGTGAAATAAGTCACACAGAAGAGGACACTTCTCATAAGGTATCACTGATAGAGGGAATGTAAAAACCGTTACACTTGAACTGAATTACAAAACAGAACAGAGTCACACATGCAGAAAACACACTATGGCTGCTTAACGGGAAAGGTGAGGTGGGGTGATACATAAAACAAGGGTTTCAAATTAGCTCAGATACCGTTCCATAAAACCAATATGTAATAGACAAGACCTACTCCTTGCTCAGAGAACTGGACTCAACACGCCCTATTCACCGCACAAGAATATATCTGACTAGTAATAATCTTAAAACCTATGTATTGATATCTCTCTGTTAGTGTGTCAAGTGGGTGTAAAGCGGCATAAACACAGCAGTGAAAAGCAGCTAAACCCCATTATAAAAATAAATTACTTTGAAAAACCCGTGAAACAAAGACAGTGAAAGAGAGAGAAATTCTTACACAATGCGTTCAGGGGCTGTGATGCAACCTGGATTGACCATATCTAGACCCACAGCTGGATGAGACCTAAGGGTGGACACTGTTGCGGCTGAGAGGTTTGGAGAGGTTGGGTGAGCAAACGCAGACCCTTTAAAGTAATACTGCGTGGTACCCATCGCATGGGTCCCAAATCTCCAGGTTCAAGGGCATCTTCCTACATCGAAAACATGCATGAGATACCCAGAAGATGGTACACTGTGTGATGGGGAAAGGTTTCTAAAACGCACGTCATTTCTCATCTGCTTGTGCCCGGGTTCGCCATTCCAGCCACTTTACTAGCAATCTCCCTCCTTGGAGCATCAGCACCTTTAACCTCCTGTTCCGTACAGGTTGCAATTTGTACTGAGGATGAACGGGAAGACGTGGAACCAATGAAAGACTAGCTCTTGGTGTTGGGACAGGCACAGGTCACTCTATTTTCCCATCAGGAAGAAGAATTAACCACAGGCTCAGCCTGCCCCCCGGAACCAGAACAGGGCCTGAAGCCATCCTGCGCTTTTGCGGCCAGCTCCCTAAAAAGCGAGTTGTAAAATGGAGGTTCAGGGCACTGCAATTCACAAACCTGCAGAGTTATAAATGATAACTCTCATCCACAAATATATTGAGGGAAGGCAAAGAAGAGGATTTGAAATCAAGGCAGAATTGCAGGAAACAGATTTCAGGAGGTAGATTCGAATCGCCTTTAAAGCACATGAAAAGCGGCAAAACGTTGACAATGATGCCCTTGGCCAGAAAGGGCGTATGCGTTTTTTCCTGAATATATTCAGGAAAAAACGCATACGCCCTTTTTGGCCAACCAAGCAACCTGGAAAGGCAAATCAGCGCTACAAAGAAGTCTCGCTTCCCATCGGTCAAAAGGGCCATGCTGAAAAAAGTGTCAAAACCAGAAATGCAGGACAGGCCATGGAGAAATGGGAGCCTTGCTACACTGATGGGCGGGATGTAAATTGTCAACAGCCACTCTGGAGAAGTGTACGGTGAGTCCTGAAACGTCTAAAAAGCAAAGCTTAGAGAGCATAGGGCACTTCCACTCATGGGGGTATAAATTGGGAAAATGAAAAATCAGCAAGACACAAGCACCCCAAAGTTTAGGGCTGCTCTGTTGACAAGGACCTCCACTTCATTCCACCTTCAATATCCCAGGAAAGAGAAAAATGGATAAAGAAGTTGTGGTCCTTATGTACAATGGAATATCACTCAGCCATGAAATCAATGTCATAAGGCTAGTAGCAGCATGATGAGTGGATTTAGGTACGACGATTCTAAGTGAAATTAGTCACACAGAAAAGGACACTTCTCATAAGGTATCACTGATAGAGGGAATGTAAAAACCGTTACACTTGAACTGAATTACAAAACAGAACAGAGTCACACATGCAGAAAACACACTATGGCTGCTTAACGGGAAAGGTGAGGTGGGGTGATACATAAAACAAGGGTTTCAAATTAGCTCAGATACCGTTCCATAAAACCAATATGTAATAGACAAGACCTACTCCTTGCTCAGAGAACTGGACTCAACACGCCCTATTCACCGCACAAGAATATATCTGACTAGTAATAATCTTAAAACCTATGTATTGATATCTCTCTGTTAGTGTGTCAAGTGGGTGTAAAGCGGCATAAACACAGCAGTGAAAAGCAGCTAAACCCCATTATAAAAATAAATTACTTTGAAAAACCCGTGAAACAAAGACAGTGAAAGAGAGAGAAATTCTTACACAATGCGTTCAGGGGCTGTGATGCAACCTGGATTGACCATATCTAGACCCACAGCTGGATGAGACCTAAGGGTGGACACTGTTGCGGCTGAGAGGTTTGGAGAGGTTGGGTGAGCAAACGCAGACCCTTTAAAGTAATACTGCGTGGTACCCATCGCATGGGTCCCAAATCTCCAGGTTCAAGGGCATCTTCCTACATCGAAAACATGCATGAGATACCCAGAAGATGGTACACCGTGTGATGGGGAAAGGTTTCTAAAACGCAACTCATTTCTCATTTGCTTGTGCCCGGGTTCGCCATTCCAGCCACTTTACTAGCAATCTCCCTCCTTGGAGCATCAGCACCTTTAACCTCCTGTTCCGTACAGGTTGCAATTTGTACTGAGGATGAACGGGAAGACGTGGAACCAATGAAAGACTAGCTCTTGGTGTTGGGACAGGCACAGGTCACTCTATTTTCCCATCAGGAAGAAGAATTAACCACAGGCTCAGCCTGCCCCCCGGAACCAGAACAGGGCCTGAAGCCATCCTGCGCTTTTGCGGCCAGCTCCCTAAAAAGCGAGTTGTAAAATGGAGGTTCAGGGCACTGCAATTCACAAACCTGCAGAGTTATAAATGATAACTCTCATCCACAAATATATTGAGGGAAGGCAAAGAAGAGGATTTGAAATCAAGGCAGAATTGCAGGAAACAGATTTCAGGAGGTAGATTCGAATCGCCTTTAAAGCACATGAAAAGCGGCAAAACGTTGACAATGATGCCCTTGGCCAGAAAGGGCGTATGCGTTTTTTCCTGAATATATTCAGGAAAAAACGCATACGCCCTTTTTGGCCAACCAAGCAACCTGGAAAGGCAAATCAGCGCTACAAAGAAGTCTCGCTTCCCATCGGTCAAAAGGGCCATGCTGAAAAAAGTGTCAAAACCAGAAATGCAGGACAGGCCATGGAGAAATGGGAGCCTTGCTACACTGATGGGCGGGATGTAAATTGTCAACAGCCACTCTGGAGAAGTGTACGGTGAGTCCTGAAACGTCTAAAAAGCAAAGCTTAGAGAGCATAGGGCACTTCCACTCATGGGGGTATAAATTGGGAAAATGAAAAATCAGCAAGACACAAGCACCCCAAAGTTTAGGGCTGCTCTGTTGACAAGGACCTCCACTTCATTCCACCTTCAATATCCCAGGAAAGAGAAAAATGGATAAAGAAGTTGTGGTCCTTATGTACAATGGAATATCACTCAGCCATGAAATCAATGTCATAAGGCTAGTAGCAGCATGATGAGTGGATTTAGGTACGACGATTCTAAGTGAAATTAGTCACACAGAAAAGGACACTTCTCATAAGGTATCACTGATAGAGGGAATGTAAAAACCGTTACACTTGAACTGAATTACAAAACAGAACAGAGTCACACATGCAGAAAACACACTATGGCTGCTTAACGGGAAAGGTGAGGTGGGGTGATACATAAAACAAGGGTTTCAAATTAGCTCAGATACCGTTCCATAAAACCAATATGTAATAGACAAGACCTACTCCTTGCTCAGAGAACTGGACTCAACACGCCCTATTCACCGCACAAGAATATATCTGACTAGTAATAATCTTAAAACCTATGTATTGATATCTCTCTGTTAGTGTGTCAAGTGGGTGTAAAGCGGCATAAACACAGCAGTGAAAAGCAGCTAAACCCCATTATAAAAATAAATTACTTTGAAAAACCCGTGAAACAAAGACAGTGAAAGAGAGAGAAATTCTTACACAATGCGTTCAGGGGCTGTGATGCAACCTGGATTGACCATATCTAGACCCACAGCTGGATGAGACCTAAGGGTGGACACTGTTGCGGCTGAGAGGTTTGGAGAGGTTGGGTGAGCAAACGCAGACCCTTTAAAGTAATACTGCGTGGTACCCATCGCATGGGTCCCAAATCTCCAGGTTCAAGGGCATCTTCCTACATCGAAAACATGCATGAGATACCCAGAAGATGGTACACCGTGTGATGGGGAAAGGTTTCTAAAACGCAACTCATTTCTCATTTGCTTGTGCCCGGGTTCGCCATTCCAGCCACTTTACTAGCAATCTCCCTCCTTGGAGCATCAGCACCTTTAACCTCCTGTTCCGTACAGGTTGCAATTTGTACTGAGGATGAACGGGAAGACGTGGAACCAATGAAAGACTAGCTCTTGGTGTTGGGACAGGCACAGGTCACTCTATTTTCCCATCAGGAAGAAGAATTAACCACAGGCTCAGCCTGCCCCCCGGAACCAGAACAGGGCCTGAAGCCATCCTGCGCTTTTGCGGCCAGCTCCCTAAAAAGCGAGTTGTAAAATGGAGGTTCAGGGCACTGCAATTCACAAACCTGCAGAGTTATAAATGATAACTCTCATCCACAAATATATTGAGGGAAGGCAAAGAAGAGGATTTGAAATCAAGGCAGAATTGCAGGAAACAGATTTCAGGAGGTAGATTCGAATCGCCTTTAAAGCACATGAAAAGCGGCAAAACGTTGACAATGATGCCCTTGGCCAGAAAGGGCGTATGCGTTTTTTCCTGAATATATTCAGGAAAAAACGCATACGCCCTTTTTGGCCAACCAAGCAACCTGGAAAGGCAAATCAGCGCTACAAAGATGTCTCGCTTCCCATTGGTCAAAAGGGCCATGCTGAAAAAAGTGTCAAAACCAGAAATGCAGGACAGGCCATGGAGAAATGGGAGCCTTGCTACACTGATGGGCGGGATGTAAATTGTCAACAGCCACTCTGGAGAAGTGTACGGTGAGTCCTGAAACGTCTAAAAAGCAAAGCTTAGAGAGCATAGGGCACTTCCACTCATGGGGGTATAAATTGGGAAAATGAAAAATCAGCAAGACACAAGCACCCCAAAGTTTAGGGCTGCTCTGTTGACAAGGACCTCCACTTCATTCCACCTTCAATATCCCAGGAAAGAGAAAAATGGATAAAGAAGTTGTGGTCCTTATGTACAATGGAATATCACTCAGCCGTGAAATCAATGTCATAAGGCTAGTAGCAGCATGATGAGTGGATTTAGGTACGACGACTCTAAGTGAAATAAGTCACACAGCAAAGGACACTTCTCATAAGGTATCACTTATAGAGGGAATGTAAAAACCGTTACACTTGAACTGAATTACAAAACAGAACAGAGTCACACATGCAGAAAACACACTATGGCTGCTTAACGGGAAAGGTGAGGTGGGGTGATACATAAAACAAGGGTTTCAAATTAGCTCAGATACCGTTCCATAAACCAAATATGTAATAGACAAGACCTACTCCTTGCTCAGAGAACTGGACTCAACACACCCTATTCACCCCACAAGAATATATCTGACTAGTAATAATCTTAAAACCTATGTATTGATATCTCTCTGTTAGTGTGTCAAGTGGGTAAAAAGCGGCATAAACACAGCAGTGAAAAGCAGCTAAACCCCATTATAAAAATAAATTACTTTGAAAAACCCATGAAACAAAGACAGTGAAAGAGAGAGAAATTCTTACACAATGCGTTCAGGGGCTGTGATGCAACCTGGATTGACCATATCTAGACCCACAGCTGGATGAGACATAAGGGTGGACACTGTTGCGGCTGAGAGGTTTGGTGAGGTTGGGTGAGCAAACGCAGAACCTTTAAAGTAATACTGCGTGGTACCCATCGCATGGGTCCCAAATCTCCAGGTTCAAGGGCATCTTCCTACATCGAAAACATGCATGAGATACCCAGAAGATGGTACACTGTGTGATGGGGAAATGTTTCTAAAACGCACCTCATTTCTCATCTGCTTGTGCCCGGGTTCGCCATTCCAGCCACTTTACTAGCAATCTCCCTCCTTGGAGCATCAGCACCTTTAACCTCCTGTTCCGTACAGGTTGCAATTTGTACTGAGGATGAACGGGAAGACGTGGAACCAATGAGAGACTAGCTCTTGGTGTTGGGACAGGCACAGGTCACTCTATTTTCCCATCAGGAAGAAGAATTAACCACAGCCTCAGCCTGCTCCCCGGAACCAGAACAGGGCCTGAAGCCATCCTGCGCTTTTGCGGCCAGCTCCCTAAAAAGCGAGTTGTAAAATGGAGGTTCAGGGCACTGCAATTCACAAACCTGCAGAGTTATAAATGATAACTCTCATCCACAAATATATTGAGGGAAGGCAAAGAAGAGGATTTGAAATCAAGGCAGAATTGCAGGAAACAGATTTCAGGAGGTAGATTCGAATCGCCTTTAAAGCACATGAAAAGCGGCAAAACGTTGAAAATGATGCCCTTGGCCAAAAAGGGCGTATGCGTTTTTTCCTGAATATATTCAGGAAAAAACGCATACGCCCTTTTTGGCCAACCAAGCAACCTGGAAAGGCAAATCAGCGCTACAAAGAAGTCTCGCTTCCCATCAGTTAAAAGGGCCATGCTGAAAAAAGTGTCAAAACCAGAAATGCAGGACAGGCCATGGAGAAATGGGAGCCTTGCTACACTGATGGGCGGGATGTAAATTGTCAACAGCCACTCTGGAGAAGTGTACGGTGAGTCCTGCAACGTCTAAAAAGCAAAGCTTAGAGAGCATAGGGCACTTCCACTCATGGGGGTATAAATTGGGAAAATTAAAAATCAGCAAGACACAAGCACCCCAAAGTTTAGGGCTGCTCTGTTGACAAGGACCTCCACTTCATTCCACCTTCAATATCCCAGGAAAGAGAAAAATGGATAAAGAAGTTGTGGTCCTTATGTACAATGGAATATCACTCAGCCATGAAATCAATGTCCTAAGGCTAGTAGCAGCATGATGAGTGGATTTAGGTATGACGATTCTAAGTGAAATAAGTCACACAGAAAAGGACACTTCTCATAAGGTATCACTGATAGAGGGAATGTAAAAACCGTTACACTTGAACTGAATTACAAAACAGAACAGAGTCACACATGCAGAAAACACACTATGGCTGCTTAACGGGAAAGGTGAGGTGGGGTGATACATAAAACAAGGGTTTCAAATTAGCTCAGATACCGTTCCATAAACCCAATATGTAATAGACAAGACCTACTCCTTGCTCAGAGAACTGGACTCAACACGCCCTATTCATCGCACAAGAATATATCTGACTAGTAATAATCTTAAAACCTATGTATAGATATCTCTCTGTTAGTGTGTCAAGTGGGTGTAAAGCGGCATAAACACAGAAGTGAAAAGCAGCTAAACCCCATTATAAAAATAAATTTCTTTGAAAAACCCGTGAAACAAAGACAGTGAAAGAGAGCGAAATTCTTACACAATGCGTTCAGGGGCTGTGATGCAACCTGGATTGACCATATCTAGACCCACAGCTGGATGAGACCTAAGGGTGGACACTGTTGCGGCTGAGAGGTTTGGTGAGGTTGGGTGAGCAAACGCAGACCCTTTAAAGTAATACTGCGTGGTACCCATCGCATGGGTCCCAAATCTCCAGGTTCAAGGGCATCTTCCTACATCGAAAACATGCATGAGATACCCAGAAGATGGTACACCGTGTGATGGGGAAAGGTTTCTAAAACGCAACTCATTTCTCATTTGCTTGTGTCCGGGTTCGCCATTCCAGCCATTTTACTAGCAATCTCCCTCCATGGAGCATCAGCACCTTTAACCTCCTGTTCCGTACAGGTTGCAATTTGTACTGAGGATGAACGGGAAGACGTGGAACCAATGAAAGACTAGCTCTTGGTGTTGGGACAGGCACAGGTCACTCTATTTTCCCATCAGGAAGAAGAATTAACCACAGGCTCAGCCTGCCCCCCGGAACCAGAACAGGGGCTGAAGCCATCCTGCGCTTTTGCGGCCAGCTCCCTAAAAAGCGAGTTGTAAAATGGAGGTTCAGGGCACTGCAATTCACAAACCTGCAGAGTTATAAATGATAACTCTCATCCACAAATATATTGAGGGAAGGCAAAGAAGAGGATTTGAAATCAAGGCAGAATTGCAGGAAACAGATTTCAGGAGGTAGATTCGAATCGCCTTTAAAGCACATGAAAAGCGGCAAAACGTTGACAATGATGCCCTTGGCCAGAAAGGGCGTATGCGTTTTTTCCTGAATATATTCAGGAAAAAACGCATACGCCCTTTTTGGCCAACCAAGCAACCTGGAAAGGCAAATCAGCGCTACAAAGAAGTCTCGCTTCCCATCGGTCAAAAGGGCCATGCTGAAAAAAGTGTCAAAACCAGAAATGCAGGACAGGCCATGGAGAAATGGGAGCCTTGCTACACTGATGGGCGGGATGTAAATTGTCAACAGCCACTCTGGAGAAGTGTACGGTGAGTCCTGAAACGTCTAAAAAGCAAAGCTTAGAGAGCATAGGGCACTTCCACTCATGGGGGTATAAATTGGGAAAATGAAAAATCAGCAAGACACAAGCACCCCAAAGTTTAGGGCTGCTCTGTTGACAAGGACCTCCACTTCATTCCACCTTCAATATCCCAGGAAAGAGAAAAATGGATAAAGAAGTTGTGGTCCTTATGTACAATGGAATATCACTCAGCCATGAAATCAATGTCATAAGGCTAGTAGCAGCATGATGAGTGGATTTAGGTACGACGATTCTAAGTGAAATTAGTCACACAGAAAAGGACACTTCTCATAAGGTATCACTGATAGAGGGAATGTAAAAACCGTTACACTTGAACTGAATTACAAAACAGAACAGAGTCACACATGCAGAAAACACACTATGGCTGCTTAACGGGAAAGGTGAGGTGGGGTGATACATAAAACAAGGGTTTCAAATTAGCTCAGATACCGTTCCATAAAACCAATATGTAATAGACAAGACCTACTCCTTGCTCAGAGAACTGGACTCAACACGCCCTATTCACCGCACAAGAATATATCTGACTAGTAATAATCTTAAAACCTATGTATTGATATCTCTCTGTTAGTGTGTCAAGTGGGTGTAAAGCGGCATAAACACAGCAGTGAAAAGCAGCTAAACCCCATTATAAAAATAAATTACTTTGAAAAACCCGTGAAACAAAGACAGTGAAAGAGAGAGAAATTCTTACACAATGCGTTCAGGGGCTGTGATGCAACCTGGATTGACCATATCTAGACCCACAGCTGGATGAGACCTAAGGGTGGACACTGTTGCGGCTGAGAGGTTTGGAGAGGTTGGGTGAGCAAACGCAGACCCTTTAAAGTAATACTGCGTGGTACCCATCGCATGGGTCCCAAATCTCCAGGTTCAAGGGCATCTTCCTACATCGAAAACATGCATGAGATACCCAGAAGATGGTACACCGTGTGATGGGGAAAGGTTTCTAAAACGCAACTCATTTCTCATTTGCTTGTGCCCGGGTTCGCCATTCCAGCCACTTTACTAGCAATCTCCCTCCTTGGAGCATCAGCACCTTTAACCTCCTGTTCCGTACAGGTTGCAATTTGTACTGAGGATGAACAGGAAGACGTGGAACCAATGAAAGACTAGCTCTTGGTGTTGGGACAGGCACAGGTCACTCTATTTTCCCATCAGGAAGAAGAATTAACCACAGGCTCAGCCTGCCCCCTGGAACCAGAACAGGGCCTGAAGCCATCCTGCGCTTTTGCGGCCAGCTCCCTAAAAAGCGAGTTGTAAAATGGAGGTTCAGGGCACTGCAATTCACAAACCTGCAGAGTTATAAATGATAACTCTCATCCACAAATATATTGAGGGAAGGCAAAGAAGAGGATTTGAAATCAAGGCAGAATTGCAGGAAACAGATTTCAGGAGGTAGATTCGAATCGCCTTTAAAGCACATGAAAAGCGGCAAAACGTTGACAATGATGCCCTTGGCCAGAAAGGGCGTATGCGTTTTTTCCTGAATATATTCAGGAAAAAACGCATACGCCCTTTTTGGCCAACCAAGCAACCTGGAAAGGCAAATCAGCGCTACAAAGAAGTCTCGCTTCCCATCGGTCAAAAGGGCCATGCTGAAAAAAGTGTCAAAACCAGAAATGCAGGACAGGCCATGGAGAAATGGGAGCCTTGCTACACTGATGGGCGGGATGTAAATTGTCAACAGCCACTCTGGAGAAGTGTACGGTGAGTCCTGAAACGTCTAAAAAGCAAAGCTTAGAGAGCATAGGGCACTTCCACTCATGGGGGTATAAATTGGGAAAATTAAAAATCAGCAAGACACAAGCACCCCAAAGTTTAGGGCTGCTCTGTTGACAAGGACCTCCACTTCATTCCACCTTCAATATCCCAGGAAAGAGAAAAATGGATAAAGAAGTTGTGGTCCTTATGTACAATGGAATATCACTCAGCCATGAAATCAATGTCATAAGGCTAGTAGCAGCATGATGAGTGGATTTAGGTACGACGATTCTAAGTGAAATTAGTCACACAGAAAAGGACACTTCTCATAAGGTATCACTGATAGAGGGAATGTAAAAACCGTTACACTTGAACTGAATTACAAAACAGAACAGAGTCACACATGCAGAAAACACACTATGGCTGCTTAACGGGAAAGGTGAGGTGGGGTGATACATAAAACAAGGGTTTCAAATTAGCTCAGATACCGTTCCATAAAACCAATATGTAATAGACAAGACCTACTCCTTGCTCAGAGAACTGGACTCAACACGCCCTATTCACCGCACAAGAATATATCTGACTAGTAATAATCTTAAAACCTATGTATTGATATCTCTCTGTTAGTGTGTCAAGTGGGTGTAAAGCGGCATAAACACAGCAGTGAAAAGCAGCTAAACCCCATTATAAAAATAAATTACTTTGAAAAACCCGTGAAACAAAGACAGTGAAAGAGAGAGAAATTCTTACACAATGCGTTCAGGGGCTGTGATGCAACCTGGATTGACCATATCTAGACCCACAGCTGGATGAGACCTAAGGGTGGACACTCTTGGGGCTGAGAGGTTTGGTGAGGTTGGGTGAGCAAACGCAGACCCTTTAAAGTAATACTGCGTGGTACCCATCGCATGGGTCCCAAATCTCCAGGTTCAAGGGCATCTTCCTACATTGAAAACATGCATGAGGTACCCAGAAGATGGTACACCGTGTGATGGGGAAAGGTTTCTAAAACGCAACTCATTTCTCATTTGCTTGTGCCCGGGTTCGCCATTCCAGCCACTTTACTAGCAATCTCCCTCCTTGGAGCATCAGCACCTTTAACCTCCTGTTCCGTACAGGTTGCAATTTGTACTGAGGATGAACGGGAAGACGTGGAACCAATGAAAGACTAGCTCTTGGTGTTGGGACAGGCACAGGTCACTCTATTTTCCCATCAGGAAGAAGAATTAACGACAGCCTCAGCCTGCTCCCTGGAACCAGAACAGGGGCTGAAGCCATCCTGCGCTTTTGCGGCCAGCTCCCTAAAAAGTGAGTTGTAAAATGGAGGTTCAGGGCACTGCAATTCACAAACCTGCAGAGTTATAAATGATAACTCTCATCCACAAATATATTGAGGGAAGGCAAAGAAGAGGATTTGAAATCAAGGCAGAATTGCAGGAAACAGATTTCAGGAGGTAGATTCGAATCGCCTTTAAAGCACATGAAAAGCGGCAAAACGTTGACAATGATGCCCTTGGCCAAAAAGGGCGTATGCGTTTTTTCCTGAATATATTCAGGAAAAAACGCATACGCCCTTTTTGGCCAACCAAGCAACCTGGAAAGGCAAATCAGCGCTACAAAGATGTCTCGCTTCCCATTGGTCAAAAGGGCCATGCTGAAAAAAGTGTCAAAACCAGAAATGCAGGACAGGCCATGGAGAAATGGGAGCCTTGCTACACTGATGGGCGGGATGTAAATTGTCAACAGCCACTCTGGAGAAGTGTACGGTGAGTCCTGAAACGTCTAAAAAGCAAAGCTTAGAGAGCATAGGGCACTTCCACTCATGGGGGTATAAATTGGGAAAATGAAAAATCAGCAAGACACAAGCACCCCAAAGTTTAGGGCTGCTCTGTTGACAAGGACCTCCACTTCATTCCACCTTCAATATCCCAGGAAAGAGAAAAATGGATAAAGAAGTTGTGGTCCTTATGTACAATGGAATATCACTCAGCCGTGAAATCAATGTCATAAGGCTAGTAGCAGCATGATGAGTGGATTTAGGTACGACGACTCTAAGTGAAATAAGTCACACAGCAAAGGACACTTCTCATAAGGTATCACTTATAGAGGGAATGTAAAAACCGTTACACTTGAACTGAATTACAAAACAGAACAGAGTCACACATGCAGAAAACACACTATGGCTGCTTAACGGGAAAGGTGAGGTGGGGTGATACATAAAACAAGGGTTTCAAATTAGCTCAGATACCGTTCCATAAACCAAATATGTAATAGACAAGACCTACTCCTTGCTCAGAGAACTGGACTCAACACACCCTATTCACCCCACAAGAATATATCTGACTAGTAATAATCTTAAAACCTATGTATTGATATCTCTCTGTTAGTGTGTCAAGTGGGTGTAAAGCGGCATAAACACAGCAGTGAAAAGCAGCTAAACCCCATTATAAAAATAAATTACTTTGAAAAACCCGTGAAACAAAGACAGTGAAAGAGAGAGAAATTCTTACACAATGCGTTCAGGGGCTGTGATGCAACCTGGATTGACCATATCTAGACCCACAGCTGGATGAGACCTAAGGGTGGACACTGTTGCGGCTGAGAGGTTTGGAGAGGTTGGGTGAGCAAACGCAGACCCTTTAAAGTAATACTGCGTGGTACCCATCGCATGGGTCCCAAATCTCCAGGTTCAAGGGCATCTTCCTACATCGAAAACATGCATGAGATACCCAGAAGATGGTACACTGTGTGATGGGGAAAGGTTTCTAAAACGCACCTCATTTCTCATCTGCTTGTGCCCGGGTTCGCCATTCCAGCCACTTTACTAGCAATCTCCCTCCTTGGAGCATCAGCACCTTTAACCTCCTGTTCCGTACAGGTTGCAATTTGTACTGAGGATGAACGGGAAGACGTGGAACCAATGAAAGACTAGCTCTTGGTGTTGGGACAGGCACAGGTCACTCTATTTTCCCATCAGGAAGAAGAATTAACCACAGGCTCAGCCTGCCCCCCGGAACCAGAACAGGGCCTGAAGCCATCCTGCGCTTTTGCGGCCAGCTCCCTAAAAAGCGAGTTGTAAAATGGAGGTTCAGGGCACTGCAATTCACAAACCTGCAGAGTTATAAATGATAACTCTCATCCACAAATATATTGAGGGAAGGCAAAGAAGAGGATTTGAAATCAAGGCAGAATTGCAGGAAACAGATTTCAGGAGGTAGATTCGAATCGCCTTTAAAGCACATGAAAAGCGGCAAAACGTTGACAATGATGCCCTTGGCCAGAAAGGGCGTATGCGTTTTTTCCTGAATATATTCAGGAAAAAACGCATACGCCCTTTTTGGCCAACCAAGCAACCTGGAAAGGCAAATCAGCGCTACAAAGAAGTCTCGCTTCCCATCGGTCAAAAGGGCCATGCTGAAAAAAGTGTCAAAACCAGAAATGCAGGACAGGCCATGGAGAAATGGGAGCCTTGCTACACTGATGGGCGGGATGTAAATTGTCAACAGCCACTCTGGAGAAGTGTACGGTGAGTCCTGAAACGTCTAAAAAGCAAAGCTTAGAGAGCATAGGGCACTTCCACTCATGGGGGTATAAATTGGGAAAATGAAAAATCAGCAAGACACAAGCACCCCAAAGTTTAGGGCTGCTCTGTTGACAAGGACCTCCACTTCATTCCACCTTCAATATCCCAGGAAAGAGAAAAATGGATAAAGAAGTTGTGGTCCTTATGTACAATGGAATATCACTCAGCCATGAAATCAATGTCATAAGGCTAGTAGCAGCATGATGAGTGGATTTAGGTACGACGATTCTAAGTGAAATAAGTCACACAGAAGAGGACACTTCTCATAAGGTATCACTGATAGAGGGAATGTAAAAACCGTTACACTTGAACTGAATTACAAAACAGAACAGAGTCACACATGCAGAAAACACACTATGGCTGCTTAACGGGAAAGGTGAGGTGGGGTGATACATAAAACAAGGGTTTCAAATTAGCTCAGATACCGTTCCATAAAACCAATATGTAATAGACAAGACCTACTCCTTGCTCAGAGAACTGGACTCAACACGCCCTATTCACCGCACAAGAATATATCTGACTAGTAATAATCTTAAAACCTATGTATTGATATCTCTCTGTTAGTGTGTCAAGTGGGTGTAAAGCGGCATAAACACAGCAGTGAAAAGCAGCTAAACCCCATTATAAAAATAAATTACTTTGAAAAACCCGTGAAACAAAGACAGTGAAAGAGAGAGAAATTCTTACACAATGCGTTCAGGGGCTGTGATGCAACCTGGATTGACCATATCTAGACCCACAGCTGGATGAGACCTAAGGGTGGACACTGTTGCGGCTGAGAGGTTTGGAGAGGTTGGGTGAGCAAACGCAGACCCTTTAAAGTAATACTGCGTGGTACCCATCGCATGGGTCCCAAATCTCCAGGTTCAAGGGCATCTTCCTACATCGAAAACATGCATGAGATACCCAGAAGATGGTACACTGTGTGATGGGGAAAGGTTTCTAAAACGCACCTCATTTCTCATCTGCTTGTGCCCGGGTTCGCCATTCCAGCCACTTTACTAGCAATCTCCCTCCTTGGAGCATCAGCACCTTTAACCTCCTGTTCCGTACAGGTTGCAATTTGTACTGAGGATGAACGGGAAGACGTGGAACCAATGAAAGACTAGCTCTTGGTGTTGGGACAGGCACAGGTCACTCTATTTTCCCATCAGGAAGAAGAATTAACCACAGGCTCAGCCTGCCCCCCGGAACCAGAACAGGGCCTGAAGCCATCCTGCGCTTTTGCGGCCAGCTCCCTAAAAAGCGAGTTGTAAAATGGAGGTTCAGGGCACTGCAATTCACAAACCTGCAGAGTTATAAATGATAACTCTCATCCACAAATATATTGAGGGAAGGCAAAGAAGAGGATTTGAAATCAAGGCAGAATTGCAGGAAACAGATTTCAGGAGGTAGATTCGAATCGCCTTTAAAGCACATGAAAAGCGGCAAAACGTTGACAATGATGCCCTTGGCCAGAAAGGGCGTATGCGTTTTTTCCTGAATATATTCAGGAAAAAACGCATACGCCCTTTTTGGCCAACCAAGCAACCTGGAAAGGCAAATCAGCGCTACAAAGAAGTCTCGCTTCCCATCGGTCAAAAGGGCCATGCTGAAAAAAGTGTCAAAACCAGAAATGCAGGACAGGCCATGGAGAAATGGGAGCCTTGCTACACTGATGGGCGGGATGTAAATTGTCAACAGCCACTCTGGAGAAGTGTACGGTGAGTCCTGAAACGTCTAAAAAGCAAAGCTTAGAGAGCATAGGGCACTTCCACTCATGGGGGTATAAATTGGGAAAATGAAAAATCAGCAAGACACAAGCACCCCAAAGTTTAGGGCTGCTCTGTTGACAAGGACCTCCACTTCATTCCACCTTCAATATCCCAGGAAAGAGAAAAATGGATAAAGAAGTTGTGGTCCTTATGTACAATGGAATATCACTCAGCCATGAAATCAATGTCATAAGGCTAGTAGCAGCATGATGAGTGGATTTAGGTACGACGATTCTAAGTGAAATTAGTCACACAGAAAAGGACACTTCTCATAAGGTATCACTGATAGAGGGAATGTAAAAACCGTTACACTTGAACTGAATTACAAAACAGAACAGAGTCACACATGCAGAAAACACACTATGGCTGCTTAACGGGAAAGGTGAGGTGGGGTGATACATAAAACAAGGGTTTCAAATTAGCTCAGATACCGTTCCATAAAACCAATATGTAATAGACAAGACCTACTCCTTGCTCAGAGAACTGGACTCAACACGCCCTATTCACCGCACAAGAATATATCTGACTAGTAATAATCTTAAAACCTATGTATTGATATCTCTCTGTTAGTGTGTCAAGTGGGTGTAAAGCGGCATAAACACAGCAGTGAAAAGCAGCTAAACCCCATTATAAAAATAAATTACTTTGAAAAACCCGTGAAACAAAGACAGTGAAAGAGAGAGAAATTCTTACACAATGCGTTCAGGGGCTGTGATGCAACCTGGATTGACCATATCTAGACCCACAGCTGGATGAGACCTAAGGGTGGACACTGTTGCGGCTGAGAGGTTTGGAGAGGTTGGGTGAGCAAACGCAGACCCTTTAAAGTAATACTGCGTGGTACCCATCGCATGGGTCCCAAATCTCCAGGTTCAAGGGCATCTTCCTACATCGAAAACATGCATGAGATACCCAGAAGATGGTACACCGTGTGATGGGGAAAGGTTTCTAAAACGCAACTCATTTCTCATTTGCTTGTGCCCGGGTTCGCCATTCCAGCCACTTTACTAGCAATCTCCCTCCTTGGAGCATCAGCACCTTTAACCTCCTGTTCCGTACAGGTTGCAATTTGTACTGAGGATGAACGGGAAGACGTGGAACCAATGAAAGACTAGCTCTTGGTGTTGGGACAGGCACAGGTCACTCTATTTTCCCATCAGGAAGAAGAATTAACCACAGGCTCAGCCTGCCCCCCGGAACCAGAACAGGGCCTGAAGCCATCCTGCGCTTTTGCGGCCAGCTCCCTAAAAAGCGAGTTGTAAAATGGAGGTTCAGGGCACTGCAATTCACAAACCTGCAGAGTTATAAATGATAACTCTCATCCACAAATATATTGAGGGAAGGCAAAGAAGAGGATTTGAAATCAAGGCAGAATTGCAGGAAACAGATTTCAGGAGGTAGATTCGAATCGCCTTTAAAGCACATGAAAAGCGGCAAAACGTTGACAATGATGCCCTTGGCCAGAAAGGGCGTATGCGTTTTTTCCTGAATATATTCAGGAAAAAACGCATACGCCCTTTTTGGCCAACCAAGCAACCTGGAAAGGCAAATCAGCGCTACAAAGAAGTCTCGCTTCCCATCGGTCAAAAGGGCCATGCTGAAAAAAGTGTCAAAACCAGAAATGCAGGACAGGCCATGGAGAAATGGGAGCCTTGCTACACTGATGGGCGGGATGTAAATTGTCAACAGCCACTCTGGAGAAGTGTACGGTGAGTCCTGAAACGTCTAAAAAGCAAAGCTTAGAGAGCATAGGGCACTTCCACTCATGGGGGTATAAATTGGGAAAATGAAAAATCAGCAAGACACAAGCACCCCAAAGTTTAGGGCTGCTCTGTTGACAAGGACCTCCACTTCATTCCACCTTCAATATCCCAGGAAAGAGAAAAATGGATAAAGAAGTTGTGGTCCTTATGTACAATGGAATATCACTCAGCCATGAAATCAATGTCATAAGGCTAGTAGCAGCATGATGAGTGGATTTAGGTACGACGATTCTAAGTGAAATTAGTCACACAGAAAAGGACACTTCTCATAAGGTATCACTGATAGAGGGAATGTAAAAACCGTTACACTTGAACTGAATTACAAAACAGAACAGAGTCACACATGCAGAAAACACACTATGGCTGCTTAACGGGAAAGGTGAGGTGGGGTGATACATAAAACAAGGGTTTCAAATTAGTTCAGATACCGTTCCATAAAACCAATATGTAATAGACAAGACCTACTCCTTGCTCAGAGAACTGGACTCAACACGCCCTATTCACCGCACAAGAATATATCTGACTAGTAATAATCTTAAAACCTATGTATTGATATCTCTCTGTTAGTGTGTCAAGTGGGTGTAAAGCGGCATAAACACAGCAGTGAAAAGCAGCTAAACCCCATTATAAAAATAAATTACTTTGAAAAACCCGTGAAACAAAGACAGTGAAAGAGAGAGAAATTCTTACACAATGCGTTCAGGGGCTGTGATGCAACCTGGATTGACCATATCTAGACCCACAGCTGGATGAGACCTAAGGGTGGACACTGTTGCGGCTGAGAGGTTTGGAGAGGTTGGGTGAGCAAACGCAGACCCTTTAAAGTAATACTGCGTGGTACCCATCGCATGGGTCCCAAATCTCCAGGTTCAAGGGCATCTTCCTACATCGAAAACATGCATGAGATACCCAGAAGATGGTACACCGTGTGATGGGGAAAGGTTTCTAAAACGCAACTCATTTCTCATTTGCTTGTGCCCGGGTTCGCCATTCCAGCCACTTTACTAGCAATCTCCCTCCTTGGAGCATCAGCACCTTTAACCTCCTGTTCCGTACAGGTTGCAATTTGTACTGAGGATGAACGGGAAGACGTGGAACCAATGAAAGACTAGCTCTTGGTGTTGGGACAGGCACAGGTCACTCTATTTTCCCATCAGGAAGAAGAATTAACCACAGGCTCAGCCTGCCCCCCGGAACCAGAACAGGGCCTGAAGCCATCCTGCGCTTTTGCGGCCAGCTCCCTAAAAAGCGAGTTGTAAAATGGAGGTTCAGGGCACTGCAATTCACAAACCTGCAGAGTTATAAATGATAACTCTCATCCACAAATATATTGAGGGAAGGCAAAGAAGAGGATTTGAAATCAAGGCAGAATTGCAGGAAACAGATTTCAGGAGGTAGATTCGAATCGCCTTTAAAGCACATGAAAAGCGGCAAAACGTTGACAATGATGCCCTTGGCCAGAAAGGGCGTATGCGTTTTTTCCTGAATATATTCAGGAAAAAACGCATACGCCCTTTTTGGCCAACCAAGCAACCTGGAAAGGCAAATCAGCGCTACAAAGAAGTCTCGCTTCCCATCGGTCAAAAGGGCCATGCTGAAAAAAGTGTCAAAACCAGAAATGCAGGACAGGCCATGGAGAAATGGGAGCCTTGCTACACTGATGGGCGGGATGTAAATTGTCAACAGCCACTCTGGAGAAGTGTACGGTGAGTCCTGAAACGTCTAAAAAGCAAAGCTTAGAGAGCATAGGGCACTTCCACTCATGGGGGTATAAATTGGGAAAATGAAAAATCAGCAAGACACAAGCACCCCAAAGTTTAGGGCTGCTCTGTTGACAAGGACCTCCACTTCATTCCACCTTCAATATCCCAGGAAAGAGAAAAATGGATAAAGAAGTTGTGGTCCTTATGTACAATGGAATATCACTCAGCCATGAAATCAATGTCATAAGGCTAGTAGCAGCATGATGAGTGGATTTAGGTACGACGATTCTAAGTGAAATTAGTCACACAGAAAAGGACACTTCTCATAAGGTATCACTGATAGAGGGAATGTAAAAACCGTTACACTTGAACTGAATTACAAAACAGAACAGAGTCACACATGCAGAAAACACACTATGGCTGCTTAACGGGAAAGGTGAGGTGGGGTGATACATAAAACAAGGGTTTCAAATTAGCTCAGATACCGTTCCATAAAACCAATATGTAATAGACAAGACCTACTCCTTGCTCAGAGAACTGGACTCAACACGCCCTATTCACCGCACAAGAATATATCTGACTAGTAATAATCTTAAAACCTATGTATTGATATCTCTCTGTTAGTGTGTCAAGTGGGTGTAAAGCGGCATAAACACAGCAGTGAAAAGCAGCTAAACCCCATTATAAAAATAAATTACTTTGAAAAACCCGTGAAACAAAGACAGTGAAAGAGAGTGAAATTCTTACACAATGCGTTCAGGGGCTGTGATGCAACCTGGATTGACCATATCTAGACCCACAGCTGGATGAGACCTAAGGGTGGACACTCTTGGGGCTGAGAGGTTTGGTGAGGTTGGGTGAGCAAACGCAGACCCTTTAAAGTAATACTGCGTGGTACCCATCGCATGGGTCCCAAATCTCCAGGTTCAAGGGCATCTTCCTACATTGAAAACATGCATGAGGTACCCAGAAGATGGTACACCGTGTGATGGGGAAAGGTTTCTAAAACGCAACTCATTTCTCATTTGCTTGTGCCCGGGTTCGCCATTCCAGCCACTTTACTAGCAATCTCCCTCCTTGGAGCATCAGCACCTTTAACCTCCTGTTCCGTACAGGTTGCAATTTGTACTGAGGATGAACGGGAAGACGTGGAACCAATGAAAGACTAGCTCTTGGTGTTGGGACAGGCACAGGTCACTCTATTTTCCCATCAGGAAGAAGAATTAACCACAGCCTCAGCCTGCTCCCCGGAACCAGAACAGGGCCTGAAGCCATCCTGCGCTTTTGCGGCCAGCTCCCTAAAAAGCGAGTTGTAAAATGGAGGTTCAGGGCACTGCAATTCACAAACCTGCAGAGTTATAAATGATAACTCTCATCCACAAATATATTGAGGGAAGGCAAAGAAGAGGATTTGAAATCAAGGCAGAATTGCAGGAAACAGATTTCAGGAGGTAGATTCGAATCGCCTTTAAAGCACATGAAAAGCGGCAAAACGTTGACAATGATGCCCTTGGCCAAAAAGGGCGTATGCGTTTTTTCCTGAATATATTCAGGAAAAAACGCATACGCCCTTTTTGGCCAACCAAGCAACCTGGAAAGGCAAATCAGCGCTACAAAGAAGTCTCGCTTCCCATCAGTTAAAAGGGCCATGCTGAAAAAAGTGTCAAAACCAGAAATGCAGGACAGGCCATGGAGAAATGGGAGCCTTGCTACACTGATGGGCGGGATGTAAATTGTCAACAGCCACTCTGGAGAAGTGTACGGTGAGTCCTGCAACGTCTAAAAAGCAAAGCTTAGAGAGCATAGGGCACTTCCACTCATGGGGGTATAAATTGGGAAAATTAAAAATCAGCAAGACACAAGCACCCCAAAGTTTAGGGCTGCTCTGTTGACAAGGACCTCCACTTCATTCCACCTTCAATATCCCAGGAAAGAGAAAAATGGATAAAGAAGTTGTGGTCCTTATGTACAATGGAATATCACTCAGCCATGAAATCAATGTCCTAAGGCTAGTAGCAGCATGATGAGTGGATTTAGGTATGACGATTCTAAGTGAAATAAGTCACACAGAAAAGGACACTTCTCATAAGGTATCACTGATAGAGGGAATGTAAAAACCGTTACACTTGAACTGAATTACAAAACAGAACAGAGTCACACATGCAGAAAACACACTATGGCTGCTTAACGGGAAAGGTGAGGTGGGGTGATACATAAAACAAGGGTTTCAAATTAGCTCAGATACCGTTCCATAAACCCAATATGTAATAGACAAGACCTACTCCTTGCTCAGAGAACTGGACTCAACACGCCCTATTCATCGCACAAGAATATATCTGACTAGTAATAATCTTAAAACCTATGTATAGATATCTCTCTGTTAGTGTGTCAAGTGGGTGTAAAGCGGCATAAACACAGAAGTGAAAAGCAGCTAAACCCCATTATAAAAATAAATTTCTTTGAAAAACCCGTGAAACAAAGACAGTGAAAGAGAGCGAAATTCTTACACAATGCGTTCAGGGGCTGTGATGCAACCTGGATTGACCATATCTAGACCCACAGCTGGATGAGACCTAAGGGTGGACACTGTTGCGGCTGAGAGGTTTGGTGAGGTTGGGTGAGCAAACGCAGACCCTTTAAAGTAATACTGCGTGGTACCCATCGCATGGGTCCCAAATCTCCAGGTTCAAGGGCATCTTCCTACATCGAAAACATGCATGAGATACCCAGAAGATGGTACACCGTGTGATGGGGAAAGGTTTCTAAAACGCAACTCATTTCTCATTTGCTTGTGTCCGGGTTCGCCATTCCAGCCATTTTACTAGCAATCTCCCTCCATGGAGCATCAGCACCTTTAACCTCCTGTTCCGTACAGGTTGCAATTTGTACTGAGGATGAACGGGAAGACGTGGAACCAATGAAAGACTAGCTCTTGGTGTTGGGACAGGCACAGGTCACTCTATTTTCCCATCAGGAAGAAGAATTAACCACAGGCTCAGCCTGCCCCCCGGAACCAGAACAGGGGCTGAAGCCATCCTGCGCTTTTGCGGCCAGCTCCCTAAAAAGCGAGTTGTAAAATGGAGGTTCAGGGCACTGCAATTCACAAACCTGCAGAGTTATAAATGATAACTCTCATCCACAAATATATTGAGGGAAGGCAAAGAAGAGGATTTGAAATCAAGGCAGAATTGCAGGAAACAGATTTCAGGAGGTAGATTCGAATCGCCTTTAAAGCACATGAAAAGCTGCAAAACGTTGACAATGATGCCCTTGGCCAGAAAGGGCGTATGCGTTTTTTCCTGAATATATTCAGGAAAAAACGCATACGCCCTTTTTGGCCAACCAAGCAACCTGGAAAGGCAAATCAGCGCTACAAAGATGTCTCGCTTCCCATCGGTCAAAAGGGCCATGCTGAAAAAAGTGTCAAAACCAGAAATGCAGGACAGGCCATGGAGAAATGGGAGCCTTGCTACACTGATGGGCGGGATGTAAATTGTCAACAGCCACTCTGGAGAAGTGTACGGTGAGTCCTGAAACGTCTAAAAAGCAAAGCTTAGAGAGCATAGGGCACTTCCACTCATGGGGGTATAAATTGGGAAAATGAAAAATCAGCAAGACACAAGCACCCCAAAGTTTAGGGCTGCTCTGTTGACAAGGACCTCCACTTCATTCCACCTTCAATATCCCAGGAAAGAGAAAAATGGATAAAGAAGTTGTGGTCCTTATGTACAATGGAATATCACTCAGCCGTGAAATCAATGTCATAAGGCTAGTAGCAGCATGATGAGTGGATTTAGGTACGACGACTCTAAGTGAAATAAGTCACACAGCAAAGGCACTTCTCATAAGGTATCACTTATAGAGGGAATGTAAAAACCGTTACACTTGAACTGAATTACAAAACAGAACAGAGTCACACATGCAGAAAACACACTATGGCTGCTTAACGGGAAAGGTGAGGTGGGGTGATACATAAAACAAGGGTTTCAAATTAGCTCAGATACCGTTCCATAAACCCAATATGTAATAGACAAGACCTACTCCTTGCTCAGAGAACTGGACTCAACACGCCCTATTCACCGCACAAGAATATATCTGACTAGTAATAATCTTAAAACCTATGTATTGATATGTCTCTGTTAGTGTGTCAAGTGGGTAAAAAGCGGCATAAACACAGCAGTGAAAAGCAGCTAAACCCCATTATAAAAATAAATTACTTTGAAAAACCCATGAAACAAAGACAGTGAAAGAGAGAGAAATTCTTACACAATGCGTTCAGGGGCTGTGATGCAACCTGGATTGACCATATCTAGACCCACAGCTGGATGAGACCTAAGGGTGGACACTGTTGCGGCTGAGAGGTTTGGTGAGGTTGGGTGAGCAAACGCAGACCCTTTAAAGTAATACTGCCTGGTACCCATCGCATGGGTCCCAAATCTCCAGGTTCAAGGGCATCTTCCTACATTGAAAACATGCATGAGGTACCCAGAAGATGGTACACCGTGTGATGGGGAAAGGTTTCTAAAACGCAACTCATTTCTCATTTGCTTGTGCCCGGGTTCGCCATTCCAGCCACTTTACTAGCAATCTCCCTCCTTGGAGCATCAGCACCTTTAACCTCCTGTTCCGTACAGGTTGCAATTTGTACTGAGGATGAACGGGAAGACGTGGAACCAATGAAAGACTAGCTCTTGGTGTTGGGACAGGCACAGGTCACTCTATTTTCCCATCAGGAAGAAGAATTAACGACAGCCTCAGCCTGCTCCCTGGAACCAGAACAGGGGCTGAAGCCATCCTGCGCTTTTGCGGCCAGCTCCCTAAAAAGTGAGTTGTAAAATGGAGGTTCAGGGCACTGCAATTCACAAACCTGCAGAGTTATAAATGATAACTCTCATCCACAAATATATTGAGGGAAGGCAAAGAAGAGGATTTGAAATCAAGGCAGAATTGCAGGAAACAGATTTCAGGAGGTAGATTCGAATCGCCTTTAAAGCACATGAAAAGCGGCAAAACGTTGACAATGATGCCCTTGGCCAAAAAGGGCGTATGCGTTTTTTCCTGAATATATTCAGGAAAAAACGCATACGCCCTTTTTGGCCAACCAAGCAACCTGGAAAGGCAAATCAGCGCTACAAAGATGTCTCGCTTCCCATTGGTCAAAAGGGCCATGCTGAAAAAAGTGTCAAAACCAGAAATGCAGGACAGGCCATGGAGAAATGGGAGCCTTGCTACACTGATGGGCGGGAAGTAAATTGTCAACAGCCACTCTGGAGAAGTGTACGGTGAGTCCTGAAACGTCTAAAAAGCAAAGCTTAGAGAGCATAGGGCACTTCCACTCATGGGGGTATAAATTGGGAAAATGAAAAATCAGCAAGACACAAGCACCCCAAAGTTTAGGGCTGCTCTGTTGACAAGGACCTCCACTTCATTCCACCTTCAATATCCCAGGAAAGAGAAAAATGGATAAAGAAGTTGTGGTCCTTATGTACAATGGAATATCACTCAGCCGTGAAATCAATGTCATAAGGCTAGTAGCAGCATGATGAGTGGATTTAGGTACGACGACTCTAAGTGAAATAAGTCACACAGCAAAGGACACTTCTCATAAGGTATCACTTATAGAGGGAATGTAAAAACCGTTACACTTGAACTGAATTACAAAACAGAACAGAGTCACACATGCAGAAAACACACTATGGCTGCTTAACGGGAAAGGTGAGGTGGGGTGATACATAAAACAAGGGTTTCAAATTAGCTCAGATACCGTTCCATAAACCAAATATGTAATAGACAAGACCTACTCCTTGCTCAGAGAACTGGACTCAACACACCCTATTCACCCCACAAGAATATATCTGACTAGTAATAATCTTAAAACCTATGTATTGATATCTCTCTGTTAGTGTGTCAAGTGGGTAAAAAGCGGCATAAACACAGCAGTGAAAAGCAGCTAAACCCCATTATAAAAATAAATTACTTTGAAAAACCCATGAAACAAAGACAGTGAAAGAGAGAGAAATTCTTACACAATGCGTTCAGGGGCTGTGATGCAACCTGGATTGACCATATCTAGACCCACAGCTGGATGAGACATAAGGGTGGACACTGTTGCGGCTGAGAGGTTTGGTGAGGTTGGGTGAGCAAACGCAGAACCTTTAAAGTAATACTGCGTGGTACCCATCGCATGGGTCCCAAATCTCCAGGTTCAAGGGCATCTTCCTACATCGAAAACATGCATGAGATACCCAGAAGATGGTACACTGTGTGATGGGGAAAGGTTTCTAAAACGCACCTCATTTCTCATCTGCTTGTGCCCGGGTTCGCCATTCCAGCCACTTTACTAGCAATCTCCCTCCTTGGAGCATCAGCACCTTTAACGTCCTGTTCCGTACAGGTTGCAATTTGTACTGAGGATGAACGGGAAGACGTGGAACCAATGAAAGACTAGCTCTTGGTGTTGGGACAGGCACAGGTCACTCTATTTTCCCATCAGGAAGAAGAATTAACCACAGCCTCAGCCTGCTCCCCGGAACCAGAACAGGGCCTGAAGCCATCCTGCGCTTTTGCGGCCAGCTCCCTAAAAAGCGAGTTGTAAAATGGAGGTTCAGGGCACTGCAATTCACAAACCTGCAGAGTTATAAATGATAACTCTCATCCACAAATATATTGAGGGAAGGCAAAGAAGAGGATTTGAAATCAAGGCAGAATTGCAGGAAACAGATTTCAGGAGGTAGATTCGAATCGCCTTTAAAGCACATGAAAAGCGGCAAAACGTTGACAATGATGCCCTTGGCCAAAAAGGGCGTATGCGTTTTTTCCTGAATATATTCAGGAAAAAACGCATACGCCCTTTTTGGCCAACCAAGCAACCTGGAAAGGCAAATCAGCGCTACAAAGAAGTCTCGCTTCCCATCAGTTAAAAGGGCCATGCTGAAAAAAGTGTCAAAACCAGAAATGCAGGACAGGCCATGGAGAAATGGGAGCCTTGCTACACTGATGGGCGGGATGTAAATTGTCAACAGCCACTCTGGAGAAGTGTACGGTGAGTCCTGCAACGTCTAAAAAGCAAAGCTTAGAGAGCATAGGGCACTTCCACTCATGGGGGTATAAATTGGGAAAATTAAAAATCAGCAAGACACAAGCACCCCAAAGTTTAGGGCTGCTCTGTTGACAAGGACCTCCACTTCATTCCACCTTCAATATCCCAGGAAAGAGAAAAATGGATAAAGAAGTTGTGGTCCTTATGTACAATGGAATATCACTCAGCCATGAAATCAATGTCCTAAGGCTAGTAGCAGCATGATGAGTGGATTTAGGTATGACGATTCTAAGTGAAATAAGTCACACAGAAAAGGACACTTCTCATAAGGTATCACTGATAGAGGGAATGTAAAAACCGTTACACTTGAACTGAATTACAAAACAGAACAGAGTCACACATGCAGAAAACACACTATGGCTGCTTAACGGGAAAGGTGAGGTGGGGTGATACATAAAACAAGGGTTTCAAATTAGCTCAGATACCGTTCCATAAACCCAATATGTAATAGACAAGACCTACTCCTTGCTCAGAGAACTGGACTCAACACGCCCTATTCATCGCACAAGAATATATCTGACTAGTAATAATCTTAAAACCTATGTATAGATATCTCTCTGTTAGTGTGTCAAGTGGGTGTAAAGCGGCATAAACACAGAAGTGAAAAGCAGCTAAACCCCATTATAAAAATAAATTTCTTTGAAAAACCCGTGAAACAAAGACAGTGAAAGAGAGCGAAATTCTTACACAATGCGTTCAGGGGCTGTGATGCAACCTGGATTGACCATATCTAGACCCACAGCTGGATGAGACCTAAGGGTGGACACTGTTGCGGCTGAGAGGTTTGGTGAGGTTGGGTGAGCAAACGCAGACCCTTTAAAGTAATACTGCGTGGTACCCATCGCATGGGTCCCAAATCTCCAGGTTCAAGGGCATCTTCCTACATCGAAAACATGCATGAGATACCCAGAAGATGGTACACCGTGTGATGGGGAAAGGTTTCTAAAACGCAACTCATTTCTCATTTGCTTGTGTCCGGGTTCGCCATTCCAGCCATTTTACTAGCAATCTCCCTCCATGGAGCATCAGCACCTTTAACCTCCTGTTCCGTACAGGTTGCAATTTGTACTGAGGATGAACGGGAAGACGTGGAACCAATGAAAGACTAGCTCTTGGTGTTGGGACAGGCACAGGTCACTCTATTTTCCCATCAGGAAGAAGAATTAACCACAGGCTCAGCCTGCCCCCCGGAACCAGAACAGGGGCTGAAGCCATCCTGCGCTTTTGCGGCCAGCTCCCTAAAAAGCGAGTTGTAAAATGGAGGTTCAGGGCACTGCAATTCACAAACCTGCAGAGTTATAAATGATAACTCTCATCCACAAATATATTGAGGGAAGGCAAAGAAGAGGATTTGAAATCAAGGCAGAATTGCAGGAAACAGATTTCAGGAGGTAGATTCGAATCGCCTTTAAAGCACATGAAAAGCGGCAAAACGTTGACAATGATGCCCTTGGCCAGAAAGGGCGTATGCGTTTTTTCCTGAATATATTCAGGAAAAAACGCATACGCCCTTTTTGGCCAACCAAGCAACCTGGAAAGGCAAATCAGCGCTACAAAGATGTCTCGCTTCCCATTGGTCAAAAGGGCCATGCTGAAAAAAGTGTCAAAACCAGAAATGCAGGACAGGCCATGGAGAAATGGGAGCCTTGCTACACTGATGGGCGGGATGTAAATTGTCAACAGCCACTCTGGAGAAGTGTACGGTGAGTCCTGAAACGTCTAAAAAGCAAAGCTTAGAGAGCATAGGGCACTTCCACTCATGGGGGTATAAATTGGGAAAATGAAAAATCAGCAAGACACAAGCACCCCAAAGTTTAGGGCTGCTCTGTTGACAAGGACCTCCACTTCATTCCACCTTCAATATCCCAGGAAAGAGAAAAATGGATAAAGAAGTTGTGGTCCTTATGTACAATGGAATATCACTCAGCCGTGAAATCAATGTCATAAGGCTAGTAGCAGCATGATGAGTGGATTTAGGTACGACGACTCTAAGTGAAATAAGTCACACAGCAAAGGCACTTCTCATAAGGTATCACTTATAGAGGGAATGTAAAAACCGTTACACTTGAACTGAATTACAAAACAGAACAGAGTCACACATGCAGAAAACACACTATGGCTGCTTAACGGGAAAGGTGAGGTGGGGTGATACATAAAACAAGGGTTTCAAATTAGCTCAGATACCGTTCCATAAACCCAATATGTAATAGACAAGACCTACTCCTTGCTCAGAGAACTGGACTCAACACGCCCTATTCACCGCACAAGAATATATCTGACTAGTAATAATCTTAAAACCTATGTATTGATATGTCTCTGTTAGTGTGTCAAGTGGGTAAAAAGCGGCATAAACACAGCAGTGAAAAGCAGCTAAACCCCATTATAAAAATAAATTACTTTGAAAAACCCATGAAACAAAGACAGTGAAAGAGAGAGAAATTCTTACACAATGCGTTCAGGGGCTGTGATGCAACCTGGATTGACCATATCTAGACCCACAGCTGGATGAGACCTAAGGGTGGACACTGTTGCGGCTGAGAGGTTTGGTGAGGTTGGGTGAGCAAACGCAGACCCTTTAAAGTAATACTGCCTGGTACCCATCGCATGGGTCCCAAATCTCCAGGTTCAAGGGCATCTTCCTACATTGAAAACATGCATGAGGTACCCAGAAGATGGTACACCGTGTGATGGGGAAAGGTTTCTAAAACGCAACTCATTTCTCATTTGCTTGTGCCCGGGTTCGCCATTCCAGCCACTTTACTAGCAATCTCCCTCCTTGGAGCATCAGCACCTTTAACCTCCTGTTCCGTACAGGTTGCAATTTGTACTGAGGATGAACGGGAAGACGTGGAACCAATGAAAGACTAGCTCTTGGTGTTGGGACAGGCACAGGTCACTCTATTTTCCCATCAGGAAGAAGAATTAACGACAGCCTCAGCCTGCTCCCTGGAACCAGAACAGGGGCTGAAGCCATCCTGCGCTTTTGCGGCCAGCTCCCTAAAAAGTGAGTTGTAAAATGGAGGTTCAGGGCACTGCAATTCACAAACCTGCAGAGTTATAAATGATAACTCTCATCCACAAATATATTGAGGGAAGGCAAAGAAGAGGATTTGAAATCAAGGCAGAATTGCAGGAAACAGATTTCAGGAGGTAGATTCGAATCGCCTTTAAAGCACATGAAAAGCGGCAAAACGTTGACAATGATGCCCTTGGCCAAAAAGGGCGTATGCGTTTTTTCCTGAATATATTCAGGAAAAAACGCATACGCCCTTTTTGGCCAACCAAGCAACCTGGAAAGGCAAATCAGCGCTACAAAGATGTCTCGCTTCCCATTGGTCAAAAGGGCCATGCTGAAAAAAGTGTCAAAACCAGAAATGCAGGACAGGCCATGGAGAAATGGGAGCCTTGCTACACTGATGGGCGGGAAGTAAATTGTCAACAGCCACTCTGGAGAAGTGTACGGTGAGTCCTGAAACGTCTAAAAAGCAAAGCTTAGAGAGCATAGGGCACTTCCACTCATGGGGGTATAAATTGGGAAAATGAAAAATCAGCAAGACACAAGCACCCCAAAGTTTAGGGCTGCTCTGTTGACAAGGACCTCCACTTCATTCCACCTTCAATATCCCAGGAAAGAGAAAAATGGATAAAGAAGTTGTGGTCCTTATGTACAATGGAATATCACTCAGCCGTGAAATCAATGTCATAAGGCTAGTAGCAGCATGATGAGTGGATTTAGGTACGACGACTCTAAGTGAAATAAGTCACACAGCAAAGGACACTTCTCATAAGGTATCACTTATAGAGGGAATGTAAAAACCGTTACACTTGAACTGAATTACAAAACAGAACAGAGTCACACATGCAGAAAACACACTATGGCTGCTTAACGGGAAAGGTGAGGTGGGGTGATACATAAAACAAGGGTTTCAAATTAGCTCAGATACCGTTCCATAAACCAAATATGTAATAGACAAGACCTACTCCTTGCTCAGAGAACTGGACTCAACACACCCTATTCACCCCACAAGAATATATCTGACTAGTAATAATCTTAAAACCTATGTATTGATATGTCTCTGTTAGTGTGTCAAGTGGGTAAAAAGCGGCATAAACACAGCAGTGAAAAGCAGCTAAACCCCATTATAAAAATAAATTACTTTGAAAAACCCATGAAACAAAGACAGTGAAAGAGAGAGAAATTCTTACACAATGCGTTCAGGGGCTGTGATGCAACCTGGATTGACCATATCTAGACCCACAGCTGGATGAGACATAAGGGTGGACACTGTTGCGGCTGAGAGGTTTGGTGAGGTTGGGTGAGCAAACGCAGAACCTTTAAAGTAATACTGCGTGGTACCCATCGCATGGGTCCCAAATCTCCAGGTTCAAGGGCATCTTCCTACATCGAAAACATGCATGAGATACCCAGAAGATGGTACACTGTGTGATGGGGAAAGGTTTCTAAAACGCACCTCATTTCTCATCTGCTTGTGCCCGGGTTCGCCATTCCAGCCACTTTACTAGCAATCTCCCTCCTTGGAGCATCAGCACCTTTAACGTCCTGTTCCGTACAGGTTGCAATTTGTACTGAGGATGAACGGGAAGACGTGGAACCAATGAAAGACTAGCTCTTGGTGTTGGGACAGGCACAGGTCACTCTATTTTCCCATCAGGAAGAAGAATTAACCACAGCCTCAGCCTGCTCCCCGGAACCAGAACAGGGCCTGAAGCCATCCTGCGCTTTTGCGGCCAGCTCCCTAAAAAGCGAGTTGTAAAATGGAGGTTCAGGGCACTGCAATTCACAAACCTGCAGAGTTATAAATGATAACTCTCATCCACAAATATATTGAGGGAAGGCAAAGAAGAGGATTTGAAATCAAGGCAGAATTGCAGGAAACAGATTTCAGGAGGTAGATTCGAATCGCCTTTAAAGCACATGAAAAGCGGCAAAACGTTGACAATGATGCCCTTGGCCAAAAAGGGCGTATGCGTTTTTTCCTGAATATATTCAGGAAAAAACGCATACGCCCTTTTTGGCCAACCAAGCAACCTGGAAAGGCAAATCAGCGCTACAAAGAAGTCTCGCTTCCCATCAGTTAAAAGGGCCATGCTGAAAAAAGTGTCAAAACCAGAAATGCAGGACAGGCCATGGAGAAATGGGAGCCTTGCTACACTGATGGGCGGGATGTAAATTGTCAACAGCCACTCTGGAGAAGTGTACGGTGAGTCCTGCAACGTCTAAAAAGCAAAGCTTAGAGAGCATAGGGCACTTCCACTCATGGGGGTATAAATTGGGAAAATTAAAAATCAGCAAGACACAAGCACCCCAAAGTTTAGGGCTGCTCTGTTGACAAGGACCTCCACTTCATTCCACCTTCAATATCCCAGGAAAGAGAAAAATGGATAAAGAAGTTGTGGTCCTTATGTACAATGGAATATCACTCAGCCATGAAATCAATGTCCTAAGGCTAGTAGCAGCATGATGAGTGGATTTAGGTATGACGATTCTAAGTGAAATAAGTCACACAGAAAAGGACACTTCTCATAAGGTATCACTGATAGAGGGAATGTAAAAACCGTTACACTTGAACTGAATTACAAAACAGAACAGAGTCACACATGCAGAAAACACACTATGGCTGCTTAACGGGAAAGGTGAGGTGGGGTGATACATAAAACAAGGGTTTCAAATTAGCACAGATACCGTTCCATAAACCCAATATGTAATAGACAAGACCTACTCCTTGCTCAGAGAACTGGACTCAACACGCCCTATTCATCGCACAAGAATATATCTGACTAGTAATAATCTTAAAACCTATGTATAGATATCTCTCTGTTAGTGTGTCAAGTGGGTGTAAAGCGGCATAAACACAGAAGTGAAAAGCAGCTAAACCCCATTATAAAAATAAATTTCTTTGAAAAACCCGTGAAACAAAGACAGTGAAAGAGAGCGAAATTCTTACACAATGCGTTCAGGGGCTGTGATGCAACCTGGATTGACCATATCTAGACCCACAGCTGGATGAGACCTAAGGGTGGACACTGTTGCGGCTGAGAGGTTTGGTGAGGTTGGGTGAGCAAACGCAGACCCTTTAAAGTAATACTGCGTGGTACCCATCGCATGGGTCCCAAATCTCCAGGTTCAAGGGCATCTTCCTACATCGAAAACATGCATGAGATACCCAGAAGATGGTACACCGTGTGATGGGGAAAGGTTTCTAAAACGCAACTCATTTCTCATTTGCTTGTGTCCGGGTTCGCCATTCCAGCCATTTTACTAGCAATCTCCCTCCATGGAGCATCAGCACCTTTAACCTCCTGTTCCGTACAGGTTGCAATTTGTACTGAGGATGAACGGGAAGACGTGGAACCAATGAAAGACTAGCTCTTGGTGTTGGGACAGGCACAGGTCACTCTATTTTCCCATCAGGAAGAAGAATTAACCACAGGCTCAGCCTGCCCCCCGGAACCAGAACAGGGGCTGAAGCCATCCTGCGCTTTTGCGGCCAGCTCCCTAAAAAGCGAGTTGTAAAATGGAGGTTCAGGGCACTGCAATTCACAAACCTGCAGAGTTATAAATGATAACTCTCATCCACAAATATATTGAGGGAAGGCAAAGAAGAGGATTTGAAATCAAGGCAGAATTGCAGGAAACAGATTTCAGGAGGTAGATTCGAATCGCCTTTAAAGCACATGAAAAGCGGCAAAACGTTGACAATGATGCCCTTGGCCAGAAAGGGCGTATGCGTTTTTTCCTGAATATATTCAGGAAAAAACGCATACGCCCTTTTTGGCCAACCAAGCAACCTGGAAAGGCAAATCAGCGCTACAAAGATGTCTCGCTTCCCATTGGTCAAAAGGGCCATGCTGAAAAAAGTGTCAAAACCAGAAATGCAGGACAGGCCATGGAGAAATGGGAGCCTTGCTACACTGATGGGCGGGATGTAAATTGTCAACAGCCACTCTGGAGAAGTGTACGGTGAGTCCTGAAACGTCTAAAAAGCAAAGCTTAGAGAGCATAGGGCACTTCCACTCATGGGGGTATAAATTGGGAAAATGAAAAATCAGCAAGACACAAGCACCCCAAAGTTTAGGGCTGCTCTGTTGACAAGGACCTCCACTTCATTCCACCTTCAATATCCCAGGAAAGAGAAAAATGGATAAAGAAGTTGTGGTCCTTATGTACAATGGAATATCACTCAGCCGTGAAATCAATGTCATAAGGCTAGTAGCAGCATGATGAGTGGATTTAGGTACGACGACTCTAAGTGAAATAAGTCACACAGCAAAGGCACTTCTCATAAGGTATCACTTATAGAGGGAATGTAAAAACCGTTACACTTGAACTGAATTACAAAACAGAACAGAGTCACACATGCAGAAAACACACTATGGCTGCTTAACGGGAAAGGTGAGGTGGGGTGATACATAAAACAAGGGTTTCAAATTAGCTCAGATACCGTTCCATAAAACCAATATGTAATAGACAAGACCTACTCCTTGCTCAGAGAACTGGACTCAACACGCCCTATTCACCGCACAAGAATATATCTGAATAGTAATAATCTTAAAACCTATGTATTGATATGTCTCTGTTAGTGTGTCAAGTGGGTAAAAAGCGGCATAAACACAGCAGTGAAAAGCAGCTAAACCCCATTATAAAAATAAATTACTTTGAAAAACCCATGAAACAAAGACAGTGAAAGAGAGAGAAATTCTTACACAATGCGTTCAGGGGCTGTGATGCAACCTGGATTGACCATATCTAGACCCACAGCTGGATGAGACCTAAGGGTGGACACTGTTGCGGCTGAGAGGTTTGGTGAGGTTGGGTGAGCAAACGCAGACCCTTTAAAGTAATACTGCGTGGTACCCATCGCATGGGTCCCAAATCTCCAGGTTCAAGGGCATCTTCCTACATCGAAAACATGCATGAGATACCCAGAAGATGGTACACCGTGTGATGGGGAAAGGTTTCTAAAACGCAACTCATTTCTCATTTGCTTGTGCCCGGGTTCGCCATTCCAGCCACTTTACTAGCAATCTCCCTCCTTGGAGCATCAGCACCTTTAACCTCCTGTTCCATACAGGTTGCAATTTGTACTAAGGATGAACGGGAAGACGTGGAACCAATGAAAGACTAGCTCTTGGTGTTGGGACAGGCACAGGTCACTCTATTTTCCCATCAGGAAGAAGAATTAACCACAGGCTCAGCCTGCCCCCCGGAACCAGAACAGGGGCTGAAGCCATCCTGCGCTTTTGCGGCCAGCTCCCTAAAAAGCGAGTTGTAAAATGGAGGTTCAGGGCACTGCAATTCACAAACCTGCAGAGTTATAAATGATAACTCTCATCCACAAATATATTGAGGGAAGGCAAAGAAGAGGATTTGAAATCAAGGCAGAATTGCAGGAAACAGATTTCAGGAGGTAGATTCGAATCGCATTTAAAGCACATGAAAAGTGGCAAAACGTTGACAATGATGCCCTTGGCCAAAAAGGGCGTATGCGTTTTTTCCTGAATATATTCAGGAAAAAACGCATACGCCCTTTTTGGCCAACCAAGCAACCTGGAAAGGCAAATCAGCGCTACAAAGATGTCTCGCTTCCCATTGGTCAAAAGGGCCATGCTGAAAAAAGTGTCAAAACCAGAAATGCAGGACAGGCCATGGAGAAATGGGAGCCTTGCTACACTGATGGGCGGGATGTAAATTGTCAACAGCCACTCTGGAGAAGTGTACGGTGAGTCCTGAAACGTCTAAAAAGCAAAGCTTAGAGAGCATAGGGCACTTCCACTCATGGGGGTATAAATTGGGAAAATGAAAAATCAGCAAGACACAAGCACCCCAAAGTTTAGGGCTGCTCTGTTGACAAGGACCTCCACTTCATTCCACCTTCAATATCCCAGGAAAGAGAAAAATGGATAAAGAAGTTGTGGTCCTTATGTACAATGGAATATCACTCAGCCGTGAAATCAATGTCATAAGGCTAGTAGCAGCATGATGAGTGGATTTAGGTACGACGACTCTAAGTGAAATAAGTCACACAGCAAAGGCACTTCTCATAAGGTATCACTTATAGAGGGAATGTAAAAACCGTTACACTTGAACTGAATTACAAAACAGAACAGAGTCACACATGCAGAAAACACACTATGGCTGCTTAACGGGAAAGGTGAGGTGGGGTGATACATAAAACAAGGGTTTCAAATTAGCTCAGATACCGTTCCATAAACCCAATATGTAATAGACAAGACCTACTCCTTGCTCAGAGAACTGGACTCAACACGCCCTATTCACCGCACAAGAATATATCTGACTAGTAATAATCTTAAAACCTATGTATTGATATGTCTCTGTTAGTGTGTCAAGTGGGTAAAAAGCGGCATAAACACAGCAGTGAAAAGCAGCTAAACCCCATTATAAAAATAAATTACTTTGAAAAACCCATGAAACAAAGACAGTGAAAGAGAGAGAAATTCTTACACAATGCGTTCAGGGGCTGTGATGCAACCTGGATTGACCATATCTAGACCCACAGCTGGATGAGACATAAGGGTGGACACTGTTGCGGCTGAGAGGTTTGGTGAGGTTGGGTGAGCAAACGCAGAACCTTTAAAGTAATACTGCGTGGTACCCATCGCATGGGTCCCAAATCTCCAGGTTCAAGGGCATCTTCCTACATCGAAAACATGCATGAGATACCCAGAAGATGGTACACTGTGTGATGGGGAAAGGTTTCTAAAACGCACCTCATTTCTCATCTGCTTGTGCCCGGGTTCGCCATTCCAGCCACTTTACTAGCAATCTCCCTCCTTGGAGCATCAGCACCTTTAACGTCCTGTTCCGTACAGGTTGCAATTTGTACTGAGGATGAACGGGAAGACGTGGAACCAATGAAAGACTAGCTCTTGGTGTTGGGACAGGCACAGGTCACTCTATTTTCCCATCAGGAAGAAGAATTAACCACAGCCTCAGCCTGCTCCCCGGAACCAGAACAGGGCCTGAAGCCATCCTGCGCTTTTGCGGCCAGCTCCCTAAAAAGCGAGTTGTAAAATGGAGGTTCAGGGCACTGCAATTCACAAACCTGCAGAGTTATAAATGATAACTCTCATCCACAAATATATTGAGGGAAGGCAAAGAAGAGGATTTGAAATCAAGGCAGAATTGCAGGAAACAGATTTCAGGAGGTAGATTCGAATCGCCTTTAAAGCACATGAAAAGCGGCAAAACGTTGACAATGATGCCCTTGGCCAAAAAGGGCGTATGCGTTTTTTCCTGAATATATTCAGGAAAAAACGCATACGCCCTTTTTGGCCAACCAAGCAACCTGGAAAGGCAAATCAGCGCTACAAGAAGTCTCGCTTCCCATCAGTTAAAAGGGCCATGCTGAAAAAAGTGTCAAAACCAGAAATGCAGGACAGGCCATGGAGAAATGGGAGCCTTGCTACACTGATGGGCGGGATGTAAATTGTCAACAGCCACTCTGGAGAAGTGTACGGTGAGTCCTGCAACGTCTAAAAAGCAAAGCTTAGAGAGCATAGGGCACTTCCACTCATGGGGGTATAAATTGGGAAAATTAAAAATCAGCAAGACACAAGCACCCCAAAGTTTAGGGCTGCTCTGTTGACAAGGACCTCCACTTCATTCCACCTTCAATATCCCAGGAAAGAGAAAAATGGATAAAGAAGTTGTGGTCCTTATGTACAATGGAATATCACTCAGCCATGAAATCAATGTCCTAAGGCTAGTAGCAGCATGATGAGTGGATTTAGGTATGACGATTCTAAGTGAAATAAGTCACACAGAAAAGGACACTTCTCATAAGGTATCACTGATAGAGGGAATGTAAAAACCGTTACACTTGAACTGAATTACAAAACAGAACAGAGTCACACATGCAGAAAACACACTATGGCTGCTTAACGGGAAAGGTGAGGTGGGGTGATACATAAAACAAGGGTTTCAAATTAGCTCAGATACCGTTCCATAAACCCAATATGTAATAGACAAGACCTACTCCTTGCTCAGAGAACTGGACTCAACACGCCCTATTCATCGCACAAGAATATATCTGACTAGTAATAATCTTAAAACCTATGTATAGATATCTCTCTGTTAGTGTGTCAAGTGGGTGTAAAGCGGCATAAACACAGAAGTGAAAAGCAGCTAAACCCCATTATAAAAATAAATTTCTTTGAAAAACCCGTGAAACAAAGACAGTGAAAGAGAGCGAAATTCTTACACAATGCGTTCAGGGGCTGTGATGCAACCTGGATTGACCATATCTAGACCCACAGCTGGATGAGACCTAAGGGTGGACACTGTTGCGGCTGAGAGGTTTGGTGAGGTTGGGTGAGCAAACGCAGACCCTTTAAAGTAATACTGCGTGGTACCCATCGCATGGGTCCCAAATCTCCAGGTTCAAGGGCATCTTCCTACATCGAAAACATGCATGAGATACCCAGAAGATGGTACACCGTGTGATGGGGAAAGGTTTCTAAAACGCAACTCATTTCTCATTTGCTTGTGTCCGGGTTCGCCATTCCAGCCATTTTACTAGCAATCTCCCTCCATGGAGCATCAGCACCTTTAACCTCCTGTTCCGTACAGGTTGCAATTTGTACTGAGGATGAACGGGAAGACGTGGAACCAATGAAAGACTAGCTCTTGGTGTTGGGACAGGCACAGGTCACTCTATTTTCCCATCAGGAAGAAGAATTAACCACAGGCTCAGCCTGCCCCCCGGAACCAGAACAGGGGCTGAAGCCATCCTGCGCTTTTGCGGCCAGCTCCCTAAAAAGCGAGTTGTAAAATGGAGGTTCAGGGCACTGCAATTCACAAACCTGCAGAGTTATAAATGATAACTCTCATCCACAAATATATTGAGGGAAGGCAAAGAAGAGGATTTGAAATCAAGGCAGAATTGCAGGAAACAGATTTCAGGAGGTAGATTCGAATCGCCTTTAAAGCACATGAAAAGCGGCAAAACGTTGACAATGATGCCCTTGGCCAGAAAGGGCGTATGCGTTTTTTCCTGAATATATTCAGGAAAAAACGCATACGCCCTTTTTGGCCAACCAAGCAACCTGGAAAGGCAAATCAGCGCTACAAAGATGTCTCGCTTCCCATTGGTCAAAAGGGCCATGCTGAAAAAAGTGTCAAAACCAGAAATGCAGGACAGGCCATGGAGAAATGGGAGCCTTGCTACACTGATGGGCGGGATGTAAATTGTCAACAGCCACTCTGGAGAAGTGTACGGTGAGTCCTGAAACGTCTAAAAAGCAAAGCTTAGAGAGCATAGGGCACTTCCACTCATGGGGGTATAAATTGGGAAAATGAAAAATCAGCAAGACACAAGCACCCCAAAGTTTAGGGCTGCTCTGTTGACAAGGACCTCCACTTCATTCCACCTTCAATATCCCAGGAAAGAGAAAAATGGATAAAGAAGTTGTGGTCCTTATGTACAATGGAATATCACTCAGCCGTGAAATCAATGTCATAAGGCTAGTAGCAGCATGATGAGTGGATTTAGGTACGACGACTCTAAGTGAAATAAGTCACACAGCAAAGGCACTTCTCATAAGGTATCACTTATAGAGGGAATGTAAAAACCGTTACACTTGAACTGAATTACAAAACAGAACAGAGTCACACATGCAGAAAACACACTATGGCTGCTTAACGGGAAAGGTGAGGTGGGGTGATACATAAAACAAGGGTTTCAAATTAGCTCAGATACCGTTCCATAAAACCAATATGTAATAGACAAGACCTACTCCTTGCTCAGAGAACTGGACTCAACACGCCCTATTCACCGCACAAGAATATATCTGACTAGTAATAATCTTAAAACCTATGTATTGATATGTCTCTGTTAGTGTGTCAAGTGGGTAAAAAGCGGCATAAACACAGCAGTGAAAAGCAGCTAAACCCCATTATAAAAATAAATTACTTTGAAAAACCCATGAAACAAAGACAGTGAAAGAGAGAGAAATTCTTACACAATGCGTTCAGGGGCTGTGATGCAACCTGGATTGACCATATCTAGACCCACAGCTGGATGAGACCTAAGGGTGGACACTGTTGCGGCTGAGAGGTTTGGTGAGGTTGGGTGAGCAAACGCAGACCCTTTAAAGTAATACTGCGTGGTACCCATCGCATGGGTCCCAAATCTCCAGGTTCAAGGGCATCTTCCTACATCGAAAACATGCATGAGATACCCAGAAGATGGTACACCGTGTGATGGGGAAAGGTTTCTAAAACGCAACTCATTTCTCATTTGCTTGTGCCCGGGTTCGCCATTCCAGCCACTTTACTAGCAATCTCCCTCCTTGGAGCATCAGCACCTTTAACCTCCTGTTCCGTACAGGTTGCAATTTGTACTAAGGATGAACGGGAAGACGTGGAACCAATGAAAGACTAGCTCTTGGTGTTGGGACAGGCACAGGTCACTCTATTTTCCCATCAGGAAGAAGAATTAACCACAGGCTCAGCCTGCCCCCCGGAACCAGAACAGGGGCTGAAGCCATCCTGCGCTTTTGCGGCCAGCTCCCTAAAAAGCGAGTTGTAAAATGGAGGTTCAGGGCACTGCAATTCACAAACCTGCAGAGTTATAAATGATAACTCTCATCCACAAATATATTGAGGGAAGGCAAAGAAGAGGATTTGAAATCAAGGCAGAATTGCAGGAAACAGATTTCAGGAGGTAGATTCGAATCGCATTTAAAGCACATGAAAAGCGGCAAAACGTTGACAATGATGCCCTTGGCCAAAAAGGGCGTATGCGTTTTTTCCTGAATATATTCAGGAAAAAACGCATACGCCCTTTTTGGCCAACCAAGCAACCTGGAAAGGCAAATCAGCGCTACAAAGATGTCTCGCTTCCCATTGGTCAAAAGGGCCATGCTGAAAAAAGTGTCAAAACCAGAAATGCAGGACAGGCCATGGAGAAATGGGAGCCTTGCTACACTGATGGGCGGGATGTAAATTGTCAACAGCCACTCTGGAGAAGTGTACGGTGAGTCCTGAAACGTCTAAAAAGCAAAGCTTAGAGAGCATAGGGCACTTCCACTCATGGGGGTATAAATTGGGAAAATGAAAAATCAGCAAGACACAAGCACCCCAAAGTTTAGGGCTGCTCTGTTGACAAGGACCTCCACTTCATTCCACCTTCAATATCCCAGGAAAGAGAAAAATGGATAAAGAAGTTGTGGTCCTTATGTACAATGGAATATCACTCAGCCGTGAAATCAATGTCATAAGGCTAGTAGCAGCATGATGAGTGGATTTAGGTACGACGACTCTAAGTGAAATAAGTCACACAGCAAAGGCACTTCTCATAAGGTATCACTTATAGAGGGAATGTAAAAACCGTTACACTTGAACTGAATTACAAAACAGAACAGAGTCACACATGCAGAAAACACACTATGGCTGCTTAACGGGAAAGGTGAGGTGGGGTGATACATAAAACAAGGGTTTCAAATTAGCTCAGATACCGTTCCATAAACCCAATATGTAATAGACAAGACCTACTCCTTGCTCAGAGAACTGGACTCAACACGCCCTATTCACCGCACAAGAATATATCTGACTAGTAATAATCTTAAAACCTATGTATTGATATGTCTCTGTTAGTGTGTCAAGTGGGTAAAAAGCGGCATAAACACAGCAGTGAAAAGCAGCTAAACCCCATTATAAAAATAAATTACTTTGAAAAACCCATGAAACAAAGACAGTGAAAGAGAGAGAAATTCTTACACAATGCGTTCAGGGGCTGTGATGCAACCTGGATTGACCATATCTAGACCCACAGCTGGATGAGACATAAGGGTGGACACTGTTGCGGCTGAGAGGTTTGGTGAGGTTGGGTGAGCAAACGCAGACCCTTTAAAGTAATACTGCGTGGTACCCATCGCATGGGTCCCAAATCTCCAGGTTCAAGGGCATCTTCCTACATCGAAAACATGCATGAGATACCCAGAAGATGGTACACTGTGTGATGGGGAAAGGTTTCTAAAACGCACCTCATTTCTCATCTGCTTGTGCCCGGGTTCGCCATTCCAGCCACTTTACTAGCAATCTCCCTCCTTGGAGCATCAGCACCTTTAACCTCCTGTTCCGTACAGGTTGCAATTTGTACTGAGGATGAACGGGAAGACGTGGAACCAATGAAAGACTAGCTCTTGGTGTTGGGACAGGCACAGGTCACTCTATTTTCCCATCAGGAAGAAGAATTAACCACAGGCTCAGCCTGCCCCCCGGAACCAGAACAGGGCCTGAAGCCATCCTGCGCTTTTGCGGCCAGCTCCCTAAAAAGCGAGTTGTAAAATGGAGGTTCAGGGCACTGCAATTCACAAACCTGCAGAGTTATAAATGATAACTCTCATCCACAAATATATTGAGGGAAGGCAAAGAAGAGGATTTGAAATCAAGGCAGAATTGCAGGAAACAGATTTCAGGAGGTAGATTCGAATCGCCTTTAAAGCACATGAAAAGCGGCAAAACGTTGACAATGATGCCCTTGGCCAAAAAGGGCGTATGCGTTTTTTCCTGAATATATTCAGGAAAAAACGCATACGCCCTTTTTGGCCAACCAAGCAACCTGGAAAGGCAAATCAGCGCTACAAAGAAGTCTCGCTTCCCATCGGTTAAAAGGGCCATGCTGAAAAAAGTGTCAAAACCAGAAATGCAGGACAGGCCATGGAGAAATGGGAGCCTTGCTACACTGATGGGCGGGATGTAAATTGTCAACAGCCACTCTGGAGAAGTGTACGGTGAGTCCTGAAACGTCTAAAAAGCAAAGCTTAGAGAGCATAGGGCACTTCCACTCATGGGGGTATAAATTGGGAAAATGAAAAATCAGCAAGACACAAGCACCCCAAAGTTTAGGGCTGCTCTGTTGACAAGGACCTCCACTTCATTCCACCTTCAATATCCCAGGAAATAGAAAAATGGATAATGAAGTTGTGGTCCTTATGTACAATGGAATATCACTCAGCCATGAAATCAATGTCCTAAGGCTAGTAGCAGCATGATGAGTGGATTTAGGTACGACGATTCTAAGTGAAATTAGTCACACAGAAAAGGACACTTCTCATAAGGTATCACTGAGAGAGGGAATGTAAAAACCGTTACACTTGAACTGAATTACAAAACAGAACAGAGTCACACATGCAGAAAACACACTATGGCTGCTTAACGGGAAAGGTGAGGTGGGGTGATACATAAAACAAGGGTTTCAAATTAGCTCAGATACCGTTCCATAAAACCAATATGTAATAGACAAGACCTACTCCTTGCTCAGAGAACTGGACTCAACACGCCCTATTCACCGCACAAGAATATATCTGACTACTAATAATCTTAAAACCTATGTATTGATATCTCTCTGTTAGTGTGTCAAGTGGGTGTAAAGCGGCATAAACACAGCAGTGAAAAGCAGCTAAACCCCATTATAAAAATAAATTACTTTGAAAAACCCGTGAAACAAAGACAGTGAAAGAGAGCGAAATTCTTACACAATGCGTTCAGGGGCTGTGATGCAACCTGGATTGACCATATCTAGACCCACAGCTGGATGAGACCTAAGGGTGGACACTCTTGGGGCTGAGAGGTTTGGTGAGGTTGGGTGAGCAAACGCAGACCCTTTAAAGTAATACTGCGTGGTACCCATCGCATGGGTCCCAAATCTCCAGGTTCAAGGGCATCTTCCTACATTGAAAACATGCATGAGATACCCAGAAGATGGTACACCGTGTGATGGGGAAAGGTTTCTAAAACGCAACTCATTTCTCATTTGCTTGTGCCCGGGTTCGCCATTCCAGCCACTTTACTAGCAATCTCCCTCCTTGGAGCATCAGCACCTTTAACCTCCTGTTCCGTACAGGTTGCAATTTGTACTGAGGATGAACGGGAAGACGTGGAACCAATGAAAGACTAGCTCTTGGTGTTGGGACAGGCACAGGTCACTCTATTTTCCCATCAGGAAGAAGAATTAACCACAGGCTCAGCCTGCCCCCCGGAACCAGAACAGGGCCTGAAGCCATCCTGCGCTTTTGCGGCCAGCTCCCTAAAAAGCGAGTTGTAAAATGGAGGTTCAGGGCACTGCAATTCACAAACCTGCAGAGTTATAAATGATAACTCTCATCCACAAATATATTGAGGGAAGGCAAAGAAGAGGATTTGAAATCAAGGCAGAATTGCAGGAAACAGATTTCAGGAGGTAGATTCGAATCGCCTTTAAAGCACATGAAAAGCGGCAAAACGTTGACAATGATGCCCTTGGCCAGAAAGGGCGTATGCGTTTTTTCCTGAATATATTCAGGAAAAAACGCATACGCCCTTTTTGGCCAACCAAGCAACCTGGAAAGGCAAATCAGCGCTACAAAGAAGTCTCGCTTCCCATCGGTTAAAAGGGCCATGCTGAAAAAAGTGTCAAAACCAGAAATGCAGGACAGGCCATGGAGAAATGGGAGCCTTGCTACACTGATGGGCGGGATGTAAATTGTCAACAGCCACTCTGGAGAAGTGTACGGTGAGTCCTGAAACGTCTAAAAAGCAAAGCTTAGAGAGCATAGGGCACTTCCACTCATGGGGGTATAAATTGGGAAAATGAAAAATCAGCAAGACACAAGCACCCCAAAGTTTAGGGCTGCTCTGTTGACAAGGACCTCCACTTCATTCCACCTTCAATATCCCAGGAAATAGAAAAATGGATAATGAAGTTGTGGTCCTTATGTACAATGGAATATCACTCAGCCATGAAATCAATGTCCTAAGGCTAGTAGCAGCATGATGAGTGGATTTAGGTACAACGATTCTAAGTGAAATAAGTCACACAGAAAAGGACACTTCTCATAAGGTATCACTTATAGAGGGAATGTAAAAACCGTTACACTTGAACTGAATTACAAAACAGAACAGAGTCACACATGCAGAAAACACACTATGGCTGCTTAACGGGAAAGGTGAGGTGGGGTGATACATAAAACAAGGGTTTCAAATTAGCTCAGATACCGTTCCATAAAACCAATATGTAATAGACAAGACCTACTCCTTGCTCAGAGAACTGGACTCAACACGCCCTATTCACCGCACAAGAATATATCTGACTAGTAATAATCTTAAAACCTATGTATTGATATCTCTCTGTTAGTGTGTCAAGTGGGTGTAAAGTGGCATAAACACAGCAGTGAAAAGCAGCTAAACCCCATTATAAAAATGAATTACTTTGAAAAACCCGTGAAACAAAGAGTGAAAGAGAGCGAAATTCTTACACAATGCGTTCAGGGGCTGTGATGCAACCTGGATTGCCCATATCTAGACCCACAGCTGGATGAGACCTAAGGGTGGACACTGTTGCGGCTGAGAGGTTTAGAGAGGTTGGGTGAGCAAACGCAGACCCTTTAAAGTAATACTGCGTGGTACCCATCGCATGGGTCCCAAATCTCCAGGTTCAAGGGCATCTTCCTACATCGAAAACATGCATGAGATACCCAGAAGATGGTACACCGTGTGATGGGGAAAGGTTTCTAAAACGCAACTCATTTCTCATTTGCTTGTGCCCGGGTTCGCCATTCCAGCCACTTTACTAGCAATCTCCCTCCTTGGAGCATCAGCACCTTTAACCTCCTGTTCCGTACAGGTTGCAATTTGCACTGAGGATGAACGGGAAGACGTGGAACCAATGAAAGACTAGCTCTTGGTGTTGGGACAGGCACAGGTCACTCTATTTTCCCATCAGGAAGAAGAATTAACCACAGGCTCAGCCTGCCCCCCGGAACCAGAACAGGGCCTGAAGCCATCCTGCGCTTTTGCGGCCAGCTCCCTAAAAAGCGAGTTGTAAAATGGAGGTTCAGGGCACTGCAATTCACAAACCTGCAGAGTTATAAATGATAACTCTCATCCACAAATATATTGAGGGAAGGCAAAGAAGAGGATTTGAAATCAAGGCAGAATTGCAGGAAACAGATTTCAGGAGGTAGATTCGAATCGCCTTTAAAGCACATGAAAAGCGGCAAAACGTTGACAATGATGCCCTTGGCCAGAAAGGGCGTATGCGTTTTTTCCTGAATATATTCAGGAAAAAACGCATACGCCCTTTTTGGCCAACCAAGCAACCTGGAAAGGCAAATCAGCGCTACAAAGAAGTCTCGCTTCCCATCGGTCAAAAGGGCCATGCTGAAAAAAGTGTCAAAACCAGAAATGCAGGACAGGCCATGGAGAAATGGGAGCCTTGCTACACTGATGGGCGGGATGTAAATTGTCAACAGCCACTCTGGAGAAGTGTACGGTGAGTCCTGAAACGTCTAAAAAGCAAAGCTTAGAGAGCATAGGGCACTTCCACTCATGGGGGTATAAATTGGGAAAATGAAAAATCAGCAAGACACAAGCACCCCAAAGTTTAGGGCTGCTCTGTTGACAAGGACCTCCACTTCATTCCACCTTCAATATCCCAGGAAAGAGAAAAATGGATAAAGAAGTTGTGGTCCTTATGTACAATGGAATATCACTCAGCCGTGAAATCAATGTCATAAGGCTAGTAGCAGCATGATGAGTGGATTTAGGTACGACGACTCTAAGTGAAATAAGTCACACAGCAAAGGACACTTCTCATAAGGTATCACTTATAGAGGGAATGTAAAAACCGTTACACTTGAACTGAATTACAAAACAGAACAGAGTCACACATGCAGAAAACACACTATGGCTGCTTAACGGGAAAGGTGAGGTGGGGTGATACATAAAACAAGGGTTTCAAATTAGCTCAGATACCGTTCCATAAACCAAATATGTAATAGACAAGACCTACTCCTTGCTCAGAGAACTGGACTCAACACGCCCTATTCATCGCACAAGAATATATCTGACTAGTAATAATCTTAAAACCTATGTATAGATATCTCTCTGTTAGTGTGTCAAGTGGGTGTAAAGCGGCATAAACACAGAAGTGAAAAGCAGCTAAACCCCATTATAAAAATAAATTACTTTGAAAAACCCGTGAAACAAAGACAGTGAAAGAGAGCGAAATTCTTACACAATGCATTCAGGGGCTGTGATGCAACCTGGATTGACCATATCTAGACCCACAGCTGGATGAGACCTAAGGGTGGACACTGTTGCGGCTGAGAGGTTTGGTGAGGTTGGGTGAGCAAACGCAGACCCTTTAAAGTAATACTGCGTGGTACCCATCGCATGGGTCCCAAATCTCCAGGTTCAAGGGCATCTTCCTACATCGAAAACATGCATGAGATACCCAGAAGATGGTACACCGTGTGATGGGGAAAGGTTTCTAAAACGCAACTCATTTCTCATTTGCTTGTGTCCGGGTTCGCCATTCCAGCCATTTTACTAGCAATCTCCCTCCATGGAGCATCAGCACCTTTAACCTCCTGTTCCGTACAGGTTGCAATTTGTACTGAGGATGAACGGGAAGACGTGGAACCAATGAAAGACTAGCTCTTGGTGTTGGGACAGGCACAGGTCACTCTATTTTCCCATCAGGAAGAAGAATTAACCACAGGCTCAGCCTGCCCCCCGGAACCAGAACAGGGGCTGAAGCCATCCTGCGCTTTTGCGGCCAGCTCCCTAAAAAGCGAGTTGTAAAATGGAGGTTCAGGGCACTGCAATTCACAAACCTGCAGAGTTATAAATGATAACTCTCATCCACAAATATATTGAGGGAAGGCAAAGAAGAGGATTTGAAATCAAGGCAGAATTGCAGGAAACAGATTTCAGGAGGTAGATTCGAATCGCCTTTAAAGCACATGAAAAGCGGCAAAACGTTGACAATGATGCCCTTGGCCAGAAAGGGCGTATGCGTTTTTTCCTGAATATATTCAGGAAAAAACGCATACGCCCTTTTTGGCCAACCAAGCAACCTGGAAAGGCAAATCAGCGCTACAAAGATGTCTCGCTTCCCATTGGTCAAAAGGGCCATGCTGAAAAAAGTGTCAAAACCAGAAATGCAGGACAGGCCATGGAGAAATGGGAGCCTTGCTACACTGATGGGCGGGATGTAAATTGTCAACAGCCACTCTGGAGAAGTGTACGGTGAGTCCTGAAACGTCTAAAAAGCAAAGCTTAGAGAGCATAGGGCACTTCCACTCATGGGGGTATAAATTGGGAAAATGAAAAATCAGCAAGACACAAGCACCCCAAAGTTTAGGGCTGCTCTGTTGACAAGGACCTCCACTTCATTCCACCTTCAATATCCCAGGAAAGAGAAAAATGGATAAAGAAGTTGTGGTCCTTATGTACAATGGAATATCACTCAGCCGTGAAATCAATGTCATAAGGCTAGTAGCAGCATGATGAGTGGATTTAGGTACGACGACTCTAAGTGAAATAAGTCACACAGCAAAGGCACTTCTCATAAGGTATCACTTATAGAGGGAATGTAAAAACCGTTACACTTGAACTGAATTACAAAACAGAACAGAGTCACACATGCAGAAAACACACTATGGCTGCTTAACGGGAAAGGTGAGGTGGGGTGATACATAAAACAAGGGTTTCAAATTAGCTCAGATACCGTTCCATAAACCCAATATGTAATAGACAAGACCTACTCCTTGCTCAGAGAACTGGACTCAACACGCCCTATTCACCGCACAAGAATATATCTGACTAGTAATAATCTTAAAACCTATGTATTGATATGTCTCTGTTAGTGTGTCAAGTGGGTAAAAAGCGGCATAAACACAGCAGTGAAAAGCAGCTAAACCCCATTATAAAAATAAATTACTTTGAAAAACCCATGAAACAAAGACAGTGAAAGAGAGAGAAATTCTTACACAATGCGTTCAGGGGCTGTGATGCAACCTGGATTGACCATATCTAGACCCACAGCTGGATGAGACCTAAGGGTGGACACTGTTGCGGCTGAGAGGTTTGGTGAGGTTGGGTGAGCAAACGCAGACCCTTTAAAGTAATACTGCGTGGTACCCATCGCATGGGTCCCAAATCTCCAGGTTCAAGGGCATCTTCCTACATCGAAAACATGCATGAGATACCCAGAAGATGGTACACTGTGTGATGGGGAAAGGTTTCTAAAACGCACCTCATTTCTCATCTGCTTGTGCCCGGGTTCGCCATTCCAGCCACTTTACTAGCAATCTCCCTCCTTGGAGCATCAGCACCTTTAACCTCCTGTTCCGTACAGGTTGCAATTTGTACTGAGGATGAACGGGAAGACGTGGAACCAATGAAAGACTAGCTCTTGGTGTTGGGACAGGCACAGGTCACTCTATTTTCCCATCAGGAAGAAGAATTAACCACAGGCTCAGCCTGCCCCCCGGAACCAGAACAGGGCCTGAAGCCATCCTGCGCTTTTGCGGCCAGCTCCCTAAAAAGCGAGTTGTAAAATGGAGGTTCAGGGCACTGCAATTCACAAACCTGCAGACTTATAAATGATAACTCTCATCCACAAATATATTGAGGGAAGGCAAAGAAGAGGATTTGAAATCAAGGCAGAATTGCAGGAAACAGATTTCAGGAGGTAGATTCGAATCGCCTTTAAAGCACATGAAAAGCGGCAAAACGTTGACAATGATGCCCTTGGCCAAAAAGGGCGTATGCGTTTTTTCCTGAATATATTCAGGAAAAAACGCATACGCCCTTTTTGGCCAACCAAGCAACCTGGAAAGGCAAATCAGCGCTACAAAGAAGTCTCGCTTCCCATCGGTTAAAAGGGCCATGCTGAAAAAAGTGTCAAAACCAGAAATGCAGGACAGGCCATGGAGAAATGGGAGCCTTGCTACACTGATGGGCGGGATGTAAATTGTCAACAGCCACTCTGGAGAAGTGTACGGTGAGTCCTGCAACGTCTAAAAAGCAAAGCTTAGAGAGCATAGGGCACTTCCACTCATGGGGGTATAAATTGGGAAAATTAAAAATCAGCAAGACACAAGCACCCCAAAGTTTAGGGCTGCTCTGTTGACAAGGACCTCCACTTCATTCCAACTTCAATATCCCAGGAAAGAGAAAAATGGATAAAGAAGTTGTGGTCCTTATGTACAATGGAATATCACTCAGCCATGAAATCAATGTCCTAAGGCTAGTAGCAGCATGATGAGTGGATTTAGGTATGACGATTCTAAGTGAAATAAGTCACACAGAAAAGGACACTTCTCATAAGGTATCACTGATAGAGGGAATGTAAAAACCGTTACACTTGAACTGAATTACAAAACAGAACAGAGTCACACATGCAGAAAACACACTATGGCTGCTTCACGGGAAAGGTGAGGTGGGGTGATACATAAAACAAGGGTTTCAAATTAGCTCAGATACCGTTCCATAAACCCAATATGTAATAGACAAGACCTACTCCTTGCTCAGAGAACTGGACTCAACACGCCCTATTCATCGCACAAGAATATATCTGACTAGTAATAATCTTAAAACCTATGTATAGATATCTCTCTGTTAGTGTGTCAAGTGGGTGTAAAGCGGCATAAACACAGAAGTGAAAAGCAGCTAAACCCCATTATAAAAATAAATTTCTTTGAAAAACCCGTGAAACAAAGACAGTGAAAGAGAGCGAAATTCTTACACAATGCGTTCAGGGGCTGTGATGCAACCTGGATTGACCATATCTAGACCCACAGCTGGATGAGACCTAAGGGTGGACACTGTTGCGGCTGAGAGGTTTGGTGAGGTTGGGTGAGCAAACGCAGACCCTTTAAAGTAATACTGCGTGGTACCCATCGCATGGGTCCCAAATCTCCAGGTTCAAGGGCATCTTCCTACATCGAAAACATGCATGAGATACCCAGAAGATGGTACACCGTGTGATGGGGAAAGGTTTCTAAAACGCAACTCATTTCTCATTTGCTTGTGTCCGGGTTCGCCATTCCAGCCATTTTACTAGCAATCTCCCTCCATGGAGCATCAGCACCTTTAACCTCCTGTTCCGTACAGGTTGCAATTTGTACTGAGGATGAACGGGAAGACGTGGAACCAATGAAAGACTAGCTCTTGGTGTTGGGACAGGCACAGGTCACTCTATTTTCCCATCAGGAAGAAGAATTAACCACAGGCTCAGCCTGCCCCCCGGAACCAGAACAGGGGCTGAAGCCATCCTGCGCTTTTGCGGCCAGCTCCCTAAAAAGCGAGTTGTAAAATGGAGGTTCAGGGCACTGCAATTCACAAACCTGCAGAGTTATAAATGATAACTCTCATCCACAAATATATTGAGGGAAGGCAAAGAAGAGGATTTGAAATCAAGGCAGAATTGCAGGAAACAGATTTCAGGAGGTAGATTCGAATCGCCTTTAAAGCACATGAAAAGCGGCAAAACGTTGACAATGATGCCCTTGGCCAGAAAGGGCGTATGCGTTTTTTCCTGAATATATTCAGGAAAAAACGCATACGCCCTTTTTGGCCAACCAAGCAACCTGGAAAGGCAAATCAGCGCTACAAAGATGTCTCGCTTCCCATTGGTCAAAAGGGCCATGCTGAAAAAAGTGTCAAAACCAGAAATGCAGGACAGGCCATGGAGAAATGGGAGCCTTGCTACACTGATGGGCGGGATGTAAATTGTCAACAGCCACTCTGGAGAAGTGTACGGTGAGTCCTGAAACGTCTAAAAAGCAAAGCTTAGAGAGCATAGGGCACTTCCACTCATGGGGGTATAAATTGGGAAAATGAAAAATCAGCAAGACACAAGCACCCCAAAGTTTAGGGCTGCTCTGTTGACAAGGACCTCCACTTCATTCCACCTTCAATATCCCAGGAAAGAGAAAAATGGATAAAGAAGTTGTGGTCCTTATGTACAATGGAATATCACTCAGCCGTGAAATCAATGTCATAAGGCTAGTAGCAGCATGATGAGTGGATTTAGGTACGACGACTCTAAGTGAAATAAGTCACACAGCAAAGGACACTTCTCATAAGGTATCACTTATAGAGGGAATGTAAAAACCGTTACACTTGAACTGAATTACAAAACAGAACAGAGTCACACATGCAGAAAACACACTATGGCTGCTTAACGGGAAAGGTGAGGTGGGGTGATACATAAAACAAGGGTTTCAAATTAGCTCAGATACCGTTCCATAAACCAAATATGTAATAGACAAGACCTACTCCTTGCTCAGAGAACTGGACTCAACACGCCCTATTCACCGCACAAGAATATATCTGACTAGTAATAATCTTAAAACCTATGTATAGATATCTCTCTGTTAGTGTGTCAAGTGGGTGTAAAGCGGCATAAACACAGAAGTGAAAAGCAGCTAAACCCCATTATAAAAATAAATTACTTTGAAAAACCCGTGAAACAAAGACAGTGAAATAGAGCGAAATTCTTACACAATGCGTTCAGGGGCTGTGATGCAACCTGGATTGACCATATCTAGACCCACAGCTGGATGAGACCTAAGGGTGGACACTGTTGCGGCTGAGAGGTTTGGTGAGGTTGGGTGAGCAAACGCAGACCCTTTAAAGTAATACTGCGTGGTACCCATCGCATGGGTCCCAAATCTCCAGGTTCAAGGGCATCTTCCTACATCGAAAACATGCATGAGATACCCAGAAGATGGTACACCGTGTGATGGGGAAAGGTTTCTAAAACGCAACTCATTTCTCATTTGCTTGTGTCCGGGTTCGCCATTCCAGCCATTTTACTAGCAATCTCCCTCCATGGAGCATCAGCACCTTTAACCTCCTGTTCCGTACAGGTTGCAATTTGTACTGAGGTTGAACGGGAAGACGTGGAACCAATGAAAGACTAGCTCTTGGTGTTGGGACAGGCACAGGTCACTCTATTTTCCCATCAGGAAGAAGAATTAACCACAGGCTCAGCCTGCCCCCCGGAACCAGAACAGGGGCTGAAGCCATCCTGCGCTTTTGCGGCCAGCTCCCTAAAAAGCGAGTTGTAAAATGGAGGTTCAGGGCACTGCAATTCACAAACCTGCAGAGTTATAAATGATAACTCTCATCCACAAATATATTGAGGGAAGGCAAAGAAGAGGATTTGAAATCAAGGCAGAATTGCAGGAAACAGATTTCAGGAGGTAGATTCGAATCGCCTTTAAAGCACATGAAAAGCGGCAAAACGTTGACAATGATGCCCTTGGCCAGAAAGGGCGTATGCGTTTTTTCCTGAATATATTCAGGAAAAAACGCATACGCCCTTTTTGGCCAACCAAGCAACCTGGAAAGGAAAATCAGCGCTACAAAGATGTCTCGCTTCCCATTGGTCAAAAGGGCCATGCTGAAAAAAGTGTCAAAACCAGAAATGCAGGACAGGCCATGGAGAAATGGGAGCCTTGCTACACTGATGGGCGGGATGTAAATTGTCAACAGCCACTCTGGAGAAGTGTACGGTGAGTCCTGAAACGTCTAAAAAGCAAAGCTTAGAGAGCATAGGGCACTTCCACTCATGGGGGTATAAATTGGGAAAATGAAAAATCAGCAAGACACAAGCACCCCAAAGTTTAGGGCTGCTCTGTTGACAAGGACCTCCACTTCATTCCACCTTCAATATCCCAGGAAAGAGAAAAATGGATAAAGAAGTTGTGGTCCTTATGTACAATGGAATATCACTCAGCCGTGAAATCAATGTCATAAGGCTAGTAGCAGCATGATGAGTGGATTTAGGTACGACGACTCTAAGTGAAATAAGTCACACAGCAAAGGCACTTCTCATAAGGTATCACTTATAGAGGGAATGTAAAAACCGTTACACTTGAACTGAATTACAAAACAGAACAGAGTCACACATGCAGAAAACACACTATAGCTGCTTAACGGGAAAGGTGAGGTGGGGTGATACATAAAACAAGGGTTTCAAATTAGCTCAGATACCGTTCCATAAACCCAATATGTAATAGACAAGACCTACTCCTTGCTCAGAGAACTGGACTCAACACGCCCTATTCACCGCACAAGAATATATCTGACTAGTAATAATCTTAAAACCTATGTATTGATATGTCTCTGTTAGTGTGTCAAGTGGGTAAAAAGCGGCATAAACACAGCAGTGAAAAGCAGCTAAACCCCATTATAAAAATAAATTACTTTGAAAAACCCATGAAACAAAGACAGTGAAAGAGAGAGAAATTCTTACACAATGCGTTCAGGGGCTGTGATGCAACCTGGATTGACCATATCTAGACCCACAGCTGGATGAGACCTAAGGGTGGACACTGTTGCGGCTGAGAGGTTTGGTGAGGTTGGGTGAGCAAACGCAGACCCTTTAAAGTAATACTGCGTGGTACCCATCGCATGGGTCCCAAATCTCCAGGTTCAAGGGCATCTTCCTACATCGAAAACATGCATGAGATACCCAGAAGATGGTACACTGTGTGATGGGGAAAGGTTTCTAAAACGCACCTCATTTCTCATCTGCTTGTGCCCGGGTTCGCCATTCCAGCCACTTTACTAGCAATCTCCCTCCTTGGAGCATCAGCACCTTTAACCTCCTGTTCCGTACAGGTTGCAATTTGTACTGAGGATGAACGGGAAGACGTGGAACCAATGAAAGACTAGCTCTTGGTGTTGGGACAGGCACAGGTCACTCTATTTTCCCATCAGGAAGAAGAATTAACCACAGGCTCAGCCTGCCCCCCGGAACCAGAACAGGGCCTGAAGCCATCCTGCGCTTTTGCGGCCAGCTCCCTAAAAAGCGAGTTGTAAAATGGAGGTTCAGGGCACTGCAATTCACAAACCTGCAGACTTATAAATGATAACTCTCATCCACAAATATATTGAGGGAAGGCAAAGAAGAGGATTTGAAATCAAGGCAGAATTGCAGGAAACAGATTTCAGGAGGTAGATTCGAATCGCCTTTAAAGCACATGAAAAGCGGCAAAACGTTGACAATGATGCCCTTGGCCAAAAAGGGCGTATGCGTTTTTCCCTGAATATATTCAGGAAAAAACGCATACGCCCTTTTTGGCCAACCAAGCAACCTGGAAAGGCAAATCAGCGCTACAAAGAAGTCTCGCTTCCCATCGGTTAAAAGGGCCATGCTGAAAAAAGTGTCAAAACCAGAAATGCAGGACAGGCCATGGAGAAATGGGAGCCTTGCTACACTGATGGGCGGGATGTAAATTGTCAACAGCCACTCTGGAGAAGTGTACGGTGAGTCCTGCAACGTCTAAAAAGCAAAGCTTAGAGAGCATAGGGCACTTCCACTCATGGGGGTATAAATTGGGAAAATTAAAAATCAGCAAGACACAAGCACCCCAAAGTTTAGGGCTGCTCTGTTGACAAGGACCTCCACTTCATTCCACCTTCAATATCCCAGGAAAGAGAAAAATGGATAAAGAAGTTGTGGTCCTTATGTACAATGGAATATCACTCAGCCATGAAATCAATGTCCTAAGGCTAGTAGCAGCATGATGAGTGGATTTAGGTATGACGATTCTAAGTGAAATAAGTCACACAGAAAAGGACACTTCTCATAAGGTATCACTGATAGAGGGAATGTAAAAACCGTTACACTTGAACTGAATTACAAAACAGAACAGAGTCACACATGCAGAAAACACACTATGGCTGCTTCACGGGAAAGGTGAGGTGGGGTGATACATAAAACAAGGGTTTCAAATTAGCTCAGATACCGTTCCATAAACCCAATATGTAATAGACAAGACCTACTCCTTGCTCAGAGAACTGGACTCAACACGCCCTATTCATCGCACAAGAATATATCTGACTAGTAATAATCTTAAAACCTATGTATAGATATCTCTCTGTTAGTGTGTCAAGTGGGTGTAAAGCGGCATAAACACAGAAGTGAAAAGCAGCTAAACCCCATTATAAAAATAAATTACTTTGAAAAACCCGTGAAACAAAGACAGTGAAAGAGAGAGAAATTCTTACACAATGCGTTCAGGGGCTGTGATGCAACCTGGATTGACCATATCTAGACCCACAGCTGGATGAGACCTAAGGGTGGACACTGTTGCGGCTGAGAGGTTTGGTGAGGTTGGGTGAGCAAACGCAGACCCTTTAAAGTAATACTGCGTGGTACCCATCGCATGGGTCCCAAATCTCCAGGTTCAAGGGCATCTTCCTACATCGAAAACATGCATGAGATACCCAGAAGATGGTACACCGTGTGATGGGGAAAGGTTTCTAAAACGCAACTCATTTCTCATTTGCTTGTGTCCGGGTTCGCCATTCCAGCCATTTTACTAGCAATCTCCCTCCATGGAGCATCAGCACCTTTAACCTCCTGTTCCGTACAGGTTGCAATTTGTACTGAGGATGAACGGGAAGACGTGGAACCAATGAAAGACTAGCTCTTGGTGTTGGGACAGGCACAGGTCACTCTATTTTCCCATCAGGAAGAAGAATTAACCACAGGCTCAGCCTGCCCCCCGGAACCAGAACAGGGGCTGAAGCCATCCTGCGCTTTTGCGGCCAGCTCCCTAAAAAGCGAGTTGTAAAATGGAGGTTCAGGGCACTGCAATTCACAAACCTGCAGAGTTATAAATGATAACTCTCATCCACAAATATATTGAGGGAAGGCAACGAAGAGGATTTGAAATCAAGGCAGAATTGCAGGAAACAGATTTCAGGAGGTAGATTCGAATCGCCTTTAAAGCACATGAAAAGCGGCAAAACGTTGACAATGATGCCCTTGGCCAGAAAGGGCGTATGCGTTTTTTCCTGAATATATTCAGGAAAAAACGCATACGCCCTTTTTGGCCAACCAAGCAACCTGGAAAGGCAAATCAGCGCTACAAAGATGTCTCGCTTCCCATTGGTCAAAAGGGCCATGCTGAAAAAAGTGTCAAAACCAGAAATGCAGGACAGGCCATGGAGAAATGGGAGCCTTGCTACACTGATGGGCGGGATGTAAATTGTCAACAGCCACTCTGGAGAAGTGTACGGTGAGTCCTGAAACGTCTAAAAAGCAAAGCTTAGAGAGCATAGGGCACTTCCACTCATGGGGGTATAAATTGGGAAAATGAAAAATCAGCAAGACACAAGCACCCCAAAGTTTAGGGCTGCTCTGTTGACAAGGACCTCCACTTCATTCCACCTTCAATATCCCAGGAAAGAGAAAAATGGATAAAGAAGTTGTGGTCCTTATGTACAATGGAATATCACTCAGCCGTGAAATCAATGTCATAAGGCTAGTAGCAGCATGATGAGTGGATTTAGGTACGACGACTCTAAGTGAAATAAGTCACACAGCAAAGGCACTTCTCATAAGGTATCACTTATAGAGGGAATGTAAAAACCGTTACACTTGAACTGAATTACAAAACAGAACAGAGTCACACATGCAGAAAACACACTATGGCTGCTTAACGGGAAAGGTGAGGTGGGGTGATACATAAAACAAGGGTTTCAAATTAGCTCAGATACCGTTCCATAAACCCAATATGTAATAGACAAGACCTACTCCTTGCTCAGAGAACTGGACTCAACACGCCCTATTCACCGCACAAGAATATATCTGACTAGTAATAATCTTAAAACCTATGTATTGATATGTCTCTGTTAGTGTGTCAAGTGGGTAAAAAGCGGCATAAACACAGCAGTGAAAAGCAGCTAAACCCCATTATAAAAATAAATTACTTTGAAAAACCCATGAAACAAAGACAGTGAAAGAGAGAGAAATTCTTACACAATGCGTTCAGGGGCTGTGATGCAACCTGGATTGACCATATCTAGACCCACAGCTGGATGAGACCTAAGGGTGGACACTGTTGCGGCTGAGAGGTTTGGTGAGGTTGGGTGAGCAAACGCAGACCCTTTAAAGTAATACTGCCTGGTACCCATCGCATGGGTCCCAAATCTCCAGGTTCAAGGGCATCTTCCTACATCGAAAACATGCATGAGATACCCAGAAGATGGTACACCGTGTGATGGGGAAAGGTTTCTAAAACGCAACTCATTTCTCATTTGCTTGTGCCCGGGTTCGCCATTCCAGCCACTTTACTAGCAATCTCCCTCCTTGGAGCATCAGCACCTTTAACCTCCTGTTCCGTACAGGTTGCAATTTGTACTGAGGATGAACGGGAAGACGTGGAACCAATGAAAGACTAGCTCTTGGTGTTGGGACAGGCACAGGTCACTCTATTTTCCCATCAGGAAGAAGAATTAACCACAGGCTCAGCCTGCCCCCCGGAACCAGAACAGGGGCTGAAGCCATCCTGCGCTTTTGCGGCCAGCTCCCTAAAAAGCGAGTTGTAAAATGGAGGTTCAGGGCACTGCAATTCACAAACCTGCAGAGTTATAAATGATAACTCTCATCCACAAATATATTGAGGGAAGGCAAAGAAGAGGATTTGAAATCAAGGCAGAATTGCAGGAAACAGATTTCAGGAGGTAGATTCGAATCGCATTTAAAGCACATGAAAAGCGGCAAAACGTTGACAATGATGCCCTTGGCCAAAAAGGGCGTATGCGTTTTTTCCTGAATATATTCAGGAAAAAACGCATACGCCCTTTTTGGCCAACCAAGCAACCTGGAAAGGCAAATCAGCGCTACAAAGATGTCTCGCTTCCCATTGGTCAAAAGGGCCATGCTGAAAAAAGTGTCAAAACCAGAAATGCAGGACAGGCCATGGAGAAATGGGAGCCTTGCTACACTGATGGGCGGGATGTAAATTGTCAACAGCCACTCTGGAGAAGTGTACGGTGAGTCCTGAAACGTCTAAAAAGCAAAGCTTAGAGAGCATAGGGCACTTCCACTCATGGGGGTATAAATTGGGAAAATGAAAAATCAGCAAGACACAAGCACCCCAAAGTTTAGGGCTGCTCTGTTGACAAGGACCTCCACTTCATTCCACCTTCAATATCCCAGGAAAGAGAAAAATGGATAAAGAAGTTGTGGTCCTTATGTACAATGGAATATCACTCAGCCGTGAAATCAATGTCATAAGGCTAGTAGCAGCATGATGAGTGGATTTAGGTACGACGACTCTAAGTGAAATAAGTCACACAGCAAAGGCACTTCTCATAAGGTATCACTTATAGAGGGAATGTAAAAACCGTTACACTTGAACTGAATTACAAAACAGAACAGAGTCACACATGCAGAAAACACACTATGGCTGCTTAACGGGAAAGGTGAGGTGGGGTGATACATAAAACAAGGGTTTCAAATTAGCTCAGATACCGTTCCATAAACCCAATATGTAATAGACAAGACCTACTCCTTGCTCAGAGAACTGGACTCAACACGCCCTATTCACCGCACAAGAATATATCTGACTAGTAATAATCTTAAAACCTATGTATTGATATGTCTCTGTTAGTGTGTCAAGTGGGTAAAAAGCGGCATAAACACAGCAGTGAAAAGCAGCTAAACCCCATTATAAAAATAAATTACTTTGAAAAACCCATGAAACAAAGACAGTGAAAGAGAGAGAAATTCTTACACAATGCGTTCAGGGGCTGTGATGCAACCTGGATTGACCATATCTAGACCCACAGCTGGATGAGACCTAAGGGTGGACACTGTTGCGGCTGAGAGGTTTGGTGAGGTTGGGTGAGCAAACGCAGACCCTTTAAAGTAATACTGCGTGGTACCCATCGCATGGGTCCCAAATCTCCAGGTTCAAGGGCATCTTCCTACATCGAAAACATGCATGAGATACCCAGAAGATGGTACACTGTGTGATGGGGAAAGGTTTCTAAAACGCACCTCATTTCTCATCTGCTTGTGCCCGGGTTCGCCATTCCAGCCACTTTACTAGCAATCTCCCTCCTTGGAGCATCAGCACCTTTAACCTCCTGTTCCGTACAGGTTGCAATTTGTACTGAGGATGAACGGGAAGACGTGGAACCAATGAAAGACTAGCTCTTGGTGTTGGGACAGGCACAGGTCACTCTATTTTCCCATCAGGAAGAAGAATTAACCACAGGCTCAGCCTGCCCCCCGGAACCAGAACAGGGCCTGAAGCCATCCTGCGCTTTTGCGGCCAGCTCCCTAAAGAGCGAGTTGTAAAATGGAGGTTCAGGGCACTGCAATTCACAAACCTGCAGACTTATAAATGATAACTCTCATCCACAAATATATTGAGGGAAGGCAAAGAAGAGGATTTGAAATCAAGGCAGAATTGCAGGAAACAGATTTCAGGAGGTAGATTCGAATCGCCTTTAAAGCACATGAAAAGCGGCAAAACGTTGACAATGATGCCCTTGGCCAAAAAGGGCGTATGCGTTTTTTCCTGAATATATTCAGGAAAAAACGCATACGCCCTTTTTGGCCAACCAAGCAACCTGGAAAGGCAAATCAGCGCTAAAAAGAAGTCTCGCTTCCCATCGGTTAAAAGGGCCATGCTGAAAAAAGTGTCAAAACCAGAAATGCAGGACAGGCCATGGAGAAATGGGAGCCTTGCTACACTGATGGGCGGGATGTAAATTGTCAACAGCCACTCTGGAGAAGTGTACGGTGAGTCCTGAAACGTCTAAAAAGCAAAGCTTAGAGAGCATAGGGCACTTCCACTCATGGGGGTATAAATTGGGAAAATGAAAAATCAGCAAGACACAAGCACCCCAAAGTTTAGGGCTGCTCTGTTGACAAGGACCTCCACTTCATTCCACCTTCAATATCCCAGGAAAGAGAAAAATGGATAAAGAAGTTGTGGTCCTTATGTACAATGGAATATCACTCAGCCATGAAATCAATGTCATAAGGCTAGTAGCAGCATGATGAGTGGATTTAGGTACGACGACTCTAAGTGAAATAAGTCACACAGAAAAGGACACTTCTCATAAGGTATCACTTATAGAGGGAATGTAAAAACCGTTACACTTGAACTGAATCAGAAAACAGAACAGAGTCACACATGCAGAAAACACACTATGGCTGCTTAACGGGAAAGGTGAGGTGGGGTGATACATAAAACAAGGGATTCAAATTAGCTCAGATACCGTTCCATAAACCCAATATGTAATAGACAAGACCTACTCCTTGCTCAGAGAACTGGACTCAACACGCCCTATTCACCACACAAGAATATATCTGACTAGTAATAATCTTAAAACCTATGTATTGATATCTCTCTGTTAGTGTGTCAAGTGGGTAAAAAGCGGCATAAACACAGCAGTGAAAAGCAGCTAAACCCCATTATAAAAATAAATTATTTTGAAAAACCCATGAAACAAAGACAGTGAAAGAGAGAGAAATTCTTACACAATGCGTTCAGGGGCTGTGATGCAACCTGGATTGACCATATCTAGACCCACAGCTGGATGAGACATAAGGGTGGACACTGTTGCGGCTGAGAGGTTTGGTGAGGTTGGGTGAGCAAACGCAGACCCTTTAAAGTAATACTGCGTGGTACCCATCGCATGGGTCCCAAATCTCCAGGTTCAAGGTCATCTTCCTACATCGAAAACATGCATGAGATACCCAGAAGATGGTACACCGTGTGATGGGGAAAGGTTTCTAAAACGCACCTCATTTCTCATCTGCTTGTGCCCGGGTTCGCCATTCCAGCCACTTTACTAGCAATCTCCCTCCTTGGAGCATCAGCACCTTTAACCTCCTGTTCCGTACAGGTTGCAATTTGTACTGAGGATGAACGGGAAGACGTGGAACCAATGAAAGACTAGCTCTTGGTGTTGGGACAGGCACAGGTCACTCTATTTTCCCATCAGGAAGAAGAATTAACCACAGGCTCAGCCTGCCCCCCGGAACCAGAACAGGGGCTGAAGCCATCCTGCGCTTTTGCGGCCAGCTCCCTAAAAAGCGAGTTGTAAAATGGAGGTTCAGGGCACTGCAATTCACAAACCTGCAGAGTTATAAATGATAACTCTCATCCACAAATATATTGAGGGAAGGCAAAGAAGAGGATTTGAAATCAAGGCAGAATTGCAGGAAACAGATTTCAGGAGGTAGATTCGAATCGCCTTTAAAGCACATGAAAAGCGGCAAAACGTTGACAATGATGCCCTTGGGCAAAAAGGGCGTATGCGTTTTTTCCTGAATATATTCAGGAAAAAACGCATACGCCCTTTTTGGCCAACCAAGTAACCTGGAAAGGCAAATCAGCGCTACAAACAAGTCTCGCTTCCCATCGGTCAAAAGGGCCATGCTGAAAAAAATGTCAAAACCAGAAATGCAGGACAGGCCATGGAGAAATGGGAGCCTTCCTATACTGATGGGCGGGATGTAAATTGCCAACAGCCACTCTGCAGAAGTGTACGGTGTGTCCTGAAACATCTAAAAAACACAGCTTAGAGAGCATAGGGCACTTCCACTCATGGGGGTATAAATTGGGAAAATGAAAAATCAGCAAGACACAAGCACCCCAAAGTTTAGGGCTGCTCTGTTGACAAGGACCTCCACTTCATTCCACCTTCAATATCCCAGGAAAGAGAAAAATGGATAAAGAAGTTGTGGTCCTTATGTACAATGGAATATCACTCAGCCATGAAATCAATGTCATAAGGCTAGTAGCAGCATGATGAGTGGATTTAGGTACAACGATTCTAAGTGAAATAAGTCACACAGAAAAGGACACTTCTCATAAGGTATCACTTATAGAGGGAATGTAAAAACCGTTACACTTGAACTGAATCAGAAAACAGAACAGAGTCACACATGCAGAAAACACACTATGGCTGCTTAACGGGAAAGGTGAGGTGGGGTGATACATAAAACAAGGGATTCAAATTAGCTCAGATACCGTTCCATAAACCCAATATGTAATAGACAAGACCTACTCCTTGCTCAGAGAACTGGACTCAACACGCCCTATTCACCACACAAGAATATATCTGACTAGTAATAATCTTAAAACCTATGTATTGATATCTCTCTGTTAGTGTGTCAAGTGGGTAAAAAGCGGCATAAACACAGCAGTGAAAAGCAGCTAAACCCCATTATAAAAATAAATTATTTTGAAAAACCCATGAAACAAAGACAGTGAAAGAGAGAGAAATTCTTACACAATGCGTTCAGGGTCTGTGATGCAACCTGGATTGACCATATCTAGACCCACAGCTGGATGAGACATAAGGGTGGACACTGTTGCGGCTGAGAGGTTTGGTGAGGTTGGGTGAGCAAACGCAGACCCTTTAAAGTAATACTGCGTGGTACCCATCGCATGGGTCCCAAATCTCCAGGTTCAAGGGCATCTTCCTACATCGAAAACATGCATGAGATACCCAGAAGATGGTACACCGTGTGATGGGGATAGGTTTCTAAAACGCACCTCATTTCTCATCTGCTTGTGCCCGGGTTCGCCATTCCAGCCACTTTACTAGCAATCTCCCTCCTTGGAGCATCAGCACCTTTAACCTCCTGTTCCGTACAGGTTGCAATTTGTCCTGAGGATAAACGGGAAGACGTGGAACCAACGAGAGACTAGCTCTTGGTGTTGGGACAGGCACAGGTCACTCTATTTTCCCATCAGGAAGAAGAATTAACCACAGGATCAGCCTGCCCCCCGGAACCAGAACAGGGCCTGAAGCCATCCTGCGCTTTTGCGGCCAGCTCCCTAAAAAGCGAGTTGTAAAATGGAGGTTCAGGGCACTGCAATTCACAAACCTGCAGACTTATAAATGATAACTCTCATCCACAAATATATTGAGGGAAGGCAAAGAAGAGGATTTGAAATCAAGGCAGAATTGCAGGAAACAGATTTCAGGAGGTAGATTCGAATCGCCTTTAAAGCACATGAAAAGCGGCAAAACGTTGACAATGATGCCCTTGGCCAAAAAGGGCGTATGCGTTTTTTCCTGAATATATTCAGGAAAAAACGCATACGCCCTTTTTGGCCAACCAAGCAACCTGGAAAGGCAAATCAGCGCTACAAAGATGTCTCGCTTCCCATCGGTCAAAAGAGCCATGCTGAAAAAAGTGTCAAAACCAGAAATGCAGGACAGGCCATGGAGAAATGGGAGCCTTGCTACACTGATGGGCGGGATGTAAATTGTCAACAGCCACTCTGGAGAAGTGTACGGTGAGTCCTGAAACGTCTAAAAAGCAAAGCTTAGAGAGCATAGGGCACTTCCACTCATGGGGGTATAAATTGGGAAAATGAAAAATCAGCAAGACACAAGCACCCCAAAGTTTAGGGCTGCTCTGTTGACAAGGACCTCCACTTCATTCCACCTTCAATATCCCAGGAAAGAGAAAAATGGATAAAGAAGTTGTGGTCCTTATGTACAATGGAATATCACTCAGCCGTGAAATCAATGTCATAAGGCTAGTAGCAGCATGATGAGTGGATTTAGGTACGACGACTCTAAGTGAAATAAGTCACACAGCAAAGGACACTTCTCATAAGGTATCACTTATAGAGGGAATGTAAAAACCGTTACACTTGAACTGAATTACAAAACAGAACAGAGTCACACATGCAGAAAACACACTATGGCTGCTTAACGGGAAAGGTGAGGTGGGGTGATACATAAAACAAGGGTTTCAAATTAGCTCAGATACCGTTCCATAAACCAAATATGTAATAGACAAGACCTACTCCTTGCTCAGAGAACTGGACTCAACACGCCCTATTCACCGCACAAGAATATATCTGACTAGTAATAATCTTAAAACCTATGTATTGATATCTCTCTGTTAGTGTGTCAAGTGGGTAAAAAGCGGCATAAACACAGCAGTGAAAAGCAGCTAAACCCCATTATAAAAATAAATTACTTTGAAAAACCCATGAAACAAAGACAGTGAAAGAGAGAGAAATTCTTACACAATGCGTTCAGGGGCTGTGATGCAACCTGGATTGACCATATCTAGACCCACAGCTGGATGAGACATAAGGGTGGACACTGTTGCGGCTGAGAGGTTTGGTGAGGTTGGGTGAGCAAACGCAGACCCTTTAAAGTAATACTGCGTGGTACCCATCGCATGGGTCCCAAATCTCCAGGTTCAAGGGCATCTTCCTACATTGAAAACATGCATGAGATACCCAGAAGATGGTACACCGTGTGATGGGGAAAGGTTTCTAAAACGCACCTCATTTCTCATCTGCTTGTGCCCGGGTTCGCCATTCCAGCCACTTTACTAGCAATCTCCCTCCTTGGAGCATCAGCACCTTTAACCTCCTGTTCCGTACAGGTTGCAATTTGTACTGAGGATGAACGGGAAGACGTGGAACCAACGAAAGACTAGCTCTTGGTGTTGGGACAGGCACAGGTCACTCTATTTTCCCATCAGGAAGAAGAATTAACCACAGGCTCAGCCTGCCCCCTGGAACCAGAACAGGGGCTGAAGCCATCCTGCGCTTTTGCGGCCAGCTCCCTAAAAAGCGAGTTGTAAAATGGAGGTTCAGGGCACTGCAATTCACAAACCTGCAGAGTTATAAATGATAACTCTCATCCACAAATATATTGAGGGAAGGCAAAGAAGAGGATTTGAAATCAAGGCAGAATTGCAGGAAACAGATTTCAGGAGGTAGATTCGAATCGCCTTTAAAGCACATGAAAAGCAGAAAATCGTTGACAATGATGCCCTTGGCCAAAAAGGGCGTATGCGTTTTTTCCTGAATATATTCAGGAAAAAACGCATACGCCCTTTTTGGCCAACCAAGCAACCTGGAAAGGCAAATCAGCGCTACAAACAAGTCTCGCTTCCCATCGGTCAAAAGGGCCATGCTGAAAAAAGTGTCAAAACCAGAAATGCAGGACAGGCCATGGAGAAATGGGAGCCTTCCTATACTGATGGGCGGGATGTAAATTGCCAACAGCCACTCTGCAGAAGTGTACGGTGTGTCCTGAAACATCTAAAAAACACAGCTTAGAGAGCATAGGGCACTTCCACTCATGGGGGTATAAATTGGGAAAATGAAAAATCAGCAAGACACAAGCACCCCAAAGATTAGGGCTGCTCTGTTGACAATGACCTCCACTTCATTCCACCTTCAATATCCCAGGAAAGAGAAAAATGGATAAAGAAGTTGTGGTCCTTATGTACAATGGAATATCACTCAGCCATGAAATCAATGTCATAAGGCTAGTAGCAGCATGATGAGTGGATTTAGGTACGACGATTCTAAGTGAAATAAGTCACACAGAATAGGACACTTCTCATAAGGTATCACTTATAGAGGGAATGTAAAAACCGTTACACTTGAACTGAATCAGAAAACAGAACAGAGTCACACATGCAGAAAACACACTATGGCTGCTTAACGGGAAAGGTGAGGTGGGGTGATACATAAAACAAGGGATTCAAATTAGCTCAGATACCGTTCCATAAACCCAATATGTAATAGACAAGACCTACTCCTTGCTCAGAGAACTGGACTCAACACGCCCTATTCACCACACAAGAATATATCTGACTAGTAATAATCTTAAAACCTATGTATTGATATCTCTCTGTTAGTGTGTCAAGTGGGTAAAAAGCGGCATAAACACAGCAGTGAAAAGCAGCTAAACCCCATTATAAAAATAAATTACTTTGAAAAACCCATGAAACAAAGACAGTGAAAGAGAGAGAAATTCTTACACAATGCGTTCAGGGGCTGTGATGCAACCTGGATTGACCATATCTAGACCCACAGCTGGATGAGACATAAGGGTGGACACTGTTGCGGCTGAGAGGTTTGGTGAGGTTGGGTGAGCAAACGCAGACCCTTTAAAGTAATACTGCGTGGTACCCATCGCATGGGTCCCAAATCTCCAGGTTCAAGGTCATCTTCCTACATCGAAAACATGCATGAGATACCCAGAAGATGGTACACCGTGTGATGGGGAAAGGTTTCTAAAACGCACCTCATTTCTCATCTGCTTGTGCCCGGGTTCGCCATTCCAGCCACTTTACTAGCAATCTCCCTCCTTGGAGCATCAGCACCTTTAACCTCCTGCTCCGTACAGGTTGCAATTTGTACTGAGGATGAACGGGAAGACGTGGAACCAATGAAAGACTAGCTCTTGGTGTTGGGACAGGCACAGGTCACTCTATTTTCCCATCAGGAAGAAGAATTAACCACAGGCTCAGCCTGCCCCCCGGAACCAGAACAGGGGCTGAAGCCATCCTGCGCTTTTGCGGCCAGCTCCCTAAAAAGCGAGTTGTAAAATGGAGGTTCAGGGCACTGCAATTCACAAACCTGCAGAGTTATAAATGATAACTCTCATCCACAAATATATTGAGGGAAGGCAAAGAAGAGGATTTGAAATCAAGGCAGAATTGCAGGAAACAGATTTCAGGAGGTAGATTCGAATCGCCTTTAAAGCACATGAAAAGCGGCAAAACGTTGACAATGATGCCCTTGGCCAAAAAGGGCGTATGCGTTTTTTCCTGAATATATTCAGGAAAAAACGCATACGCCCTTTTTGGCCAACCAAGCAACCTGGAAAGGCAAATCAGCGCTACAAAGATGTCTCGCTTCCCATCGGTCAAAAGGGCCATGCTGAAAAAAGTGTCAAAACCAGAAATGCAGGACAGGCCATGGAGAAATGGGAGCCTTGCTACACTGATGGGCGGGATGTAAATTGTCAACAGCCACTCTGGAGAAGTGTACGGTGAGTCCTGAAACGTCTAAAAAGCAAAGCTTACAGAGCATAGGGCACTTCCACTCATGGGGGTATAAATTGGGAAAATGAAAAATCAGCAAGACACAAGCACCCCAAAGTTTAGGGCTGCTATGTTGACAAGGACCTCCACTTCATTCCACCTTCAATATCCCAGGAAAGAGAAAAATGGATAAAGAAGTTGTGGTCCTTATGTACAATGGAATATCACTCAGCCGTGAAATCAATGTCATAAGGCTAGTAGCAGCATGATGAGTGGATTTAGGTACGACGATTCTAAGTGAAATAAGTCACACAGAAAAGGACACTTCTCATAAGGTATCACTGATAGAGGGAATGTAAAAACCGTTACACTTGAACTGAATTACAAAACAGAACAGAGTCACACATGCAGAAAACACACTATGGCTGCTTAACGGGAAAGGTGAGGTGGGGTGATACATAAAACAAGGGTTTCAAATTAGCTCAGATACCGTTCCATAAAACCAATATGTAATAGACAAGACCTACTCCTTGCTCAGAGAACTGGACTCAACACGCCCTATTCACCGCACAAGAATATATCTGACTAGTAATAATCTTAAAACCTATGTATTGATATCTCTCTGTTAGTGTGTCAAGTGGGTGTAAAGCGGCATAAACACAGCAGTGAAAAGCAGCTAAACCCCATTATAAAAATAAATTACTTTGAAAAACCCGTGAAACAAAGACAGTGAAAGAGAGCGAAATTCTTACACAATGCGTTCAGGGGCTGTGATGCAACCTGGATTGACCATATCTAGACCCACAGCTGGATGAGACCTAAGGGTGGACACTGTTGCGGCTGAGAGGTTTGGTGAGGTTGGGTGAGCAAACGCAGAACCTTTAAAGTAATACTGCGTGGTACTCATCGCATGGGTCCCAAATCTCCAGGTTCAAGGGCATCTTCCTACATCGAAAACATGCATGAGAAACCCAGAAGATGGTACACCGTGTGATGGGGAAAGGTTTCTAAAACGCACCTCATTTCTCATCTCCTTGTGCCCGGGTTCGCTATTCCAGCCGCTTTACTAGCAATCTCCCTCCTTGGAGCATCAGCACCTTTAACCTCCTGTTCCGTACAGGTTGCAATTTGTCCTGAGGATGAACGGGAAGACGTGGAACCAATGAGAGACTAGCTCTTGGTGTTGGGACAGGCACAGGTTACTCTATTTTCCCATCAGGAAGAAGAATTAACCACAGGCTCAGCCTGCCCCCCGGAACCAGAACAGGGCCTGAAGCCATCCTGCGCTTTTGCGGCCAGCTCCCTAAAAAGCGAGTTGTAAAATGGAGGTTCAGGGCACTGCAATTCACAAACCTGCAGAGTTATAAATGATAACTCTCATCCACAAATATATTGAGGGAAGGCAAAGAAGAGGATTTGAAATCAAGGCAGAATTGCAGGAAACAGATTTCAGGAGGTAGATTCGAATCGCCTTTAAAGCACATGAAAAGCGGCAAAACGTTGACAATGATGCCCTTGGCCAAAAAGGGCGTATGCGTTTTTTCCTGAATATATTCAGGAAAAAACGCATACGCCCTTTTTGGCCAACCAAGCAACCTGGAAAGGCAAATCAGCGCTACAAAGAAGTCTCGCTTCCCATCGGTCAAAAGGGCCATGCTGAAAAAAGTGTCAAAACCAGAAATGCAGGACAGGCCATGGAGAAATGGGAGCCTTGCTACACTGATGGGCGGGATGTAAATTGTCAACAGTCACTCTGGAGAAGTGTACGGTGAGTCCTGAAACGTCTAAAAAGCAAAGCTTAGAGAGCATAGGGCACTTCCACTCATGGGGGTATAAATTGGGAAAATTAAAAATCAGCAAGACACATGCACCCCAAAGTTTAGGGCTGCTCTGCTGACAAGGACCTCCACTTCATTCCACCTTCAATATCCCAGGAAAGAGAAAAATGGATAAAGAAGTTGTGGTCCTTATGTACAATGGAATATCACTCAGCCATGAAATCAATGTCATAAGGATAGTAGCAGCATGATGAGTGGATTTAGGTACGACGATTCTAAGTGAAATAAGTCACAAAGAAAAGGACACTTCTCATAAGGTATCACTGATAGAGGGAATGTAAAAACCGTTACACTTGAACTGAATTACAAAACAGAACAGAGTCACACATGCAGAAAACACACTATGGCTGCTTAACGGGAAAGGTGAGGTGGGGTGATACATAAAACAAGGGTTTCAAATTAGCTCAGATACCGTTCCATAAAACCAATATGTAATAGACAAGACCTACTCCTTGCTCAGAGAACTGGACTGAACACGCCCTATTCACCGCACAAGAATATATCTGACTACTAATAATCTTAAAACCTATGTATTGATATCTCACTGTTAGTGTGTCAAGTGGGTGTAAAGCGGCATAAACACAGCAGTGAAAAGCAGCTAAACCCCATTATAAAAATAAATTACTTTGAAAAACCCGTGAAACAAAGACAGTGAAAGAGAGTGAAATTCTTACACAATGCGTTCAGGGGCTGTGATGCAACCTGGATTGACCATATCTAGACCCACAGCTGGATGAGACCTAAGGGTGGACACTGTTGTGGCTGAGAGGTTTGGTGAGGTTGGGTGAGCAAACGCAGACCCTTTAAAGTAATACTGCGTGGTACCCATCGCATGGGTCCCAAATCTCCAGGTTCAAGGGCATCTTCCTACATCGAAAACATGCATGAGATACCCAGAAGATGGTACACCGTGTGATGGGGAAAGGTTTCTAAAACGCAACTCATTTCTCATTTGCTTGTGCCCGGGTTCGCCATTCCAGCCACTTTACTAGCAATCTCCCTCCTTGGAGCATCAGCACCTTTAACCTCCTGTTCCGTACAGGTTGCAATTTGTACTAAGGATGAACGGGAAGACGTGGAACCAATGAAAGACTAGCTCTTGGTGTTGGGACAGGCACAGGTCACTCTATTTTCCCATCAGGAAGAAGAATTAACCACAGGCTCAGCCTGCCCCCCGGAACCAGAACAGGGGCTGAAGCCATCCTGCGCTTTTGCGGCCAGCTCCCTAAAAAGCGAGTTGTAAAATGGAGGTTCAGGGCACTGCCATTCACAAACCTGCAGAGTTATAAATGATAACTCTCATCCACAAATATATTGAGGGAAGGCAAAGAAGAGGATTTGAAATCAAGGCAGAATTGCAGGAAACAGATTTCAGGAGGTAGATTCGAATCGCATTTAAAGCACATGAAAAGCGGCAAAACGTTGACAATGATGCCCTTGGCCAAAAAGGGCGTATGCGTTTTTTCCTGAATATATTCAGGAAAAAACGCATACGCACTTTTTGGCCAACCAAGCAACCTGGAAAGGCAAATCAGCGCTACAAAGATGTCTCGCTTCCCATTGGTCAAAAGGGCCATGCTAAAAAAAGTGTCAAAACCAGAAATGCAGGACAGGCCATGGAGAAATGGGAGCCTTGCTACACTGATGGGCGGGATGTAAATTGTCAACAGCCACTCTGGAGAAGTGTACGGTGAGTCCTGAAACGTCTAAAAAGCAAAGCTTAGAGAGCATAGGGCACTTCCACTCATGGGGGTATAAATTGGGAAAATGAAAAATCAGCAAGACACAAGCACCCCAAAGTTTAGGGCTGCTCTGTTGACAAGGACCTCCACTTCATTCCACCTTCAATATCCCAGGAAAGAGAAAAATGGATAAAGAAGTTGTGGTCCTTATGTACAATGGAATATCACTCAGCCGTGAAATCAATGTCATAAGGCTAGTAGCAGCATGATGAGTGGATTTAGGTACGACGACTCTAAGTGAAATAAGTCACACAGAAAAGGACACTTCTCATAAGGTATCACTGATAGAGGGAATGTAAAAACCGTTACACTTGAACTGAATTACAAAACAGAACAGAGTCACACATGCAGAAAACACACTATGGCTGCTTAACGGGAAAGGTGAGGTGGGGTGATACATAAAACAAGGGTTTCAAATTAGCTCAGATACCGTTCCATAAACCCAATATGTAATAGACAAGACCTACTCCTTGCTCAGAGAACTGGACTCAACACGCCCTATTCACCGCACAAGAATATATCTGACTAGTAATAATCTTAAAACCTATGTATTGATATCTCTCTGTTAGTGTGTCAAGTGGGTAAAAAGCGGCATAAACACAGCAGTGAAAAGCAGCTAAACCCCATTATAAAAATAAATTACTTTGAAAAACCCATGAAACAAAGACAGTGAAAGAGAGAGGAATTCTTACACAATGCGTTCAGAGGCTGTGATGCAACCTGGATTGACCATATCTAGACCCACAGCTGGATGAGAAATAAGGGTGGACACTGTTGCGGCTGAGAGGTTTGGTGAGGTTGGGTGAGCAAACGCAGACCCTTTAAAGTAATACTGCGTGGTACCCATCGCATGGGTCCCAAATCTCCAGGTTCAAGGGCATCTTCCTACATCGAAAACATGCATGAGATACCCAGAAGTTGGTACACCGTGTGATGGGGAAAGGTTTCTAAAACGCACCTCATTTCTCATCTGCTTGTGCCCGGGTTCGCCATTCCAGCCACTTTACTAGCAATCTCCCTCCTTGGAGCTTCAGCACCTTTAACCTCCTGTTCCGTACAGGTTGCAATTTGTACTGAGGATGAACGTGAAGACGTGGAACCAATGAAAGACTAGCTCTTGGTGTTGGGACAGGCACAGGTCACTCTATTTTCCCATCAGGAAGAAGAATTAACCACAGGCTCAGCCTGCCCCCCGGAACCAGAACAGGGCCTGAAGCCATCCTGCGCTTTTGCGGCCAGCTCCCTAAAAAGCGAGTTGTAAAATGGAGGTTCAGGGCACTGCAATTCACAAACCTGCAGAGTTATAAATGATAACTCTCATCCACAAATATATTGAGGGAAGGCAAAGAAGAGGATTTGAAATCAAGGCAGAATTGCAGGAAACAGATTTCAGGAGGTAGATTCGAATCGCCTTTAAAGCACATGAAAAGCGGCAAAACGTTGACAATGATGCCCTTGGCCAAAAAGGGCGTATGCGTTTTTTCCTGAATATATTCAGGAAAAAACGCATACGCCCTTTTTGGCCAACCAAGCAACCTGGAAAGGCAAATCAGCGCTACAAAGATGTCTCGCTTCCCATCGGTCAAAAGGGCCATGCTGAAAAAAGTGTCAAAACCAGAAATGCAGGACAGGCCATGGAGAAATGGGAGCCTTGCTACACTGATGGGCGGGATGTAAATTGTCAACAGCCACTCTGGAGAAGTGTACGGTGAGTCCTGAAACGTCTAAAAAGCAAAGCTTAGAGAGCATAGGGCACTTCCACTCATGGGGGTATAAATTGGGAAAATGAAAAATCAGCAAGACACAAGCACCCCAAAGTTTAGGGCTGCTCTGTTGACAAGGACCTCCACTTCATTCCACCTTCAATATCCCAGGAAAGAGAAAAATGGATAAAGAAGTTGTGGTCCTTATGTACAATGGAATATCACTCAGCCATGAAATCAATGTCATAAGGCTAGTAGCAGCATGATGAGTGGATTTAGGTACGACGACTCTAAGTGAAATAAGTCACACAGCAAAGGACACTTCTCATAAGGTATCACTTATAGAGGGAATGTAAAAACCGTTACACTTGAACTGAATTACAAAACAGAACAGAGTCACACATGCAGAAAACACACTATGGCTGCTTAACGGGAAAGGTGAGGTGGGGTGATACATAAAACAAGGGTTTCAAATTAGCTCAGATACCGTTCCATAAACCCAATATGTAATAGGCAAGACCTACTCCTTGCTCAGAGAACTGGACTCAACACGCCCTATTCACCGCACAAGAATATATCTGACTAGTAATAATCTTAAAACCTATGTATTGATATCTCTCTGTTAGTGTGTCAAGTGGGTAAAAAGCGGCATAAACACAGCAGTGAAAAGCAGCTAAACCCCATTATAAAAATAAATTACTTTGAAAAACCCGTGAAACAAAGACAGTGAAAGAGAGCGAAATTCTTACACAATGCGTTCAGGGGCTGTGATGCAACCTGGATTGACCATATCTAGACCCACAGCTGGATGAGACCTAAGGGTGGACACTGTTGCGGCTGAGAGGTTTGGTGAGGTTGGGTGAGCAAACGCAGACCCTTTAAAGTAATACTGCGTGGTACCCATCGCATGGGTCCCAAATCTCCAGGTTCAAGGGCATCTTCCTACATCGAAAACATGCATGAGATACCCAGAAGATGGTACACCGTGTGATGGGGAAAGGTTTCTAAAACGCAACTCATTTCTCATTTGCTTGTGCCCGGGTTCGCCATTCCAGCCACTTTACTAGCAATCTCCCTCCTTGGAGCATCAGCACCTTTAACCTCCTGTTCCATACAGGTTGCAATTTGTACTGAGGATGAACGGGAAGACGTGGAACCAATGAAAGACTAGCTCTTGGTGTTGGGACAGGCACAGGTCACTCTATTTTCCCATCAGGAAGAAGAATTAACCACAGGCTCAGCCTGCCCCCCGGAACCAGAACAGGGGCTGAAGCCATCCTGCGCTTTTGCGGCCAGCTCCCTAAAAAGCGAGTTGTAAAATGTAGGTTCAGGGCACTGCAATTCACAAACCTGCAGAGTTATAAATGATAACTCTCATCCACAAATATATTGAGGGAAGGCAAAGAAGAGGATTTGAAATCAAGGCAGAATTGCAGGAAACAGATTTCAGGAGGTAGATTCGAATCGCCTTTAAAGCACATGAAAAGCGGCAAAACGTTGACAATGATGCCCTTGGCCAGAAAGGGCGTATGCGTTTTTTCCTGAATATATTCAGGAAAAAACGCATACGCCCTTTTTGGCCAACCAAGCAACCTGGAAAGGCAAATCAGCGCTACAAAGAAGTCTCGCTTCCCATCGGTCAAAAGGGCCATGCTGAAAAAAGTGTCAAAACCAGAAATGCAGGACAGGCCATGGAGAAATGGGAGCCTTGCTACACTGATGGGCGGGATGTAAATTGTCAACAGCCACTCTGGAGAAGTGTACGGTGAGTCCTGAAACGTCTAAAAAGCAAAGCTTAGAGAGCATAGGGCACTTCCACTCATGGGGGTATAAATTGGGAAAATGAAAAATCAGCAAGACACAAGCACCCCAAAGTTTAGGGCTGCTCTGCTGACAAGGACCTCCACTTCATTCCACCTTCAATATCCCAGGAAAGAGAAAAATGGATAAAGAAGTTGTGGTCCTTATGTACAATGGAATATCACTCAGCCATGAAATCAATGTCATAAGGATAGTAGCAGCATGATGAGTGGATTTAGGTACGACGATTCTAAGTGAAATAAGTCACACAGAAAAGGACACTTCTCATAAGGTATCACTGATAGAGGGAATGTAAAAACCGTTACACTTGAACTGAATTACAAAACAGAACAGAGTCACACATGCAGAAAACACACTATGGCTGCTTAACGGGAAAGGTGAGGTGGGGTGATACATAAAACAAGGGTTTCAAATTAGCTCAGATACCGTTCCATAAAACCAATATGTAATAGACAAGACCTACTCCTTGCTCAGAGAACTGGACTCAACACGCCCTATTCACCGCACAAGAATATATCTGACTAGTAATAATCTTAAAACCTATGTATTGATATCTCTCTGTTAGTGTGTCAAGTGGGTGTAAAGCGGCATAAACACAGCAGTGAAAAGCAGCTAAACCCCATTATAAAAATAAATTACTTTGAAAAACCCGTGAAACAAAGACAGTGAAAGAGAGTGAAATTCTTACACAATGCGTTCAGGGGCTGTGATGCAACCTGGATTGACCATATCTAGACCCACAGCTGGATGAGACCTAAGGGTGGACACTGTTGCGGCTGAGAGGTTTGGTGAGGTTGGGTGAGCAAACGCAGACCCTTTAAAGTAATACTGCGTGGTACCCATCGCATGGGTCCCAAATCTCCAGGTTCAAGGGCATCTTCCTACATCGAAAACATGCATGAGATACCCAGAAGATGGTACACTGTGTGATGGGGAAAGGTTTCTAAAACGCACCTCATTTCTCATCTGCTTGTGCCCGGGTTCGCCATTCCAGCCACTTTACTAGCAATCTCCCTCCTTGGAGCATCAGCACCTTTAACCTCCTGTTCCGTACAGGTTGCAATTTGTACTGAGGATGAACGGGAAGACGTGGAACCAATGAAAGACTAGCTCTTGGTGTTGGGACAGGCACAGGTCACTCTATTTTCCCATCAGGAAGAAGAATTAACCACAGGCTCAGCCTGCCCCCCGGAACCAGAACAGGGCCTGAAGCCATCCTGCGCTTTTGCGGCCAGCTCCCTAAAAAGCGAGTTGTAAAATGGAGGTTCAGGGCACTGCAATTCACAAACCTGCAGACTTATAAATGATAACTCTCATCCACAAATATATTGAGGGAAGGCAAAGAAGAGGATTTGAAATCAAGGCAGAATTGCAGGAAACAGATTTCAGGAGGTAGATTCGAATCGCCTTTAAAGCACATGAAAAGCGGCAAAACGTTGACAATGATGCCCTTGGCCAAAAAGGGCGTATGCGTTTTTTCCTGAATATATTCAGGAAAAAACGCATACGCCCTTTTTGGCCAACCAAGCAACCTGGAAAGGCAAATCAGCGCTACAAAGATGTCTCGCTTCCCATCGGTCAAAAGGGCCATGCTGAAAAAAGTGTCAAAACCAGAAATGCAGGACAGGCCATGGAGAAATGGGAGCCTTGCTACACTGATGGGCGGGATGTAAATTGTCAACAGCCACTCTGGAGAAGTGTACGGTGAGTCCTGAAACGTCTAAAAAGCAAAGCTTAGAGAGCATAGGGCACTTCCACTCATGGGGGTATAAATTGGGAAAATGAAAAATCAGCAAGACACAAGCACCCCAAAGTTTAGGGCTGCTCTGTTGACAAGGACCTCCACTTCATTCCACCTTCAATATCCCAGGAAATAGAAAAATGGATAAAGAAGTTGTGGTCCTTATGTACAATGGAATATCACTCAGCCATGAAATCAATGTCCTAAGGCTAGTAGCAGCATGATGAGTGGATTTAGGTACGACGATTCTAAGTGAAATAAGTCACACAGAAAAGGACACTTCTCATAAGGTATCACTGATAGAGGGAATGTAAAAACCGTTACACTTGAACTGAATCAGAAAACAGAACAGAGTCACACATGCAGAAAACACACTATGGCTGCTTAACGGGAAAGGTGAGGTGGGGTGATACATAAAACAAGGGATTCAAATTAGCTCAGATACCGTTCCATAAACCCAATATGTAATAGACAAGACCTACTCCTTGCTCAGAGAACTGGACTCAACACGCCCTATTCACCACACAAGAATATATCTGACTAGTAATAATCTTAAAACCTATGTATTGATATCTCTCTGTTAGTGTGTCAAGTGGGTAAAAAGCGGCATAAACACAGCAGTGAAAAGCAGCTAAACCCCATTATAAAAATAAATTACTTTGAAAAACCCATGAAACAAAGACAGTGAAAGAGAGAGAAATTCTTACACAATGCGTTCAGGGGCTGTGATGCAACCTGGATTGACCATATCTAGACCCACAGCTGGATGAGACATAAGGGTGGACACTGTTGCGGCTGAGAGGTTTGGTGAGGTTGGGTGAGCAAACGCAGACCCTTTAAAGTAATACTGCGTGGTACCCATCGCATGGGTCCCAAATCTCCAGGTTCAAGGTCATCTTCCTACATCGAAAACATGCATGAGATACCCAGAAGATGGTACACCGTGTGATGGGGAAAGGTTTCTAAAACGCACCTCATTTCTCATCTGCTTGTGCCCGGGTTCGCCATTCCAGCCACTTTACTAGCAATCTCCCTCCTTGGAGCATCAGCACCTTTAACCTCCTGCTCCGTACAGGTTGCAATTTGTACTGAGGATGAACGGGAAGACGTGGAACCAATGAAAGACTAGCTCTTGGTGTTGGGACAGGCACAGGTCACTCTATTTTCCCATCAGGAAGAAGAATTAACCACAGGCTCAGCCTGCCCCCCGGAACCAGAACAGGGGCTGAAGCCATCCTGCGCTTTTGCGGCCAGCTCCCTAAAAAGCGAGTTGTAAAATGGAGGTTCAGGGCACTGCAATTCACAAACCTGCAGAGTTATAAATGATAACTCTCATCCACAAATATATTGAGGGAAGGCAAAGAAGAGGATTTGAAATCAAGGCAGAATTGCAGGAAACAGATTTCAGGAGGTAGATTCGAATCGCCTTTAAAGCAAATGAAAAGCGGCAAAACGTTGACAATGATGCCCTTGGCCAAAAAGGGCGTATGCGTTTTTTCCTGAATATATTCAGGAAAAAACGCATACGCCCTTTTTGGCCAACCAAGCAACCTGGAAAGGCAAATCAGCGCTACAAAGATGTCTCGCTTCCCATCGGTCAAAAGGGCCATGCTGAAAAAAGTGTCAAAACCAGAAATGCAGGACAGGCCATGGAGAAATGGGAGCCTTGCTACACTGATGGGCGGGATGTAAATTGTCAACAGCCACTCTGGAGAAGTGTACGGTGAGTCCTGAAACGTCTAAAAAGCAAAGCTTACAGAGCATAGGGCACTTCCACTCATGGGGGTATAAATTGGGAAAATGAAAAATCAGCAAGACACAAGCACCCCAAAGTTTAGGGCTGCTATGTTGACAAGGACCTCCACTTCATTCCACCTTCAATATCCCAGGAAAGAGAAAAATGGATAAAGAAGTTGTGGTCCTTATGTACAATGGAATATCACTCAGCCGTGAAATCAATGTCATAAGGCTAGTAGCAGCATGATGAGTGGATTTAGGTACGACGATTCTAAGTGAAATAAGTCACACAGAAAAGGACACTTCTCATAAGGTATCACTGATAGAGGGAATGTAAAAACCGTTACACTTGAACTGAATTACAAAACAGAACAGAGTCACACATGCAGAAAACACACTATGGCTGCTTAACGGGAAAGGTGAGGTGGGGTGATACATAAAACAAGGGTTTCAAATTAGCTCAGATACCGTTCCATAAAACCAATATGTAATAGACAAGACCTACTCCTTGCTCAGAGAACTGGACTCAACACGCCCTATTCACCGCACAAGAATATATCTGACTAGTAATAATCTTAAAACCTATGTATTGATATCTCTCTGTTAGTGTGTCAAGTGGGTGTAAAGCGGCATAAACACAGCAGTGAAAAGCAGCTAAACCCCATTATAAAAATAAATTACTTTGAAAAACCCGTGAAACAAAGACAGTGAAAGAGAGCGAAATTCTTACACAATGCGTTCAGGGGCTGTGATGCAACCTGGATTGACCATATCTAGACCCACAGCTGGATGAGACCTAAGGGTGGACACTGTTGCGGCTGAGAGGTTTGGTGAGGTTGGGTGAGCAAACGCAGAACCTTTAAAGTAATACTGCGTGGTACTCATCGCATGGGTCCCAAATCTCCAGGTTCAAGGGCATCTTCCTACATCGAAAACATGCATGAGAAACCCAGAAGATGGTACACCGTGTGATGGGGAAAGGTTTCTAAAACGCACCTCATTTCTCATCTCCTTGTGCCCGGGTTCGCTATTCCAGCCGCTTTACTAGCAATCTCCCTCCTTGGAGCATCAGCACCTTTAACCTCCTGTTCCGTACAGGTTGCAATTTGTCCTGAGGATGAACGGGAAGACGTGGAACCAATGAGAGACTAGCTCTTGGTGTTGGGACAGGCACAGGTTACTCTATTTTCCCATCAGGAAGAAGAATTAACCACAGGCTCAGCCTGCCCCCCGGAACCAGAACAGGGCCTGAAGCCATCCTGCGCTTTTGCGGCCAGCTCCCTAAAAAGCGAGTTGTAAAATGGAGGTTCAGGGCACTGCAATTCACAAACCTGCAGAGTTATAAATGATAACTCTCATCCACAAATATATTGAGGGAAGGCAAAGAAGAGGATTTGAAATCAAGGCAGAATTGCAGGAAACAGATTTCAGGAGGTAGATTCGAATCGCCTTTAAAGCACATGAAAAGCGGCAAAACGTTGACAATGATGCCCTTGGCCAAAAAGGGCGTATGCGTTTTTTCCTGAATATATTCAGGAAAAAACGCATACGCCCTTTTTGGCCAACCAAGCAACCTGGAAAGGCAAATCAGCGCTACAAAGAAGTCTCGCTTCCCATCGGTCAAAAGGGCCATGCTGAAAAAAGTGTCAAAACCAGAAATGCAGGACAGGCCATGGAGAAATGGGAGCCTTGCTACACTGATGGGCGGGATGTAAATTGTCAACAGTCACTCTGGAGAAGTGTACGGTGAGTCCTGAAACGTCTAAAAAGCAAAGCTTAGAGAGCATAGGGCACTTCCACTCATGGGGGTATAAATTGGGAAAATTAAAAATCAGCAAGACACAAGCACCCCAAAGTTTAGGGCTGCTCTGCTGACAAGGACCTCCACTTCATTCCACCTTCAATATCCCAGGAAAGAGAAAAATGGATAAAGAAGTTGTGGTCCTTATGTACAATGGAATATCACTCAGCCATGAAATCAATGTCATAAGGATAGTAGCAGCATGATGAGTGGATTTAGGTACGACGATTCTAAGTGAAATAAGTCACAAAGAAAAGGACACTTCTCATAAGGTATCACTGATAGAGGGAATGTAAAAACCGTTACACTTGAACTGAATTACAAAACAGAACAGAGTCACACATGCAGAAAACACACTATGGCTGCTTAACGGGAAAGGTGAGGTGGGGTGATACATAAAACAAGGGTTTCAAATTAGCTCAGATACCGTTCCATAAAACCAATATGTAATAGACAAGACCTACTCCTTGCTCAGAGAACTGGACTCAACACGCCCTATTCACCGCACAAGAATATATCTGACTACTAATAATCTTAAAACCTATGTATTGATATCTCACTGTTAGTGTGTCAAGTGGGTGTAAAGCGGCATAAACACAGCAGTGAAAAGCAGCTAAACCCCATTATAAAAATAAATTACTTTGAAAAACCCGTGAAACAAAGACAGTGAAAGAGAGTGAAATTCTTACACAATGCGTTCAGGGGCTGTGATGCAACCTGGATTGACCATATCTAGACCCACAGCTGGATGAGACCTAAGGGTGGACACTGTTGTGGCTGAGAGGTTTGGTGAGGTTGGGTGAGCAAACGCAGACCCTTTAAAGTAATACTGCGTGGTACCCATCGCATGGGTCCCAAATCTCCAGGTTCAAGGGCATCTTCCTACATCGAAAACATGCATGAGATACCCAGAAGATGGTACACCGTGTGATGGGGAAAGGTTTCTAAAACGCAACTCATTTCTCATTTGCTTGTGCCCGGGTTCGCCATTCCAGCCACTTTACTAGCAATCTCCCTCCTTGGAGCATCAGCACCTTTAACCTCCTGTTCCGTACAGGTTGCAATTTGTACTAAGGATGAACGGGAAGACGTGGAACCAATGAAAGACTAGCTCTTGGTGTTGGGACAGGCACAGGTCACTCTATTTTCCCATCAGGAAGAAGAATTAACCACAGGCTCAGCCTGCCCCCCGGAACCAGAACAGGGGCTGAAGCCATCCTGCGCTTTTGCGGCCAGCTCCCTAAAAAGCGAGTTGTAAAATCGAGGTTCAGGGCACTGCAATTCACAAACCTGCAGAGTTATAAATGATAACTCTCATCCACAAATATATTGAGGGAAGGCAAAGAAGAGGATTTGAAATCAAGGCAGAATTGCAGGAAACAGATTTCAGGAGGTAGATTCGAATCGCATTTAAAGCACATGAAAAGCGGCAAAACGTTGACAATGATGCCCTTGGCCAAAAAGGGCGTATGCGTTTTTTCCTGAATATATTCAGGAAAAAACGCATACGCACTTTTTGGCCAACCAAGCAACCTGGAAAGGCAAATCAGCGCTACAAAGATGTCTCGCTTCCCATTGGTCAAAAGGGCCATGCTGAAAAAAGTGTCAAAACCAGAAATGCAGGACAGGCCATGGAGAAATGGGAGCCTTGCTACACTGATGGGCGGGATGTAAATTGTCAACAGCCACTCTGGAGAAGTGTACGGTGAGTCCTGAAACGTCTAAAAAGCAAAGCTTAGAGAGCATAGGGCACTTCCACTCATGGGGGTATAAATTGGGAAAATGAAAAATCAGCAAGACACAAGCACCCCAAAGTTTAGGGCTGCTCTGTTGACAAGGACCTCCACTTCATTCCACCTTCAATATCCCAGGAAAGAGAAAAATGGATAAAGAAGTTGTGGTCCTTATGTACAATGGAATATCACTCAGCCGTGAAATCAATGTCATAAGGCTAGTAGCAGCATGATGAGTGGATTTAGGTACGACGACTCTAAGTGAAATAAGTCACACAGAAAAGGACACTTCTCATAAGGTATCACTGATAGAGGGAATGTAAAAACCGTTACACTTGAACTGAATTACAAAACAGAACAGAGTCACACATGCAGAAAACACACTATGGCTGCTTAACGGGAAAGGTGAGGTGGGGTGATACATAAAACAAGGGTTTCAAATTAGCTCAGATACCGTTCCATAAACCCAATATGTAATAGACAAGACCTACTCCTTGCTCAGAGAACTGGACTCAACACGCCCTATTCACCGCACAAGAATATATCTGACTAGTAATAATCTTAAAACCTATGTATTGATATCTCTCTGTTAGTGTGTCAAGTGGGTAAAAAGCGGCATAAACACAGCAGTGAAAAGCAGCTAAACCCCATTATAAAAATAAATTACTTTGAAAAACCCATGAAACAAAGACAGTGAAAGAGAGAGGAATTCTTACACAATGCGTTCAGAGGCTGTGATGCAACCTGGATTGACCATATCTAGACCCACAGCTGGATGAGAAATAAGGGTGGACACTGTTGCGGCTGAGAGGTTTGGTGAGGTTGGGTGAGCAAACGCAGACCCTTTAAAGTATTACTGCGTGGTACCCATCGCATGGGTCCCAAATCTCCAGGTTCAAGGGCATCTTCCTACATCGAAAACATGCATGAGATACCCAGAAGTTGGTACACCGTGTGATGGGGAAAGGTTTCTAAAACGCACCTCATTTCTCATCTGCTTGTGCCCGGGTTCGCCATTCCAGCCACTTTACTAGCAATCTCCCTCCTTGGAGCTTCAGCACCTTTAACCTCCTGTTCCGTACAGGTTGCAATTTGTACTGAGGATGAACGTGAAGACGTGGAACCAATGAAAGACTAGCTCTTGGTGTTGGGACAGGCACAGGTCACTCTATTTTCCCATCAGGAAGAAGAATTAACCACAGGCTCAGCCTGCCCCCCGGAACCAGAACAGGGCCTGAAGCCATCCTGCGCTTTTGCGGCCAGCTCCCTAAAAAGCGAGTTGTAAAATGGAGGTTCAGGGCACTGCAATTCACAAACCTGCAGAGTTATAAATGATAACTCTCATCCACAAATATATTGAGGGAAGGCAAAGAAGAGGATTTGAAATCAAGGCAGAATTGCAGGAAACAGATTTCAGGAGGTAGATTCGAATCGCCTTTAAAGCACATGAAAAGCGGCAAAACGTTGACAATGATGCCCTTGGCCAAAAAGGGCGTATGCGTTTTTTCCTGAATATATTCAGGAAAAAACGCATACGCCCTTTTTGGCCAACCAAGCAACCTGGAAAGGCAAATCAGCACTACAAAGATGTCTCGCTTCCCATCGGTCAAAAGGGCCATGCTGAAAAAAGTGTCAAAACCAGAAATGCAGGACAGGCCATGGAGAAATGGGAGCCTTGCTACACTGATGGGCGGGATGTAAATTGTCAACAGCCACTCTGGAGAAGTGTACGGTGAGTCCTGAAACGTCTAAAAAGCAAAGCTTAGAGAGCATAGGGCACTTCCACTCATGGGGGTATAAATTGGGAAAATGAAAAATCAGCAAGACACAAGCACCCCAAAGTTTAGGGCTGCTCTGTTGACAAGGACCTCCACTTCATTCCACCTTCAATATCCCAGGAAAGAGAAAAATGGATAAAGAAGTTGTGGTCCTTATGTACAATGGAATATCACTCAGCCATGAAATCAATGTCATAAGGCTAGTAGCAGCATGATGAGTGGATTTAGGTACGACGACTCTAAGTGAAATAAGTCACACAGCAAAGGACACTTCTCATAAGGTATCACTTATAGAGGGAATGTAAAAACCGTTACACTTGAACTGAATTACAAAACAGAACAGAGTCACACATGCAGAAAACACACTATGGCTGCTTAACGGGAAAGGTGAGGTGGGGTGATACATAAAACAAGGGTTTCAAATTAGCTCAGATACCGTTCCATAAACCCAATATGTAATAGGCAAAACCTACTCCTTGCTCAGAGAACTGGACTCAACACGCCCTATTCACCGCACAAGAATATATCTGACTAGTAATAATCTTAAAACCTATGTATTGATATCTCTCTGTTAGTGTGTCAAGTGGGTAAAAAGCGGCATAAACACAGCAGTGAAAAGCAGCTAAACCCCATTATAAAAATAAATTACTTTGAAAAACCCGTGAAACAAAGACAGTGAAAGAGAGCGAAATTCTTACACAATGCGTTCAGGGGCTGTGATGCAACCTGGATTGACCATATCTAGACCCACAGCTGGATGAGACCTAAGGGTGGACACTGTTGCGGCTGAGAGGTTTGGTGAGGTTGGGTGAGCAAACGCAGACCCTTTAAAGTAATACTGCGTGGTACCCATCGCATGGGTCCCAAATCTCCAGGTTCAAGGGCATCTTCCTACATCGAAAACATGCATGAGATACCCAGAAGATGGTACACCGTGTGATGGGGAAAGGTTTCTAAAACGCAACTCATTTCTCATTTGCTTGTGCCCGGGTTCGCCATTCCAGCCACTTTACTAGCAATCTCCCTCCTTGGAGCATCAGCACCTTTAACCTCCTGTTCCATACAGGTTGCAATTTGTACTGAGGATGAACGGGAAGACGTGGAACCAATGAAAGACTAGCTCTTGGTGTTGGGACAGGCACAGGTCACTCTATTTTCCCATCAGGAAGAAGAATTAACCACAGGCTCAGCCTGCCCCCCGGAACCAGAACAGGGGCTGAAGCCATCCTGCGCTTTTGCGGCCAGCTCCCTAAAAAGCGAGTTGTAAAATGTAGGTTCAGGGCACTGCAATTCACAAACCTGCAGAGTTATAAATGATAACTCTCATCCACAAATATATTGAGGGAAGGCAAAGAAGAGGATTTGAAATCAAGGCAGAATTGCAGGAAACAGATTTCAGGAGGTAGATTCGAATCGCCTTTAAAGCACATGAAAAGCGGCAAAACGTTGACAATGATGCCCTTGGCCAGAAAGGGCGTATGCGTTTTTTCCTGAATATATTCAGGAAAAAACGCATACGCCCTTTTTGGCCAACCAAGCAACCTGGAAAGGCAAATCAGCGCTACAAAGAAGTCTCGCTTCCCATCGGTCAAAAGGGCCATGCTGAAAAAAGTGTCAAAACCAGAAATGCAGGACAGGCCATGGAGAAATGGGAGCCTTGCTACACTGATGGGCGGGATGTAAATTGTCAACAGCCACTCTGGAGAAGTGTACGGTGAGTCCTGAAACGTCTAAAAAGCAAAGCTTAGAGAGCATAGGGCACTTCCACTCATGGGGGTATAAATTGGGAAAATGAAAAATCAGCAAGACACAAGCACCCCAAAGTTTAGGGCTGCTCTGCTGACAAGGACCTCCACTTCATTCCACCTTCAATATCCCAGGAAAGAGAAAAATGGATAAAGAAGTTGTGGTCCTTATGTACAATGGAATATCACTCAGCCATGAAATCAATGTCATAAGGATAGTAGCAGCATGATGAGTGGATTTAGGTACGACGATTCTAAGTGAAATAAGTCACACAGAAAAGGACACTTCTCATAAGGTATCACTGATAGAGGGAATGTAAAAACCGTTACACTTGAACTGAATTACAAAACAGAACAGAGTCACACATGCAGAAAACACACTATGGCTGCTTAACGGGAAAGGTGAGGTGGGGTGATACATAAAACAAGGGTTTCAAATTAGCTCAGATACCGTTCCATAAAACCAATATGTAATAGACAAGACCTACTCCTTGCTCAGAGAACTGGACTCAACACGCCCTATTCACCGCACAAGAATATATCTGACTAGTAATAATCTTAAAACCTATGTATTGATATCTCTCTGTTAGTGTGTCAAGTGGGTGTAAAGCGGCATAAACACAGCAGTGAAAAGCAGCTAAACCCCATTATAAAAATAAATTACTTTGAAAAACCCGTGAAACAAAGACAGTGAAAGAGAGTGAAATTCTTACACAATGCGTTCAGGGGCTGTGATGCAACCTGGATTGACCATATCTAGACCCACAGCTGGATGAGACCTAAGGGTGGACACTGTTGCGGCTGAGAGGTTTGGTGAGGTTGGGTGAGCAAACGCAGACCCTTTAAAGTAATACTGCGTGGTACCCATCGCATGGGTCCCAAATCTCCAGGTTCAAGGGCATCTTCCTACATCGAAAACATGCATGAGATACCCAGAAGATGGTACACTGTGTGATGGGGAAAGGTTTCTAAAACGCACCTCATTTCTCATCTGCTTGTGCCCGGGTTCGCCATTCCAGCCACTTTACTAGCAATCTCCCTCCTTGGAGCATCAGCACCTTTAACCTCCTGTTCCGTACAGGTTGCAATTTGTACTGAGGATGAACGGGAAGACGTGGAACCAATGAAAGACTAGCTCTTGGTGTTGGGACAGGCACAGGTCACTCTATTTTCCCATCAGGAAGAAGAATTAACCACAGGCTCAGCCTGCCCCCCGGAACCAGAACAGGGCCTGAAGCCATCCTGCGCTTTTGCGGCCAGCTCCCTAAAAAGCGAGTTGTAAAATGGAGGTTCAGGGCACTGCAATTCACAAACCTGCAGACTTATAAATGATAACTCTCATCCACAAATATATTGAGGGAAGGCAAAGAAGAGGATTTGAAATCAAGGCAGAATTGCAGGAAACAGATTTCAGGAGGTAGATTCGAATCGCCTTTAAAGCACATGAAAAGCGGCAAAACGTTGACAATGATGCCCTTGGCCAAAAAGGGCGTATGCGTTTTTTCCTGAATATATTCAGGAAAAAACGCATACGCCCTTTGTGGCCAACCAAGCAACCTGGAAAGGCAAATCAGCGCTACAAAGATGTCTCGCTTCCCATCGGTCAAAAGGGCCATGCTGAAAAAAGTGTCAAAACCAGAAATGCAGGACAGGCCATGGAGAAATGGGAGCCTTGCTACACTGATGGGCGGGATGTAAATTGTCAACAGCCACTCTGGAGAAGTGTACGGTGAGTCCTGAAACGTCTAAAAAGCAAAGCTTAGAGAGCATAGGGCACTTCCACTCATGGGGGTATAAATTGGGAAAATGAAAAATCAGCAAGACACAAGCACCCCAAAGTTTAGGGCTGCTCTGTTGACAAGGACCTCCACTTCATTCCACCTTCAATATCCCAGGAAATAGAAAAATGGATAAAGAAGTTGTGGTCCTTATGTACAATGGAATATCACTCAGCCATGAAATCAATGTCCTAAGGCTAGTAGCAGCATGATGAGTGGATTTAGGTACGACGATTCTAAGTGAAATAAGTCACACAGAAAAGGACACTTCTCATAAGGTATCACTGATAGAGGGAATGTAAAAACCGTTACACTTGAACTGAATTACAAAACAGAACAGAGTCACACATGCAGAAAACACACTATGGCTGCTTAACGGGAAAGGTGAGGTGGGGTGATACATAAAACAAGGGTTTCAAATTAGCTCAGATACCGTTCCATAAAACCAATATGTAATAGACAAGACCTACTCCTTGCTCAGAGAACTGGACTCAACATGCCCTATTCACCGCACAAGAATATATCTGACTAGTAATAATCTTAAAACCTATGTATTGATATCTCTCTGTTAGTGTGTCAAGTGGGTGTAAAGCGGCATAAACACAGCAGTGAAAAGCAGCTAAACCCCATTATAAAAATAAATTACTTTGAAAAACCCGTGAAACAAAGACAGTGAAAGAGAGCGAAATTCTTACACAATGCGTTCAGGGGCTGTGATGCAACCTGGATTGACCATATCTAGAACCACAGCTGGATGAGACCTAAGGGTGGACACTGTTGCGGCTGAGAGGTTTGGTGAGGTTGGGTGAGCAAACGCAGACCCTTTAAAGTAATACTGCGTGGTACCCATCGCATGGGTCCCAAATCTCCAGGTTCAAGGGCATCTTCCTACATCGAAAACATGCATGAGAAACCCAGAAGATGGTACACCGTGTGATGGGGAAAGGTTTCTAAAACGCACCTCATTTCTCATCTCCTTGTGCCCGGGTTCGCTATTCCAGCCGCTTTACTAGCAATCTCCCTCCTTGGAGCATCAGCACCTTTAACCTCCTGTTCCGTACAGGTTGCAATTTGTCCTGAGGATGAACGGGAAGACGTGGAACCAATGAGAGACTAGCTCTTGGTGTTGGGACAGGCACAGGTTACTCTATTTTCCCATCAGGAAGAAGAATTAACCACAGGCTCAGCCTGCCCCCCGGAACCAGAACAGGGCCTGAAGCCATCCTGCGCTTTTGCGGCCAGCTCCCTAAAAAGCGAGTTGTAAAATGGAGGTTCAGGGCACTGCAATTCACAAACCTGCAGAGTTATAAATGATAACTCTCATCCACAAATATATTGAGGGAAGGCAAAGAAGAGGATTTGAAATCAAGGCAGAATTGCAGGAAACAGATTTCAGGAGGTAGATTCGAATCGCCTTTAAAGCACATGAAAAGCGGCAAAACGTTGACAATGATGCCCTTGGCCAAAAAGGGCGTATGCGTTTTTTCCTGAATATATTCAGGAAAAAACGCATACGCCCTTTTTGGCCAACCAAGCAACCTGGAAAGGCAAATCAGCGCTACAAAGAAGTCTCGCTTCCCATCGGTCAAAAGGGCCATGCTGAAAAAAGTGTCAAAACCAGAAATGCAGGACAGGCCATGGAGAAATGGGAGCCTTGCTACACTGATGGGCGGGATGTAAATTGTCAACAGTCACTCTGGAGAAGTGTACGGTGAGTCCTGAAACGTCTAAAAAGCAAAGCTTAGAGAGCATAGGGCACTTCCACTCATGGGGGTATAAATTGGGAAAATTAAAAATCAGCAAGACACATGCACCCCAAAGTTTAGGGCTGCTCTGCTGACAAGGACCTCCACTTCATTCCACCTTCAATATCCCAGGAAAGAGAAAAATGGATAAAGAAGTTGTGGTCCTTATGTACAATGGAATATCACTCAGCCATGAAATCAATGTCATAAGGATAGTAGCAGCATGATGAGTGGATTTAGGTACGACGATTCTAAGTGAAATAAGTCACAAAGAAAAGGACACTTCTCATAAGGTATCACTGATAGAGGGAATGTAAAAACCGTTACACTTGAACTGAATTACAAAACAGAACAGAGTCACACATGCAGAAAACACACTATGGCTGCTTAACGGGAAAGGTGAGGTGGGGTGATACATAAAACAAGGGTTTCAAATTAGCTCAGATACCGTTCCATAAAACCAATATGTAATAGACAAGACCTACTCCTTGCTCAGAGAACTGGACTCAACACGCCCTATTCACCGCACAAGAATATATCTGACTACTAATAATCTTAAAACCTATGTATTGATATCTCACTGTTAGTGTGTCAAGTGGGTGTAAAGCGGCATAAACACAGCAGTGAAAAGCAGCTAAACCCCATTATAAAAATAAATTACTTTGAAAAACCCGTGAAACAAAGACAGTGAAAGAGAGTGAAATTCTTACACAATGCGTTCAGGGGCTGTGATGCAACCTGGATTGACCATATCTAGACCCACAGCTGGATGAGACCTAAGGGTGGACACTGTTGTGGCTGAGAGGTTTGGTGAGGTTGGGTGAGCAAACGCAGACCCTTTAAAGTAATACTGCGTGGTACCCATCGCATGGGTCCCAAATCTCCAGGTTCAAGGGCATCTTCCTACATCGAAAACATGCATGAGATACCCAGAAGATGGTACACCGTGTGATGGGGAAAGGTTTCTAAAACGCAACTCATTTCTCATTTGCTTGTGCCCGGGTTCGCCATTCCAGCCACTTTACTAGCAATCTCCCTCCTTGGAGCATCAGCACCTTTAACCTCCTGTTCCGTACAGGTTGCAATTTGTACTAAGGATGAACGGGAAGACGTGGAACCAATGAAAGACTAGCTCTTGGTGTTGGGACAGGCACAGGTCACTCTATTTTCCCATCAAGAAGAAGAATTAACCACAGGCTCAGCCTGCCCCCCGGAACCAGAACAGGGGCTGAAGCCATCCTGCGCTTTTGCGGCCAGCTCCCTAAAAAGCGAGTTGTAAAATCGAGGTTCAGGGCACTGCAATTCACAAACCTGCAGAGTTATAAATGATAACTCTCATCCACAAATATATTGAGGGAAGGCAAAGAAGAGGATTTGAAATCAAGGCAGAATTGCAGGAAACAGATTTCAGGAGGTAGATTCGAATCGCATTTAAAGCACATGAAAAGCGGCAAAACGTTGACAATGATGCCCTTGGCCAAAAAGGGCGTATGCGTTTTTTCCTGAATATATTCAGGAAAAAACGCATACGCACTTTTTGGCCAACCAAGCAACCTGGAAAGGCAAATCAGCGCTACAAAGATGTCTCGCTTCCCATTGGTCAAAAGGGCCATGCTGAAAAAAGTGTCAAAACCAGAAATGCAGGACAGGCCATGGAGAAATGGGAGCCTTGCTACACTGATGGGCGGGATGTAAATTGTCAACAGCCACTCTGGAGAAGTGTACGGTGAGTCCTGAAACGTCTAAAAAGCAAAGCTTAGAGAGCATAGGGCACTTCCACTCATGGGGGTATAAATTGGGAAAATGAAAAATCAGCAAGACACAAGCACCCCAAAGTTTAGGGCTGCTCTGTTGACAAGGACCTCCACTTCATTCCACCTTCAATATCCCAGGAAAGAGAAAAATGGATAAAGAAGTTGTGGTCCTTATGTACAATGGAATATCCCTCAGCCGTGAAATCAATGTCATAAGGCTAGTAGCAGCATGATGAGTGGATTTAGGTACGACGACTCTAAGTGAAATAAGTCACACAGAAAAGGACACTTCTCATAAGGTATCACTGATAGAGGGAATGTAAAAACCGTTACACTTGAACTGAATTACAAAACAGAACAGAGTCACACATGCAGAAAACACACTATGGCTGCTTAACGGGAAAGGTGAGGTGGGGTGATACATAAAACAAGGGTTTCAAATTAGCTCAGATACCGTTCCATAAACCCAATATGTAATAGACAAGACCTACTCCTTGCTCAGAGAACTGGACTCAACACGCCCTATTCACCGCACAAGAATATATCTGACTAGTAATAATCTTAAAACCTATGTATTGATATCTCTCTGTTAGTGTGTCAAGTGGGTAAAAAGCGGCATAAACACAGCAGTGAAAAGCAGCTAAACCCCATTATAAAAATAAATTACTTTGAAAAACCCATGAAACAAAGACAGTGAAAGAGAGAGGAATTCTTACACAATGCGTTCAGAGGCTGTGATGCAACCTGGATTGACCATATCTAGACCCACAGCTGGATGAGAAATAAGGGTGGACACTGTTGCGGCTGAGAGGTTTGGTGAGGTTGGGTGAGCAAACGCAGACCCTTTAAAGTATTACTGCGTGGTACCCATCGCATGGGTCCCAAATCTCCAGGTTCAAGGGCATCTTCCTACATCGAAAACATGCATGAGATACCCAGAAGTTGGTACACCGTGTGATGGGGAAAGGTTTCTAAAACGCACCTCATTTCTCATCTGCTTGTGCCCGGGTTCGCCATTCCAGCCACTTTACTAGCAATCTCCCTCCTTGGAGCTTCAGCACCTTTAACCTCCTGTTCCGTACAGGTTGCAATTTGTACTGAGGATGAACGTGAAGACGTGGAACCAATGAAAGACTAGCTCTTGGTGTTGGGACAGGCACAGGTCACTCTATTTTCCCATCAGGAAGAAGAATTAACCACAGGCTCAGCCTGCCCCCCGGAACCAGAACAGGGCCTGAAGCCATCCTGCGCTTTTGCGGCCAGCTCCCTAAAAAGCGAGTTGTAAAATGGAGGTTCAGGGCACTGCAATTCACAAACCTGCAGAGTTATAAATGATAACTCTCATCCACAAATATATTGAGGGAAGGCAAAGAAGAGGATTTGAAATCAAGGCAGAATTGCAGGAAACAGATTTCAGGAGGTAGATTCGAATCGCCTTTAAAGCACATGAAAAGCGGCAAAACGTTGACAATGATGCCCTTGGCCAAAAAGGGCGTATGCGTTTTTTCCTGAATATATTCAGGAAAAAACGCATACGCCCTTTTTGGCCAACCAAGCAACCTGGAAAGGCAAATCAGCGCTACAAAGATGTCTCGCTTCCCATCGGTCAAAAGGGCCATGCTGAAAAAAGTGTCAAAACCAGAAATGCAGGACAGGCCATGGAGAAATGGGAGCCTTGCTACACTGATGGGCGGGATGTAAATTGTCAACAGCCACTCTGGAGAAGTGTACGGTGAGTCCTGAAACGTCTAAAAAGCAAAGCTTAGAGAGCATAGGGCACTTCCACTCATGGGGGTATAAATTGGGAAAATGAAAAATCAGCAAGACACAAGCACCCCAAAGTTTAGGGCTGCTCTGTTGACAAGGACCTCCACTTCATTCCACCTTCAATATCCCAGGAAAGAGAAAAATGGATAAAGAAGTTGTGGTCCTTATGTACAATGGAATATCACTCAGCCATGAAATCAATGTCATAAGGCTAGTAGCAGCATGATGAGTGGATTTAGGTACGACGACTCTAAGTGAAATAAGTCACACAGCAAAGGACACTTCTCATAAGGTATCACTTATAGAGGGAATGTAAAAACCGTTACACTTGAACTGAATTACAAAACAGAACAGAGTCACACATGCAGAAAACACACTATGGCTGCTTAACGGGAAAGGTGAGGTGGGGTGATACATAAAACAAGGGTTTCAAATTAGCTCAGATACCGTTCCATAAACCCAATATGTAATAGGCAAGACCTACTCCTTGCTCAGAGAACTGGACTCAACACGCCCTATTCACCGCACAAGAATATATCTGACTAGTAATAATCTTAAAACCTATGTATTGATATCTCTCTGTTAGTGTGTCAAGTGGGTAAAAAGCGGCATAAACACAGCAGTGAAAAGCAGCTAAACCCCATTATAAAAATAAATTACTTTGAAAAACCCGTGAAACAAAGACAGTGAAAGAGAGCGAAATTCTTACACAATGCGTTCAGGGGCTGTGATGCAACCTGGATTGACCATATCTAGACCCACAGCTGGATGAGACCTAAGGGTGGACACTGTTGCGGCTGAGAGGTTTGGTGAGGTTGGGTGAGCAAACGCAGACCCTTTAAAGTAATACTGCGTGGTACCCATCGCATGGGTCCCAAATCTCCAGGTTCAAGGGCATCTTCCTACATCGAAAACATGCATGAGATACCCAGAAGATGGTACACCGTGTGATGGGGAAAGGTTTCTAAAACGCAACTCATTTCTCATTTGCTTGTGCCCGGGTTCGCCATTCCAGCCACTTTACTAGCAATCTCCCTCCTTGGAGCATCAGCACCTTTAACCTCCTGTTCCATACAGGTTGCAATTTGTACTGAGGATGAACGGGAAGACGTGGAACCAATGAAAGACTAGCTCTTGGTGTTGGGACAGGCACAGGTCACTCTATTTTCCCATCAGGAAGAAGAATTAACCACAGGCTCAGCCTGCCCCCCGGAACCAGAACAGGGGCTGAAGCCATCCTGCGCTTTTGCGGCCAGCTCCCTAAAAAGCGAGTTGTAAAATGTAGGTTCAGGGCACTGCAATTCACAAACCTGCAGAGTTATAAATGATAACTCTCATCCACAAATATATTGAGGGAAGGCAAAGAAGAGGATTTGAAATCAAGGCAGAATTGCAGGAAACAGATTTCAGGAGGTAGATTCGAATCGCCTTTAAAGCACATGAAAAGCGGCAAAACGTTGACAATGATGCCCTTGGCCAGAAAGGGCGTATGCGTTTTTTCCTGAATATATTCAGGAAAAAACGCATACGCCCTTTTTGGCCAACCAAGCAACCTGGAAAGGCAAATCAGCGCTACAAAGAAGTCTCGCTTCCCATCGGTCAAAAGGGCCATGCTGAAAAAAGTGTCAAAACCAGAAATGCAGGACAGGCCATGGAGAAATGGGAGCCTTGCTACACTGATGGGCGGGATGTAAATTGTCAACAGCCACTCTGGAGAAGTGTACGGTGAGTCCTGAAACGTCTAAAAAGCAAAGCTTAGAGAGCATAGGGCACTTCCACTCATGGGGGTATAAATTGGGAAAATGAAAAATCAGCAAGACACAAGCACCCCAAAGTTTAGGGCTGCTCTGCTGACAAGGACCTCCACTTCATTCCACCTTCAATATCCCAGGAAAGAGAAAAATGGATAAAGAAGTTGTGGTCCTTATGTACAATGGAATATCACTCAGCCATGAAATCAATGTCATAAGGATAGTAGCAGCATGATGAGTGGATTTAGGTACGACGATTCTAAGTGAAATAAGTCACACAGAAAAGGACACTTCTCATAAGGTATCACTGATAGAGGGAATGTAAAAACCGTTACACTTGAACTGAATTACAAAACAGAACAGAGTCACACATGCAGAAAACACACTATGGCTGCTTAACGGGAAAGGTGAGGTGGGGTGATACATAAAACAAGGGTTTCAAATTAGCTCAGATACCGTTCCATAAAACCAATATGTAATAGACAAGACCTACTCCTTGCTCAGAGAACTGGACTCAACACGCCCTATTCACCGCACAAGAATATATCTGACTAGTAATAATCTTAAAACCTATGTATTGATATCTCTCTGTTAGTGTGTCAAGTGGGTGTAAAGCGGCATAAACACAGCAGTGAAAAGCAGCTAAACCCCATTATAAAAATAAATTACTTTGAAAAACCCGTGAAACAAAGACAGTGAAAGAGAGTGAAATTCTTACACAATGCGTTCAGGGGCTGTGATGCAACCTGGATTGACCATATCTAGACCCACAGCTGGATGAGACCTAAGGGTGGACACTGTTGCGGCTGAGAGGTTTGGTGAGGTTGGGTGAGCAAACGCAGACCCTTTAAAGTAATACTGCGTGGTACCCATCGCATGGGTCCCAAATCTCCAGGTTCAAGGGCATCTTCCTACATCGAAAACATGCATGAGATACCCAGAAGATGGTACACTGTGTGATGGGGAAAGGTTTCTAAAACGCACCTCATTTCTCATCTGCTTGTGCCCGGGTTCGCCATTCCAGCCACTTTACTAGCAATCTCCCTCCTTGGAGCATCAGCACCTTTAACCTCCTGTTCCGTACAGGTTGCAATTTGTACTGAGGATGAACGGGAAGACGTGGAACCAATGAAAGACTAGCTCTTGGTGTTGGGACAGGCACAGGTCACTCTATTTTCCCATCAGGAAGAAGAATTAACCACAGGCTCAGCCTGCCCCCCGGAACCAGAACAGGGCCTGAAGCCATCCTGCGCTTTTGCGGCCAGCTCCCTAAAAAGCGAGTTGTAAAATGGAGGTTCAGGGCACTGCAATTCACAAACCTGCAGACTTATAAATGATAACTCTCATCCACAAATATATTGAGGGAAGGCAAAGAAGAGGATTTGAAATCAAGGCAGAATTGCAGGAAACAGATTTCAGGAGGTAGATTCGAATCGCCTTTAAAGCACATGAAAAGCGGCAAAACGTTGACAATGATGCCCTTGGCCAAAAAGGGCGTATGCGTTTTTTCCTGAATATATTCAGGAAAAAACGCATACGCCCTTTGTGGCCAACCAAGCAACCTGGAAAGGCAAATCAGCGCTACAAAGATGTCTCGCTTCCCATCGGTCAAAAGGGCCATGCTGAAAAAAGTGTCAAAACCAGAAATGCAGGACAGGCCATGGAGAAATGGGAGCCTTGCTACACTGATGGGCGGGATGTAAATTGTCAACAGCCACTCTGGAGAAGTGTACGGTGAGTCCTGAAACGTCTAAAAAGCAAAGCTTAGAGAGCATAGGGCACTTCCACTCATGGGGGTATAAATTGGGAAAATGAAAAATCAGCAAGACACAAGCACCCCAAAGTTTAGGGCTGCTCTGTTGACAAGGACCTCCACTTCATTCCACCTTCAATATCCCAGGAAATAGAAAAATGGATAAAGAAGTTGTGGTCCTTATGTACAATGGAATATCACTCAGCCATGAAATCAATGTCCTAAGGCTAGTAGCAGCATGATGAGTGGATTTAGGTACGACGATTCTAAGTGAAATAAGTCACACAGAAAAGGACACTTCTCATAAGGTATCACTGATAGAGGGAATGTAAAAACCGTTACACTTGAACTGAATTACAAAACAGAACAGAGTCACACATGCAGAAAACACACTATGGCTGCTTAACGGGAAAGGTGAGGTGGGGTGATACATAAAACAAGGGTTTCAAATTAGCTCAGATACCGTTCCATAAAACCAATATGTAATAGACAAGACCTACTCCTTGCTCAGAGAACTGGACTCAACATGCCCTATTCACCGCACAAGAATATATCTGACTAGTAATAATCTTAAAACCTATGTATAGATATCTCTCTGTTAGTGTGTCAAGTGGGTGTAAAGCGGCATAAACACAGCAGTGAAAAGCAGCTAAACCCCATTATAAAAATAAATTACTTTGAAAACCCGTGAAACAAAGACAGTGAAAGAGAGCGAAATTCTTACACAATGCGTTCAGGGGCTGTGATGCAACCTGGATTGACCATATCTAGACCCACAGCTGGATGAGACCTAAGGGTGGACACTGTTGCGGCTGAGAGGTTTGGTGAGGTTGGGTGAGCAAACGCAGACCCTTTAAAGTAATATTGCGTGGTACCCATCGCATGGGTCCCAAATCTCCAGGTTCAAGGGCATCTTCCTACATCGAAAACATGCATGAGATACCCAGAAGATGGTACACCGTGTGATGGGGAAAGGTTTCTAAAACGCACCTCATTTCTCATCTGCTTGTGCCCGGGTTCGCCATTCCAGCCACTTTACTAGCAATCTCCCTCCTTGGAGCATCAGCACCTTTAACCTCCTGTTCCGTACAGGTTGCAATTTGTACTGAGGATGAACGGGAAGACGTGGAACCAATGAAAGACTAGCTCTTGGTGTTGGGACAGGCACAGGTCACTCTATTTTCCCATCAGGAAGAAGAATTAACCACAGGCTCAGCCTGCCCCCCGGAACCAGAACAGGGCCTGAAGCCATCCTGCGCTTTTGCGGCCAGCTCCCTAAAAAGCGAGTTGTAAAATGGAGGTTCAGGGCACTGCAATTCACAAACCTGCAGAGTTATAAATGATAACTCTCATCCACAAATATATTGAGGGAAGGCAAAGAAGAGGATTTGAAATCAAGGCAGAATTGCAGGAAACAGATTTCAGGAGGTAGATTCGAATCGCCTTTAAAGCACATGAAAAGCGGCAAAACGTTGACAATGATGCCCTTGGCCAAAAAGGGCGTATGCGTTTTTTCCTGAATATATTCAGGAAAAAACGCATACGCCCTTTTTGGCCAACCAAGCAACCTGGAAAGGCAAATCAGCGCTACAAAGAAGTCTCGCTTCCCATCGGTTAAAAGGGCCATGCTGAAAAAAGTGTCAAAACCAGAAATGCAGGACAGGCCATGGAGAAATGGGAGCCTTGCTACACTGATGGGCGGGATGTAAATTGTCAACAGCCACTCTGGAGAAGTGTACGGTGAGTCCTGAAACGTCTAAAAAGCAAAGCTTAGAGAGCATAGGGCACTTCCACTCATGGGGGTATAAATTGGGAAAATGAAAAATCAGCAAGACACAAGCACCCCAAAGTTTAGGGCTGCTCTGTTGACAAGGACCTCCACTTCATTCCACCTTCAATATCCCAGGAAATAGAAAAATGGATAATGAAGTTGTGGTCCTTATGTACAATGGAATATCACTCAGCCATGAAATCAATGTCATAAGGCTAGTAGCAGCATGATGAGTGGATTTAGGTACGACGATTCTAAGTGAAATAAGTCACACAGAAAAGGACACTTCTCATAAGGTATCACTGATAGAGGGAATGTAAAAACCGTTACACTTGAACTGAATTACAAAACAGAACAGAGTCACACATGCAGAAAACACACTATGGCTGCTTAACGGGAAAGGTGAGGTGGGGTGATACATAAAACAAGGGTTTCAAATTAGCTCAGATACCGTTCCATAAACCCAATATGTAATAGACAAGACCTACTCCTTGCTCAGAGAACTGGACTCAACACGCCCTATTCACCGCACAAGAATATATCTGACTAGTAATAATCTTAAAACCTATGTATTGATATCTCTCTGTTAGTGTGTCAAGTGGGTGTAAAGCGGCATAAACACAGAAGTGAAAAGCAGCTAAACCCCATTATAAAAATAAATTACTTTGAAAAACCCATGAAACAAAGACAGTGAAAGAGAGCGAAATTCTTACACAATGCGTTCAGGGGCTGTGATGCAACCTGGATTGACCATATCTAGACCCACAGCTGGATGAGACCTAAGGGTGGACACTGTTGCGGCTGAGAGGTTTGGTGAGGTTGGGTGAGCAAACGCAGACCCTTTAAAGTAATACTGCGTGGTACCCATCGCATGGGTCCCAAATCTCCAGGTTCAAGGGCATCTTCCTACATCGAAAACATGCATGAGATACCCAGAAGATGGTACACCGTGTGATGGGGAAAGGTTTCTAAAACGCAACTCATTTCTCATTTGCTTGTGCCCGGGTTCGCCATTCCAGCCACTTTACTAGCAATCTCCCTCCTTGGAGCATCAGCGCCTTTAACCTCCTGTTCCGTACAGGTTGCAATTTGTACTGAGGATGAACGGGAAGACGTGGAACCAATGAAAGACTAGCTCTTGGTGTTGGGACAGGCACAGGTCACTCTATTTTCCCATCAGGAAGAAGAATTAACCACAGGCTCAGCCTGCCCCCCGGAACCAGAACAGGGGCTGAAGCCATCCTGCGCTTTTGCGGCCAGCTCCCTAAAAAGCGAGTTGTAAAATGTAGGTTCAGGGCACTGCAATTCACAAACCTGCAGAGTTATAAATGATAACTCTCATCCACAAATATATTGAGGGAAGGCAAAGAAGAGGATTTGAAATCAAGGCAGAATTGCAGGAAACAGATTTCAGGAGGTAGATTCGAATCGCCTTTAAAGCACATGAAAAGCGGCAAAACGTTGACAATGATGCCCTTGGCCAGAAAGGGCGTATGCGTTTTTTCCTGAATATATTCAGGAAAAAACGCATACGCCCTTTTTGGCCAACCAAGCAACCTGGAAAGGCAAATCAGCGCTACAAAGAAGTCTCGCTTCCCATCGGTCAAAAGGGCCATGCTGAAAAAAGTGTCAAAACCAGAAATGCAGGACAGGCCATGGAGAAATGGGAGCCTTGCTACACTGATGGGCGGGATGTAAATTGTCAACAGCCACTCTGGAGAAGTGTACGGTGAGTCCTGAAACGTCTAAAAAGCAAAGCTTAGAGAGCATAGGGCACTTCCACTCATGGGGGTATAAATTGGGAAAATGAAAAATCAGCAAGACACAAGCACCCCAAAGTTTAGGGCTGCTCTGCTGACAAGGACCTCCACTTCATTCCACCTTCAATATCCCAGGAAAGAGAAAAATGGATAAAGAAGTTGTGGTCCTTATGTACAATGGAATATCACTCAGCCATGAAATCAATGTCATAAGGATAGTAGCAGCATGATGAGTGGATTTAGGTACGACGATTCTAAGTGAAATAAGTCACACAGAAAAGGACACTTCTCATAAGGTATCACTGATAGAGGGAATGTAAAAACCGTTACACTTGAACTGAATTACAAAACAGAACAGAGTCACACATGCAGAAAACACACTATGGCTGCTTAACGGGAAAGGTGAGGTGGGGTGATACATAAAACAAGGGTTTCAAATTAGCTCAGATACCGTTCCATAAAACCAATATGTAATAGACAAGACCTACTCCTTGCTCAGAGAACTGGACTCAACACGCCCTATTCACCGCACAAGAATATATCTGACTAGTAATAATCTTAAAACCTATGTATTGATATCTCTCTGTTAGTGTGTCAAGTGGGTGTAAAGCGGCATAAACACAGCAGTGAAAAGCAGCTAAACCCCATTATAAAAATAAATTACTTTGAAAAACCCGTGAAACAAAGACAGTGAAAGAGAGCGAAATTCTTACACAATGCGTTCAGGGGCTGTGATGCAACCTGGATTGACCATATCTAGACCCACAGCTGGATGAGACCTAAGGGTGGACACTGTTGCGGCTGAGAGGTTTGGTGAGGTTGGGTGAGCAAACGCAGACCCTTTAAAGTAATACTGCGTGGTACCCATCGCATGGGTCCCAAATCTCCAGGTTCAAGGGCATCTTCCTACATCGAAAACATGCATGAGATACCCAGAAGATGGTACACCGTGTGATGGGGAAAGGTTTCTAAAACGCACCTCATTTCTCATCTGCTTGTGCCCGGGTTCGCCATTCCAGCCACTTTACTAGCAATCTCCCTCCTTGGAGCATCAGCACCTTTAACCTCCTGTTCCGTACAGGTTGCAATTTGTACTGAGGATGAACGGGAAGACGTGGAACCAATGAAAGACTAGCTCTTGGTGTTGGGACAGGCACAGGTCACTCTATTTTCCCATCAGGAAGAAGAATTAACCACAGGCTCAGCCTGCCCCCCGGAACCAGAACAGGGCCTGAAGCCATCCTGCGCTTTTGCGGCCAGCTCCCTAAAAAGCGAGTTGTAAAATGGAGGTTCAGGGCACTGCAATTCACAAACCTGCAGAGTTATAAATGATAACTCTCATCCACAAATATATTGAGGGAAGGCAAAGAAGAGGATTTGAAATCAAGGCAGAATTGCAGGAAACAGATTTCAGGAGGTAGATTCGAATCGCCTTTAAAGCACATGAAAAGCGGCAAAACGTTGACAATGATGCCCTTGGCCAAAAAGGGCGTATGCGTTTTTTCCTGAATATATTCAGGAAAAAACGCATACGCCCTTTTTGGCCAACCAAGCAACCTGGAAAGGCAAATCAGCGCTACAAAGATGTCTCGCTTCCCATTGGTCAAAAGGGCCATGCTGAAAAAAGTGTCAAAACCAGAAATGCAGGACAGGCCATGGAGAAATGGGAGCCTTGCTACACTGATGGGCGGGATGTAAATTGTCAACAGCCACTCTGGAGAAGTGTACGGTGAGTCCTGAAACGTCTAAAAAGCAAAGCTTAGAGAGCATAGGGCCCATCCACTCATGGGGGTATAAATTGGGAAAATGAAAAATCAGCAAGACACAAGCACCCCAAAGTTTAGGGCTGCTCTGTTGACAAGGACCTCCACTTCATTCCACCTTCAATATCCCAGGAAAGAGAAAAATGGATAAAGAAGTTGTGGTCCTTATGTACAATGGAATATCACTCAGCCGTGAAATCAATGTCAAAAGGCTAGTAGCAGCATGATGAGTGGATTTAGGTACGACGACTCTAAGTGAAATAAGTCACACAGCAAAGGACACTTCTCATAAGGTATCACTTATAGAGGGAATGTAAAAACCGTTACACTTGAACTGAATTACAAAACAGAACAGAGTCACACATGCAGAAAACACACTATGGCTGCTTAACGGGAAAGGTGAGGTGGGGTGATACATAAAACAAGGGTTTCAAATTAGCTCAGATACCGTTCCATAAACCCAATATGTAATAGACAAGACCTACTCCTTGCTCAGAGAACTGGACTCAACACGCCCTATTCACCGCACAAGAATATATCTGACTAGTAATAATCTTAAAACCTATGTATTGATATCTCTCTGTTAGTGTGTCAAGTGGGTAAAAAGCGGCATAAACACAGCAGTGAAAAGCAGCTAAACCCCATTATAAAAATAAATTACTTTGAAAAACCCATGAAACAAAGACAGTGAAAGAGAGAGGAATTCTTACACAATGCGTTCAGGGGCTGTGATGCAACCTGGATTGACCATATCTAGACCCACAGCTGGATGAGACATAAGGGTGGACACTGTTGCGGCTGAGAGGTTTGGTGAGGTTGGGTGAGCAAACGCAGACCCTTTAAAGTATTACTGCGTGGTACCCATCGCATGGGTCCCAAATCTCCAGGTTCAAGGGCATCTTCCTACATCGAAAACATGCATGAGATACCCAGAAGATGGTACACCGTGTGATGGGGAAAGGTTTCTAAAACGCACCTCATTTCTCTTCTGCTTGTGCCCGGGTTCGCCATTCCAGCCACTTTACTAGCAATCTCCCTCCTTGGAGCTTCAGCACCTTTAACCTCCTGTTCCGTACAGGTTGCAATTTGTACTGAGGATGAACGGGAAGACGTGGAACCAATGAAAGACTAGCTCTTGGTGTTGGGACAGGCACAGGTCACTCTATTTTCCCATCAGGAAGAAGAATTAACCACAGGCTCAGCCTGCCCCCCGGAACCAGAACAGGGCCTGAAGCCATCCTGCGCTTTTGCGGCCAGCTCCCTAAAAAGCGAGTTGTAAAATGGAGGTTCAGGGCACTGCAATTCACAAACCTGCAGACTTATAAATGATAACTCTCATCCACAAATATATTGAGGGAAGGCAAAGAAGAGGATTTGAAATCAAGGCAGAATTGCAGGAAACAGATTTCAGGAGGTAGATTCGAATCGCCTTTAAAGCACATGAAAAGCGGCAAAACGTTGACAATGATGCCCTTGGCCAAAAAGGGCGTATGCGTTTTTTCCTGAATATATTCAGGAAAAAACGCATACGCCCTTTTTGGCCAACCAAGCAACCTGGAAAGGCAAATCAGCGCTACAAAGATGTCTCGCTTCCCATCGGTCAAAAGGGCCATGCTGAAAAAAGTGTCAAAACCAGAAATGCAGGACAGGCCATGGAGAAATGGGAGCCTTGCTACACTGATGGGCGGGATGTAAATTGTCAACAGCCACTCTGGAGAAGTGTACGGTGAGTCCTGAAACGTCTAAAAAGCAAAGCTTAGAGAGCATAGGGCACTTCCACTCATGGGGGTATAAATTGGGAAAATGAAAAATCAGCAAGACACAAGCACCCCAAAGTTTAGGGCTGCTCTGTTGACAAGGACCTCCACTTCATTCCACCTTCAATATCCCAGGAAATAGAAAAATGGATAAAGAAGTTGTGGTCCTTATGTACAATGGAATATCACTCAGCCATGAAATCAATGTCCTAAGGCTAGTAGCAGCATGATGAGTGGATTTAGGTACGACGATTCTAAGTGAAATAAGTCACACAGAAAAGGACACTTCTCATAAGGTATCACTGATAGAGGGAATGTAAAAACCGTTACACTTGAACTGAATTACAAAACAGAACAGAGTCACACATGCAGAAAACACACTATGGCTGCTTAACGGGAAAGGTGAGGTGGGGTGATACATAAAACAAGGGTTTCAAATTAGCTCAGATACCGTTCCATAAAACCAATATGTAATAGACAAGACCTACTCCTTGCTCAGAGAACTGGACTCAACACGCCCTATTCACCGCACAAGAATATATCTGACTAGTAATAATCTTAAAACCTATGTATAGATATCTCTCTGTTAGTGTGTCAAGTGGGTGTAAAGCGGCATAAACACAGCAGTGAAAAGCAGCTAAACCCCATTATAAAAATAAATTACTTTGAAAACCCGTGAAACAAAGACAGTGAAAGAGAGCGAAATTCTTACACAATGCGTTCAGGGGCTGTGATGCAACCTGGATTGACCATATCTAGACCCACAGCTGGATGAGACCTAAGGGTGGACACTGTTGCGGCTGAGAGGTTTGGTGAGGTTGGGTGAGCAAACGCAGACCCTTTAAAGTAATACTGCGTGGTACCCATCGCATGGGTCCCAAATCTCCAGGTTCAAGGGCATCTTCCTACATCGAAAACATGCATGAGATACCCAGAAGATGGTACACCGTGTGATGGGGAAAGGTTTCTAAAACGCACCTCATTTCTCATCTGCTTGTGCCCGGGTTCGCCATTCCAGCCACTTTACTAGCAATCTCCCTCCTTGGAGCATCAGCACCTTTAACCTCCTGTTCCGTACAGGTTGCAATTTGTACTGAGGATGAACGGGAAGACGTGGAACCAATGAAAGACTAGCTCTTGGTGTTGGGACAGGCACAGGTCACTCTATTTTCCCATCAGGAAGAAGAATTAACCACAGGCTCAGCCTGCCCCCCGGAACCAGAACAGGGCCTGAAGCCATCCTGCGCTTTTGCGGCCAGCTCCCTAAAAAGCGAGTTGTAAAATGGAGGTTCAGGGCACTGCAATTCACAAACCTGCAGAGTTATAAATGATAACTCTCATCCACAAATATATTGAGGGAAGGCAAAGAAGAGGATTTGAAATCAAGGCAGAATTGCAGGAAACAGATTTCAGGAGGTAGATTCGAATCGCCTTTAAAGCACATGAAAAGCGGCAAAACGTTGACAATGATGCCCTTGGCCAAAAAGGGCGTATGCGTTTTTTCCTGAATATATTCAGGAAAAAACGCATACGCCCTTTTTGGCCAACCAAGCAACCTGGAAAGGCAAATCAGCGCTACAAAGAAGTCTCGCTTCCCATCGGTTAAAAGGGCCATGCTGAAAAAAGTGTCAAAACCAGAAATGCAGGACAGGCCATGGAGAAATGGGAGCCTTGCTACACTGATGGGCGGGATGTAAATTGTCAACAGCCACTCTGGAGAAGTGTACGGTGAGTCCTGAAACGTCTAAAAAGCAAAGCTTAGAGAGCATAGGGCACTTCCACTCATGGGGGTATAAATTGGGAAAATGAAAAATCAGCAAGACACAAGCACCCCAAAGTTTAGGGCTGCTCTGTTGACAAGGACCTCCACTTCATTCCACCTTCAATATCCCAGGAAATAGAAAAATGGATAATGAAGTTGTGGTCCTTATGTACAATGGAATATCACTCAGCCATGAAATCAATGTCATAAGGCTAGTAGCAGCATGATGAGTGGATTTAGGTACGACGATTCTAAGTGAAATAAGTCACACAGAAAAGGACACTTCTCATAAGGTATCACTGATAGAGGGAATGTAAAAACCGTTACACTTGAACTGAATTACAAAACAGAACAGAGTCACACATGCAGAAAACACACTATGGCTGCTTAACGGGAAAGGTGAGGTGGGGTGATACATAAAACAAGGGTTTCAAATTAGCTCAGATACCGTTCCATAAACCCAATATGTAATAGACAAGACCTACTCCTTGCTCAGAGAACTGGACTCAACACGCCCTATTCACCGCACAAGAATATATCTGACTAGTAATAATCTTAAAACCTATGTATTGATATCTCTCTGTTAGTGTGTCAAGTGGGTGTAAAGCGGCATAAACACAGAAGTGAAAAGCAGCTAAACCCCATTATAAAAATAAATTACTTTGAAAAACCCATGAAACAAAGACAGTGAAAGAGAGCGAAATTCTTACACAATGCGTTCAGGGGCTGTGATGCAACCTGGATTGACCATATCTAGACCCACAGCTGGATGAGACCTAAGGGTGGACACTGTTGCGGCTGAGAGGTTTGGTGAGGTTGGGTGAGCAAACGCAGACCCTTTAAAGTAATACTGCGTGGTACCCATCGCATGGGTCCCAAATCTCCAGGTTCAAGGGCATCTTCCTACATCGAAAACATGCATGAGATACCCAGAAGATGGTACACCGTGTGATGGGGAAAGGTTTCTAAAACGCAACTCATTTCTCATTTGCTTGTGCCCGGGTTCGCCATTCCAGCCACTTTACTAGCAATCTCCCTCCTTGGAGCATCAGCGCCTTTAACCTCCTGTTCCGTACAGGTTGCAATTTGTACTGAGGATGAACGGGAAGACGTGGAACCAATGAAAGACTAGCTCTTGGTGTTGGGACAGGCACAGGTCACTCTATTTTCCCATCAGGAAGAAGAATTAACCACAGGCTCAGCCTGCCCCCCGGAACCAGAACAGGGCCTGAAGCCATCCTGCGCTTTTGCGGCCAGCTCCCTAAAAAGCGAGTTGTAAAATGTAGGTTCAGGGCACTGCAATTCACAAACCTGCAGAGTTATAAATGATAACTCTCATCCACAAATATATTGAGGGAAGGCAAAGAAGAGGATTTGAAATCAAGGCAGAATTGCAGGAAACAGATTTCAGGAGGTAGATTCGAATCGCCTTTAAAGCACATGAAAAGCGGCAAAACGTTGACAATGATGCCCTCGGCCAGAAAGTGCGTATGCGTTTTTTCCTGAATATATTCAGGAAAAAACGCATACGCCCTTTTTGGCCAACCAAGCAACCTGGAAAGGCAAATCAGCGCTACAAAGAAGTCTCGCTTCCCATCGGTTAAAAGGGCCATGCTGAAAAAAGTGTCAAAACCAGAAATGCAGGACAGGCCATGGAGAAATGGGAGCCTTGCTACACTGATGGGCGGGATGTAAATTGTCAACAGCCACTCTGGAGAAGTGTACGGTGAGTCCTGAAACGTCTAAAAAGCAAAGCTTAGAGAGCATAGGGCACTTCCACTCATGGGGGTATAAATTGGGAAAATGAAAAATCAGCAAGACACAAGCACCCCAAAGTTTAGGGCTGCTCTGTTGACAAGGACCTCCACTTCATTCCACCTTCAATATCCCAGGAAATAGAAAAATGGATAATGAAGTTGTGGTCCTTATGTACAATGGAATATCACTCAGCCATGAAATCAATGTCATAAGGCTAGTAGCAGCATGATGAGTGGATTTAGGTACGACGATTCTAAGTGAAATAAGTCACACAGAAAAGGACACTTCTCATAAGGTATCACTGATAGAGGGAATGTAAAAACCGTTACACTTGAACTGAATTACAAAACAGAACAGAGTCACACATGCAGAAAACACACTATGGCTGCTTAACGGGAAAGGTGAGGTGGGGTGATACATAAAACAAGGGTTTCAAATTAGCTCAGATACCGTTCCATAAACCCAATATGTAATAGACAAGACCTACTCCTTGCTCAGAGAACTGGACTCAACACGCCCTATTCACCGCACAAGAATATATCTGACTAGTAATAATCTTAAAACCTATGTATTGATATCTCTCTGTTAGTGTGTCAAGTGGGTGTAAAGCGGCATAAACACAGAAGTGAAAAGCAGCTAAACCCCATTATAAAAATAAATTACTTTGAAAAACCCATGAAACAAAGACAGTGAAAGAGAGCGAAATTCTTACACAATGCGTTCAGGGGCTGTGATGCAACCTGGATTGACCATATCTAGACCCACAGCTGGATGAGACCTAAGGGTGGACACTGTTGCGGCTGAGAGGTTTGGTGAGGTTGGGTGAGCAAACGCAGACCCTTTAAAGTAATACTGCGTGGTACCCATCGCATGGGTCCCAAATCTCCAGGTTCAAGGGCATCTTCCTACATCGAAAACATGCATGAGATACCCAGAAGATGGTACACCGTGTGATGGGGAAAGGTTTCTAAAACGCAACTCATTTCTCATTTGCTTGTGCCCGGGTTCGCCATTCCAGCCACTTTACTAGCAATCTCCCTCCTTGGAGCATCAGCGCCTTTAACCTCCTGTTCCGTACAGGTTGCAATTTGTACTGAGGATGAACGGGAAGACGTGGAACCAATGAAAGACTAGCTCTTGGTGTTGGGACAGGCACAGGTCACTCTATTTTCCCATCAGGAAGAAGAATTAACCACAGGCTCAGCCTGCCCCCCGGAACCAGAACAGGGCCTGAAGCCATCCTGCGCTTTTGCGGCCAGCTCCCTAAAAAGCGAGTTGTAAAATGTAGGTTCAGGGCACTGCAATTCACAAACCTGCAGAGTTATAAATGATAACTCTCATCCACAAATATATTGAGGGAAGGCAAAGAAGAGGATTTGAAATCAAGGCAGAATTGCAGGAAACAGATTTCAGGAGGTAGATTCGAATCGCCTTTAAAGCACATGAAAAGCGGCAAAACGTTGACAATGATGCCCTCGGCCAGAAAGGGCGTATGCGTTTTTTCCTGAATATATTCAGGAAAAAACGCATACGCCCTTTTTGGCCAACCAAGCAACCTGGAAAGGCAAATCAGCGCTACAAAGAAGTCTCGCTTCCCATCGGTCAAAAGGGCCATGCTGAAAAAAGTGTCAAAACCAGAAATGCAGGACAGGCCATGGAGAAATGGGAGCCTTGCTACACTGATGGGCGGGATGTAAATTGTCAACAGCCACTCTGGAGAAGTGTACGGTGAGTCCTGAAACGTCTAAAAAGCAAAGCTTAGAGAGCATAGGGCACTTCCACTCATGGGGGTATAAATTGGGAAAATGAAAAATCAGCAAGACACAAGCACCCCAAAGTTTAGGGCTGCTCTGCTGACAAGGACCTCCACTTCATTCCACCTTCAATATCCCAGGAAAGAGAAAAATGGATAAAGAAGTTGTGGTCCTTATGTACAATGGAATATCACTCAGCCATGAAATCAATGTCATAAGGATAGTAGCAGCATGATGAGTGGATTTAGGTACGACGATTCTAAGTGAAATAAGTCACACAGAAAAGGACACTTCTCATAAGGTATCACTGATAGAGGGAATGTAAAAACCGTTACACTTGAACTGAATTACAAAACAGAACAGAGTCACACATGCAGAAAACACACTATGGCTGCTTAACGGGAAAGGTGAGGTGGGGTGATACATAAAACAAGGGTTTCAAATTAGCTCAGATACCGTTCCATAAAACCAATATGTAATAGACAAGACCTACTCCTTGCTCAGAGAACTGGACTCAACACGCCCTATTCACCGCACAAGAATATATCTGACTAGTAATAATCTTAAAACCTATGTATTGATATCTCTCTGTTAGTGTGTCAAGTGGGTGTAAAGCGGCATAAACACAGCAGTGAAAAGCAGCTAAACCCCATTATAAAAATAAATTACTTTGAAAAACCCGTGAAACAAAGACAGTGAAAGAGAGCGAAATTCTTACACAATGCGTTCAGGGGCTGTGATGCAACCTGGATTGACCATATCTAGACCCACAGCTGGATGAGACCTAAGGGTGGACACTGTTGCGTCTGAGAGGTTTGGTGAGGTTGGGTGAGCAAACGCAGACCCTTTAAAGTAATACTGCGTGGTACCCATCGCATGGGTCCCAAATCTCCAGGTTCAAGGGCATCTTCCTACATCGAAAACATGCATGAGATACCCAGAAGATGGTACACCGTGTGATGGGGAAAGGTTTCTAAAACGCACCTCATTTCTCATCTGCTTGTGCCCGGGTTCGCCATTCCAGCCACTTTACTAGCAATCTCCCTCCTTGGAGCATCAGCACCTTTAACCTCCTGTTCCGTACAGGTTGCAATTTGTACTGAGGATGAACGGGAAGACGTGGAACCAATGAAAGACTAGCTCTTGGTGTTGGGACAGGCACAGGTCACTCTATTTTCCCATCAGGAAGAAGAATTAACCACAGGCTCAGCCTGCCCCCCGGAACCAGAACAGGGCCTGAAGCCATCCTGCGCTTTTGCGGCCAGCTCCCTAAAAAGCGAGTTGTAAAATGGAGGTTCAGGGCACTGCAATTCACAAACCTGCAGAGTTATAAATGATAACTCTCATCCACAAATATATTGAGGGAAGGCAAAGAAGAGGATTTGAAATCAAGGCAGAATTGCAGGAAACAGATTTCAGGAGGTAGATTCGAATCGCCTTTAAAGCACATGAAAAGCGGCAAAACGTTGACAATGATGCCCTTGGCCAAAAAGGGCGTATGCGTTTTTTCCTGAATATATTCAGGAAAAAACGCATACGCCCTTTTTGGCCAACCAAGCAACCTGGAAAGGCAAATCAGCGCTACAAAGATGTCTCGCTTCCCATTGGTCAAAAGGGCCATGCTGAAAAAAGTGTCAAAACCAGAAATGCAGGACAGGCCATGGAGAAATGGGAGCCTTGCTACACTGATGGGCGGGATGTAAATTGTCAACAGCCACTCTGGAGAAGTGTACGGTGAGTCCTGAAACGTCTAAAAAGCAAAGCTTAGAGAGCATAGGGCCCATCCACTCATGGGGGTATAAATTGGGAAAATGAAAAATCAGCAAGACACAAGCACCCCAAAGTTTAGGGCTGCTCTGTTGACAAGGACCTCCACTTCATTCCACCTTCAATATCCCAGGAAAGAGAAAAATGGATAAAGAAGTTGTGGTCCTTATGTACAATGGAATATCACTCAGCCGTGAAATCAATGTCATAAGGCTAGTAGCAGCATGATGAGTGGATTTAGGTACGACGACTCTAAGTGAAATAAGTCACACAGCAAAGGACACTTCTCATAAGGTATCACTTATAGAGGGAATGTAAAAACCGTTACACTTGAACTGAATTACAAAACAGAACAGAGTCACACATGCAGAAAACACACTATGGCTGCTTAACGGGAAAGGTGAGGTGGGGTGATACATAAAACAAGGGTTTCAAATTAGCTCAGATACCGTTCCATAAACCCAATATGTAATAGACAAGACCTACTCCTTGCTCAGAGAACTGGACTCAACACGCCCTATTCACCGCACAAGAATATATCTGACTAGTAATAATCTTAAAACCTATGTATTGATATCTCTCTGTTAGTGTGTCAAGTGGGTAAAAAGCGGCATAAACACAGCAGTGAAAAGCAGCTAAACCCCATTATAAAAATAAATTACTTTGAAAAACCCATGAAACAAAGACAGTGAAAGAGAGAGGAATTCTTACACAATGCGTTCAGGGGCTGTGATGCAACCTGGATTGACCATATCTAGACCCACAGCTGGATGAGACATAAGGGTGGACACTGTTGCGGCTGAGAGGTTTGGTGAGGTTGGGTGAGCAAACGCAGACCCTTTAAAGTATTACTGCGTGGTACCCATCGCATGGGTCCCAAATCTCCAGGTTCAAGGGCATCTTCCTACATCGAAAACATGCATGAGATACCCAGAAGATGGTACACCGTGTGATGGGGAAAGGTTTCTAAAACGCACCTCATTTCTCTTCTGCTTGTGCCCGGGTTCGCCATTCCAGCCACTTTACTAGCAATCTCCCTCCTTGGAGCTTCAGCACCTTTAACCTCCTGTTCCGTACAGGTTGCAATTTGTACTGAGGATGAACGGGAAGACGTGGAACCAATGAAAGACTAGCTCTTGGTGTTGGGACAGGCACAGGTCACTCTATTTTCCCATCAGGAAGAAGAATTAACCACAGGCTCAGCCTGCCCCCCGGAACCAGAACAGGGCCTGAAGCCATCCTGCGCTTTTGCGGCCAGCTCCCTAAAAAGCGAGTTGTAAAATGGAGGTTCAGGGCACTGCAATTCACAAACCTGCAGACTTATAAATGATAACTCTCATCCACAAATATATTGAGGGAAGGCAAAGAAGAGGATTTGAAATCAAGGCAGAATTGCAGGAAACAGATTTCAGGAGGTAGATTCGAATCGCCTTTAAAGCACATGAAAAGCGGCAAAACGTTGACAATGATGCCCTTGGCCAAAACGGGCGTATGCGTTTTTTCCTGAATATATTCAGGAAAAAACGCATACGCCCTTTTTGGCCAACCAAGCAACCTGGAAAGGGAAATCAGCGCTACAAAGATGTCTCGCTTCCCATTGGTCAAAAGGGCCATGCTGAAAAAAGTGTCAAAACCAGAAATGCAGGACAGGCCATGGAGAAATGGGAGCCTTGCTACACTGATGGGCGGGATGTAAATTGTCAACAGCCACTCTGGAGAAGTGTACGGTGAGTCCTGAAACGTCTAAAAAGCAAAGCTTAGAGAGCATAGGGCACTTCCACTCATGGGGGTATAAATTGGGAAAATGAAAAATCAGCAAGACACAAGCACCCCAAAGTTTAGGGCTGCTCTGTTGACAAGGACCTCCACTTCATTCCACCTTCAATATCCCAGGAAAGAGAAAAATGGATAAAGAAGTTGTGGTCCTTATGTACAATGGAATATCACTCAGCCGTGAAATCAATGTCATAAGGCTAGTAGCAGCATGATGAGTGGATTTAGGTACGACGACTCTAAGTGAAATAAGTCACACAGCAAAGGACACTTCTCATAAGGTATCACTTATAGAGGGAATGTAAAAACCGTTACACTTGAACTGAATTACAAAACAGAACAGAGTCACACATGCAGAAAACACACTATGGCTGCTTAACGGGAAAGGTGAGGTGGGGTGATACATAAAACAAGGGTTTCAAATTAGCTCAGATACCGTTCCATAAACCCAATATGTAATAGACAAGACCTACTCCTTGCTCAGAGAACTGGACTCAACACGCCCTATTCACCGCACAAGAATATATCTGACTAGTAATAATCTTAAAACCTATGTATTGATATCTCTCTGTTAGTGTGTCAAGTGGGTAAAAAGCGGCATAAACACAGCAGTGAAAAGCAGCTAAACCCCATTATAAAAATAAATTACTTTGAAAAACCCATGAAACAAAGACAGTGAAAGAGAGAGGAATTCTTACACAATGCGTTCAGAGGCTGTGATGCAACCTGGATTGACCATATCTAGACCCACAGCTGGATGAGACATAAGGGTGGACACTGTTGCGGCTGAGAGGTTTGCTGAGGTTGGGTGAGCAAACGCAGACCCTTTAAAGTATTACTGCGTGGTACCCATCGCATGGGTCCCAAATCTCCAGGTTCAAGGGCATCTTCCTACATCGAAAACATGCATGAGATACCCAGAAGATGGTACACCGTGTGATGGGGAAAGGTTTCTAAAACGCACCTCATTTCTCTTCTGCTTGTGCCCGGGTTCGCCATTCCAGCCACTTTACTAGCAATCTCCCTCCTTGGAGCATCAGCACCTTTAACCTCCTGTTCCGTACAGGTTGCAATTTGTACTGAGGATGAACGGGAAGACGTGGAACCAACGAAAGACTAGCTCTTGGTGTTGGGACAGGCACAGGTCACTCTATTTTCCCATCAGGAAGAAGAATTAACCACAGGCTCAGCCTGCCCCCCGGAACCAGAACAGGGGCTGAAGCCATCCTGCGCTTTTGCGGCCAGCTCCCTAAAAAGCGAGTTGTAAAATGGAGGTTCAGGGCACTGCAATTCACAAACCTGCAGAGTTATAAATGATAACTCTCATCCACAAATATATTGAGGGAAGGCAAAGAAGAGGATTTGAAATCAAGGCAGAATTGCAGGAAACAGATTTCAGGAGGTAGATTCGAATCGCCTTTAAAGCACATGAAAAGCAGAAAATCGTTGACAATGATGCCCTTGGCCAAAAAGGGCGTATGCGTTTTTTCCTGAATATATTCAGGAAAAAACGCATACGCCCTTTTTGGCCAACCAAGCAACCTGGAAAGGCAAATCAGCGCTACAAACAAGTCTCGCTTCCCATCGGTCAAAAGGGCCATGCTGAAAAAAGTGTCAAAACCAGAAATGCAGGACAGGCCATGGAGAAATGGGAGCCTTCCTATACTGATGGGCGGGATGTAAATTGCCAACAGCCACTCTGCAGAAGTGTACGGTGTGTCCTGAAACATCTAAAAAACACAGCTTAGAGAGCATAGGGCACTTCCACTCATGGGGGTATAAATTGGGAAAATGAAAAATCAGCAAGACACAAGCACCCCAAAGATTAGGGCTGCTCTGTTGACAAGGACCTCCACTTCATTCCACCTTCAATATCCCAGGAAAGAGAAAAATGGATAAAGAAGTTGTGGTCCTTATGTACAATGGAATATCACTCAGCCATGAAATCAATGTCATAAGGCTAGTAGCAGCATGATGAGTGGATTTAGGTACGACGATTCTAAGTGAAATAAGTCACACAGAAAAGGACACTTCTCATAAGGTATCACTTATAGAGGGAATGTAAAAACCGTTACACTTGAACTGAATCAGAAAACAGAACAGAGTCACACATGCAGAAAACACACTATGGCTGCTTAACGGGAAAGGTGAGGTGGGGTGATACATAAAACAAGGGATTCAAATTAGCTCAGATACCGTTCCATAAACCCAATATGTAATAGACAAGACCTACTCCTTGCTCAGAGAACTGGACTCAACACGCCCTATTCACCACACAAGAATATATCTGACTAGTAATAATCTTAAAACCTATGTATTGATATCTCTCTGTTAGTGTGTCAAGTGGGTAAAAAGCGGCATAAACACAGCAGTGAAAAGCAGCTAAACCCCATTATAAAAATAAATTACTTTGAAAAACCCATGAAACAAAGACAGTGAAAGAGAGAGAAATTCTTACACAATGCGTTCAGGGGCTGTGATGCAACCTGGATTGACCATATCTAGACCCACAGCTGGATGAGACATAAGTGTGGACACTGTTGCGGCTGAGAGGTTTGGTGAGGTTGGGTGAGCCAACGCAGACCCTTTAAAGTAATACTGCGTGGTACCCATCGCATGGGTCCCAAATCTCCAGGTTCAAGGTCATCTTCCTACATCGAAAACATGCATGAGATACCCAGAAGATGGTACACCGTGTGATGGGGAAAGGTTTCTAAAACGCACCTCATTTCTCATCTGCTTGTGCCCGGGTTCGCCATTCCAGCCACTTTACTAGCAATCTCCCTCCTTGGAGCATCAGCACCTTTAACCTCCTGTTCCGTACAGGTTGCAATTTGTCCTGAGGATGAACGGGAAGACGTGGAACCAATGAAAGACTAGCTCTTGGTGTTGGGACAGGCACAGGTCACTCTATTTTCCCATCAGGAAGAAGAATTAACCACAGGCTCAGCCTGCCCCCCGGAACCAGAACAGGGGCTGAAGCCATCCTGCGCTTTTGCGGCCAGCTCCCTAAAAAGCGAGTTGTAAAATGGAGGTTCAGGGCACTGCAATTCACAAACCTGCAGAGTTATAAATGATAACTCTCATCCACAAATATATTGAGGGAAGGCAAAGAAGAGGATTTGAAATCAAGGCAGAATTGCAGGAAACAGATTTCAGGAGGTAGATTCGAATCGCCTTTAAAGCACATGAAAAGCGGCAAAACGTTGACAATGATGCCCTTGGCCAAAAAGGGCGTATGCGTTTTTTCCTGAATATATTCAGGAAAAAACGCATACGCCCTTTTTGGCCAACCAAGCAACCTGGAAAGGCAAATCAGCGCTACAAAGATGTCTCGCTTCCCATCGGTCAAAAGGGCCATGCTGAAAAAAGTGTCAAAACCAGAAATGCAGGACAGGCCATGGAGAAATGGGAGCCTTGCTACACTGATGGGCGGGATGTAAATTGTCAACAGCCACTCTGGAGAAGTGTACGGTGAGTCCTGAAACGTCTAAAAAGCAAAGCTTACAGAGCATAGGGCACTTCCACTCATGGGGGTATAAATTGGGAAAATGAAAAATCAGCAAGACACAAGCACCCCAAAGTTTAGGGCTGCTATGTTGACAAGGACCTCCACTTCATTCCACCTTCAATATCCCAGGAAAGAGAAAAATGGATAAAGAAGTTGTGGTCCTTATGTACAATGGAATATCACTCAGCCGTGAAATCAATGTCATAAGGCTAGTAGCAGCATGATGAGTGGATTTAGGTACGACGATTCTAAGTGAAATAAGTCACACAGAAAAGGACACTTCTCATAAGGTATCACTGATAGAGGGAATGTAAAAACCGTTACACTTGAACTGAATTACAAAACAGAACAGAGTCACACATGCAGAAAACACACTATGGCTGCTTAACGGGAAAGGTGAGGTGGGGTGATACATAAAACAAAGGTTTCAAATTAGCTCAGATACCGTTCCATAAAACCAATATGTAATAGACAAGACCTACTCCTTGCTCAGAGAACTGGACTCAACACGCCCTATTCACCGCACAAGAATATATCTGACTAGTAATAATCTTAAAACCTATGTATTGATATCTCTCTGTTAGTGTGTCAAGTGGGTGTAAAGCGGCATAAACACAGCAGTGAAAAGCAGCTAAACCCCATTATAAAAATAAATTACTTTGAAAAACCCGTGAAACAAAGACAGTGAAAGAGAGCGAAATTCTTACACAATGCGTTCAGGGGCTGTGATGCAACCTGGATTGACCATATCTAGACCCACAGCTGGATGAGACCTAAGGGTGGACACTGTTGCGGCTGAGAGGTTTGGTGAGGTTGGGTGAGCAAACGCAGAACCTTTAAAGTAATACTGCGTGGTACTCATCGCATGGGTCCCAAATCTCCAGGTTCAAGGGCATCTTCCTACATCGAAAACATGCATGAGAAACCCAGAAGATGGTACACCGTGTGATGGGGAAAGGTTTCTAAAACGCACCTCATTTCTCATCTCCTTGTGCCCGGGTTCGCTATTCCAGCCGCTTTACTAGCAATCTCCCTCCTTGGAGCATCAGCACCTTTAACCTCCTGTTCCGTACAGGTTGCAATTTGTCCTGAGGATGAACGGGAAGACGTGGAACCAATGAGAGACTAGCTCTTGGTGTTGGGACAGGCACAGGTTACTCTATTTTCCCATCAGGAAGAAGAATTAACCACAGGCTCAGCCTGCCCCCCGGAACCAGAACAGGGCCTGAAGCCATCCTGCGCTTTTGCGGCCAGCTCCCTAAAAAGCGAGTTGTAAAATGGAGGTTCAGGGCACTGCAATTCACAAACCTGCAGAGTTATAAATGATAACTCTCATCCACAAATATATTGAGGGAAGGCAAAGAAGAGGATTTGAAATCAAGGCAGAATTGCAGGAAACAGATTTCAGGAGGTAGATTCGAATCGCCTTTAAAGCACATGAAAAGCGGCAAAACGTTGACAATGATGCCCTTGGCCAAAAAGGGCGTATGCGTTTTTTCCTGAATATATTCAGGAAAAAACGCATACGCCCTTTTTGGCCAACCAAGCAACCTGGAAAGGCAAATCAGCGCTACAAAGAAGTCTCGCTTCCCATCGGTTAAAAGGGCCATGCTGAAAAAAGTGTCAAAACCAGAAATGCAGGACAGGCCATGGAGAAATGAGAGCCTTGCTACACTGATGGGCGGGATGTAAATTGTCAACAGCCACTCTGGAGAAGTGTATGGTGAGTCCTGAAACGTCTAAAAAGCAAAGCTTAGAGAGCATAGGGCACTTCCACTCATGGGGGTATAAATTGGGAAAATGAAAAATCAGCAAGACACAAGCACCCCAAAGTTTAGGGCTGCTCTGTTGACAAGGACCTCCACTTCATTCCACCTTCAATATCCCAGGAAAGAGAAAAATGGATAAAGAAGTTGTGGTCCTTATGTACAATGGAATATCACTCAGCCGTGAAATCAATGTCATAAGGCTAGTAGCAGCATGATGAGTGGATTTAGGTACAACGACTCTAAGTGAAATAAGTCACACAGCAAAGGACACTTCTCATAAGGTATCACTTATAGAGGGAATGTAAAAACCGTTACACTTGAACTGAATTACAAAACAGAACAGAGTCACACATGCAGAAAACACACTATGGCTGCTTAACGGGAAAGGTGAGGTGGGGTGATACATAAAACAAGGGTTTCAAATTAGCTCAGATACCGTTCCATAAAACCAATATGTAATAGACAAGACCTACTCCTTGCTCAGAGAACTGGACTCAACACGCCCTATTCACCGCACAAGAATATATCTGACTAGTAATAATCTTAAAACTTATGTATTGATATCTCTCTGTTAGTGTGTCAAGTGGGTGTAAAGCGACATAAACACAGCAGTGAAAAGCAGCTAAACCCCATTATAAAAATAAATTACTTTGAAAAACCCATGAAACAAAGACAGTGAAAGGGATAGAAATTCTTACACAATGCGTTCACGGGCTGTGATGCAACCTGGATTGACCATATCTAGACCCACAGCTGGATGAGACATAAGGGTGGACACTCTTGGGGCTGAGAGGTTTGGTGAGGTTGGGTGAGCAAACGCAGACCCTTTAAAGTAATACTGCATGGTACCCATCGCATGGGTCCCAAATCGCCAGGTTCAAGGGCATCTTCCTACATCGAAAACATGCATGAGAAACCCAGAAGATGGTACACCGTGTGATGTGGAAAGGTTTCTAAAACGCACCTCATTTCTCATCTCCTTGTGCCCGGGTTCGCTATTCCAGCCGCTTTACTAGCAATCTCCCTCCTTGGAGCATCAGCACCTTTAACCTCCTGTTCCGTACAGGTTGCAATTTGTACTGAGGATGAACGGGAAGACGTGGAACCAATGAAAGACTAGCTCTTGGTGTTGGGACAGGCACAGGTCACTCTATTTTCCCATCAGGAAGAAGAATTAACCACAGGCTCAGCCTGCCCCCCGGAACCAGAACAGGGGCTGAAGCCATCCTGCGCTTTTGCGGCCAGCTCCCTAAAAAGCGAGTTGTAAAATGGAGGTTCAGGGCACTGCCATTCACAAACCTGCAGAGTTATAAATGATAACTCTCATCCACAAATATATTGAGGGAAGGCAAAGAAGAGGATTTGAAATCAAGGCAGAATTGCAGGAAACAGATTTCAGGAGGTAGATTCGAATCGCCTTTAAAGCACATGAAAAGCGGCAAAACGTTGACAATGATGCCCTTGGCCAGAAAGGGCGTATGCGTTTTTTCCTGAATATATTCAGAAAAAAACGCATACGCCCTTTTTGGCCAACCAAGCAACCTGGAAAGGCAAATCAGCGCTACAAAGATGTCTCGCTTCCCATTGGTCAAAAGGGCCATGCTGAAAAAAGTGTCAAAACCAGAAATGCAGGACAGGCCATGGAGAAATGGGAGCCTTGCTACACTGATGGGCGGGATGTAAATTGTCAACAGCCACTCTGGAGAAGTGTACGGTGAGTCCTGAAACGTCTAAAAAGCAAAGCTTAGAGAGCATAGGGCACTTCCACTCATGGGGGTATAAATTGGGAAAATGAAAAATCAGCAAGACACAAGCACCCCAAAGTTTAGGGCTGCTCTGTTGACAAGGACCTCCACTTCATTCCACCTTCAATATCCCAGGAAAGAGAAAAATGGATAAAGAAGTTGTGGTCCTTATGTACAATGGAATATCACTCAGCCGTGAAATCAATGTCATAAGGCTAGTAGCAGCATGATGAGTGGATTTAGGTACAACGACTCTAAGTGAAATAAGTCACACAGAAAAGGACACTTCTCATAAGGTATCACTGATAGAGGGAATGTAAAAACCGTTACACTTGAACTGAATTACAAAACAGAACAGAGTCACACATGCAGAAAACACACTATGGCTGCTTAACGGGAAAGGTGAGGTGGGGTGATACATAAAACAAGGGTTTCAAATTAGCTCAGATACCGTTCCATAAACCCAATATGTAATAGACAAGACCTACTCCTTGCTCAGAGAACTGGACTCAACACGCCCTATTCACCGCACAAGAATATATCTGACTAGTAATAATCTTAAAACCTATGTATTGATATCTCTCTGATAGTGTGTCAAGTGGGTAAAAAGCGGCATAAACACAGCAGTGAAAAGCAGCTAAACCCCATTATAAAAATAAATTACTTTGAAAAACCCATGAAACAAAGACAGTGAAAGAGAGAGAAATTCTTACACAATGCGTTCAGGGGCTGTGATGCAACCTGGATTGACCATATCTAGACCCACAGCTGGATGAGACCTAAGGGTGGACACTGTTGCGGCTGAGAGGTTTGGTGAGGTTGGGTGAGCAAACGCAGACCCTTTAAAGTAATACTGCGTGGTACCCATCGCATGGGTCCCAAATCTCCAGGTTCAAGGGCATCTTCCTACATCGAAAACATGCATGAGATACCCAGAAGATGGTACACTGTGTGATGGGGAAAGGTTTCTAAAACGCACCTCATTTCTCATCTGCTTGTGCCCGGGTTCGCCATTCCAGCCACTTTACTAGCAATCTCCCTCCTTGGAGCATCAGCACCTTTAACCTCCTGTTCCGTACAGGTTGCAATTTGTACTGAGGATGAACGGGAAGACGTGGAACCAATGAAAGACTAGCTCTTGGTGTTGGGACAGGCACAGGTCACTCTATTTTCCCATCAGGAAGAAGAATTAACCACAGCCTCAGCCTGCCCCCCGGAACCAGAACAGGGCCTGAAGCCATCCTGCGCTTTTGCGGCCAGCTCCCTAAAAGGCGAGTTGTAAAATGGAGGTTCAGGGCACTGCAATTCACAAACCTGCAGAGTTATAAATGATAACTCTCATCCACAAATATATTGAGGGCAGGCAAAGAAGAGGATTTGAAATCAAGGCAGAATTGCAGGAAACAGATTTCAGGAGGTAGATTCGAATCGCCTTTAAAGCACATGAAAAGCGGCAAAACGTTGACAATGATGCCCTTGGCCAGAAAGGGCGTATGCGTTTTTTCCTGAATATATTCAGGAAAAAACGCATACGCCCTTTTTGGCCAACCAAGCAACCTGGAAAGGCAAATCAGCGCTACAAAGAAGTCTCGCTTCCCATCGGTCAAAAGGGCCATGCTGAAAAAAGTGTCAAAACCAGAAATGCAGGACAGGCCATGGAGAAATGGGAGCCTTGCTACACTGATGGGCGGGATGTAAATTGTCAACAGCCACTCTGGAGAAGTGTACGGTGAGTCCTGAAACGTATAAAAAGCAAAGCTTAGAGAGCATAGGGCACTTCCACTCATGGGGGTATAAATTGGGAAAATGAAAAATCAGCAAGACACAAGCACCCCAAAGTTTAGGGCTGCTCTGTTGACAAGGACCTCCACTTCATTCCACCTTCAATATCCCAGGAAAGAGAAAAATGGATAAAGAAGTTGTGGTCCTTATGTACAATGGAATATCACTCAGCCATGAAATCAATGTCATAAGGCTAGTAGCAGCATGATGAGTGGATTTAGGTACGACGATTCTAAGTGAAATAAGTCACACAGAAAAGGACACTTCTCATAAGGTATCACTGATAGAGGGAATGTAAAAACCGTTACACTTGAACTGAATTACAAAACAGAACAGAGTCACACATGCAGAAAACACACTATGGCTGCTTAACGGGAAAGGTGAGGTGGGGTGATACATAAAACAAGGGTTTCAAATTAGCTCAGATACCGTTCCATAAAACCAATATGTAATAGACAAGACCTACTCCTTGCTCAGAGAACTGGACTCAACACGCCCTATTCACCGCACAAGAATATATCTGACTAGTAATAATCTTAAAACCTATGTATTGATATCTCTCTGTTAGTGTGTCAAGTGGGTGTAAAGCGGCATAAACACAGCAGTGAAAAGCAGCTAAACCCCATTATAAAAATAAATTACTTTGAAAAACCCGTGAAACAAAGACAGTGAAAGAGAGAGAAATTCTTACACAATGCGTTCAGGGGCTGTGATGCAACCTGGATTGACCATATCTAGACCCACAGCTGGATGAGACCTAAGGGTGGACACTGTTGCGGCTGAGAGGTTTGGAGAGGTTGGGTGAGGAAACGCAGACCCTTTAAAGTAATACTGCGTGGTACCCATCGCATGGGTCCCAAATCTCCAGGTTCAAGGGCATCTTCCTACATCGAAAACATGCATGAGATACCCAGAAGATGGTACACCGTGTGATGGGGAAAGGTTTCTAAAACGCAACTCATTTCTCATTTGCTTGTGCCCGGGTTCGCCATTCCAGCCACTTTACTAGCAATCTCCCTCCTTGGAGCATCAGCACCTTTAACCTCCTGTTCCGTACAGGTTGCAATTTGTACTGAGGATGAACGGGAAGACGTGGAACCAATGAAAGACTAGCTCTTGGTGTTGGGACAGGCACAGGTCACTCTATTTTCCCATCAGGAAGAAGAATTAACCACAGGCTCAGCCTGCCCCCCGGAACCAGAACAGGGGCTGAAGCCATCCTGCGCTTTTGCGGCCAGCTCCCTAAAAAGCGAGTTGTAAAATGGAGGTTCAGGGCACTGCAATTCACAAACCTGCAGAGTTATAAATGATAACTCTCATCCACAAATATATTGAGGGAAGGCAAAGAAGAGGATTTGAAATCAAGGCAGAATTGCAGGAAACAGATTTCAGGAGGTAGATTCGAATCGCCTTTAAAGCACATGAAAAGCGGCAAAACGTTGACAATGATGCCCTTGGCCAGAAAGGGCGTATGCGTTTTTTCCTGAATATATTCAGGAAAAAACGCATACGCCCTTTTTGGCCAACCAAGCAACCTGGAAAGGCAAATCAGCGCTACAAAGAAGTCTCGCTTCCCATCGGTCAAAAGGGCCATGCTGAAAAAAGTGTCAAAACCAGAAATGCAGGACAGGCCATGGAGAAATGGGAGCCTTGCTACACTGATGGGCGGGATGTAAATTGTCAACAGCCACTCTGGAGAAGTGTACGGTGAGTCCTGAAACGTATAAAAAGCAAAGCTTAGAGAGCATAGGGCACTTCCACTCATGGGGGTATAAATTGGGAAAATGAAAAATCAGCAAGACACAAGCACCCCAAAGTTTAGGGCTGCTCTGTTGACAAGGACCTCCACTTCATTCCACCTTCAATATCCCAGGAAAGAGAAAAATGGATAAAGAAGTTGTGGTCCTTATGTACAATGGAATATCACTCAGCCGTGAAATCAATGTCATAAGGCTAGTAGCAGCATGATGAGTGGATTTAGGTACGACGATTCTAAGTGAAATAAGTCACACAGAAAAGGACACTTCTCATAAGGTATCACTGATAGAGGGAATGTAAAAACCGTTACACTTGAACTGAATTACAAAACAGAACAGAGTCACACATGCAGAAAACACACTATGGCTGCTTAACGGGAAAGGTGAGGTGGGGTGATACATAAAACAAGGGTTTCAAATTAGCTCAGATACCGTTCCATAAAACCAATATGTAATAGACAAGACCTACTCCTTGCTCAGAGAACTGGACTCAACACGCCCTATTCACCGCACAAGAATATATCTGACTACTAATAATCTTAAAACCTATGTATTGATATCTCTCTGTTAGTGTGTCAAGTGGGTGTAAAGCGGCATAAACACAGCAGTGAAAAGCAGTTAAACCCCATTATAAAAATAAATTACTTTGAAAAACCCGTGAAACAAAGACAGTGAAAGAGAGTGAAATTCTTACACAATGCGTTCAGGGGCTGTGATGCAACCTGGATTGACCATATCTAGACCCACAGCTGGATGAGACCTAAGGGTGGACACTGTTGCGGCTGAGAGGTTTGGTGAGGTTGGGTGAGCAAACGCAGACCCTTTAAAGTAATACTGCGTGGTACCCATCGCATGGGTCCCAAATCTCCAGGTTCAAGGGCATCTTCCTACATCGAAAACATGCATGAGATACCCAGAAGATGGTACACTGTGTGATGGGGAAATGTTTCTAAAACGCACCTCATTTCTCATCTGCTTGTGCCCGGGTTCGCCATTCCAGCCACTTTACTAGCAATCTCCCTACTTGGAGCATCAGCACCTTTAACCTCCTGTTCCGTACAGGTTGCAATTTGTACTGAGGATGAACGGGAAGACGTGGAACCAATGAAAGACTAGCTCTTGGTGTTGGGACAGGCACAGGTCACTCTATTTTCCCATCAGGAAGAAGAATTAACCACAGCCTCAGCCTGCTCCCCGGAACCAGAACAGGGCCTGAAGCCATCCTGCGCTTTTGCGGCCAGCTCCCTAAAAAGCGAGTTGTAAAATGGAGGTTCAGGGCACTGCAATTCACAAACCTGCAGAGTTATAAATGATAACTCTCATCCACAAATATATTGAGGGAAGGCAAAGAAGAGGATTTGAAATCAAGGCAGAATTGCAGGAAACAGATTTCAGGAGGTAGATTCGAATCGCCTTTAAAGCACATGAAAAGCGGCAAAACGTTGACAATGATGCCCTTGGCCAAAAAGGGCGTATGCGTTTTTTCCTGAATATATTCAGGAAAAAACGCATACGCCCTTTTTGGCCAACCAAGCAACCTGGAAAGGCAAATCAGCGCTACAAAGAAGTCTCGCTTCCCATCGGTTAAAAGGGCCATGCTGAAAAAAGTGTCAAAACCAGAAATGCAGGACAGGCCATGGAGAAATGGGAGCCTTGCTACACTGATGGGCGGGATGTAAATTGTCAACAGCCACTCTGGAGAAGTGTACGGTGAGTCCTGCAACGTCTAAAAAGCAAAGTTTAGAGAGCATAGGGCACTTCCACTCATGGGGGTATAAATTGGGAAAATGAAAAATCAGCAAGACACAAGCACCCCAAAGTTTAGGGCTGCTCTGTTGACAAGGACCTCCACTTCATTCCAACTTCAATATCCCAGGAAAGAGAAAAATGGATAAAGAAGTTGTGGTCCTTATGTACAATGGAATATCACTCAGCCATGAAATCAATGTCCTAAGGCTAGTAGCAGCATGATGAGTGGATTTAGGTATGACGATTCTAAGTGAAATAAGTCACACAGAAAAGGACACTTCTCATAAGGTATCACTGATAGAGGGAATGTAAAAACCGTTACACTTGAACTGAATTACAAAACAGAACAGAGTCACACATGCAGAAAACACACTATGGCTGCTTCACGGGAAAGGTGAGGTGGGGTGATACATAAAACAAGGGTTTCAAATTAGCTCAGATACCGTTCCATAAACCCAATATGTAATAGACAAGACCTACTCCTTGCTCAGAGAACTGGACTCAACACGCCCTATTCATCGCACAAGAATATATCTGACTAGTAATAATCTTAAAACCTATGTATAGATATCTCTCTGTTAGTGTGTCAAGTGGGTGTAAAGCGGCATAAACACAGAAGTGAAAAGCAGCTAAACCCCATTATAAAAATAAATTACTTTGAAAAACCCGTGAAACAAAGACAGTGAAAGAGAGCGAAATTCTTACACAATGCGTTCAGGGGCTGTGATGCAACCTGGATTGACCATATCTAGACCCACAGCTGGATGAGACCTAAGGGTGGACACTGTTGCGGCTGAGAGGTTTGGTGAGGTTGGGTGAGCAAACGCAGACCCTTTAAAGTAATACTGCGTGGTACCCATCGCATGGGTCCCAAATCTCCAGGTTCAAGGGCATCTTCCTACATCGAAAACATGCATGAGATACCCAGAAGATGGTACACCGTGTGATGGGGAAAGGTTTCTAAAACGCAACTCACTTCTCATTTGCTTGTGTCCGGGTTCGCCATTCCAGCCATTTTACTAGCAATCTCCCTCCTTGGAGCATCAGCACCTTTAACCTCCTGTTCCCTACAGGTTGCAATTTGTACTGAGGATGAACGGGAAGACGTGGAACCAATGAAAGACTAGCTCTTGGTGTTGGGACAGGCACAGGTCACTCTATTTTCCCATCAGGAAGAAGAATTAACCACAGGCTCAGCCTGCCCCCCGGAACCAGAACAGGGGCTGAAGCCATCCTGCGCTTTTGCGGCCAGCTCCCTAAAAAGCGAGTTGTAAAATGGAGGTTCAGGGCACTGCAATTCACAAACCTGCAGAGTTATAAATGATAACTCTCATCCACAAATATATTGAGGGAAGGCAAAGAAGAGGATTTGAAATCAAGGCAGAATTGCAGGAAACAGATTTCAGGAGGTAGATTCGAATCGCCTTTAAAGCACATGAAAAGCGGCAAAACGTTGACAATGATGCCCTTGGCCAGAAAGGGCGTATGCGTTTTTTCCTGAATATATTCAGGAAAAAACGCATACGCCCTTTTTGGCCAACCAAGCAACCTGGAAAGGCAAATCAGCGCTACAAAGAAGTCTCGCTTCCCATCGGTCAAAAGGGCCATGCTGAAAAAAGTGTCAAAACCAGAAATGCAGGACAGGCCATGGAGAAATGGGAGCCTTGCTACACTGATGGGCGGGATGTAAATTGTCAACAGCCACTCTGGAGAAGTGTACGGTGAGTCCTGAAACGTCTAAAAAGCAAAGCTTAGAGAGCATAGGGCACTTCCACTCATGGGGGTATAAATTGGGAAAATGAAAAATCAGCAAGACACAAGCACCCCAAAGTTTAGGGCTGCTCTGCTGACAAGGACCTCCACTTCATTCCACCTTCAATATCCCAGGAAAGAGAAAAATGGATAAAGAAGTTGTGGTCCTTATGTACAATGGAATATCACTCAGCCATGAAATCAATGTCATAAGGATAGTAGCAGCATGATGAGTGGATTTAGGTACGACGATTCTAAGTGAAATAAGTCACAAAGAAAAGGACACTTCTCATAAGGTATCACTGATAGAGGGAATGTAAAACCCGTTACACTTGAACTGAATTACAAAACAGAACAGAGTCACACATGCAGAAAACACACTATGGCTGCTTAACGGGAAAGGTGAGGTGGGGTGATACATAAAACAAGGGTTTCAAATTAGCTCAGATACCGTTCCATAAAACCAATATGTAATAGACAAGACCTACTCCTTGCTCAGAGAACTGGACTCAACACGCCCTATTCACCGCACAAGAATATATCTGACTACTAATAATCTTAAAACCTATGTATTGATATCTCACTGTTAGTGTGTCAAGTGGGTGTAAAGCGGCATAAACACAGCAGTGAAAAGCAGCTAAACCCCATTATAAAAATAAATTACTTTGAAAAACCCGTGAAACAAAGACAGTGAAAGAGAGTGAAATTCTTACACAATGCGTTCAGGGGCTGTGATGCAACCTGGATTGACCATATCTAGACCCACAGCTGGATGAGACCTAAGGGTGGACACTGTTGTGGCTGAGAGGTTTGGTGAGCTTGGGTGAGCAAACGCAGACCCTTTAAAGTAATACTGCGTGGTACCCATCGCATGGGTCCCAAATCTCCAGGTTCAAGGGCATCTTCCTACATCGAAAACATGCATGAGATACCCAGAAGATGGTACACCGTGTGATGGGGAAAGGTTTCTAAAACGCAACTCATTTCTCATTTGCTTGTGCCCGGGTTCGCCATTCCAGCCACTTTACTAGCAATCTCCCTCCTTGGAGCATCAGCACCTTTAACCTCCTGTTCCGTACAGGTTGCAATTTGTACTGAGGATGAACGGGAAGACGTGGAACCAATGAAAGACTAGCTCTTGGTGTTGGGACAGGCACAGGTCACTCTATTTTCCCATCAGGAAGAAGAATTAACCACAGGCTCAGCCTGCCCCCCGGAACCAGAACAGGGGCTGAAGCCATCCTGCGCTTTTGCCGCCAGCTCCCTAAAAAGCGAGTTGTAAAATCGAGGTTCAGGGCACTGCAATTCACAAACCTGCAGAGTTATAAATGATAACTCTCATCCACAAATATATTGAGGGAAGGCAAAGAAGAGGATTTGAAATCAAGGCAGAATTGCAGGAAACAGATTTCAGGAGGTAGATTCGAATCGCATTTAAAGCACATGAAAAGCGGCAAAACGTTGACAATGATGCCCTTGGCCAAAAAGGGCGTATGCGTTTTTTCCTGAATATATTCAGGAAAAAACGCATACGCCCTTTTTGGCCAACCAAGCAACCTGGAAAGGCAAATCAGCGCTACAAAGATGTCTCGCTTCCCATTGGTCAAAAGGGCCATGCTGAAAAAAGTGTCAAAACCAGAAATGCAGGACAGGCCATGGAGAAATGGGAGCCTTGCTACACTGATGGGCGGGATGTAAATTGTCAACAGCCACTCTGGAGAAGTGTACGGTGAGTCCTGAAACGTCTAAAAAGCAAAGCTTAGAGAGCATAGGGCACTTCCACTCATGGGGGTATAAATTGGGAAAATGAAAAATCAGCAAGACACAAGCACCCCAAAGTTTAGGGCTGCTCTGTTGACAAGGACCTCCACTTCATTCCACCTTCAATATCCCAGGAAAGAGAAAAATGGATAAAGAAGTTGTGGTCCTTATGTACAATGGAATATCACTCAGCCGTGAAATCAATGTCATAAGGCTAGTAGCAGCATGATGAGTGGATTTAGGTACGACGACTCTAAGTGAAATAAGTCACACAGCAAAGGCACTTCTCATAAGGTATCACTTATAGAGGGAATGTAAAAACCGTTACACTTGAACTGAATTACAAAACAGAACAGAGTCACACATGCAGAAAACACACTATGGCTGCTTAACGGGAAAGGTGAGGTGGGGTGATACATAAAACAAGGGTTTCAAATTAGCTCAGATACCGTTCCATAAACCCAATATGTAATAGACAAGACCTACTCCTTGCTCAGAGAACTGGACTCAACACGCCCTATTCACCGCACAAGAATATATCTGACTAGTAATAATCTTAAAACCTATGTATTGATATGTCTCTGTTAGTGTGTCAAGTGGGTAAAAAGCGGCATAAACACAGCAGTGAAAAGCAGCTAAACCCCATTATAAAAATAAATTATTTTGAAAAACCCATGAAACAAAGACAGTGAAAGAGAGAGAAATTCTTACACAATGCGTTCAGGGGCTGTGATGCAACCTGGATTGACCATATCTAGACCCACAGCTGGATGAGACATAAGGGTGGACACTGTTGCGGCTGAGAGGTTTGGTGAGGTTGGGTGAGCAAACGCAGACCCTTTAAAGTAATACTGCGTGGTACCCATCGCATGGGTCCCAAATCTCCAGCTTCAAGGTCATCTTCCTACATCGAAAACATGCATGAGATACCCAGAAGATGGTACACCGTGTGATGGGGAAAGGTTTCTAAAACGCACCTCATTTCTCATCTGCTTGTGCCCGGGTTCGCCATTCCAGCCACTTTACTAGCAATCTCCCTCCTTGGAGCATCAGCACCTTTAACCTCCTGTTCCGTACAGGTTGCAATTTGTACTGAGGATGAACGGGAAGACGTGGAACCAATGAAAGACTAGCTCTTGGTGTTGGGACAGGCACAGGTCACTCTATTTTCCCATCAGGAAGAAGAATTAACCACAGGCTCAGCCTGCCCCCCGGAACCAGAACAGGGGCTGAAGCCATCCTGCGCTTTTGCGGCCAGCTCCCTAAAAAGCGAGTTGTAAAATGGAGGTTCAGGGCACTGCAATTCACAAACCTGCAGAGTTATAAATGATAACTCTCATCCACAAATATATTGAGGGAAGGCAAAGAAGAGGATTTGAAATCAAGGCAGAATTGCAGGAAACAGATTTCAGGAAGTAGATTCGAATCGCCTTTAAAGCACATGAAAAGCAGAAAATCGTTGACAATGATGCCCTTGGCCAAAAAGGGCGTATGCGTTTTTTCCTGAATATATTCAGGAAAAAACGCATACGCCCTTTTTGGCCAACCAAGCAACCTGGAAAGGCAAATCAGCGCTACAAACAAGTCTCGCTTCCCATCGGTCAAAAGGGCCATGCTGAAAAAAGTGTCAAAACCAGAAATGCAGGACAGGCCATGGAGAAATGGGAGCCTTCCTATACTGATGGGCGGGATGTAAATTGCCAACAGCCACTCTGCAGAAGTGTACGGTGTGTCCTGAAACATCTAAAAAACACAGCTTAGAGAGCATAGGGCACTTCCACTCATGGGGGTATAAATTGGGAAAATGAAAAATCAGCAAGACACAAGCACCCCAAGATTAGGGCTGCTCTGTTGACAATGACCTCCACTTCATTCCACCTTCAATATCCCAGGAAAGAGAAAAATGGATAAAGAAGTTGTGGTCCTTATGTACAATGGAATATCACTCAGCCATGAAATCAATGTCATAAGGCTAGTAGCAGCATGATGAGTGGATTTAGGTAGGACGATTCTAAGTGAAATAAGTCACACAGAATAGGACACTTCTCATAAGGTATCACTTATAGAGGGAATGTAAAAACCGTTACACTTGAACTGAATCAGAAAACAGAACAGAGTCACACATGCAGAAAACACACTATGGCTGCTTAACGGGAAAGGTGAGGTGGGGTGATACATAAAACAAGGGATTCAAATTAGCTCAGATACCGTTCCATAAACCCAATATGTAATAGACAAGACCTACTCCTTGCTCAGAGAACTGGACTCAACACGCCCTATTCACCACACAAGAATATATCTGACTAGTAATAATCTTAAAACCTATGTATTGATATCTCTCTGTTAGTGTGTCAAGTGGGTAAAAAGCGGCATAAACACAGCAGTGAAAAGCAGCTAAACCCCATTATAAAAATAAATTACTTTGAAAAACCCATGAAACAAAGACAGTGAAAGAGAGAGAAATTCTTACACAATGCGTTCAGGGGCTGTGATGCAACCTGGATTGACCATATCTAGACCCACAGCTGGATGAGACATAAGGGTGGACACTGTTGCGGCTGAGAGGTTTGGTGAGGTTGGGTGAGCAAACGCAGACCCTTTAAAGTAATACTGCGTGGTACCCATCGCATGGGTCCCAAATCTCCAGGTTCAAGGTCATCTTCCTACATCGAAAACATGCATGAGATACCCAGAAGATGGTACACCGTGTGATGGGGAAAGGTTTCTAAAACGCACCTCATTTCTCATCTGCTTGTGCCCGGGTTCGCCATTCCAGCCACTTTACTAGCAATCTCCCTCCTTGGAGCATCAGCACCTTTAACCTCCTGCTCCGTACAGGTTGCAATTTGTACTGAGGATGAACGGGAAGACGTGGAACCAATGAAAGACTAGCTCTTGGTGTTGGGACAGGCACAGGTCACTCTATTTTCCCATCAGGAAGAAGAATTAACCACAGGCTCAGCCTGCCCCCCGGAACCAGAACAGGGGCTGAAGCCATCCTGCGCTTTTGCGGCCAGCTCCCTAAAAAGCGAGTTGTAAAATGGAGGTTCAGGGCACTGCAATTCACAAACCTGCAGAGTTATAAATGATAACTCTCATCCACAAATATATTGAGGGAAGGCAAAGAAGAGGATTTGAAATCAAGGCAGAATTGCAGGAAACAGATTTCAGGAGGTAGATTCGAATCGCCTTTAAAGCACATGAAAAGCGGCAAAACGTTGACAATGATGCCCTTGGCCAAAAAGGGCGTATGCGTTTTTTCCTGAATATATTCAGGAAAAAACGCATACGCCCTTTTTGGCCAACCAAGCAACCTGGAAAGGCAAATCAGCGCTACAAAGAAGTCTCGCTTCCCATCGGTTAAAAGGGCCATGCTGAAAAAAGTGTCAAAACCAGAAATGCAGGACAGGCCATGGAGAAATGGGAGCCTTGCTACACTGATGGGCGGGATGTAAATTGTCAACAGCCACTCTGGAGAAGTGTACGGTGAGTCCTGAAACGTCTAAAAAGCAAAGCTTAGAGAGCATAGGGCACTTCCACTCATGGGGGTATAAATTGGGAAAATGAAAAATCAGCAAGACACAAGCACCCCAAAGTTTAGGGCTGCTCTGTTGACAAGGACCTCCACTTCATTCCACCTTCAATATCCCAGGAAAGAGAAAAATGGATAAAGAAGTTGTGGTCCTTATGTACAATGGAATATCACTCAGCCGTGAAATCAATGTCATAAGGCTAGTAGCAGCATGATGAGTGGATTTAGGTACGACGACTCTAAGTGAAATAAGTCACACAGCAAAGGCACTTCTCATAAGGTATCACTTATAGAGGGAATGTAAAAACCGTTACACTTGAACTGAATTACAAAACAGAACAGAGTCACACATGCAGAAAACACACTATGGCTGCTTAACGGGAAAGGTGAGGTGGGGTGATACATAAAACAAGGGTTTCAAATTAGCTCAGATACCGTTCCATAAACCCAATATGTAATAGACAAGACCTACTCCTTGCTCAGAGAACTGGACTCAACACGCCCTATTCACCGCACAAGAATATATCTGACTAGTAATAATCTTAAAACCTATGTATTGATATGTCTCTGTTAGTGTGTCAAGTGGGTAAAAAGCGGCATAAACACAGCAGTGAAAAGCAGCTAAACCCCATTATAAAAATAAATTACTTTGAAAAACCCATGAAACAAAGACAGTGAAAGAGAGAGAAATTCTTACACAATGCGTTCAGGGGCTGTGATGCAACCTGGATTGACCATATCTAGACCCACAGCTGGATGAGACCTAAGGGTGGACACTGTTGCGGCTGAGAGGTTTGGTGAGGTTGGGTGAGCAAACGCAGACCCTTTAAAGTAATACTGCCTGGTACCCATCGCATGGGTCCCAAATCTCCAGGTTCAAGGGCATCTTCCTACATCGAAAACATGCATGAGATACCCAGAAGATGGTACACTGTGTGATGGGGAAAGGTTTCTAAAACGCACCTCATTTCTCATCTGCTTGTGCCCGGGTTCGCCATTCCAGCCACTTTACTAGCAATCTCCCTCCTTGGAGCATCAGCACCTTTAACCTCCTGTTCCGTACAGGTTGCAATTTGTACTGAGGATGAACGGGAAGACGTGGAACCAATGAAAGACTAGCTCTTGGTGTTGGGACAGGCACAGGTCACTCTATTTTCCCATCAGGAAGAAGAATTAACCACAGGCTCAGCCTGCCCCCCGGAACCAGAACAGGGCCTGAAGCCATCCTGCGCTTTTGCGGCCAGCTCCCTAAAAAGCGAGTTGTAAAATGGAGGTTCAGGGCACTGCAATTCACAAACCTGCAGACTTATAAATGATAACTCTCATCCACAAATATATTGAGGGAAGGCAAAGAAGAGGATTTGAAATCAAGGCAGAATTGCAGGAAACAGATTTCAGGAGGTAGATTCGAATCGCCTTTAAAGCACATGAAAAGCGGCAAAACGTTGACAATGATGCCCTTGGCCAAAAAGGGCGTATGCGTTTTTCCCTGAATATATTCAGGAAAAAACGCATACGCCCTTTTTGGCCAACCAAGCAACCTGGAAAGGCAAATCAGCGCTACAAAGAAGTCTCGCTTCCCATCGGTTAAAAGGGCCATGCTGAAAAAAGTGTCAAAACCAGAAATGCAGGACAGGCCATGGAGAAATGGGAGCCTTGCTACACTGATGGGCGGGATGTAAATTGTCAACAGCCACTCTGGAGAAGTGTACGGTGAGTCCTGCAACGTCTAAAAAGCAAAGCTTAGAGAGCATAGGGCACTTCCACTCATGGGGGTATAAATTGGGAAAATTAAAAATCAGCAAGACACAAGCACCCCAAAGTTTAGGGCTGCTCTGTTGACAAGGACCTCCACTTCATTCCACCTTCAATATCCCAGGAAAGAGAAAAATGGATAAAGAAGTTGTGGTCCTTATGTACAATGGAATATCACTCAGCCATGAAATCAATGTCCTAAGGCTAGTAGCAGCATGATGAGTGGATTTAGGTATGACGATTCTAAGTGAAATAAGTCACACAGAAAAGGACACTTCTCATAAGGTATCACTGATAGAGGGAATGTAAAAACCGTTACACTTGAACTGAATTACAAAACAGAACAGAGTCACACATGCAGAAAACACACTATGGCTGCTTCACGGGAAAGGTGAGGTGGGGTGATACATAAAACAAGGGTTTCAAATTAGCTCAGATACCGTTCCATAAACCCAATATGTAATAGACAAGACCTACTCCTTGCTCAGAGAACTGGACTCAACACGCCCTATTCATCGCACAAGAATATATCTGACTAGTAATAATCTTAAAACCTATGTATAGATATCTCTCTGTTAGTGTGTCAAGTGGGTGTAAAGCGGCATAAACACAGAAGTGAAAAGCAGCTAAACCCCATTATAAAAATAAATTACTTTGAAAAACCCGTGAAACAAAGACAGTGAAAGAGAGAGAAATTCTTACACAATGCGTTCAGGGGCTGTGATGCAACCTGGATTGACCATATCTAGACCCACAGCTGGATGAGACCTAAGGGTGGACACTGTTGCGGCTGAGAGGTTTGGTGAGGTTGGGTGAGCAAACGCAGACCCTTTAAAGTAATACTGCGTGGTACCCATCGCATGGGTCCCAAATCTCCAGGTTCAAGGGCATCTTCCTACATCGAAAACATGCATGAGATACCCAGAAGATGGTACACCGTGTGATGGGGAAAGGTTTCTAAAACGCAACTCATTTCTCATTTGCTTGTGTCCGGGTTCGCCATTCCAGCCATTTTACTAGCAATCTCCCTCCATGGAGCATCAGCACCTTTAACCTCCTGTTCCGTACATGTTGCAATTTGTACTGAGGATGAACGGGAAGACGTGGAACCAATGAAAGACTAGCTCTTGGTGTTGGGACAGGCACAGGTCACTCTATTTTCCCATCAGGAAGAAGAATTAACCACAGGCTCAGCCTGCCCCCCGGAACCAGAACAGGGGCTGAAGCCATCCTGCGCTTTTGCGGCCAGCTCCCTAAAAAGCGAGTTGTAAAATGGAGGTTCAGGGCACTGCAATTCACAAACCTGCAGAGTTATAAATGATAACTCTCATCCACAAATATATTGAGGGAAGGCAACGAAGAGGATTTGAAATCAAGGCAGAATTGCAGGAAACAGATTTCAGGAGGTAGATTCGAATCGCCTTTAAAGCACATGAAAAGCGGCAAAACGTTGACAATGATGCCCTTGGCCAGAAAGGGCGTATGCGTTTTTTCCTGAATATATTCAGGAAAAAACGCATACGCCCTTTTTGGCCAACCAAGCAACCTGGAAAGGCAAATCAGCGCTACAAAGATGTCTCGCTTCCCATTGGTCAAAAGGGCCATGCTGAAAAAAGTGTCAAAACCAGAAATGCAGGACAGGCCATGGAGAAATGGGAGCCTTGCTACACTGATGGGCGGGATGTAAATTGTCAACAGCCACTCTGGAGAAGTGTACGGTGAGTCCTGAAACGTCTAAAAAGCAAAGCTTAGAGAGCATAGGGCACTTCCACTCATGGGGGTATAAATTGGGAAAATGAAAAATCAGCAAGACACAAGCACCCCAAAGTTTAGGGCTGCTCTGTTGACAAGGACCTCCACTTCATTCCACCTTCAATATCCCAGGAAAGAGAAAAATGGATAAAGAAGTTGTGGTCCTTATGTACAATGGAATATCACTCAGCCGTGAAATCAATGTCATAAGGCTAGTAGCAGCATGATGAGTGGATTTAGGTACGACGACTCTAAGTGAAATAAGTCACACAGCAAAGGCACTTCTCATAAGGTATCACTTATAGAGGGAATGTAAAAACCGTTACACTTGAACTGAATTACAAAACAGAACAGAGTCACACATGCAGAAAACACACTATGGCTGCTTAACGGGAAAGGTGAGGTGGGGTGATACATAAAACAAGGGTTTCAAATTAGCTCAGATACCGTTCCATAAACCCAATATGTAATAGACAAGACCTACTCCTTGCTCAGAGAACTGGACTCAACACGCCCTATTCACCGCACAAGAATATATCTGACTAGTAATAATCTTAAAACCTATGTATTGATATGTCTCTGTTAGTGTGTCAAGTGGGTAAAAAGCGGAATAAACACAGCAGTGAAAAGCAGCTAAACCCCATTATAAAAATAAATTACTTTGAAAAACCCATGAAACAAAGACAGTGAAAGAGAGAGAAATTCTTACACAATGCGTTCAGGGGCTGTGATGCAACCTGGATTGACCATATCTAGACCCACAGCTGGATGAGACCTAAGGGTGGACACTGTTGCGGCTGAGAGGTTTGGTGAGGTTGGGTGAGCAAACGCAGACCCTTTAAAGTAATACTGCGTGGTACCCATCGCATGGGTCCCAAATCTCCAGGTTCAAGGGCATCTTCCTACATCGAAAACATGCATGAGATACCCAGAAGATGGTACACCGTGTGATGGGGAAAGGTTTCTAAAACGCAACTCATTTCTCATTTGCTTGTGCCCGGGTTCGCCATTCCAGCCACTTTACTAGCAATCTCCCTCCTTGGAGCATCAGCACCTTTAACCTCCTGTTCCGTACAGGTTGCAATTTGTACTGAGGATGAACGGGAAGACGTGGAACCAATGAAAGACTAGCTCTTGGTGTTGGGACAGGCACAGGTCACTCTATTTTCCCATCAGGAAGAAGAATTAACCACAGGCTCAGCCTGCCCCCCGGAACCAGAACAGGGGCTGAAGCCATCCTGCGCTTTTGCGGCCAGCTCCCTAAAAAGCGAGTTGTAAAATGGAGGTTCAGGGCACTGCAATTCACAAACCTGCAGAGTTATAAATGATAACTCTCATCCACAAATATATTGAGGGAAGGCAAAGAAGAGGATTTGAAATCAAGGCAGAATTGCAGGAAACAGATTTCAGGAGGTAGATTCGAATCGCATTTAAAGCACATGAAAAGCGGCAAAACGTTGACAATGATGCCCTTGGCCAAAAAGGGCGTATGCGTTTTTTCCTGAATATATTCAGGAAAAAACGCATACGCCCTTTTTGGCCAACCAAGCAACCTGGAAAGGCAAATCAGCGCTACAAAGATGTCTCGCTTCCCATTGGTCAAAAGGGCCATGCTGAAAAAAGTGTCAAAACCAGAAATGCAGGACAGGCCATGGAGAAATGGGAGCCTTGCTACACTTATGGGCGGGATGTAAATTGTCAACAGCCACTCTGGAGAAGTGTACGGTGAGTCCTGAAACGTCTAAAAAGCAAAGCTTAGAGAGCATAGGGCACTTCCACTCATGGGGGTATAAATTGGGAAAATGAAAAATCAGCAAGACACAAGCACCCCAAAGTTTAGGGCTGCTCTGTTGACAAGGACCTCCACTTCATTCCACCTTCAATATCCCAGGAAAGAGAAAAATGGATAAAGAAGTTGTGGTCCTTATGTACAATGGAATATCACTCAGCCGTGAAATCAATGTCATAAGGCTAGTAGCAGCATGATGAGTGGATTTAGGTACGACGACTCTAAGTGAAATAAGTCACACAGCAAAGGCACTTCTCATAAGGTATCACTTATAGAGGGAATGTAAAAACCGTTACACTTGAACTGAATTACAAAACAGAACAGAGTCACACATGCAGAAAACACACTATGGCTGCTTAACGGGAAAGGTGAGGTGGGGTGATACATAAAACAAGGGTTTCAAATTAGCTCAGATACCGTTCCATAAACCCAATATGTAATAGACAAGACCTACTCCTTGCTCAGAGAACTGGACTCAACACGCCCTATTCACCGCACAAGAATATATCTGACTAGTAATAATCTTAAAACCTATGTATTGATATGTCTCTGTTAGTGTGTCAAGTGGGTAAAAAGCGGCATAAACACAGCAGTGAAAAGCAGCTAAACCCCATTATAAAAATAAATTACTTTGAAAAACCCATGAAACAAAGACAGTGAAAGAGAGAGAAATTCTTACACAATGCGTTCAGGGGCTGTGATGCAACCTGGATTGACCATATCTAGACCCACAGCTGGATGAGACCTAAGGGTGGACACTGTTGCGGCTGAGAGGTTTGGTGAGGTTGGGTGAGCAAACGCAGACCCTTTAAAGTAATACTGCGTGGTACCCATCGCATGGGTCCCAAATCTCCAGGTTCAAGGGCATCTTCCTACATCGAAAACATGCATGAGATACCCAGAAGATGGTACACTGTGTGATGGGGAAAGGTTTCTAAAACGCACCTCATTTCTCATCTGCTTGTGCCCGGGTTCGCCATTCCAGCCACTTTACTAGCAATCTCCCTCCTTGGAGCATCAGCACCTTTAACCTCCTGTTCCGTACAGGTTGCAATTTGTACTGAGGATGAACGGGAAGACGTGGAACCAATGAAAGACTAGCTCTTGGTGTTGGGACAGGCACAGGTCACTCTATTTTCCCATCAGGAAGAAGAATTAACCACAGGCTCAGCCTGCCCCCCGGAACCAGAACAGGGCCTGAAGCCATCCTGCGCTTTTGCGGCCAGCTCCCTAAAGAGCGAGTTGTAAAATGGAGGTTCAGGGCACTGCAATTCACAAACCTGCAGACTTATAAATGATAACTCTCATCCACAAATATATTGAGGGAAGGCAAAGAAGAGGATTTGAAATCAAGGCAGAATTGCAGGAAACAGATTTCAGGAGGTAGATTCGAATCGCCTTTAAAGCACATGAAAAGCGGCAAAACGTTGACAATGATACCCTTGGCCAAAAAGGGCGTATGCGTTTTTTCCTGAATATATTCAGGAAAAAACGCATACGCCCTTTTTGGCCAACCAAGCAACCTGGAAAGGCAAATCAGCGCTACAAAGAAGTCTCGCTTCCCATCGGTTAAAAGGGCCATGCTGAAAAAAGTGTCAAAACCAGAAATGCAGGACAGGCCATGGAGAAATGGGAGCCTTGCTACACTGATGGGCGGGATGTAAATTGTCAACAGCCACTCTGGAGAAGTGTACGGTGAGTCCTGAAACGTCTAAAAAGCAAAGCTTAGAGAGCATAGGGCACTTCCACTCATGGGGGTATAAATTGGGAAAATGAAAAATCAGCAAGACACAAGCACCCCAAAGTTTAGGGCTGCTCTGTTGACAAGGACCTCCACTTCATTCCACCTTCAATATCCCAGGAAATAGAAAAATGGATAATGAAGTTGTGGTCCTTATGTACAATGGAATATCACTCAGCCATGAAATCAATGTCCTAAGGCTAGTAGCAGCATGATGAGTGGATTTAGGTACGACGATTCTAAGTGAAATAAGTCACACAGAAAAGGACACTTCTCATAAGGTATCACTGATAGAGGGAATGTAAAAACCGTTACACTTGAACTGAATTACAAAACAGAACAGAGTCACACATGCAGAAAACACACTATGGCTGCTTAACGGGAAAGGTGAGGTGGGGTGATACATAAAACAAGGGTTTCAAATTAGCTCAGATACCGTTCCATAAAACCAATATGTAATAGACAAGACCTACTCCTTGCTCAGAGAACTGGACTCAACACGCCCTATTCACCGCACAAGAATATATCTGACTAGTAATAATCTTAAAACCTATGTATTGATATCTCTCTGTTAGTGTGTCAAGTGGGTGTAAAGTGGCATAAACACAGCAGTGAAAAGCAGCTAAACCCCATTATAAAAATAAATTACTTTGAAAAACCCGTGAAACAAAGAGTGAAAGAGAGCGAAATTCTTACACAATGCGTTCAGGGGCTGTGATGCAACCTGGATTGACCATATCTAGACCCACAGCTGGATGAGACCTAAGGGTGGACACTGTTGTGGCTGAGAGGTTTGGTGAGGTTGGGTGAGCAAACGCAGACCCTTTAAAGTAATACTGCGTGGTACCCATCGCATGGGTCCCAAATCTCCAGGTTCAAAGGCATCTTCCTACATCGAAAACATGCATGAGATACCCAGAAGATGGTACACCGTGTGATGGGGAAAGGTTTCTAAAACGCACCTCATTTCTCATCTGCTTGTGCCCGGGTTCGCCATTCCAGCCACTTTACTAGCAATCTCCCTCCTTGGAGCATCAGCACCTTTAACCTCCTGTTCCGTACAGGTTGCAATTTGTACTGAGGATGAACGGGAAGACGTGGAACCAATGAAAGACTAGCTCTTGGTGTTGGGACAGGCACAGGTCACTCTATTTTCCCATCAGGAAGAAGAATTAACCACAGGCTCAGCCTGCCCCCCGGAACCAGAACAGGGCCTGAAGCCATCCTGCGCTTTTGCGGCCAGCTCCCTAAAAAGCGAGTTGTAAAATGGAGGTTCAGGGCACTGCAATTCACAAACCTGCAGACTTATAAATGATAACTCTCATCCACAAATATATTGAGGGAAGGCAAAGAAGAGGATTTGAAATCAAGGCAGAATTGCAGGAAACAGATTTCAGGAGGTAGATTCGAATCGCCTTTAAAGCACATGAAAAGCGGCAAAACGTTGACAATGATGCCCTTGGCCAAAAAGGGCGTATGCGTTTTTTCCTGAATATATTCAGGAAAAAACGCATACGCCCTTTTTGGCCAACCAAGCAACCTGGAAAGGCAAATCAGCGCTACAAAGATGTCTCGCTTCCCATTGGTCAAAAGGGCCATGCTGAAAAAAGTGTCAAAACCAGAAATGCAGGACAGGCCATGGAGAAATGGGAGCCTTGCTACACTGATGGGCGGGATGTAAATTGTCAACAGCCACTCTGGAGAAGTGTACGGTGAGTCCTGAAACGTCTAAAAAGCAAAGCTTAGAGAGCATAGGGCACTTCCACTCATGGGGGTATAAATTGGGAAAATGAAAAATCAGCAAGACACAAGCACCCCAAAGTTTAGGGCTGCTCTGTTGACAAGGACCTCCACTTCATTCCACCTTCAATATCCCAGGAAAGAGAAAAATGGATAAAGAAGTTGTGGTCCTTATGTACAATGGAATATCACTCAGCCATGAAATCAATGTCATAAGGCTAGTAGCAGCATGATGAGTGGATTTAGGTACGACGACTCTAAGTGAAATAAGTCACACAGAAAAGGACACTTCTCATAAGGTATCACTTATAGAGGGAATGTAAAAACCGTTACACTTGAACTGAATTACAAAACAGAACAGAGTCACACATGCAGAAAACACACTATGGCTGCTTAACGGGAAAGGTGAGGTGGGGTGATACATAAAACAAGGGTTTCAAATTAGCTCAGATACCGTTCCATAAACCCAATATGTAATAGACAAGACCTACTCCTTGCTCAGAGAACTGGACTCAACACGCCCTATTCACCGCACAAGAATATATCTGACTAGTAATAATCTTAAAACCTATGTATTGATATCTCTCTGTTAGTGTGTCAAGTGGGTAAAAAGCGGCATAAACACAGCAGTGAAAAGCAGCTAAACCCCATTATAAAAATAAATTACTTTGAAAAACCCATGAAACAAAGACAGTGAAAGAGAGAGGAATTCTTACACAATGCGTTCAGGGGCTGTGATGCAACCTGGATTGACCATATCTAGACCCACAGCTGGATGAGACATAAGGGTGGACACTGTTGCGGCTGAGAGGTTTGGTGAGGTTGGTTGAGCAAACGCAGACCCTTTAAAGTATTACTGCGTGGTACCCATCGCATGGGTCCCAAATCTCCAGGTTCAAGGGCATCTTCCTACATCGAAAACATGCATGAGATACCCAGAAGATGGTACACCGTGTGATGGGGAAAGGTTTCTAAAACGCACCTCACTTCTCATCTGCTTGTGCCCGGGTTCGCCATTCCAGCCACTTTACTAGCAATCTCCCTCCTTGGAGCTTCAGCACCTTTAACCTCCTGTTCCGTACAGGTTGCAATTTGTACTGAGGATGAACGTGAAGACGTGGAACCAATGAAAGACTAGCTCTTGGTGTTGGGACAGGCACAGGTCACTCTATTTTCCCATCAGGAAGAAGAATTAACCACAGGCTCAGCCTGCCCCCCGGAACCAGAACAGGGCCTGAAGCCATCCTGCGCTTTTGCGGCCAGCTCCCTAAAAAGCGAGTTGTAAAATGGAGGTTCAGGGCACTGCAATTCACAAACCTGCAGAGTTATAAATGATAACTCTCATCCACAAATATATTGAGGGAAGGCAAAGAAGAGGATTTGAAATCAAGGCAGAATTGCAGGAAACAGATTTCAGGAGGTAGATTCGAATCGCCTTTAAAGCACATGAAAAGCGGCAAAACGTTGACAATGATGCCCTTGGCCAAAAAGGGCGTATGCGTTTTTTCCTGAATATATTCAGGAAAAAACGCATATGCACTTTTTGGCCAACCAAGCAACCTGGAAAGGCAAATCAGCGCTACAAAGATGTCTCGCTTCCCATTGGTCAAAAGGGCCATGCTGAAAAAAGTGTCAAAACCAGAAATGCAGGACAGGCCATGGAGAAATGGGAGCCTTGCTACACTGATGGGCGGGATGTAAATTGTCAACAGCCACTCTGGAGAAGTGTACGGTGAGTCCTGAAACGTCTAAAAAGCCAAGCTTAGAGAGCATAGGGCACTTCCACTCATGGGGGTATAAATTGGGAAAATGAAAAATCAGCAAGACACAAGCACCCCAAAGTTTAGGGCTGCTCTGTTGACAAGGACCTCCACTTCATTCCACCTTCAATATCCCAGGAAAGAGAAAAATGGATAAAGAAGTTGTGGTCCTTATGTACAATGGAATATCACTCAGCCATGAAATCAATGTCATAAGGCTAGTAGCAGCATGATGAGTGGATTTAGGTACGACGACTCTTAGTGAAATAAGTCACACAGCAAAGGACACTTCTCATAAGGTATCACTTATAGAGGGAATGTAAAAACCGTTACACTTGAACTGAATTACAAAACAGAACAGAGTCACACATGCAGAAAACACACTATGGCTGCTTAACGGGAAAGGTGAGGTGGGGTGATACATAAAACAAGGGTTTCAAATTAGCTCAGATACCGTTCCATAAACCCAATATGTAATAGGCAAGACCTACTCCTTGCTCAGAGAACTGGACTCAACACGCCCTATTCACCGCACAAGAATATATCTGACTAGTAATAATCTTAAAACCTATGTATTGATATCTCTCTGTTAGTGTGTCAAGTGGGTAAAAAGCGGCATAAACACAGCAGTGAAAAGCAGCTAAACCCCATTATAAAAATAAATTATTTTGAAAAGCCCATGAAACAAAGACAGTGAAAGAGAGAGAAATTCTTACACAATGCGTTCAGTGGCTGTGATGCAACCTGGATTGACCATATCTAGACCCACAGCTGGATGAGACATAAGGGTGGACACTGTTGCGGCTGAGAGGTTTGGTGAGGTTGGGTGAGCAAACGCAGACCCTTTAAAGTAATACTGCGTGGTACCCATCGCATGGGTCCCAAATCTCCAGGTTCAAGGGCATCTTCCTACATCGAAAACATGCATGAGATACCCAGAAGATGGTACACCGTGTGATGGGGATAGGTTTCTAAAACGCACCTCATTTCTCATCTGCTTGTGCCCGGGTTCGCCATTCCAGCCACTTTACTAGCAATCTCCCTCCTTGGAGCATCAGCACCTTTAACCTCCTGTTCCGTACATGTTGCAATTTGTCCTGAGGATAAACGGGAAGACGTGGAACCAACGAGAGACTAGCTCTTGGTGTTGGGACAGGCACAGGTCACTCTATTTTCCCATCAGGAAGAAGAATTAACCACAGGATCAGCCTGCCCCCCGGAACCAGAACCGGGCCTGAAGCCATCCTGCGCTTTTGCGGCCAGCTCCCTAAAAAGCGAGTTGTAAAATGGAGGTTCAGGGCACTGCAATTCACAAACCTGCAGAGTTATAAATGATAACTCTCATCCACAAATATATTGAGGGAAGGCAAAGAAGAGGATTTGAAATCAAGGCAGAATTGCAGGAAACAGATTTCAGGAGGTAGATTCGAATCGCCTTTAAATCACATGAAAAGCAGAAAATCGTTGACAATGATGCCCTTGGCCAAAAAGGGCGTATGCGTTTTTTCCTGAATATATTCAGGAAAAAACGCATACGCCCTTTTTGGCCAACCAAGTAACCTGGAAAGGCAAATCAGCACTACAAACAAGTCTCGCTTCCCATCGGTCAAAAGGGCCATGCTGAAAAAAATGTCAAAACCAGAAATGCAGGACACGCCATGGAGGAATGGGAGCCATCCTATACTGATGGGCGGGATGTAAATTGCCAACAGCCACTCTGCAGAAGTGTACGGTGTGTCCTGAAACATCTAAAAAACATAGCTTAGAGAGCATAGGGCACTTCCACTCATGGGGGTATAAATTGGGAAAATGAAAAATCAGCAAGACACAAGCACCCCAAAGTTTAGGGCTGCTCTGTTGACAAGGACCTCCACTTCATTCCACCTTCAATATCCCAGGATAGAGAAAAATGGATAAAGAAGTTGTGGTCCTTATGTACAATGGAATATCACTCAGCCATGAAATCAATGTCATAAGACTAGTAGCAGCATGATGAGTGGATTTAGGTACGACGATTCTAAGTGAAATAAGTCACACAGAAAACGACACTTCTCATAAGGTATCACTTATAGAGGGAATGTAAAAACCGTTACACTTGAACTGAATCAGAAAACAGAACAGAGTCACACATGCAGAAAACACACTATGGCTGCTTAACGGGAAAGGTGAGGTGGGGTGATACATAAAACAAGGGATTCAAATTAGCTCAGATACCGTTCCATAAACCCAATATGTAATAGACAAGACCTACTCCTTGCTCAGAGAACTGGACTCAACACGCCCTATTCACCACACAAGAATATATCTGACTAGTAATAATCTTAAAACCTATGTATTGATATCTCTCTGTTAGTGTGTCAAGTGGGTAAAAAGCGGCATAAACACAGCAGTGAAAAGCAGCTAAACCCCATTATAAAAATAAATTATTTTGAAAAACCCATGAAACAAAGACAGTGAAAGAGAGAGAAATTCTTACACAATGCGTTCAGGGGCTGTGATGCAACCTGGATTGACCATATCTAGACCCACAGCTGGATGAGACATAAGGGTGGACACTGTTGCGGCTGAGAGGTTTGGTGAGGTTGGGTGAGCAAACGCAGACCCTTTAAAGTAATACTGCGTGGTACCCATCGCATGGGTCCCAAATCTCCAGGTTCAAGGTCATCTTCCTACATCGAAAACATGCATGAGATACCCAGAAGATGGTACACCGTGTGATGGGGAAAGGTTTCTAAAACGCACCTCATTTCTCATCTGCTTGTGCCCGGGTTCGCCATTCCAGCCACTTTACTAGCAATCTCCCTCCTTGGAGCATCAGCACCTTTAACCTCCTGTTCCGTACAGGTTGCAATTTGTACTGAGGATGAACGGGAAGACGTGGAACCAATGAAAGACTAGCTCTTGGTGTTGGGACAGGCACAGGTCACTCTATTTTCCCATCAGGAAGAAGAATTAACCACAGGCTCAGCCTGCCCCCCGGAACCAGAACAGGGGCTGAAGCCATCCTGCGCTTTTGCGGCCAGCTCCCTAAAAAGCGAGTTGTAAAATGGAGGTTCAGGGCACTGCAATTCACAAACCTGCAGAGTTATAAATGATAACTCTCATCCACAAATATATTGAGGGAAGGCAAAGAAGAGGATTTGAAATCAAGGCAGAATTGCAGGAAACAGATTTCAGGAGGTAGATTCGAATCGCCTTTAAAGCACATGAAAAGCGGCAAAACGTTGACAATGATGCCCTTGGGCAAAAAGGGCGTATGCGTTTTTTCCTGAATATATTCAGGAAAAAACGCATACGCCCTTTTTGGCCAACCAAGCAACCTGGAAAGGCAAATCAGCGCTACAAAGATGTCTCGCTTCCCATTGGTCAAAAGGGCCATGCTGAAAAAAATGTCAAAACCAGAAATGCAGGACAGGCCATGGAGAAATGGGAGCCTTCCTATACTGATGGGCGGGATGTAAATTGCCAACAGCCACTCTGCAGAAGTGTACGGTGTGTCCTGAAACATCTAAAAAACACAGCTTAGAGAGCATAGGGCACTTCCACTCATGGGGGTATAAATTGGGAAAATGAAAAATCAGCAAGACACAAGCACCCCAAAGTTTAGGGCTGCTCTGTTGACAAGGACCTCCACTTCATTCCACCTTCAATATCCCAGGAAAGAGAAAAATGGATAAAGAAGTTGTGGTCCTTATGTACAATGGAATATCACTCAGCCATGAAATCAATGTCATAAGGCTAGTAGCAGCATGATGAGTGGATTTAGGTACGACGATTCTAAGTGAAATAAGTCACACAGAAAAGGACACTTCTCATAAGGTATCACTTATACAGGGAATGTAAAAACCGTTACACTTGAACTGAATCAGAAAACAGAACAGAGTCACACATGCAGAAAACACACTATGGCTGCTTAACGGGAAAGGTGAGGTGGGGTGATACATAAAACAAGGGATTCAAATTAGCTCAGATACCGTTCCATAAACCCAATATGTAATAGACAAGACCTACTCCTTGCTCAGAGAACTGGACTCAACACGCCCTATTCACCACACAAGAATATATCTGACTAGTAATAATCTTAAAACCTATGTATTGATATCTCTCTGTTAGTGTGTCAAGTGGGTAAAAAGCGGCATAAACACAGCAGTGAAAAGCAGCTAAACCCCATTATAAAAATAAATTATTTTGAAAAACCCATGAAACAAAGACAGTGAAAGAGAGAGAAATTCTTACACAATGCGTTCAGGGGCTGTGATGCAACCTGGATTGACCATATCTAGACCCACAGCTGGATGAGACATAAGGGTGGACACTGTTGCGGCTGAGAGGTTTGGTGAGGTTGGGTGAGCAAACGCAGACCCTTTAAAGTAATACTGCGTGGTACCCATCGCATGGGTCCCAAATCTCCAGGTTCAAGGGCATCTTCCTACATCGAAAACATGCATGAGATACCCAGAAGATGGTACACCGTGTGATGGGGATAGGTTTCTAAAACGCACCTCATTTCTCATCTGCTTGTGCCCGGGTTCGCCATTCCAGCCACTTTACTAGCAATCTCCCTCCTTGGAGCATCAGCACCTTTAACCTCCTGTTCCGTACAGGTTGCAATTTGTCCTGAGGATAAACGGGAAGACGTGGAACCAACGAGAGACTAGCTCTTGGTGTTGGGACAGGCACAGGTCACTCTATTTTCCCATCAGGAAGAAGAATTAACCACAGGATCAGCCTGCCCCCCGGAACCAGAACAGGGCCTGAAGCCATCCTGCGCTTTTGCGGCCAGCTCCCTAAAAAGCGAGTTGTAAAATGGAGGTTCAGGGCACTGCAATTCACAAACCTGCAGACTTATAAATGATAACTCTCATCCACAAATATATTGAGGGAAGGCAAAGAAGAGGATTTGAAATCAAGGCAGAATTGCAGGAAACAGATTTCAGGAGGTAGATTCGAATCGCCTTTAAAGCACATGAAAAGCGGCAAAACGTTGACAATGATGCCCTTGGCCAAAAAGGGCGTATGCGTTTTTTCCTGAATATATTCAGGAAAAAACGCATACGCCCTTTTTGGCCAACCAAGCAACCTGGAAAGGCAAATCAGCGCTACAAAGATGTCTCGCTTCCCATCGGTCAAAAGAGCCATGCTGAAAAAAGTGTCAAAACCAGAAATGCAGGACAGGCCATGGAGAAATGGGAGCCTTGCTACACTGATGGGCGGGATGTAAATTGTCAACAGCCACTCTGGAGAAGTGTACGGTGAGTCCTGAAACGTCTAAAAAGCAAAGCTTAGAGAGCATAGGGCACTTCCACTCATGGGGGTATAAATTGGGAAAATGAAAAATCAGCAAGACACAAGCACCCCAAAGTTTAGGGCTGCTCTGTTGACAAGGACCTCCACTTCATTCCACCTTCAATATCCCAGGAAAGAGAAAAATGGATAAAGAAGTTGTGGTCCTTATGTACAATGGAATATCACTCAGCCGTGAAATCAATGTCATAAGGCTAGTAGCAGCATGATGAGTGGATTTAGGTACGACGACTCTAAGTGAAATAAGTCACACAGCAAAGGACACTTCTCATAAGGTATCACTTATAGAGGGAATGTAAAAACCGTTACACTTGAACTGAATTACAAAACAGAACAGAGTCACACATGCAGAAAACACACTATGGCTGCTTAACGGGAAAGGTGAGGTGGGGTGATACATAAAACAAGGGTTTCAAATTAGCTCAGATACCGTTCCATAAACCAAATATGTAATAGACAAGACCTACTCCTTGCTCAGAGAACTGGACTCAACACGCCCTATTCACCGCACAAGAATATATCTGACTAGTAATAATCTTAAAACCTATGTATTGATATCTCTCTGTTAGTGTGTCAAGTGGGTAAAAAGCGGCATAAACACAGCAGTGAAAAGCAGCTAAACCCCATTATAAAAATAAATTACTTTGAAAAACCCATGAAACAAAGACAGTGAAAGAGAGAGAAATTCTTACACAATGCGTTCAGGGGCTGTGATGCAACCTGGATTGACCATATCTAGACCCACAGCTGGATGAGACATAAGGGTGGACACTGTTGCGGCTGAGAGGTTTGGTGAGGTTGGGTGAGCAAACGCAGACCCTTTAAAGTAATACTGCGTGGTACCCATCGCATGGGTCCCAAATCTCCAGGTTCAAGGGCATCTTCCTACATTGAAAACATGCATGAGATACCCAGAAGATGGTACACCGTGTGATGGGGAAAGGTTTCTAAAACGCACCTCATTTCTCATCTGCTTGTGCCCGGGTTCGCCATTCCAGCCACTTTACTAGCAATCTCCCTCCTTGGAGCATCAGCACCTTTAACCTCCTGTTCCGTACAGGTTGCAATTTGTACTGAGGATGAACGGGAAGACGTGGAACCAATGAAAGACTAGCTCTTGGTGTTGGGACAGGCACAGGTCACTCTATTTTCCCATCAGGAAGAAGAATTAACCACAGGCTCAGCCTGCCCCCCGGAACCAGAACAGGGGCTGAAGCCATCCTGCGCTTTTGCGGCCAGCTCCCTAAAAAGCGAGTTGTAAAATGGAGGTTCAGGGCACTGCAATTCACAAACCTGCAGAGTTATAAATGATAACTCTCATCCACAAATATATTGAGGGAAGGCAAAGAAGAGGATTTGAAATCAAGGCAGAATTGCAGGAAACAGATTTCAGGAAGTAGATTCGAATCGCCTTTAAAGCACATGAAAAGCAGAAAATCGTTGACAATGATGCCCTTGGCCAAAAAGGGCGTATGCGTTTTTTCCTGAATATATTCAGGAAAAAACGCATACGCCCTTTTTGGCCAACCAAGCAACCTGGAAAGGCAAATCAGCGCTACAAACAAGTCTCGCTTCCCATCGGTCAAAAGGGCCATGCTGAAAAAAGTGTCAAAACCAGAAATGCAGGACAGGCCATGGAGAAATGGGAGCCTTCCTATACTGATGGGCGGGATGTAAATTGCCAACAGCCACTCTGCAGAAGTGTACGGTGTGTCCTGAAACATCTAAAAAACACAGCTTAGAGAGCATAGGGCACTTCCACTCATGGGGGTATAAATTGGGAAAATGAAAAATCAGCAAGACACAAGCACCCCAAAGATTAGGGCTGCTCTGTTGACAATGACCTCCACTTCATTCCACCTTCAATATCCCAGGAAAGAGAAAAATGGATAAAGAAGTTGTGGTCCTTATGTACAATGGAATATCACTCAGCCATGAAATCAATGTCATAAGGCTAGTAGCAGCATGATGAGTGGATTTAGGTACGACGATTCTAAGTGAAATAAGTCACACAGAATAGGACACTTCTCATAAGGTATCACTTATAGAGGGAATGTAAAAACCGTTACACTTGAACTGAATCAGAAAACAGAACAGAGTCACACATGCAGAAAACACACTATGGCTGCTTAATGGGAAAGGTGAGGTGGGGTGATACATAAAACAAGGGATTCAAATTAGCTCAGATACCGTTCCATAAACCCAATATGTAATAGACAAGACCTACTCCTTGCTCAGAGAACTGGACTCAACACGCCCTATTCACCACACAAGAATATATCTGACTAGTAATAATCTTAAAACCTATGTATTGATATCTCTCTGTTAGTGTGTCAAGTGGGTAAAAAGCGGCATAAACACAGCAGTGAAAAGCAGCTAAACCCCATTATAAAAATAAATTACTTTGAAAAACCCATGAAACAAAGACAGTGAAAGAGAGAGAAATTCTTACACAATGCGTTCAGGGGCTGTGATGCAACCTGGATTGACCATATCTAGACCCACAGCTGGATGAGACATAAGGGTGGACACTGTTGCGGCTGAGAGGTTTGGTGAGGTTGGGTGAGCAAACGCAGACCCTTTAAAGTAATACTGCGTGGTACCCATCGCATGGGTCCCAAATCTCCAGGTTCAAGGTCATCTTCCTACATCGAAAACATGCATGAGATACCCAGAAGATGGTACACCGTGTGATGGGGAAAGGTTTCTAAAACGCACCTCATTTCTCATCTGCTTGTGCCCGGGATCGCCATTCCAGCCACTTTACTAGCAATCTCCCTCCTTGGAGCATCAGCACCTTTAACCTCCTGCTCCGTACAGGTTGCAATTTGTACTGAGGATGAACGGGAAGACGTGGAACCAATGAAAGACTAGCTCTTGGTGTTGGGACAGGCACAGGTCACTCTATTTTCCCATCAGGAAGAAGAATTAACCACAGGCTCAGCCTGCCCCCCGGAACCAGAACAGGGGCTGAAGCCATCCTGCGCTTTTGCGGCCAGCTCCCTAAAAAGCGAGTTGTAAAATGGAGGTTCAGGGCACTGCAATTCACAAACCTGCAGAGTTATAAATGATAACTCTCATCCACAAATATATTGAGGGAAGGCAAAGAAGAGGATTTGAAATCAAGGCAGAATTGCAGGAAACAGATTTCAGGAGGTAGATTCGAATCGCCTTTAAAGCACATGAAAAGCGGCAAAACGTTGACAATGATGCCCTTGGCCAAAAAGGGCGTATGCGTTTTTTCCTGAATATATTCAGGAAAAAACGCATACGCCCTTTTTGGCCAACCAAGCAACCTGGAAAGGCAAATCAGCGCTACAAAGATGTCTCGCTTCCCATCGGTCAAAAGGGCCATGCTGAAAAAAGTGTCAAAACCAGAAATGCAGGACAGGCCATGGAGAAATGGGAGCCTTGCTACACTGATGGGCGGGATGTAAATTGTCAACAGCCACTCTGGAGAAGTGTACGGTGAGTCCTGAAACGTCTAAAAAGCAAAGCTTACAGAGCATAGCGCACTTCCACTCATGGGGGTATAAATTGGGAAAATGAAAAATCAGCAAGACACAAGCACCCCAAAGTTTAGGGCTGCTATGTTGACAAGGACCTCCACTTCATTCCACCTTCAATATCCCAGGAAAGAGAAAAATGGATAAAGAAGTTGTGGTCCTTATGTACAATGGAATATCACTCAGCCGTGAAATCAATGTCATAAGGCTAGTAGCAGCATGATGAGTGGATTTAGGTACGACGATTCTAAGTGAAATAAGTCACACAGAAAAGGACACTTCTCATAAGGTATCACTGATAGAGGGAATGTAAAAACCGTTACACTTGAACTGAATTACAAAACAGAACAGAGTCACACATGCAGAAAACACACTATGGCTGCTTAACGGGAAAGGTGAGGTGGGGTGATACATAAAACAAGGGTTTCAAATTAGCTCAGATACCGTTCCATAAAACCAATATGTAATAGACAAGACCTACTCCTTGCTCAGAGAACTGGACTCAACACGCCCTATTCACCGCACAAGAATATATCTGACTAGTAATAATCTTAAAACCTATGTATTGATATCTCTCTGTTAGTGTGTCAAGTGGGTGTAAAGCGGCATAAACACAGCAGTGAAAAGCAGCTAAACCCCATTATAAAAATAAATTACTTTGAAAAACCCGTGAAACAAAGACAGTGAAAGAGAGCGAAATTCTTACACAATGCGTTCAGGGGCTGTGATGCAACCTGGATTGACCATATCTAGACCCACAGCTGGATGAGACCTAAGGGTGGACACTGTTGCGGCTGAGAGGTTTGGTGAGGTTGGGTGAGCAAACGCAGAACCTTTAAAGTAATACTGCGTGGTACTCATCGCATGGGTCCCAAATCTCCAGGTTCAAGGGCATCTTCCTACATCGAAAACATGCATGAGAAACCCAGAAGATGGTACACCGTGTGATGGGGAAAGGTTTCTAAAACGCACCTCATTTCTCATCTCCTTGTGCCCGGGTTCGCTATTCCAGCCGCTTTACTAGCAATCTCCCTCCTTGGAGCATCAGCACCTTTAACCTCCTGTTCCGTACAGGTTGCAATTTGTCCTGAGGATGAACGGGAAGACGTGGAACCAATGAGAGACTAGCTCTTGGTGTTGGGACAGGCACAGGTTACTCTATTTTCCCATCAGGAAGAAGAATTAACCACAGGCTCAGCCTGCCCCCCGGAACCAGAACAGGGCCTGAAGCCATCCTGCGCTTTTGCGGCCAGCTCCCTAAAAAGCGAGTTGTAAAATGGAGGTTCAGGGCACTGCAATTCACAAACCTGCAGAGTTATAAATGATAACTCTCATCCACAAATATATTGAGGGAAGGCAAAGAAGAGGATTTGAAATCAAGGCAGAATTGCAGGAAACAGATTTCAGGAGGTAGATTCGAATCGCCTTTAAAGCACATGAAAAGCGGCAAAACGTTGACAATGATGCCCTTGGCCAAAAAGGGCGTATGCGTTTTTTCCTGAATATATTCAGGAAAAAACGCATACGCCCTTTTTGGCCAACCAAGCAACCTGGAAAGGCAAATCAGCGCTACAAAGAAGTCTCGCTTCCCATCGGTTAAAAGGGCCATGCTGAAAAAAGTGTCAAAACCAGAAATGCAGGACAGGCCATGGAGAAATGAGAGCCTTGCTACACTGATGGGCGGGATGTAAATTGTCAACAGCCACTCTGGAGAAGTGTATGGTGAGTCCTGAAACGTCTAAAAAGCAAAGCTTAGAGAGCATAGGGCACTTCCACTCATGGGGGTATAAATTGGGAAAATGAAAAATCAGCAAGACACAAGCACCCCAAAGTTTAGGGCTGCTCTGTTGACAAGGACCTCCACTTCATTCCACCTTCAATATCCCAGGAAAGAGAAAAATGGATAAAGAAGTTGTGGTCCTTATGTACAATGGAATATCACTCAGCCGTGAAATCAATGTCATAAGGCTAGTAGCAGCATGATGAGTGGATTTAGGTACAACGACTCTAAGTGAAATAAGTCACACAGCAAAGGACACTTCTCATAAGGTATCACTTATAGAGGGAATGTAAAAACCGTTACACTTGAACTGAATTACAAAACAGAACAGAGTCACACATGCAGAAAACACACTATGGCTGCTTAACGGGAAAGGTGAGGTGGGGTGATACATAAAACAAGGGTTTCAAATTAGCTCAGATACCGTTCCATAAAACCAATATGTAATAGACAAGACCTACTCCTTGCTCAGAGAACTGGACTCAACACGCCCTATTCACCGCACAAGAATATATCTGACTAGTAATAATCTTAAAACTTATGTATTGATATCTCTCTGTTAGTGTGTCAAGTGGGTGTAAAGCGACATAAACACAGCAGTGAAAAGCAGCTAAACCCCATTATAAAAATAAATTACTTTGAAAAACCCATGAAACAAAGACAGTGAAAGGGATAGAAATTCTTACACAATGCGTTCACGGGCTGTGATGCAACCTGGATTGACCATATCTAGACCCACAGCTGGATGAGACCTAAGGGTGGACACTCTTGGGGCTGAGAGGTTTGGTGAGGTTGGGTGAGCAAACGCAGACCCTTTAAAGTAATACTGCATGGTACCCATCGCATGGGTCCCAAATCGCCAGGTTCAAGGGCATCTTCCTACATCGAAAACATGCATGAAAAACCCAGAAGATGGTACACCGTGTGATGTGGAAAGGTTTCTAAAACGCACCTCATTTCTCATCTCCTTGTGCCCAGGTTCGCTATTCCAGCCGCTTTACTAGCAATCTCCCTCCTTGGAGCATCAGCACCTTTAACCTCCTGTTCCGTACAGGTTGCAATTTGTACTGAGGATGAACGGGAAGACGTGGAACCAATGAAAGACTAGCTCTTGGTGTTGGGACAGGCACAGGTCACTCTATTTTCCCATCAGGAAGAAGAATTAACCACAGGCTCAGCCTGCCCCCCGGAACCAGAACAGGGGCTGAAGCCATCCTGCGCTTTTGCGGCCAGCTCCCTAAAAAGCGAGTTGTAAAATGGAGGTTCAGGGCACTGCCATTCACAAACCTGCAGAGTTATAAATGATAACTCTCATCCACAAATATATTGAGGGAAGGCAAAGAAGAGGATTTGAAATCAAGGCAGAATTGCAGGAAACAGATTTCAGGAGGTAGATTCGAATCACCTTTAAAGCACATGAAAAGCGGCAAAACGTTGACAATGATGCCCTTGGCCAAAAAGGGCGTATGCGTTTTTTCCTGAATATATTCAGGAAAAAACGCATACGCCCTTTTTGGCCAACCAAGCAACCTGGAAAGGCAAATCAGCGCTACAAAGAAGTCTCGCTTCCCATCGGTCAAAAGGGCCATGCTGAAAAAAGTGTCAAAACCAGAAATGCAGGACAGGCCATGGAGAAATGGGAGCCTTGCTACACTGATGGGCGGGATGTAAATTGTCAACAGTCACTCTGGAGAAGTGTACGGTGAGTCCTGAAAAGTCTAAAAAGCAAAGCTTAGAGAGCATAGGGCACTTCCACTCATGGGGGTATAAATTGGGAAAATTAAAAATCAGCAAGACACATGCACCCCAAAGTTTAGGGCTGCTCTGCTGACAAGGACCTCCACTTCATTCCACCTTCAATATCCCAGGAAAGAGAAAAATGGATAAAGAAGTTGTGGTCCTTATGTACAATGGAATATCACTCAGCCATGAAATCAATGTCATAAGGATAGTAGCAGCATGATGAGTGGATTTAGGTACGACGATTCTAAGTGAAATAAGTCACAAAGAAAAGGACACTTCTCATAAGGTATCACTGATAGAGGGAATGTAAAAACCGTTACACTTGAACTGAATTACAAAACAGAACAGAGTCACACATGCAGAAAACACACTATGGCTGCTTAACGGGAAAGGTGAGGTGGGGTGATACATAAAACAAGGGTTTCAAATTAGCTCAGATACCGTTCCATAAAACCAATATGTAATAGACAAGACCTACTCCTTGCTCAGAGAACTGGACTCAACACGCCCTATTCACCGCACAAGAATATATCTGACTACTAATAATCTTAAAACCTATGTATTGATATCTCACTGTTAGTGTGTCAAGTGGGTGTAAAGCGGCATAAACACAGCAGTGAAAAGCAGCTAAACCCCATTATAAAAATAAATTACTTTGAAAAACCCGTGAAACAAAGACAGTGAAAGAGAGTGAAATTCTTACACAATGCGTTCAGGGGCTGTGATGCAACCTGGATTGACCATATCTAGACCCACAGCTGGATGAGACCTAAGGGTGGACACTGTTGTGGCTGAGAGGTTTGGTGAGGTTGGGTGAGCAAACGCAGACCCTTTAAAGTAATACTGCGTGGTACCCATCGCATGGGTCCCAAATCTCCAGGTTCAAGGGCATCTTCCTACATCGAAAACATGCATGAGATACCCAGAAGATGGTACACCGTGTGATGGGGAAAGGTTTCTAAAACGCAACTCATTTCTCATTTGCTTGTGCCCGGGTTCGCCATTCCAGCCACTTTACTAGCAATCTCCCTCCTTGGAGCATCAGCACCTTTAACCTCCTGTTCCGTACAGGTTGCAAGTTGTACTGAGGATGAACGGGAAGACGTGGAACCAATGAAAGACTAGCTCTTGGTGTTGGGACAGGCACAGGTCACTCTATTTTCCCATCAGGAAGAAGAATTAACCACAGGCTCAGCCTGCCCCCCGGAACCAGAACAGGGGCTGAAGCCATCCTGCGCTTTTGCGGCCAGCTCCCTAAAAAGCGAGTTGTAAAATCGAGGTTCAGGGCACTGCAATTCACAAACCTGCAGAGTTATAAATGATAACTCTCATCCACAAATATATTGAGGGAAGGCAAAGAAGAGGATTTGAAATCAAGGCAGAATTGCAGGAAACAGATTTCAGGAGGTAGATTCGAATCGCATTTAAAGCACATGAAAAGCGGCAAAACGTTGACAATGATGCCCTTGGCCAAAAAGGGCGTATGCGTTTTTTCCTGAATATATTCAGGAAAAAACGCATACGCACTTTTTGGCCAACCAAGCAACCTGGAAAGGCAAATCAGCGCTACAAAGATGTCTCGCTTCCCATTGGTCAAAAGGGCCATGCTGAAAAAAGTGTCAAAACCAGAAATGCAGGACAGGCCATGGAGAAATGGGAGCCTTGCTACACTGATGGGCGGGATGTAAATTGTCAACAGCCACTCTGGAGAAGTGTACGGTGAGTCCTGAAACGTCTAAAAAGCAAAGCTTAGAGAGCATAGGGCACTTCCACTCATGGGGGTATAAATTGGGAAAATGAAAAATCAGCAAGACACAAGCACCCCAAAGTTTAGGGCTGCTCTGTTGACAAGGACCTCCACTTCATTCCACCTTCAATATCCCAGGAAAGAGAAAAATGGATAAAGAAGTTGTGGTCCTTATGTACAATGGAATATCACTCAGCCGTGAAATCAATGTCATAAGGCTAGTAGCAGCATGATGAGTGGATTTAGGTACGACGACTCTAAGTGAAATAAGTCACACAGCAAAGGCACTTCTCATAAGGTATCACTTATAGAGGGAATGTAAAAACCGTTACACTTGAACTGAATTACAAAACAGAACAGAGTCACACATGCAGAAAACACACTATGGCTGCTTAACGGGAAAGGTGAGGTGGGGTGATACATAAAACAAGGGTTTCAAATTAGCTCAGATACCGTTCCATAAACCCAATATGTAATAGACAAGACCTACTCCTTGCTCAGAGAACTGGACTCAACACGCCCTATTCACCGCACAAGAATATATCTGACTAGTAATAATCTTAAAACCTATGTATTGATATCTCTCTGTTAGTGTGTCAAGTGGGTGTAAAGCGGCATAAACACAGCAGTGAAAAGCAGCTAAACCCCATTATAAAAATAAATTACTTTGAAAAACCCGTGAAACAAAGACAGTGAAAGAGAGCGAAATTCTTACACAATGCGTTCAGGGGCTGTGATGCAACCTGGATTGACCATATCTAGACCCACAGCTGGATGAGACCTAAGGGTGGACACTGTTGCGGCTGAGAGGTTTGGTGAGGTTGGGTGAGCAAACGCAGAACCTTTAAAGTAATACTGCGTGGTACTCATCGCATGGGTCCCAAATCTCCAGGTTCAAGGGCATCTTCCTACATCGAAAACATGCATGAGAAACCCAGAAGATGGTACACCGTGTGATGGGGAAAGGTTTCTAAAACGCACCTCATTTCTCATCTCCTTGTGCCCGGGTTCGCTATTCCAGCCGCTTTACTAGCAATCTCCCTCCTTGGAGCATCAGCACCTTTAACCTCCTGTTCCGTACAGGTTGCAATTTGTCCTGAGGATGAACGGGAAGACGTGGAACCAATGAGAGACTAGCTCTTGGTGTTGGGACAGGCACAGGTTACTCTATTTTCCCATCAGGAAGAAGAATTAACCACAGGCTCAGCCTGCCCCCCGGAACCAGAACAGGGCCTGAAGCCATCCTGCGCTTTTGCGGCCAGCTCCCTAAAAAGCGAGTTGTAAAATGGAGGTTCAGGGCACTGCAATTCACAAACCTGCAGAGTTATAAATGATAACTCTCATCCACAAATATATTGAGGGAAGGCAAAGAAGAGGATTTGAAATCAAGGCAGAATTGCAGGAAACAGATTTCAGGAGGTAGATTCGAATCGCCTTTAAAGCACATGAAAAGCGGCAAAACGTTGACAATGATGCCCTTGGCCAAAAAGGGCGTATGCGTTTTTTCCTGAATATATTCAGGAAAAAACGCATACGCCCTTTTTGGCCAACCAAGCAACCTGGAAAGGCAAATCAGCGCTACAAAGAAGTCTCGCTTCCCATCGGTTAAAAGGGCCATGCTGAAAAAAGTGTCAAAACCAGAAATGCAGGACAGGCCATGGAGAAATGAGAGCCTTGCTACACTGATGGGCGGGATGTAAATTGTCAACAGCCACTCTGGAGAAGTGTATGGTGAGTCCTGAAACGTCTAAAAAGCAAAGCTTAGAGAGCATAGGGCACTTCCACTCATGGGGGTATAAATTGGGAAAATGAAAAATCAGCAAGACACAAGCACCCCAAAGTTTAGGGCTGCTCTGTTGACAAGGACCTCCACTTCATTCCACCTTCAATATCCCAGGAAAGAGAAAAATGGATAAAGAAGTTGTGGTCCTTATGTACAATGGAATATCACTCAGCCGTGAAATCAATGTCATAAGGCTAGTAGCAGCATGATGAGTGGATTTAGGTACAACGACTCTAAGTGAAATAAGTCACACAGCAAAGGACACTTCTCATAAGGTATCACTTATAGAGGGAATGTAAAAACCGTTACACTTGAACTGAATTACAAAACAGAACAGAGTCACACATGCAGAAAACACACTATGGCTGCTTAACGGGAAAGGTGAGGTGGGGTGATACATAAAACAAGGGTTTCAAATTAGCTCAGATACCGTTCCATAAAACCAATATGTAATAGACAAGACCTACTCCTTGCTCAGAGAACTGGACTCAACACGCCCTATTCACCGCACAAGAATATATCTGACTAGTAATAATCTTAAAACTTATGTATTGATATCTCTCTGTTAGTGTGTCAAGTGGGTGTAAAGCGACATAAACACAGCAGTGAAAAGCAGCTAAACCCCATTATAAAAATAAATTACTTTGAAAAACCCATGAAACAAAGACAGTGAAAGGGATAGAAATTCTTACACAATGCGTTCACGGGCTGTGATGCAACCTGGATTGACCATATCTAGACCCACAGCTGGATGAGACCTAAGGGTGGACACTCTTGGGGCTGAGAGGTTTGGTGAGGTTGGGTGAGCAAACGCAGACCCTTTAAAGTAATACTGCATGGTACCCATCGCATGGGTCCCAAATCGCCAGGTTCAAGGGCATCTTCCTACATCGAAAACATGCATGAGAAACCCAGAAGATGGTACACCGTGTGATGTGGAAAGGTTTCTAAAACGCACCTCATTTCTCATCTCCTTGTGCCCAGGTTCGCTATTCCAGCCGCTTTACTAGCAATCTCCCTCCTTGGAGCATCAGCACCTTTAACCTCCTGTTCCGTACAGGTTGCAATTTGTACTGAGGATGAACGGGAAGACGTGGAACCAATGAAAGACTAGCTCTTGGTGTTGGGACAGGCACAGGTCACTCTATTTTCCCATCAGGAAGAAGAATTAACCACAGGCTCAGCCTGCCCCCCGGAACCAGAACAGGGGCTGAAGCCATCCTGCGCTTTTGCGGCCAGCTCCCTAAAAAGCGAGTTGTAAAATGGAGGTTCAGGGCACTGCCATTCACAAACCTGCAGAGTTATAAATGATAACTCTCATCCACAAATATATTGAGGGAAGGCAAAGAAGAGGATTTGAAATCAAGGCAGAATTGCAGGAAACAGATTTCAGGAGGTAGATTCGAATCGCCTTTAAAGCACATGAAAAGCGGCAAAACGTTGACAATGATGCCCTTGGCCAAAAAGGGCGTATGCGTTTTTTCCTGAATATATTCAGGAAAAAACGCATACGCCCTTTTTGGCCAACCAAGCAACCTGGAAAGGCAAATCAGCGCTACAAAGAAGTCTCGCTTCCCATCGGTCAAAAGGGCCATGCTGAAAAAAGTGTCAAAACCAGAAATGCAGGACAGGCCATGGAGAAATGGGAGCCTTGCTACACTGATGGGCGGGATGTAAATTGTCAACAGTCACTCTGGAGAAGTGTACGGTGAGTCCTGAAAAGTCTAAAAAGCAAAGCTTAGAGAGCATAGGGCACTTCCACTCATGGGGGTATAAATTGGGAAAATTAAAAATCAGCAAGACACATGCACCCCAAAGTTTAGGGCTGCTCTGCTGACAAGGACCTCCACTTCATTCCACCTTCAATATCCCAGGAAAGAGAAAAATGGATAAAGAAGTTGTGGTCCTTATGTACAATGGAATATCACTCAGCCATGAAATCAATGTCATAAGGATAGTAGCAGCATGATGAGTGGATTTAGGTACGACGATTCTAAGTGAAATAAGTCACAAAGAAAAGGACACTTCTCATAAGGTATCACTGATAGAGGGAATGTAAAAACCGTTACACTTGAACTGAATTACAAAACAGAACAGAGTCACACATGCAGAAAACACACTATGGCTGCTTAACGGGAAAGGTGAGGTGGGGTGATACATAAAACAAGGGTTTCAAATTAGCTCAGATACCGTTCCATAAAACCAATATGTAATAGACAAGACCTACTCCTTGCTCAGAGAACTGGACTCAACACGCCCTATTCACCGCACAAGAATATATCTGACTACTAATAATCTTAAAACCTATGTATTGATATCTCACTGTTAGTGTGTCAAGTGGGTGTAAAGCGGCATAAACACAGCAGTGAAAAGCAGCTAAACCCCATTATAAAAATAAATTACTTTGAAAAACCCGTGAAACAAAGACAGTGAAAGAGAGTGAAATTCTTACACAATGCGTTCAGGGGCTGTGATGCAACCTGGATTGACCATATCTAGACCCACAGCTGGATGAGACCTAAGGGTGGACACTGTTGTGGCTGAGAGGTTTGGTGAGGTTGGGTGAGCAAACGCAGACCCTTTAAAGTAATACTGCGTGGTACCCATCGCATGGGTCCCAAATCTCCAGGTTCAAGGGCATCTTCCTACATCGAAAACATGCATGAGATACCCAGAAGATGGTACACCGTGTGATGGGGAAAGGTTTCTAAAACGCAACTCATTTCTCATTTGCTTGTGCCCGGGTTCGCCATTCCAGCCACTTTACTAGCAATCTCCCTCCTTGGAGCATCAGCACCTTTAACCTCCTGTTCCGTACAGGTTGCAATTTGTACTGAGGATGAACGGGAAGACGTGGAACCAATGAAAGACTAGCTCTTGGTGTTGGGACAGGCACAGGTCACTCTATTTTCCCATCAGGAAGAAGAATTAACCACAGGCTCAGCCTGCCCCCCGGAACCAGAACAGGGGCTGAAGCCATCCTGCGCTTTTGCGGCCAGCTCCCTAAAAAGCGAGTTGTAAAATCGAGGTTCAGGGCACTGCAATTCACAAACCTGCAGAGTTATAAATGATAACTCTCATCCACAAATATATTGAGGGAAGGCAAAGAAGAGGATTTGAAATCAAGGCAGAATTGCAGGAAACAGATTTCAGGAGGTAGATTCGAATCGCATTTAAAGCACATGAAAAGCGGCAAAACGTTGACAATGATGCCCTTGGCCAAAAAGGGCGTATGCGTTTTTTCCTGAATATATTCAGGAAAAAACGCATACGCACTTTTTGGCCAACCAAGCAACCTGGAAAGGCAAATCAGCGCTACAAAGATGTCTCGCTTCCCATTGGTCAAAAGGGCCATGCTGAAAAAAGTGTCAAAACCAGAAATGCAGGACAGGCCATGGAGAAATGGGAGCCTTGCTACACTGATGGGCGGGATGTAAATTGTCAACAGCCACTCTGGAGAAGTGTACGGTGAGTCCTGAAACGTCTAAAAAGCAAAGCTTAGAGAGCATAGGGCACTTCCACTCATGGGGGTATAAATTGGGAAAATGAAAAATCAGCAAGACACAAGCACCCCAAAGTTTAGGGCTGCTCTGTTGACAAGGACCTCCACTTCATTCCACCTTCAATATCCCAGGAAAGAGAAAAATGGATAAAGAAGTTGTGGTCCTTATGTACAATGGAATATCACTCAGCCGTGAAATCAATGTCATAAGGCTAGTAGCAGCATGATGAGTGGATTTAGGTACGACGACTCTAAGTGAAATAAGTCACACAGCAAAGGCACTTCTCATAAGGTATCACTTATAGAGGGAATGTAAAAACCGTTACACTTGAACTGAATTACAAAACAGAACAGAGTCACACATGCAGAAAACACACTATGGCTGCTTAACGGGAAAGGTGAGGTGGGGTGATACATAAAACAAGGGTTTCAAATTAGCTCAGATACCGTTCCATAAACCCAATATGTAATAGACAAGACCTACTCCTTGCTCAGAGAACTGGACTCAACACGCCCTATTCACCGCACAAGAATATATCTGACTAGTAATAATCTTAAAACCTATGTATTGATATGTCTCTGTTAGTGTGTCAAGTGGGTAAAAAGCGGCATAAACACAGCAGTGAAAAGCAGCTAAACCCCATTATAAAAATAAATTACTTTGAAAAACCCATGAAACAAAGACAGTGAAAGAGAGAGAAATTCTTACACAATGCGTTCAGGGGCTGTGATGCAACCTGGATTGACCATATCTAGACCCACAGCTGGATGAGACATAAGGGTGGACACTGTTGCGGCTGAGAGGTTTGGTGAGGTTGGGTGAGCAAACGCAGACCCTTTAAAGTAATACTGCCTGGTACCAATCGCATGGGTCCCAAATCTCCAGGTTCACAGGCATCTTCCTACATCGAAAACATGCATGAGATACCCAGAAGATGGTACACCGTGTGATGGGGAAAGGTTTCTAAAACGCAACTCATTTCTCATTTGCTTGTGCCCGGGTTCGCCATTCCAGCCACTTTACTAGCAATCTCCCTCCTTGGAGCATCAGCACCTTTAACCTCCTGTTCCGTACAGGTTGCAATTTGTACTGAGGATGAACGGGAAGACGTGGAACCAATGAAAGACTAGCTCTTGGTGTTGGGACAGGCACAGGTCACTCTATTTTCCCATCAGGAAGAAGAATTAACCACAGGCTCAGCCTGCCCCCCGGAACCAGAACAGGGGCTGAAGCCATCCTGCGCTTTTGCGGCCAGCTCCCTAAAAAGCGAGTTGTAAAATGGAGGTTCAGGGCACTGCAATTCACAAACCTGCAGACTTATAAATGATAACTCTCATCCACAAATATATTGAGGGAAGGCAAAGAAGAGGATTTGAAATCAAGGCAGAATTGCAGGAAACAGATTTCAGGAGGTAGATTCGAATCGCCTTTAAAGCACATGAAAAGCGGCAAAACGTTGACAATGATGCCCTTGGCCAAAAAGGGCGTATGCGTTTTTTCCTGAATATATTCAGGAAAAAACGCATACGCCCTTTTTGGCCAACCAAGCAACCTGGAAAGGCAAATCAGCGCTACAAAGATGTCTCGCTTCCCATTGGTCAAAAGGGCCATGCTGAAAAAAGTGTCAAAACCAGAAATGCAGGACAGGCCATGGAGAAATGGGAGCCTTGCTACACTGATGGGCGGGATGTAAATTGTCAACAGCCACTCTGGAGAAGTGTACGGTGAGTCCTGAAACGTCTAAAAAGCAAAGCTTAGAGAGCATAGGGCCCATCCACTCATGGGGGTATAAATTGGGAAAATGAAAAATCAGCAAGACACAAGCACCCCAAAGTTTAGGGCTGCTCTGTTGACAAGGACCTCCACTTCATTCCACCTTCAATATCCCAGGAAAGAGAAAAATGGATAAAGAAGTTGTGGTCCTTATGTACAATGGAATATCACTCAGCCGTGAAATCAATGTCATAAGGCTAGTAGCAGCATGATGAGTGGATTTAGGTACGACGACTCTAAGTGAAATAAGTCACACAGAAAAGGACACTTCTCATAAGGTATCACTGATAGAGGGAATGTAAAAACCGTTACACTTGAACTGAATTACAAAACAGAACAGAGTCACACATGCAGAAAACACACTATGGCTGCTTAACGGGAAAGGTGAGGTGGGGTGATACATAAAACAAGGGTTTCAAATTAGCTCAGATACCGTTCCATAAACCCAATATGTAATAGACAAGACCTACTCCTTGCTCAGAGAACTGGACTCAACACGCCCTATTCACCGCACAAGAATATATCTGACTAGTAATAATCTTAAAACCTATGTATTGATATCTCTCTGTTAGTGTGTCAAGTGGGTAAAAAGCGGCATAAACACAGCAGTGAAAAGCAGCTAAACCCCATTATAAAAATAAATTACTTTGAAAAACCCATGAAACAAAGACAGTGAAAGAGAGAGGAATTCTTACACAATGCGTTCAGAGGCTGTGATGCAACCTGGATTGACCATATCTAGACCCACAGCTGGATGAGAAATAAGGGTGGACACTGTTGCGGCTGAGAGGTTTGGTGAGGTTGGGTGAGCAAACGCAGACCCTTTAAAGTATTACTGCGTGGTACCCATCGCATGGGTCCCAAATCTCCAGGTTCAAGGGCATCTTCCTACATCGAAAACATGCATGAGATACCCAGAAGATGGTACACCGTGTGATGGGGAAAGGTTTCTAAAACGCACCTCATTTCTCATCTGCTTGTGCCCGGGTTCGCCATTCCAGCCACTTTACTAGCAATCTCCCTCCTTGGAGCTTCAGCACCTTTAACCTCCTGTTCCGTACAGGTTGCAATTTGTACTGAGGATGAACGTGAAGACGTGGAACCAATGAAAGACTAGCTCTTGGTGTTGGGACAGGCACAGGTCACTCTATTTTCCCATCAGGAAGAAGAATTAACCACAGGCTCAGCCTGCCCCCCGGAACCAGAACAGGGCCTGAAGCCATCCTGCGCTTTTGCGGCCAGCTCCCTAAAAAGCGAGTTGTAAAATGGAGGTTCAGGGCACTGCAATTCACAAACCTGCAGAGTTATAAATGATAACTCTCATCCACAAATATATTGAGGGAAGGCAAAGAAGAGGATTTGAAATCAAGGCAGAATTGCAGGAAACAGATTTCAGGAGGTAGATTCGAATCGCCTTTAAAGCACATGAAAAGCGGCAAAACGTTGACAATGATGCCCTTGGCCAAAAAGGGCGTATGCGTTTTTTCCTGAATATATTCAGGAAAAAACGCATACGCCCTTTTTGGCCAACCAAGCAACCTGGAAAGGCAAATCAGCGCTACAAAGATGTCTCGCTTCCCATCGGTCAAAAGGGCCATGCTGAAAAAAGTGTCAAAACCAGAAATGCAGGACAGGCCATGGAGAAATGGGAGCCTTGCTACACTGATGGGCGGGATGTAAATTGTCAACAGCCACTCTGGAGAAGTGTACGGTGAGTCCTGAAACGTCTAAAAAGCAAAGCTTAGAGAGCATAGGGCACTTCCACTCATGGGGGTATAAATTGGGAAAATGAAAAATCAGCAAGACACAAGCACCCCAAAGTTTAGGGCTGCTCTGTTGACAAGGACCTCCACTTCATTCCACCTTCAATATCCCAGGAAAGAGAAAAATGGATAAAGAAGTTGTGGTCCTTATGTACAATGGAATATCACTCAGCCATGAAATCAATGTCATAAGGCTAGTAGCAGCATGATGAGTGGATTTAGGTACGACGACTCTAAGTGAAATAAGTCACACAGCAAAGGACACTTCTCATAAGGTATCACTGATAGAGGGAATGTAAAAACCGTTACACTTGAACTGAATTACAAAACAGAACAGAGTCACACATGCAGAAAACACACTATGGCTGCTTAACGGGAAAGGTGAGGTGGGGTGATACATAAAACAAGGGTTTCAAATTAGCTCAGATACCGTTCCATAAACCCAATATGTAATAGGCAAGACCTACTCCTTGCTCAGAGAACTGGACTCAACACGCCCTATTCACCGCACAAGAATATATCTGACTAGTAATAATCTTAAAACCTATGTATTGATATCTCTCTGTTAGTGTGTCAAGTGGGTAAAAAGCGGCATAAACACAGCAGTGAAAAGCAGCTAAACCCCATTATAAAAATAAATTACTTTGAAAAACCCGTGAAACAAAGACAGTGAAAGAGAGCGAAATTCTTACACAATGCGTTCAGGGGCTGTGATGCAACCTGGATTGACCATATCTAGACCCACAGCTGGATGAGACCTAAGGGTGGACACTGTTGCGGCTGAGAGGTTTGGTGAGGTTGGGTGAGCAAACGCAGACCCTTTAAAGTAATACTGCGTGGTACCCATCGCATGGGTCCCAAATCTCCAGGTTCAAGGGCATCTTCCTACATCGAAAACATGCATGAGATACCCAGAAGATGGTACACCGTGTGATGGGGAAAGGTTTCTAAAACGCAACTCATTTCTCATTTGCTTGTGCCCGGGTTCGCCATTCCAGCCACTTTACTAGCAATCTCCCTCCTTGGAGCATCAGCACCTTTAACCTCCTGTTCCGTACAGGTTGCAATTTGTACTGAGGATGAACGGGAAGACGTGGAACCAATGAAAGACTAGCTCTTGGTGTTGGGACAGGCACAGGTCACTCTATTTTCCCATCAGGAAGAAGAATTAACCACAGGCTCAGCCTGCCCCCCGGAACCAGAACAGGGGCTGAAGCCATCCTGCGCTTTTGCGGCCAGCTCCCTAAAAAGCGAGTTGTAAAATGTAGGTTCAGGGCACTGCAATTCACAAACCTGCAGAGTTATAAATGATAACTCTCATCCACAAATATATTGAGGGAAGGCAAAGAAGAGGATTTGAAATCAAGGCAGAATTGCAGGAAACAGATTTCAGGAGGTAGATTCGAATCGCCTTTAAAGCACATGAAAAGCGGCAAAACGTTGACAATGATGCCCTTGGCCAGAAAGGGCGTATGCGTTTTTTCCTGAATATATTCAGGAAAAAACGCATACGCCCTTTTTGGCCAACCAAGCAACCTGGAAAGGCAAATCAGCGCTACAAAGAAGTCTCGCTTCCCATCGGTCAAAAGGGCCATGCTGAAAAAAGTGTCAAAACCAGAAATGCAGGACAGGCCATGGAGAAATGGGAGCCTTGCTACACTGATGGGCGGGATGTAAATTGTCAACAGCCACTCTGGAGAAGTGTACGGTGAGTCCTGAAACGTCTAAAAAGCAAAGCTTAGAGAGCATAGGGCACTTCCACTCATGGGGGTATAAATTGGGAAAATGAAAAATCAGCAAGACACAAGCACCCCAAAGTTTAGGGCTGCTCTGCTGACAAGGACCTCCACTTCATTCCACCTTCAATATCCCAGGAAAGAGAAAAATGGATAAAGAAGTTGTGGTCCTTATGTACAATGGAATATCACTCAGCCATGAAATCAATGTCATAAGGATAGTAGCAGCATGATGAGTGGATTTAGGTACGACGATTCTAAGTGAAATAAGTCACACAGAAAAGGACACTTCTCATAAGGTATCACTGATAGAGGGAATGTAAAAACCGTTACACTTGAACTGAATTACAAAACAGAACAGAGTCACACATGCAGAAAACACACTATGGCTGCTTAACGGGAAAGGTGAGGTGGGGTGATACATAAAACAAGGGTTTCAAATTAGCTCAGATACCGTTCCATAAAACCAATATGTAATAGACAAGACCTACTCCTTGCTCAGAGAACTGGACTCAACACGCCCTATTCACCGCACAAGAATATATCTGACTAGTAATAATCTTAAAACCTATGTATTGATATCTCTCTGTTAGTGTGTCAAGTGGGTGTAAAGCGGCATAAACACAGCAGTGAAAAGCAGCTAAACCCCATTATAAAAATAAATTACTTTGAAAAACCCGTGAAACAAAGACAGTGAAAGAGAGTGAAATTCTTACACAATGCGTTCAGGGGCTGTGATGCAACCTGGATTGACCATATCTAGACCCACAGCTGGATGAGACCTAAGGGTGGACACTGTTGCGGCTGAGAGGTTTGGTGAGGTTGGGTGAGCAAACGCAGACCCTTTAAAGTAATACTGCGTGGTACCCATCGCATGGGTCCCAAATCTCCAGGTTCAAGGGCATCTTCCTACATCGAAAACATGCATGAGATACCCAGAAGATGGTACACTGTGTGATGGGGAAAGGTTTCTAAAACGCACCTCATTTCTCATCTGCTTGTGCCCGGGTTCGCCATTCCAGCCACTTTACTAGCAATCTCCCTCCTTGGAGCATCAGCACCTTTAACCTCCTGTTCCGTACAGGTTGCAATTTGTACTGAGGATGAACGGGAAGACGTGGAACCAATGAAAGACTAGCTCTTGGTGTTGGGACAGGCACAGGTCACTCTATTTTCCCATCAGGAAGAAGAATTAACCACAGGCTCAGCCTGCCCCCCGGAACCAGAACAGGGCCTGAAGCCATCCTGCGCTTTTGCGGCCAGCTCCCTAAAAAGCGAGTTGTAAAATGGAGGTTCAGGGCACTGCAATTCACAAACCTGCAGACTTATAAATGATAACTCTCATCCACAAATATATTGAGGGAAGGCAAAGAAGAGGATTTGAAATCAAGGCAGAATTGCAGGAAACAGATTTCAGGAGGTAGATTCGAATCGCCTTTAAAGCACATGAAAAGCGGCAAAACGTTGACAATGATGCCCTTGGCCAAAAAGGGCGTATGCGTTTTTTCCTGAATATATTCAGGAAAAAACGCATACGCCCTTTTTGGCCAACCAAGCAACCTGGAAAGGCAAATCAGCGCTACAAAGATGTCTCGCTTCCCATTGGTCAAAAGGGCCATGCTGAAAAAAGTGTCAAAACCAGAAATGCAGGACAGGCCATGGAGAAATGGGAGCCTTGCTACACTGATGGGCGGGATGTAAATTGTCAACAGCCACTCTGGAGAAGTGTACGGTGAGTCCTGAAACGTCTAAAAAGCAAAGCTTAGAGAGCATAGGGCACTTCCACTCATGGGGGTATAAATTGGGAAAATGAAAAATCAGCAAGACACAAGCACCCCAAAGTTTAGGGCTGCTCTGTTGACAAGGACCTCCACTTCATTCCACCTTCAATATCCCAGGAAAGAGAAAAATGGATAAAGAAGTTGTGGTCCTTATGTACAATGGAATATCACTCAGCCGTGAAATCAATGTCATAAGGCTAGTAGCAGCATGATGAGTGGATTTAGGTACGACGACTCTAAGTGAAATAAGTCACACAGCAAAGGCACTTCTCATAAGGTATCACTTATAGAGGGAATGTAAAAACCGTTACACTTGAACTGAATTACAAAACAGAACAGAGTCACACATGCAGAAAACACACTATGGCTGCTTAACGGGAAAGGTGAGGTGGGGTGATACATAAAACAAGGGTTTCAAATTAGCTCAGATACCGTTCCATAAACCCAATATGTAATAGACAAGACCTACTCCTTGCTCAGAGAACTGGACTCAACACGCCCTATTCACCGCACAAGAATATATCTGACTAGTAATAATCTTAAAACCTATGTATTGATATGTCTCTGTTAGTGTGTCAAGTGGGTAAAAAGCGGCATAAACACAGCAGTGAAAAGCAGCTAAACCCCATTATAAAAATAAATTACTTTGAAAAACCCATGAAACAAAGACAGTGAAAGAGAGAGAAATTCTTACACAATGCGTTCAGGGGCTGTGATGCAACCTGGATTGACCATATCTAGACCCACAGCTGGATGAGACATAAGGGTGGACACTGTTGCGGCTGAGAGGTTTGGTGAGGTTGGGTGAGCAAACGCAGACCCTTTAAAGTAATACTGCCTGGTACCAATCGCATGGGTCCCAAATCTCCAGGTTCACAGGCATCTTCCTACATCGAAAACATGCATGAGATACCCAGAAGATGGTACACCGTGTGATGGGGAAAGGTTTCTAAAACGCAACTCATTTCTCATTTGCTTGTGCCCGGGTTCGCCATTCCAGCCACTTTACTAGCAATCTCCCTCCTTGGAGCATCAGCACCTTTAACCTCCTGTTCCGTACAGGTTGCAATTTGTACTGAGGATGAACGGGAAGACGTGGAACCAATGAAAGACTAGCTCTTGGTGTTGGGACAGGCACAGGTCACTCTATTTTCCCATCAGGAAGAAGAATTAACCACAGGCTCAGCCTGCCCCCCGGAACCAGAACAGGGGCTGAAGCCATCCTGCGCTTTTGCGGCCAGCTCCCTAAAAAGCGAGTTGTAAAATGGAGGTTCAGGGCACTGCAATTCACAAACCTGCAGACTTATAAATGATAACTCTCATCCACAAATATATTGAGGGAAGGCAAAGAAGAGGATTTGAAATCAAGGCAGAATTGCAGGAAACAGATTTCAGGAGGTAGATTCGAATCGCCTTTAAAGCACATGAAAAGCGGCAAAACGTTGACAATGATGCCCTTGGCCAAAAAGGGCGTATGCGTTTTTTCCTGAATATATTCAGGAAAAAACGCATACGCCCTTTTTGGCCAACCAAGCAACCTGGAAAGGCAAATCAGCGCTACAAAGATGTCTCGCTTCCCATTGGTCAAAAGGGCCATGCTGAAAAAAGTGTCAAAACCAGAAATGCAGGACAGGCCATGGAGAAATGGGAGCCTTGCTACACTGATGGGCGGGATGTAAATTGTCAACAGCCACTCTGGAGAAGTGTACGGTGAGTCCTGAAACGTCTAAAAAGCAAAGCTTAGAGAGCATAGGGCCCATCCACTCATAGGGGTATAAATTGGGAAAATGAAAAATCAGCAAGACACAAGCACCCCAAAGTTTAGGGCTGCTCTGTTGACAAGGACCTCCACTTCATTCCACCTTCAATATCCCAGGAAAGAGAAAAATGGATAAAGAAGTTGTGGTCCTTATGTACAATGGAATATCACTCAGCCGTGAAATCAATGTCATAAGGCTAGTAGCAGCATGATGAGTGGATTTAGGTACGACGACTCTAAGTGAAATAAGTCACACAGAAAAGGACACTTCTCATAAGGTATCACTGATAGAGGGAATGTAAAAACCGTTACACTTGAACTGAATTACAAAACAGAACAGAGTCACACATGCAGAAAACACACTATGGCTGCTTAACGGGAAAGGTGAGGTGGGGTGATACATAAAACAAGGGTTTCAAATTAGCTCAGATACCGTTCCATAAACCCAATATGTAATAGACAAGACCTACTCCTTGCTCAGAGAACTGGACTCAACACGCCCTATTCACCGCACAAGAATATATCTGACTAGTAATAATCTTAAAACCTATGTATTGATATCTCTCTGTTAGTGTGTCAAGTGGGTAAAAAGCGGCATAAACACAGCAGTGAAAAGCAGCTAAACCCCATTATAAAAATAAATTACTTTGAAAAACCCATGAAACAAAGACAGTGAAAGAGAGAGGAATTCTTACACAATGCGTTCAGAGGCTGTGATGCAACCTGGATTGACCATATCTAGACCCACAGCTGGATGAGAAATAAGGGTGGACACTGTTGCGGCTGAGAGGTTTGGTGAGGTTGGGTGAGCAAACGCAGACCCTTTAAAGTATTACTGCGTGGTACCCATCGCATGGGTCCCAAATCTCCAGGTTCAAGGGCATCTTCCTACATCGAAAACATGCATGAGATACCCAGAAGATGGTACACCGTGTGATGGGGAAAGGTTTCTAAAACGCACCTCATTTCTCATCTGCTTGTGCCCGGGTTCGCCATTCCAGCCACTTTACTAGCAATCTCCCTCCTTGGAGCTTCAGCACCTTTAACCTCCTGTTCCGTACAGGTTGCAATTTGTACTGAGGATGAACGTGAAGACGTGGAACCAATGAAAGACTAGCTCTTGGTGTTGGGACAGGCACAGGTCACTCTATTTTCCCATCAGGAAGAAGAATTAACCACAGGCTCAGCCTGCCCCCCGGAACCAGAACAGGGCCTGAAGCCATCCTGCGCTTTTGCGGCCAGCTCCCTAAAAAGCGAGTTGTAAAATGGAGGTTCAGGGCACTGCAATTCACAAACCTGCAGAGTTATAAATGATAACTCTCATCCACAAATATATTGAGGGAAGGCAAAGAAGAGGATTTGAAATCAAGGCAGAATTGCAGGAAACAGATTTCAGGAGGTAGATTCGAATCGCCTTTAAAGCACATGAAAAGCGGCAAAACGTTGACAATGATGCCCTTGGCCAAAAAGGGCGTATGCGTTTTTTCCTGAATATATTCAGGAAAAAACGCATACGCCCTTTTTGGCCAACCAAGCAACCTGGAAAGGCAAATCAGCGCTACAAAGATGTCTCGCTTCCCATCGGTCAAAAGGGCCATGCTGAAAAAAGTGTCAAAACCAGAAATGCAGGACAGGCCATGGAGAAATGGGAGCCTTGCTACACTGATGGGCGGGATGTAAATTGTCAACAGCCACTCTGGAGAAGTGTACGGTGAGTCCTGAAACGTCTAAAAAGCAAAGCTTAGAGAGCATAGGGCACTTCCACTCATGGGGGTATAAATTGGGAAAATGAAAAATCAGCAAGACACAAGCACCCCAAAGTTTAGGGCTGCTCTGTTGACAAGGACCTCCACTTCATTCCACCTTCAATATCCCAGGAAAGAGAAAAATGGATAAAGAAGTTGTGGTCCTTATGTACAATGGAATATCACTCAGCCATGAAATCAATGTCATAAGGCTAGTAGCAGCATGATGAGTGGATTTAGGTACGACGACTCTAAGTGAAATAAGTCACACAGAAAAGGACACTTCTCATAAGGTATCACTGATAGAGGGAATGTAAAAACCGTTACACTTGAACTGAATTACAAAACAGAACAGAGTCACACATGCAGAAAACACACTATGGCTGCTTAACGGGAAAGGTGAGGTGGGGTGATACATAAAACAAGGGTTTCAAATTAGCTCAGATACCGTTCCATAAACCCAATATGTAATAGGCAAGACCTACTCCTTGCTCAGAGAACTGGACTCAACACGCCCTATTCACCGCACAAGAATATATCTGACTAGTAATAATCTTAAAACCTATGTATTGATATCTCTCTGTTAGTGTGTCAAGTGGGTAAAAAGCGGCATAAACACAGCAGTGAAAAGCAGCTAAACCCCATTATAAAAATAAATTACTTTGAAAAACCCGTGAAACAAAGACAGTGAAAGAGAGCGAAATTCTTACACAATGCGTTCAGGGGCTGTGATGCAACCTGGATTGACCATATCTAGACCCACAGCTGGATGAGACCTAAGGGTGGACACTGTTGCGGCTGAGAGGTTTGGTGAGGTTGGGTGAGCAAACGCAGACCCTTTAAAGTAATACTGCGTGGTACCCATCGCATGGGTCCCAAATCTCCAGGTTCAAGGGCATCTTCCTACATCGAAAACATGCATGAGATACCCAGAAGATGGTACACCGTGTGATGGGGAAAGGTTTCTAAAACGCAACTCATTTCTCATTTGCTTGTGCCCGGGTTCGCCATTCCAGCCACTTTACTAGCAATCTCCCTCCTTGGAGCATCAGCACCTTTAACCTCCTGTTCCGTACAGGTTGCAATTTGTACTGAGGATGAACGGGAAGACGTGGAACCAATGAAAGACTAGCTCTTGGTGTTGGGACAGGCACAGGTCACTCTATTTTCCCATCAGGAAGAAGAATTAACCACAGGCTCAGCCTGCCCCCCGGAACCAGAACAGGGGCTGAAGCCATCCTGCGCTTTTGCGGCCAGCTCCCTAAAAAGCGAGTTGTAAAATGTAGGTTCAGGGCACTGCAATTCACAAACCTGCAGAGTTATAAATGATAACTCTCATCCACAAATATATTGAGGGAAGGCAAAGAAGAGGATTTGAAATCAAGGCAGAATTGCAGGAAACAGATTTCAGGAGGTAGATTCGAATCGCCTTTAAAGCACATGAAAAGCGGCAAAACGTTGACAATGATGCCCTTGGCCAGAAAGGGCGTATGCGTTTTTTCCTGAATATATTCAGGAAAAAACGCATACGCCCTTTTTGGCCAACCAAGCAACCTGGAAAGGCAAATCAGCGCTACAAAGAAGTCTCGCTTCCCATCGGTCAAAAGGGCCATGCTGAAAAAAGTGTCAAAACCAGAAATGCAGGACAGGCCATGGAGAAATGGGAGCCTTGCTACACTGATGGGCGGGATGTAAATTGTCAACAGCCACTCTGGAGAAGTGTACGGTGAGTCCTGAAACGTCTAAAAAGCAAAGCTTAGAGAGCATAGGGCACTTCCACTCATGGGGGTATAAATTGGGAAAATGAAAAATCAGCAAGACACAAGCACCCCAAAGTTTAGGGCTGCTCTGCTGACAAGGACCTCCACTTCATTCCACCTTCAATATCCCAGGAAAGAGAAAAATGGATAAAGAAGTTGTGGTCCTTATGTACAATGGAATATCACTCAGCCATGAAATCAATGTCATAAGGATAGTAGCAGCATGATGAGTGGATTTAGGTACGACGATTCTAAGTGAAATAAGTCACACAGAAAAGGACACTTCTCATAAGGTATCACTGATAGAGGGAATGTAAAAACCGTTACACTTGAACTGAATTACAAAACAGAACAGAGTCACACATGCAGAAAACACACTATGGCTGCTTAACGGGAAAGGTGAGGTGGGGTGATACATAAAACAAGGGTTTCAAATTAGCTCAGATACCGTTCCATAAAACCAATATGTAATAGACAAGACCTACTCCTTGCTCAGAGAACTGGACTCAACACGCCCTATTCACCGCACAAGAATATATCTGACTAGTAATAATCTTAAAACCTATGTATTGATATCTCTCTGTTAGTGTGTCAAGTGGGTGTAAAGCGGCATAAACACAGCAGTGAAAAGCAGCTAAACCCCATTATAAAAATAAATTACTTTGAAAAACCCGTGAAACAAAGACAGTGAAAGAGAGTGAAATTCTTACACAATGCGTTCAGGGGCTGTGATGCAACCTGGATTGACCATATCTAGACCCACAGCTGGATGAGACCTAAGGGTGGACACTGTTGCGGCTGAGAGGTTTGGTGAGGTTGGGTGAGCAAACGCAGACCCTTTAAAGTAATACTGCGTGGTACCCATCGCATGGGTCCCAAATCTCCAGGTTCAAGGGCATCTTCCTACATCGAAAACATGCATGAGATACCCAGAAGATGGTACACTGTGTGATGGGGAAAGGTTTCTAAAACGCACCTCATTTCTCATCTGCTTGTGCCCGGGTTCGCCATTCCAGCCACTTTACTAGCAATCTCCCTCCTTGGAGCATCAGCACCTTTAACCTCCTGTTCCGTACAGGTTGCAATTTGTACTGAGGATGAACGGGAAGACGTGGAACCAATGAAAGACTAGCTCTTGGTGTTGGGACAGGCACAGGTCACTCTATTTTCCCATCAGGAAGAAGAATTAACCACAGGCTCAGCCTGCCCCCCGGAACCAGAACAGGGCCTGAAGCCATCCTGCGCTTTTGCGGCCAGCTCCCTAAAAAGCGAGTTGTAAAATGGAGGTTCAGGGCACTGCAATTCACAAACCTGCAGACTTATAAATGATAACTCTCATCCACAAATATATTGAGGGAAGGCAAAGAAGAGGATTTGAAATCAAGGCAGAATTGCAGGAAACAGATTTCAGGAGGTAGATTCGAATCGCCTTTAAAGCACATGAAAAGCGGCAAAACGTTGACAATGATGCCCTTGGCCAAAAAGGGCGTATGCGTTTTTTCCTGAATATATTCAGGAAAAAACGCATACGCCCTTTTTGGCCAACCAAGCAACCTGGAAAGGCAAATCAGCGCTACAAAGATGTCTCGCTTCCCATCGGTCAAAAGGGCCATGCTGAAAAAAGTGTCAAAACCAGAAATGCAGGACAGGCCATGGAGAAATGGGAGCCTTGCTACACTGATGGGCGGGATGTAAATTGTCAACAGCCACTCTGGAGAAGTGTACGGTGAGTCCTGAAACGTCTAAAAAGCAAAGCTTAGAGAGCATAGGGCACTTCCACTCATGGGGGTATAAATTGGGAAAATTAAAAATCAGCAAGACACAAGCACCCCAAAGTTTAGGGCTGCTCTGTTGACAAGGACCTCCACTTCATTCCACCTTCAATATCCCAGGAAAGAGAAAAATGGATAAAGAAGTTGTGGTCCTTATGTACAATGGAATATCACTCAGCCGTGAAATCAATGTCATAAGGCTAGTAGCAGCATGATGAGTGGATTTAGGTACGACGACTCTAAGTGAAATAAGTCACACAGCAAAGGACACTTCTCATAAGGTATCACTTATAGAGGGAATGTAAAAACCGTTACACTTGAACTGAATTACAAAACAGAACAGAGTCACACATGCAGAAAACACACTATGGCTGCTTAACGGGAAAGGTGAGGTGGGGTGATACATAAAACAAGGGTTTCAAATTAGCTCAGATACCGTTCCATAAACCCAATATGTAATAGACAAGACCTACTCCTTGCTCAGAGAACTGGACTCAACACGCCCTATTCACCGCACAAGAATATATCTGACTAGTAATAATCTTAAAACCTATGTATTGATATCTCTCTGTTAGTGTGTCAAGTGGGTAAAAAGCGGCATAAACACAGCAGTGAAAAGCAGCTAAACCCCATTATAAAAATAAATTACTTTGAAAAACCCATGAAACAAAGACAGTGAAAGAGAGAGGAATTCTTACACAATGCGTTCAGGGGCTGTGATGCAACCTGGATTGACCATATCTAGACCCACAGCTGGATGAGACATAAGGGTGGACACTGTTGCGGCTGAGAGGTTTGGTGAGGTTGGGTGAGCAAACGCAGACCCTTTAAAGTATTACTGCGTGGTACCCATCGCATGGGTCCCAAATCTCCAGGTTCAAGGGCATCTTCCTACATCGAAAACATGCATGAGATACCCAGAAGATGGTACACCGTGTGATGGGGAAAGGTTTCTAAAACGCACCTCATTTCTCTTCTGCTTGTGCCCGGGTTCGCCATTCCAGCCACTTTACTAGCAATCTCCCTCCTTGGAGCTTCAGCACCTTTAACCTCCTGTTCCGTACAGGTTGCAATTTGTACTGAGGATGAACGGGAAGACGTGGAACCAATGAAAGACTAGCTCTTGGTGTTGGGACAGGCACAGGTCACTCTATTTTCCCATCAGGAAGAAGAATTAACCACAGGCTCAGCCTGCCCCCCGGAACCAGAACAGGGCCTGAAGCCATCCTGCGCTTTTGCGGCCAGCTCCCTAAAAAGCGAGTTGTAAAATGGAGGTTCAGGGCACTGCAATTCACAAACCTGCAGACTTATAAATGATAACTCTCATCCACAAATATATTGAGGGAAGGCAAAGAAGAGGATTTGAAATCAAGGCAGAATTGCAGGAAACAGATTTCAGGAGGTAGATTCGAATCGCCTTTAAAGCACATGAAAAGCGGCAAAACGTTGACAATGATGCCCTTGGCCAAAAAGGGCGTATGCGTTTTTTCCTGAATATATTCAGGAAAAAACGCATACGCCCTTTTTGGCCAACCAAGCAACCTGGAAAGGCAAATCAGCGCTACAAAGATGTCTCGCTTCCCATCGGTCAAAAGGGCCATGCTGAAAAAAGTGTCAAAACCAGAAATGCAGGACAGGCCATGGAGAAATGGGAGCCTTGCTACACTGATGGGCGGGATGTAAATTGTCAACAGCCACTCTGGAGAAGTGTACGGTGAGTCCTGAAACGTCTAAAAAGCAAAGCTTAGAGAGCATAGGGCACTTCCACTCATGGGGGTATAAATTGGGAAAATGAAAAATCAGCAAGACACAAGCACCCCAAAGTTTAGGGCTGCTCTGTTGACAAGGACCTCCACTTCATTCCACCTTCAATATCCCAGGAAATAGAAAAATGGATAAAGAAGTTGTGGTCCTTATGTACAATGGAATATCACTCAGCCATGAAATCAATGTCCTAAGGCTAGTAGCAGCATGATGAGTGGATTTAGGTACGACGATTCTAAGTGAAATAAGTCACACAGAAAAGGACACTTCTCATAAGGTATCACTGATAGAGGGAATGTAAAAACCGTTACACTTGAACTGAATTACAAAACAGAACAGAGTCACACATGCAGAAAACACACTATGGCTGCTTAACGGGAAAGGTGAGGTGGGGTGATACATAAAACAAGGGTTTCAAATTAGCTCAGATACCGTTCCATAAAACCAATATGTAATAGACAAGACCTACTCCTTGCTCAGAGAACTGGACTCAACACGCCCTATTCACCGCACAAGAATATATCTGACTAGTAATAATCTTAAAACCTATGTATAGATATCTCTCTGTTAGTGTGTCAAGTGGGTGTAAAGCGGCATAAACACAGCAGTGAAAAGCAGCTAAACCCCATTATAAAAATAAATTACTTTGAAAACCCGTGAAACAAAGACAGTGAAAGAGAGCGAAATTCTTACACAATGCGTTCAGGGGCTGTGATGCAACCTGGATTGACCATATCTAGACCCACAGCTGGATGAGACCTAAGGGTGGACACTGTTGCGGCTGAGAGGTTTGGTGAGGTTGGGTGAGCAAACGCAGACCCTTTAAAGTAATACTGCGTGGTACCCATCGCATGGGTCCCAAATCTCCAGGTTCAAGGGCATCTTCCTACATCGAAAACATGCATGAGATACCCAGAAGATGGTACACCGTGTGATGGGGAAAGGTTTCTAAAACGCACCTCATTTCTCATCTGCTTGTGCCCGGGTTCGCCATTCCAGCCACTTTACTAGCAATCTCCCTCCTTGGAGCATCAGCACCTTTAACCTCCTGTTCCGTACAGGTTGCAATTTGTACTGAGGATGAACGGGAAGACGTGGAACCAATGAAAGACTAGCTCTTGGTGTTGGGACAGGCACAGGTCACTCTATTTTCCCATCAGGAAGAAGAATTAACCACAGGCTCAGCCTGCCCCCCGGAACCAGAACAGGGCCTGAAGCCATCCTGCGCTTTTGCGGCCAGCTCCCTAAAAAGCGAGTTGTAAAATGGAGGTTCAGGGCACTGCAATTCACAAACCTGCAGAGTTATAAATGATAACTCTCATCCACAAATATATTGAGGGAAGGCAAAGAAGAGGATTTGAAATCAAGGCAGAATTGCAGGAAACAGATTTCAGGAGGTAGATTCGAATCGCCTTTAAAGCACATGAAAAGCGGCAAAACGTTGACAATGATGCCCTTGGCCAAAAAGGGCGTATGCGTTTTTTCCTGAATATATTCAGGAAAAAACGCATACGCCCTTTTTGGCCAACCAAGCAACCTGGAAAGGCAAATCAGCGCTACAAAGAAGTCTCGCTTCCCATCGGTTAAAAGGGCCATGCTGAAAAAAGTGTCAAAACCAGAAATGCAGGACAGGCCATGGAGAAATGGGAGCCTTGCTACACTGATGGGCGGGATGTAAATTGTCAACAGCCACTCTGGAGAAGTGTACGGTGAGTCCTGAAACGTCTAAAAAGCAAAGCTTAGAGAGCATAGGGCACTTCCACTCATGGGGGTATAAATTGGGAAAATGAAAAATCAGCAAGACACAAGCACCCCAAAGTTTAGGGCTGCTCTGTTGACAAGGACCTCCACTTCATTCCACCTTCAATATCCCAGGAAATAGAAAAATGGATAATGAAGTTGTGGTCCTTATGTACAATGGAATATCACTCAGCCATGAAATCAATGTCATAAGGCTAGTAGCAGCATGATGAGTGGATTTAGGTACGACGATTCTAAGTGAAATAAGTCACACAGAAAAGGACACTTCTCATAAGGTATCACTGATAGAGGGAATGTAAAAACCGTTACACTTGAACTGAATTACAAAACAGAACAGAGTCACACATGCAGAAAATACACTATGGCTGCTTAACGGGAAAGGTGAGGTGGGGTGATACATAAAACAAGGGTTTTAAATTAGCTCAGATACCGTTCCATAAACCCAATATGTAATAGACAAGACCTACTCCTTGCTCAGAGAACTGGACTCAACACGCCCTATTCACCGCACAAGAATATATCTGACTAGTAATAATCTTAAAACCTATGTATTGATATCTCTCTGTTAGTGTGTCAAGTGGGTGTAAAGCGGCATAAACACAGAAGTGAAAAGCAGCTAAACCCCATTATAAAAATAAATTACTTTGAAAAACCCATGAAACAAAGACAGTGAAAGAGAGCGAAATTCTTACACAATGCGTTCAGGGGCTGTGATGCAACCTGGATTGACCATATCTAGACCCACAGCTGGATGAGACCTAAGGGTGGACACTGTTGCGGCTGAGAGGTTTGGTGAGGTTGGGTGAGCAAACGCAGACCCTTTAAAGTAATACTGCGTGGTACCCATCGCATGGGTCCCAAATCTCCAGGTTCAAGGGCATCTTCCTACATCGAAAACATGCATGAGATACCCAGAAGATGGTACACCGTGTGATGGGGAAAGGTTTCTAAAACGCAACTCATTTCTCATTTGCTTGTGCCCGGGTTCGCCATTCCAGCCACTTTACTAGCAATCTCCCTCCTTGGAGCATCAGCGCCTTTAACCTCCTGTTCCGTACAGGTTGCAATTTGTACTGAGGATGAACGGGAAGACGTGGAACCAATGAAAGACTAGCTCTTGGTGTTGGGACAGGCACAGGTCACTCTATTTTCCCATCAGGAAGAAGAATTAACCACAGGCTCAGCCTGCCCCCCGGAACCAGAACAGGGCCTGAAGCCATCCTGCGCTTTTGCGGCCAGCTCCCTAAAAAGCGAGTTGTAAAATGTAGGTTCAGGGCACTGCAATTCACAAACCTGCAGAGTTATAAATGATAACTCTCATCCACAAATATATTGAGGGAAGGCAAAGAAGAGGATTTGAAATCAAGGCAGAATTGCAGGAAACAGATTTCAGGAGGTAGATTCGAATCGCCTTTAAAGCACATGAAAAGCGGCAAAACGTTGACAATGATGCCCTTGGCCAGAAAGGGCGTATGCGTTTTTTCCTGAATATATTCAGGAAAAAACGCATACGCCCTTTTTGGCCAACCAAGCAACCTGGAAAGGCAAATCAGCGCTACAAAGAAGTCTCGCTTCCCATCGGTCAAAAGGGCCATGCTGAAAAAAGTGTCAAAACCAGAAATGCAGGACAGGCCATGGAGAAATGGGAGCCTTGCTACACTGATGGGCGGGATGTAAATTGTCAACAGCCACTCTGGAGAAGTGTACGGTGAGTCCTGAAACGTCTAAAAAGCAAAGCTTAGAGAGCATAGGGCACTTCCACTCATGGGGGTATAAATTGGGAAAATGAAAAATCAGCAAGACACAAGCACCCCAAAGTTTAGGGCTGCTCTGCTGACAAGGACCTCCACTTCATTCCACCTTCAATATCCCAGGAAAGAGAAAAATGGATAAAGAAGTTGTGGTCCTTATGTACAATGGAATATCACTCAGCCATGAAATCAATGTCATAAGGATAGTAGCAGCATGATGAGTGGATTTAGGTACGACGATTCTAAGTGAAATAAGTCACACAGAAAAGGACACTTCTCATAAGGTATCACTGATAGAGGGAATGTAAAAACCGTTACACTTGAACTGAATTACAAAACAGAACAGAGTCACACATGCAGAAAACACACTATGGCTGCTTAACGGGAAAGGTGAGGTGGGGTGATACATAAAACAAGGGTTTCAAATTAGCTCAGATACCGTTCCATAAAACCAATATGTAATAGACAAGACCTACTCCTTGCTCAGAGAACTGGACTCAACACGCCCTATTCACCGCACAAGAATATATCTGACTAGTAATAATCTTAAAACCTATGTATTGATATCTCTCTGTTAGTGTGTCAAGTGGGTGTAAAGCGGCATAAACACAGCAGTGAAAAGCAGCTAAACCCCATTATAAAAATAAATTACTTTGAAAAACCCGTGAAACAAAGACAGTGAAAGAGAGCGAAATTCTTACACAATGCGTTCAGGGGCTGTGATGCAACCTGGATTGACCATATCTAGACCCACAGCTGGATGAGACCTAAGGGTGGACACTGTTGCGGCTGAGAGGTTTGGTGAGGTTGGGTGAGCAAACGCAGACCCTTTAAAGTAATACTGCGTGGTACCCATCGCATGGGTCCCAAATCTCCAGGTTCAAGGGCATCTTCCTACATCGAAAACATGCATGAGATACCCAGAAGATGGTACACCGTGTGATGGGGAAAGGTTTCTAAAACGCACCTCATTTCTCATCTGCTTGTGCCCGGGTTCGCCATTCCAGCCACTTTACTAGCAATCTCCCTCCTTGGAGCATCAGCACCTTTAACCTCCTGTTCCGTACAGGTTGCAATTTGTACTGAGGATGAACGGGAAGACGTGGAACCAATGAAAGACTAGCTCTTGGTGTTGGGACAGGCACAGGTCACTCTATTTTCCCATCAGGAAGAAGAATTAACCACAGGCTCAGCCTGCCCCCCGGAACCAGAACAGGGCCTGAAGCCATCCTGCGCTTTTGCGGCCAGCTCCCTAAAAAGCGAGTTGTAAAATGGAGGTTCAGGGCACTGCAATTCACAAACCTGCAGAGTTATAAATGATAACTCTCATCCACAAATATATTGAGGGAAGGCAAAGAAGAGGATTTGAAATCAAGGCAGAATTGCAGGAAACAGATTTCAGGAGGTAGATTCGAATCGCCTTTAAAGCACATGAAAAGCGGCAAAACGTTGACAATGATGCCCTTGGCCAAAAAGGGCGTATGCGTTTTTTCCTGAATATATTCAGGAAAAAACGCATACGCCCTTTTTGGCCAACCAAGCAACCTGGAAAGGCAAATCAGCGCTACAAAGATGTCTCGCTTCCCATTGGTCAAAAGGGCCATGCTGAAAAAAGTGTCAAAACCAGAAATGCAGGACAGGCCATGGAGAAATGGGAGCCTTGCTACACTGATGGGCGGGATGTAAATTGTCAACAGCCACTCTGGAGAAGTGTACGGTGAGTCCTGAAACGTCTAAAAAGCAAAGCTTAGAGAGCATAGGGCCCATCCACTCATGGGGGTATAAATTGGGAAAATGAAAAATCAGCAAGACACAAGCACCCCAAAGTTTAGGGCTGCTCTGTTGACAAGGACCTCCACTTCATTCCACCTTCAATATCCCAGGAAAGAGAAAAATGGATAAAGAAGTTGTGGTCCTTATGTACAATGGAATATCACTCAGCCGTGAAATCAATGTCATAAGGCTAGTAGCAGCATGATGAGTGGATTTAGGTACGACGACTCTAAGTGAAATAAGTCACACAGCAAAGGACACTTCTCATAAGGTATCACTTATAGAGGGAATGTAAAAACCGTTACACTTGAACTGAATTACAAAACAGAACAGAGTCACACATGCAGAAAACACACTATGGCTGCTTAACGGGAAAGGTGAGGTGGGGTGATACATAAAACAAGGGTTTCAAATTAGCTCAGATACCGTTCCATAAACCCAATATGTAATAGACAAGACCTACTCCTTGCTCAGAGAACTGGACTCAACACGCCCTATTCACCGCACAAGAATATATCTGACTAGTAATAATCTTAAAACCTATGTATTGATATGTCTCTGTTAGTGTGTCAAGTGGGTAAAAAGCGGCATAAACACAGCAGTGAAAAGCAGCTAAACCCCATTATAAAAATAAATTACTTTGAAAAACCCATGAAACAAAGACAGTGAAAGAGAGAGGAATTCTTACACAATGCGTTCAGGGGCTGTGATGCAACCTGGATTGACCATATCTAGACCCACAGCTGGATGAGACATAAGGGTGGACACTGTTGCGGCTGAGAGGTTTGGTGAGGTTGGGTGAGCAAACGCAGACCCTTTAAAGTATTACTGCGTGGTACCCATCGCATGGGTCCCAAATCTCCAGGTTCAAGGGCATCTTCCTACATCGAAAACATGCATGAGATACCCAGAAGATGGTACACCGTGTGATGGGGAAAGGTTTCTAAAACGCACCTCATTTCTCTTCTGCTTGTGCCCGGGTTCGCCATTCCAGCCACTTTACTAGCAATCTCCCTCCTTGGAGCTTCAGCACCTTTAACCTCCTGTTCCGTACAGGTTGCAATTTGTACTGAGGATGAACGGGAAGACGTGGAACCAATGAAAGACTAGCTCTTGGTGTTGGGACAGGCACAGGTCACTCTATTTTCCCATCAGGAAGAAGAATTAACCACAGGCTCAGCCTGCCCCCCGGAACCAGAACAGGGCCTGAAGCCATCCTGCGCTTTTGCGGCCAGCTCCCTAAAAAGCGAGTTGTAAAATGGAGGTTCAGGGCACTGCAATTCACAAACCTGCAGACTTATAAATGATAACTCTCATCCACAAATATATTGAGGGAAGGCAAAGAAGAGGATTTGAAATCAAGGCAGAATTGCAGGAAACAGATTTCAGGAGGTAGATTCGAATCGCCTTTAAAGCACATGAAAAGCGGCAAAACGTTGACAATGATGCCCTTGGCCAAAACGGGCGTATGCGTTTTTTCCTGAATATATTCAGGAAAAAACGCATACGCCCTTTTTGGCCAACCAAGCAACCTGGAAAGGCAAATCAGCGCTACAAATATGTCTCGCTTCCCATTGGTCAAAAGGGCCATGCTGAAAAAAGTGTCAAAACCAGAAATGCAGGACAGGCCATGGAGAAATGGGAGCCTTGCTACACTGATGGGCGGGATGTAAATTGTCAACAGCCACTCTGGAGAAGTGTACGGTGAGTCCTGAAACGTCTAAAAAGCAAAGCTTAGAGAGCATAGGGCCCATCCACTCATGGGGGTATAAATTGGGAAAATGAAAAATCAGCAAGACACAAGCACCCCAAAGTTTAGGGCTGCTCTGTTGACAAGGACCTCCACTTCATTCCACCTTCAATATCCCAGGAAAGAGAAAAATGGATAAAGAAGTTGTGGTCCTTATGTACAATGGAATATCACTCAGCCGTGAAATCAATGTCATAAGGCTAGTAGCAGCATGATGAGTGGATTTAGGTACGACGACTCTAAGTGAAATAAGTCACACAGCAAAGGACACTTCTCATAAGGTATCACTTATAGAGGGAATGTAAAAACCGTTACACTTGAACTGAATTACAAAACAGAACAGAGTCACACATGCAGAAAACACACTATGGCTGCTTAACGGGAAAGGTGAGGTGGGGTGATACATAAAACAAGGGATTCAAATTAGCTCAGATACCGTTCCATAAACCCAATATGTAATAGACAAGACCTACTCCTTGCTCAGAGAACTGGACTCAACACGCCCTATTCACCACACAAGAATATATCTGACTAGTAATAATCTTAAAACCTATGTATTGATATCTCTCTGTTAGTGTGTCAAGTGGGTAAAAAGCGGCATAAACACAGCAGTGAAAAGCAGCTAAACCCCATTATAAAAATAAATTACTTTGAAAAACCCATGAAACAAAGACAGTGAAAGAGAGAGAAATTCTTACACAATGCGTTCAGGGGCTGTGATGCAACCTGGATTGACCATATCTAGACCCACAGCTGGATGAGACATAAGGGTGGACACTGTTGCGGCTGAGAGGTTTGGTGAGGTTGGGTGAGCAAACGCAGACCCTTTAAAGTAATACTGCGTGGTACTCATCGCATGGGTCCCAAATCTCCAGGTTCAAGGGCATCTTCCTACATCGAAAACATGCATGAGAAACCCAGAAGATGGTACACCGTGTGATGGGGAAAGGTTTCTAAAACGCACCTCATTTCTCATCTCCTTGTGCCCGGGTTCGCTATTCCAGCCGCTTTACTAGCAATCTCCCTCCTTGGAGCATCAGCACCTTTAACCTCCTGTTCCGTACAGGTTGCAATTTGTCCTGAGGATGAACGGGAAGACGTGGAACCAATGAGAGACTAGCTCTTGGTGTTGGGACAGGCACAGGTTACTCTATTTTCCCATCAGGAAGAAGAATTAACCACAGGCTCAGCCTGCCCCCCGGAACCAGAACAGGGCCTGAAGCCATCCTGCGCTTTTGCGGCCAGCTCCCTAAAAAGCGAGTTGTAAAATGGAGGTTCAGGGCACTGCAATTCACAAACCTGCAGAGTTATAAATGATAACTCTCATCCACAAATATATTGAGGGAAGGCAAAGAAGAGGATTTGAAATCAAGGCAGAATTGCAGGAAACAGATTTCAGGAGGTAGATTCGAATCGCCTTTAAAGCACATGAAAAGCGGCAAAACGTTGACAATGATGCCCTTGGCCAAAAAGGGCGTATGCGTTTTTTCCTGAATATATTCAGGAAAAAACGCATACGCCCTTTTTGGCCAACCAAGCAACCTGGAAAGGCAAATCAGCGCTACAAAGAAGTCTCGCTTCCCATCGGTTAAAAGGGCCATGCTGAAAAAAGTGTCAAAACCAGAAATGCAGGACAGGCCATGGAGAAATGAGAGCCTTGCTACACTGATGGGCGGGATGTAAATTGTCAACAGCCACTCTGGAGAAGTGTATGGTGAGTCCTGAAACGTCTAAAAAGCAAAGCTTAGAGAGCATAGGGCACTTCCACTCATGGGGGTATAAATTGGGAAAATGAAAAATCAGCAAGACACAAGCACCCCAAAGTTTAGGGCTGCTCTGTTGACAAGGACCTCCACTTCATTCCACCTTCAATATCCCAGGAAAGAGAAAAATGGATAAAGAAGTTGTGGTCCTTATGTACAATGGAATATCACTCAGCCGTGAAATCAATGTCATAAGGCTAGTAGCAGCCTGATGAGTGGATTTAGGTACAACGACTCTAAGTGAAATAAGTCACACAGAAAAGGACACTTCTCATAAGGTATCACTGATAGAGGGAATGTAAAAACCGTTACACTTGAACTGAATTACAAAACAGAACAGAGTCACACATGCAGAAAACACACTATGGCTGCTTAACGGGAAAGGTGAGGTGGGGTGATACATAAAACAAGGGTTTCAAATTAGCTCAGATACCGTTCCATAAAACCAATATGTAATAGACAAGACCTACTCCTTGCTCAGAGAACTGGACTCAACACGCCCTATTCACCGCACAAGAATATATCTGACTAGTAATAATCTTAAAACTTATGTATTGATATCTCTCTGTTAGTGTGTCAAGTGGGTGTAAAGCGACATAAACACAGCAGTGAAAAGCAGCTAAACCCCATTATAAAAATAAATTACTTTGAAAAACCCATGAAACAAAGACAGTGAAAGGGATAGAAATTCTTACACAATGCGTTCACGGGCTGTGATGCAACCTGGATTGACCATATCTAGACCCACAGCTGGATGAGACATAAGGGTGGACACTCTTGGGGCTGAGAGGTTTGGTGAGGTTGGGTGAGCAAACGCAGACCCTTTAAAGTAATACTGCATGGTACCCATCGCATGGGTCCCAAATCGCCAGGTTCAAGGGCATCTTCCTACATCGAAAACATGCATGAGAAACCCAGAAGATGGTACACCGTGTGATGTGGAAAGGTTTCTAAAACGCACCTCATTTCTAATCTCCTTGTGCCCGGGTTCGCTATTCCAGCCGCTTTACTAGCAATCTCCCTCCTTGGAGCATCAGCACCTTTAACCTCCTGTTCCGTACAGGTTGCAATTTGTACTGAGGATGAACGGGAAGACGTGGAACCAATGAAAGACTAGCTCTTGGTGTTGGGACAGGCACAGGTCACTCTATTTTCCCATCAGGAAGAAGAATTAACCACAGGCTCAGCCTGCCCCCCGGAACCAGAACAGGGGCTGAAGCCATCCTGCGCTTTTGCGGCCAGCTCCCTAAAAAGCGAGTTGTAAAATGGAGGTTCAGGGCACTGCCATTCACAAACCTGCAGAGTTATAAATGATAACTCTCATCCACAAATATATTGAGGGAAGGCAAAGAAGAGGATTTGAAATCAAGGCAGAATTGCAGGAAACAGATTTCAGGAGGTAGATTCGAATCGCCTTTAAAGCACATGAAAAGCGGCAAAACGTTGACAATGATGCCCTTGGCCAGAAAGGGCGTATGCGTTTTTTCCTGAATATATTCAGAAAAAAACGCATACGCCCTTTTTGGCCAACCAAGCAACCTGGAAAGGCAAATCAGCGCTACAAAGATGTCTCGCTTCCCATTGGTCAAAAGGGCCATGCTGAAAAAAGTGTCAAAACCAGAAATGCAGGACAGGCCATGGAGAAATGGGAGCCTTGCTACACTGATGGGCGGGATGTAAATTGTCAACAGCCACTCTGGAGAAGTGTACGGTGAGTCCTGAAACGTCTAAAAAGCAAAGCTTAGAGAGCATAGGGCACTTCCACTCATGGGGGTATAAATTGGGAAAATGAAAAATCAGCAAGACACAAGCACCCCAAAGTTTAGGGCTGCTCTGTTGACAAGGACCTCCACTTCATTCCACCTTCAATATCCCAGGAAAGAGAAAAATGGATAAAGAAGTTGTGGTCCTTATGTACAATGGAATATCACTCAGCCGTGAAATCAATGTCATAAGGCTAGTAGCAGCATGATGAGTGGATTTAGGTACAACGACTCTAAGTGAAATAAGTCACACAGAAAAGGACACTTCTCATAAGGTATCACTGATAGAGGGAATGTAAAAACCGTTACACTTGAACTGAATTACAAAACAGAACAGAGTCACACATGCAGAAAACACACTATGGCTGCTTAACGGGAAAGGTGAGGTGGGGTGATACATAAAACAAGGGTTTCAAATTAGCTCAGATACCGTTCCATAAACCCAATATGTAATAGACAAGACCTACTCCTTGCTCAGAGAACTGGACTCAACACGCCCTATTCACCGCACAAGAATATATCTGACTAGTAATAATCTTAAAACCTATGTATTGATATCTCTCTGATAGTGTGTCAAGTGGGTAAAAAGCGGCATAAACACAGCAGTGAAAAGCAGCTAAACCCCATTATAAAAATAAATTACTTTGAAAAACCCATGAAACAAAGACAGTGAAAGAGAGAGAAATTCTTACACAATGCGTTCAGGGGCTGTGATGCAACCTGGATTGACCATATCTAGACCCACAGCTGGATGAGACCTAAGGGTGGACACTGTTGCGGCTGAGAGGTTTGGTGAGGTTGGGTGAGCAAACGCAGACCCTTTAAAGTAATACTGCGTGGTACCCATCGCATGGGTCCCAAATCTCCAGGTTCAAGGGCATCTTCCTACATCGAAAACATGCATGAGATACCCAGAAGATGGTACACTGTGTGATGGGGAAAGGTTTCTAAAACGCACCTCATTTCTCATCTGCTTGTGCCCGGGTTCGCCATTCCAGCCACTTTACTAGCAATCTCCCTCCTTGGAGCATCAGCACCTTTAACCTCCTGTTCCGTACAGGTTGCAATTTGTACTGAGGATGAACGGGAAGACGTGGAACCAATGAAAGACTAGCTCTTGGTGTTGGGACAGGCACAGGTCACTCTATTTTCCCATCAGGAAGAAGAATTAACCACAGCCTCAGCCTGCCCCCCGGAACCAGAACAGGGCCTGAAGCCATCCTGCGCTTTTGCGGCCAGCTCCCTAAAAGGCGAGTTGTAAAATGGAGGTTCAGGGCACTGCAATTCACAAACCTGCAGAGTTATAAATGATAACTCTCATCCACAAATATATTGAGGGCAGGCAAAGAAGAGGATTTGAAATCAAGGCAGAATTGCAGGAAACAGATTTCAGGAGGTAGATTCGAATCGCCTTTAAAGCACATGAAAAGCGGCAAAACGTTGACAATGATGCCCTTGGCCAGAAAGGGCGTATGCGTTTTTTCCTGAATATATTCAGGAAAAAACGCATACGCCCTTTTTGGCCAACCAAGCAACCTGGAAAGGCAAATCAGCGCTACAAAGAAGTCTCGCTTCCCATCGGTCAAAAGGGCCATGCTGAAAAAAGTGTCAAAACCAGAAATGCAGGACAGGCCATGGAGAAATGGGAGCCTTGCTACACTGATGGGCGGGATGTAAATTGTCAACAGCCACTCTGGAGAAGTGTACGGTGAGTCCTGAAACGTATAAAAAGCAAAGCTTAGAGAGCATAGGGCACTTCCACTCATGGGGGTATAAATTGGGAAAATGAAAAATCAGCAAGACACAAGCACCCCAAAGTTTAGGGCTGCTCTGTTGACAAGGACCTCCACTTCATTCCACCTTCAATATCCCAGGAAAGAGAAAAATGGATAAAGAAGTTGTGGTCCTTATGTACAATGGAATATCACTCAGCCATGAAATCAATGTCATAAGGCTAGTAGCAGCATGATGAGTGGATTTAGGTACGACGATTCTAAGTGAAATAAGTCACACAGAAAAGGACACTTCTCATAAGGTATCACTGATAGAGGGAATGTAAAAACCGTTACACTTGAACTGAATTACAAAACAGAACAGAGTCACACATGCAGAAAACACACTATGGCTGCTTAACGGGAAAGGTGAGGTGGGGTGATACAGAAAACAAGGGTTTCAAATTAGCTCAGATACCGTTCCATAAAACCAATATGTAATAGACAAGACCTACTCCTTGCTCAGAGAACTGGACTCAACACGCCCTATTCACCGCACAAGAATATATCTGACTAGTAATAATCTTAAAACCTATGTATTGATATCTCTCTGTTAGTGTGTCAAGTGGGTGTAAAGCGGCATAAACACAGCAGTGAAAAGCAGCTAAACCCCATTATAAAAATAAATTACTTTGAAAAACCCGTGAAACAAAGACAGTGAAAGAGAGAGAAATTCTTACACAATGCGTTCAGGGGCTGTGATGCAACCTGGATTGACCATATCTAGACCCACAGCTGGATGAGACCTAAGGGTGGACACTGTTGCGGCTGAGAGGTTTGGAGAGGTTGGGTGAGCAAACGCAGACCCTTTAAAGTAATACTGCGTGGTACCCATCGCATGGGTCCCAAATCTCCAGGTTCAAGGGCATCTTCCTACATCGAAAACATGCATGAGATACCCAGAAGATGGTACACCGTGTGATGGGGAAAGGTTTCTAAAACGCAACTCATTTCTCATTTGCTTGTGCCCGGGTTCGCCATTCCAGCCACTTTACTAGCAATCTCCCTCCTTGGAGCATCAGCACCTTTAACCTCCTGTTCCGTACAGGTTGCAATTTGTACTGAGGATGAACGGGAAGACGTGGAACCAATGAAAGACTAGCTCTTGGTGTTGGGACAGGCACAGGTCACTCTATTTTCCCATCAGGAAGAAGAATTAACCACAGGCTCAGCCTGCCCCCCGGAACCAGAACAGGGGCTGAAGCCATCCTGCGCTTTTGCGGCCAGCTCCCTAAAAAGCGAGTTGTAAAATGGAGGTTCAGGGCACTGCAATTCACAAACCTGCAGAGTTATAAATGATAACTCTCATCCACAAATATATTGAGGGAAGGCAAAGAAGAGGATTTGAAATCAAGGCAGAATTGCAGGAAACAGATTTCAGGAGGTAGATTCGAATCGCCTTTAAAGCACATGAAAAGCGGCAAAACGTTGACAATGATGCCCTTGGCCAGAAAGGGCGTATGCGTTTTTTCCTGAATATATTCAGGAAAAAACGCATACGCCCTTTTTGGCCAACCAAGCAACCTGGAAAGGCAAATCAGCGCTACAAAGAAGTCTCGCTTCCCATCGGTCAAAAGGGCCATGCTGAAAAAAGTGTCAAAACCAGAAATGCAGGACAGGCCATGGAGAAATGGGAGCCTTGCTACACTGATGGGCGAGATGTAAATTGTCAACAGCCACTCTGGAGAAGTGTACGGTGAGTCCTGAAACGTATAAAAAGCAAAGCTTAGAGAGCATAGGGCACTTCCACTCATGGGGGTATAAATTGGGAAAATGAAAAATCAGCAAGACACAAGCACCCCAAAGTTTAGGGCTGCTCTGTTGACAAGGACCTCCACTTCATTCCACCTTCAATATCCCAGGAAAGAGAAAAATGGATAAAGAAGTTGTGGTCCTTATGTACAATGGAATATCACTCAGCCATGAAATCAATGTCATAAGGCTAGTAGCAGCATGATGAGTGGATTTAGGTACGACGATTCTAAGTGAAATAAGTCACACAGAAAAGGACACTTCTCATAAGGTATCACTGATAGAGGGAATGTAAAAACCATTACACTTGAACTGAATTACAAAACAGAACAGAGTCACACATGCAGAAAACACACTATGGCTGCTTAACGGGAAAGGTGAGGTGGGGTGATACATAAAACAAGGGTTTCAAATTAGCTCAGATACCGTTCCATAAAACCAATATGTAATAGACAAGACCTACTCCTTGCTCAGAGAACTGGACTCAACACGCCCTATTCACCGCACAAGAATATATCTGACTACTAATAATCTTAAAACCTATGTATTGATATCTCTCTGTTAGTGTGTCAAGTGGGTGTAAAGCGGCATAAACACAGCAGTGAAAAGCAGTTAAACCCCATTATAAAAATAAATTACTTTGAAAAACCCGTGAAACAAAGACAGTGAAAGAGAGTGAAATTCTTACACAATGCGTTCAGGGGCTGTGATGCAACCTGGATTGACCATATCTAGACCCACAGCTGGATGAGACCTAAGGGTGGACACTGTTGCGGCTGAGAGGTTTGGTGAGGTTGGGTGAGCAAACGCAGACCCTTTAAAGTAATACTGCGTGGTACCCATCGCATGGGTCCCAAATCTCCAGGTTCAAGGGCATCTTCCTACATCGAAAACATGCATGAGATACCCAGAAGATGGTACACTGTGTGATGGGGAAATGTTTCTAAAACGCACCTCATTTCTCATCTGCTTGTGCCCGGGTTCGCCATTCCAGCCACTTTACTAGCAATCTCCCTACTTGGAGCATCAGCACCTTTAACCTCCTGTTCCGTACAGGTTGCAATTTGTACTGAGGATGAACGGGAAGACGTGGAACCAATGAAAGACTAGCTCTTGGTGTTGGGACAGGCACAGGTCACTCTATTTTCCCATCAGGAAGAAGAATTAACCACAGCCTCAGCCTGCTCCCCGGAACCAGAACAGGGCCTGAAGCCATCCTGCGCTTTTGCGGCCAGCTCCCTAAAAAGCGAGTTGTAAAATGGAGGTTCAGGGCACTGCAATTCACAAACCTGCAGAGTTATAAATGATAACTCTCATCCACAAATATATTGAGGGAAGGCAAAGAAGAGGATTTGAAATCAAGGCAGAATTGCAGGAAACAGATTTCAGGAGGTAGATTCGAATCGCCTTTAAAGCACATGAAAAGCGGCAAAACGTTGACAATGATGCCCTTGGCCAAAAAGGGCGTATGCGTTTTTTCCTGAATATATTCAGGAAAAAACGCATACGCCCTTTTTGGCCAACCAAGCAACCTGGAAAGGCAAATCAGCGCTACAAAGAAGTCTCGCTTCCCATCGGTTAAAAGGGCCATGCTGAAAAAAGTGTCAAAACCAGAAATGCAGGACAGGCCATGGAGAAATGGGAGCCTTGCTACACTGATGGGCGGGATGTAAATTGTCAACAGCCACTCTGGAGAAGTGTACGGTGAGTCCTGCAACGTCTAAAAAGCAAAGTTTAGAGAGCATAGGGCACTTCCACTCATGGGGGTATAAATTGGGAAAATGAAAAATCAGCAAGACACAAGCACCCCAAAGTTTAGGGCTGCTCTGTTGACAAGGACCTCCACTTCATTCCAACTTCAATATCCCAGGAAAGAGAAAAATGGATAAAGAAGTTGTGGTCCTTATGTACAATGGAATATCACTCAGCCATGAAATCAATGTCCTAAGGCTAGTAGCAGCATGATGAGTGGATTTAGGTATGACGATTCTAAGTGAAATAAGTCACACAGAAAAGGACACTTCTCATAAGGTATCACTGATAGAGGGAATGTAAAAACCGTTACACTTGAACTGAATTACAAAACAGAACAGAGTCACACATGCAGAAAACACACTATGGCTGCTTCACGGGAAAGGTGAGGTGGGGTGATACATAAAACAAGGGTTTCAAATTAGCTCAGATACCGTTCCATAAACCCAATATGTAATAGACAAGACCTACTCCTTGCTCAGAGAACTGGACTCAACACGCCCTATTCATCGCACAAGAATATATCTGACTAGTAATAATCTTAAAACCTATGTATAGATATCTCTCTGTTAGTGTGTCAAGTGGGTGTAAAGCGGCATAAACACAGAAGTGAAAAGCAGCTAAACCCCATTATAAAAATAAATTACTTTGAAAAACCCGTGAAACAAAGACAGTGAAAGAGAGCGAAATTCTTACACAATGCGTTCAGGGGCTGTGATGCAACCTGGATTGACCATATCTAGACCCACAGCTGGATGAGACCTAAGGGTGGACACTGTTGCGGCTGAGAGGTTTGGTGAGGTTGGGTGAGCAAACGCAGACCCTTTAAAGTAATACTGCGTGGTACCCATCGCATGGGTCCCAAATCTCCAGGTTCAAGGGCATCTTCCTACATCGAAAACATGCATGAGATACCCAGAAGATGGTACACCGTGTGATGGGGAAAGGTTTCTAAAACGCAACTCACTTCTCATTTGCTTGTGTCCGGGTTCGCCATTCCAGCCATTTTACTAGCAATCTCCCTCCTTGGAGCATCAGCACCTTTAACCTCCTGTTCCCTACAGGTTGCAATTTGTACTGAGGATGAACGGGAAGACGTGGAACCAATGAAAGACTAGCTCTTGGTGTTGGGACAGGCACAGGTCACTCTATTTTCCCATCAGGAAGAAGAATTAACCACAGGCTCAGCCTGCCCCCCGGAACCAGAACAGGGGCTGAAGCCATCCTGCGCTTTTGCGGCCAGCTCCCTAAAAAGCGAGTTGTAAAATGGAGGTTCAGGGCACTGCAATTCACAAACCTGCAGAGTTATAAATGATAACTCTCATCCACAAATATATTGAGGGAAGGCAAAGAAGAGGATTTGAAATCAAGGCAGAATTGCAGGAAACAGATTTCAGGAGGTAGATTCGAATCGCCTTTAAAGCACATGAAAAGCGGCAAAACGTTGACAATGATGCCCTTGGCCAGAAAGGGCGTATGCGTTTTTTCCTGAATATATTCAGGAAAAAACGCATACGCCCTTTTTGGCCAACCAAGCAACCTGGAAAGGCAAATCAGCGCTACAAAGAAGTCTCGCTTCCCATCGGTCAAAAGGGCCATGCTGAAAAAAGTGTCAAAACCAGAAATGCAGGACAGGCCATGGAGAAATGGGAGCCTTGCTACACTGATGGGCGGGATGTAAATTGTCAACAGCCACTCTGGAGAAGTGTACGGTGAGTCCTGAAACGTCTAAAAAGCAAAGCTTAGAGAGCATAGGGCACTTCCACTCATGGGGGTATAAATTGGGAAAATGAAAAATCAGCAAGACACAAGCACCCCAAAGTTTAGGGCTGCTCTGCTGACAAGGACCTCCACTTCATTCCACCTTCAATATCCCAGGAAAGAGAAAAATGGATAAAGAAGTTGTGGTCCTTATGTACAATGGAATATCACTCAGCCATGAAATCAATGTCATAAGGATAGTAGCAGCATGATGAGTGGATTTAGGTACGACGATTCTAAGTGAAATAAGTCACAAAGAAAAGGACACTTCTCATAAGGTATCACTGATAGAGGGAATGTAAAACCCGTTACACTTGAACTGAATTACAAAACAGAACAGAGTCACACATGCAGAAAACACACTATGGCTGCTTAACGGGAAAGGTGAGGTGGGGTGATACATAAAACAAGGGTTTCAAATTAGCTCAGATACCGTTCCATAAAACCAATATGTAATAGACAAGACCTACTCCTTGCTCAGAGAACTGGACTCAATACGCCCTATTCACCGCACAAGAATATATCTGACTACTAATAATCTTAAAACCTATGTATTGATATCTCACTGTTAGTGTGTCAAGTGGGTGTAAAGCGGCATAAACACAGCAGTGAAAAGCAGCTAAACCCCATTATAAAAATAAATTACTTTGAAAAACCCGTGAAACAAAGACAGTGAAAGAGAGTGAAATTCTTACACAATGCGTTCAGGGGCTGTGATGCAACCTGGATTGACCATATCTAGACCCACAGCTGGATGAGACCTAAGGGTGGACACTGTTGTGGCTGAGAGGTTTGGTGAGGTTGGGTGAGCAAACGCAGACCCTTTAAAGTAATACTGCGTGGTACCCATCGCATGGGTCCCAAATCTCCAGGTTCAAGGGCATCTTCCTACATCGAAAACATGCATGAGATACCCAGAAGATGGTACACCGTGTGATGGGGAAAGGTTTCTAAAACGCAACTCATTTCTCATTTGCTTGTGCCCGGGTTCGCCATTCCAGCCACTTTACTAGCAATCTCCCTCCTTGGAGCATCAGCACCTTTAACCTCCTGTTCCGTACAGGTTGCAATTTGTACTGAGGATGAACGGGAAGACGTGGAACCAATGAAAGACTAGCTCTTGGTGTTGGGACAGGCACAGGTCACTCTATTTTCCCATCAGGAAGAAGAATTAACCACAGGCTCAGCCTGCCCCCCGGAACCAGAACAGGGCCTGAAGCCATCCTGCGCTTTTGCCGCCAGCTCCCTAAAAAGCGAGTTGTAAAATCGAGGTTCAGGGCACTGCAATTCACAAACCTGCAGAGTTATAAATGATAACTCTCATCCACAAATATATTGAGGGAAGGCAAAGAAGAGGATTTGAAATCAAGGCAGAATTGCAGGAAACAGATTTCAGGAGGTAGATTCGAATCGCATTTAAAGCACATGAAAAGCGGCAAAACGTTGACAATGATGCCCTTGGCCAAAAAGGGCGTATGCGTTTTTTCCTGAATATATTCAGGAAAAAACGCATACGCCCTTTTTGGCCAACCAAGCAACCTGGAAAGGCAAATCAGCGCTACAAAGATGTCTCGCTTCCCATTGGTCAAAAGGGCCATGCTGAAAAAAGTGTCAAAACCAGAAATGCAGGACAGGCCATGGAGAAATGGGAGCCTTGCTACACTGATGGGCGGGATGTAAATTGTCAACAGCCACTCTGGAGAAGTGTACGGTGAGTCCTGAAACGTCTAAAAAGCAAAGCTTAGAGAGCATAGGGCACTTCCACTCATGGGGGTATAAATTGGGAAAATGAAAAATCAGCAAGACACAAGCACCCCAAAGTTTAGGGCTGCTCTGTTGACAAGGACCTCCACTTCATTCCACCTTCAATATCCCAGGAAAGAGAAAAATGGATAAAGAAGTTGTGGTCCTTATGTACAATGGAATATCACTCAGCCGTGAAATCAATGTCATAAGGCTAGTAGCAGCATGATGAGTGGATTTAGGTACGACGACTCTAAGTGAAATAAGTCACACAGCAAAGGCACTTCTCATAAGGTATCACTTATAGAGGGAATGTAAAAACCGTTACACTTGAACTGAATTACAAAACAGAACAGAGTCACACATGCAGAAAACACACTATGGCTGCTTAACGGGAAAGGTGAGGTGGGGTGATACATAAAACAAGGGTTTCAAATTAGCTCAGATACCGTTCCATAAACCCAATATGTAATAGACAAGACCTACTCCTTGCTCAGAGAACTGGACTCAACACGCCCTATTCACCGCACAAGAATATATCTGACTAGTAATAATCTTAAAACCTATGTATTGATATGTCTCTGTTAGTGTGTCAAGTGGGTAAAAAGCGGCATAAACACAGCAGTGAAAAGCAGCTAAACCCCATTATAAAAATAAATTACTTTGAAAAACCCATGAAACAAAGACAGTGAAAGAGAGAGAAATTCTTACACAATGCGTTCAGGGGCTGTGATGCAACCTGGATTGACCATATCTAGACCCACAGCTGGATGAGACATAAGGGTGGACACTGTTGCGGCTGAGAGGTTTGGTGAGGTTGGGTGAGCAAACGCAGACCCTTTAAAGTAATACTGCCTGGTACCCATCGCATGGGTCCCAAATCTCCAGGTTCACAGGCATCTTCCTACATCGAAAACATGCATGAGATACCCAGAAGATGGTACACTGTGTGATGGGGAAAGGTTTCTAAAACGCAACTCATTTCTCATTTGCTTGTGCCCGGGTTCGCCATTCCAGCCACTTTACTAGCAATCTCCCTCCTTGGAGCATCAGCACCTTTAACCTCCTGTTCCGTACAGGTTGCAATTTGTACTGAGGATGAACGGGAAGACGTGGAACCAATGAAAGACTAGCTCTTGGTGTTGGGACAGGCACAGGTCACTCTATTTTCCCATCAGGAAGAAGAATTAACCACAGGCTCAGCCTGCCCCCCGGAACCAGAACAGGGGCTGAAGCCATCCTGCGCTTTTGCGGCCAGCTCCCTAAAAAGCGAGTTGTAAAATGGAGGTTCAGGGCACTGCAATTCACAAACCTGCAGACTTATAAATGATAACTCTCATCCACAAATATATTGAGGGAAGGCAAAGAAGAGGATTTGAAATCAAGGCAGAATTGCAGGAAACAGATTTCAGGAGGTAGATTCGAATCGCATTTAAAGCACATGAAAAGCGGCAAAACGTTGACAATGATGCCCTTGGCCAAAAAGGGCGTATGCGTTTTTTCCTGAATATATTCAGGAAAAAACGCATACGCCCTTTTTGGCCAACCAAGCAACCTGGAAAGGCAAATCAGCGCTACAAAGATGTCTCGCTTCCCATTGGTCAAAAGGGCCATGCTGAAAAAAGTGTCAAAACCAGAAATGCAGGACAGGCCATGGAGAAATGGGAGCCTTGCTACACTGATGGGCGGGATGTAAATTGTCAACAGCCACTCTGGAGAAGTGTACGGTGAGTCCTGAAACGTCTAAAAAGCAAAGCTTAGAGAGCATAGGGCACTTCCACTCATGGGGGTATAAATTGGGAAAATGAAAAATCAGCAAGACACAAGCACCCCAAAGTTTAGGGCTGCTCTGTTGACAAGGACCTCCACTTCATTCCACCTTCAATATCCCAGGAAAGAGAAAAATGGATAAAGAAGTTGTGGTCCTTATGTACAATGGAATATCACTCAGCCGTGAAATCAATGTCATAAGGCTAGTAGCAGCATGATGAGTGGATTTAGGTACGACGACTCTAAGTGAAATAAGTCACACAGCAAAGGCACTTCTCATAAGGTATCACTTATAGAGGGAATGTAAAAACCGTTACACTTGAACTGAATTACAAAACAGAACAGAGTCACACATGCAGAAAACACACTATGGCTGCTTAACGGGAAAGGTGAGGTGGGGTGATACATAAAACAAGGGTTTCAAATTAGCTCAGATACCGTTCCATAAACCCAATATGTAATAGACAAGACCTACTCCTTGCTCAGAGAACTGGACTCAACACGCCCTATTCACCGCACAAGAATATATCTGACTAGTAATAATCTTAAAACCTATGTATTGATATGTCTCTGTTAGTGTGTCAAGTGGGTAAAAAGCGGCATAAACACAGCAGTGAAAAGCAGCTAAACCCCATTATAAAAATAAATTACTTTGAAAAACCCATGAAACAAAGACAGTGAAAGAGAGAGAAATTCTTACACAATGCGTTCAGGGGCTGTGATGCAACCTGGATTGACCATATCTAGACCCACAGCTGGATGAGACATAAGGGTGGACACTGTTGCGGCTGAGAGGTTTGGTGAGGTTGGGTGAGCAAACGCAGACCCTTTAAAGTAATACTGCCTGGTACCCATCGCATGGGTCCCAAATCTCCAGGTTCACAGGCATCTTCCTACATCGAAAACATGCATGAGATACCCAGAAGATGGTACACTGTGTGATGGGGAAAGGTTTCTAAAACGCAACTCATTTCTCATTTGCTTGTGCCCGGGTTCGCCATTCCAGCCACTTTACTAGCAATCTCCCTCCTTGGAGCATCAGCACCTTTAACCTCCTGTTCCGTACAGGTGGCAATTTGTACTGAGGATGAACGGGAAGACGTGGAACCAATGAAAGACTAGCTCTTGGTGTTGGGACAGGCACAGGTCACTCTATTTTCCCATCAGGAAGAAGAATTAACCACAGGCTCAGCCTGCCCCCCGGAACCAGAACAGGGGCTGAAGCCATCCTGCGCTTTTGCGGCCAGCTCCCTAAAAAGCGAGTTGTAAAATGGAGGTTCAGGGCACTGCAATTCACAAACCTGCAGACTTATAAATGATAACTCTCATCCACAAATATATTGAGGGAAGGCAAAGAAGAGGATTTGAAATCAAGGCAGAATTGCAGGAAACAGATTTCAGGAGGTAGATTCGAATCGCCTTTAAAGCACATGAAAAGCGGCAAAACGTTGACAATGATGCCCTTGGCCAAAAAGGGCGTATGCGTTTTTTCCTGAATATATTCAGGAAAAAACGCATACGCCCTTTTTGGCCAACCAAGCAACCTGGAAAGGCAAATCAGCGCTACAAAGATGTCTCGCTTCCCATTGGTCAAAAGGGCCATGCTGAAAAAAGTGTCAAAACCAGAAATGCAGGACAGGCCATGGAGAAATGGGAGCCTTGCTACACTGATGGGCGGGATGTAAATTGTCAACAGCCACTCTGGAGAAGTGTACGGTGAGTCCTGAAACGTCTAAAAAGCAAAGCTTAGAGAGCATAGGGCCCATCCACTCATGGGGGTATAAATTGGGAAAATGAAAAATCAGCAAGACACAAGCACCCCAAAGTTTAGGGCTGCTCTGTTGACAAGGACCTCCACTTCATTCCACCTTCAATATCCCAGGAAAGAGAAAAATGGATAAAGAAGTTGTGGTCCTTATGTACAATGGAATATCACTCAGCCGTGAAATCAATGTCATAAGGCTAGTAGCAGCATGATGAGTGGATTTAGGTACGACGACTCTAAGTGAAATAAGTCACACAGCAAAGGACACTTCTCATAAGGTATCACTGATAGAGGGAATGTAAAAACCGTTACACTTGAACTGAATTACAAAACAGAACAGAGTCACACATGCAGAAAACACACTATGGCTGCTTAACGGGAAAGGTGAGGTGGGGTGATACATAAAACAAGGGTTTCAAATTAGCTCAGATACCGTTCCATAAACCCAATATGTAATAGACAAGACCTACTCCTTGCTCAGAGAACTGGACTCAACACGCCCTATTCACCGCACAAGAATATATCTGACTAGTAATAATCTTAAAACCTATGTATTGATATCTCTCTGTTAGTGTGTCAAGTGGGTAAAAAGCGGCATAAACACAGCAGTGAAAAGCAGCTAAACCCCATTATAAAAATAAATTACTTTGAAAAACCCATGAAACAAAGACAGTGAAAGAGAGAGGAATTCTTACACAATGCGTTCAGGGGCTGTGATGCAACCTGGATTGACCATATCTAGACCCACAGCTGGATGAGAAATAAGGGTGGACACTGTTGCGGCTGAGAGGTTTGGTGAGGTTGGGTGAGCAAACGCAGACCCTTTAAAGTATTACTGCGTGGTACCCATCGCATGGGTCCCAAATCTCCAGGTTCAAGGGCATCTTCCTACATCGAAAACATGCATGAGATACCCAGAAGATGGTACACCGTGTGATGGGGAAAGGTTTCTAAAACGCACCTCATTTCTCATCTGCTTGTGCCCGGGTTCGCCATTCCAGCCACTTTACTAGCAATCTCCCTCCTTGGAGCTTCAGCACCTTTAACCTCCTGTTCCGTACAGGTTGCAATTTGTACTGAGGATGAACGTGAAGACGTGGAACCAATGAAAGACTAGCTCTTGGTGTTGGGACAGGCACAGGTCACTCTATTTTCCCATCAGGAAGAAGAATTAACCACAGGCTCAGCCTGCCCCCCGGAACCAGAACAGGGCCTGAAGCCATCCTGCGCTTTTGCGGCCAGCTCCCTAAAAAGCGAGTTGTAAAATGGAGGTTCAGGGCACTGCAATTCACAAACCTGCAGAGTTATAAATGATAACTCTCATCCACAAATATATTGAGGGAAGGCAAAGAAGAGGATTTGAAATCAAGGCAGAATTGCAGGAAACAGATTTCAGGAGGTAGATTCGAATCGCCTTTAAAGCACATGAAAAGCGGCAAAACGTTGACAATGATGCCCTTGGCCAAAAAGGGCGTATGCGTTTTTTCCTGAATATATTCAGGAAAAAACGCATACGCCCTTTTTGGCCAACCAAGCAACCTGGAAAGGCAAATCAGCGCTACAAAGATGTCTCGCTTCCCATCGGTCAAAAGGGCCATGCTGAAAAAAGTGTCAAAACCAGAAATGCAGGACAGGCCATGGAGAAATGGGAGCCTTGCTACACTGATGGGCGGGATGTAAATTGTCAACAGCCACTCTGGAGAAGTGTACAGTGAGTCCTGAAACGTCTAAAAAGCCAAGCTTAGAGAGCATAGGGCACTTCCACTCATGGGGGTATAAATTGGGAAAATGAAAAATCAGCAAGACACAAGCACCCCAAAGTTTAGGGCTGCTCTGTTGACAAGGACCTCCACTTCATTCCACCTTCAATATCCCAGGAAAGAGAAAAATGGATAAAGAAGTTGTGGTCCTTATGTACAATGGAATATCACTCAGCCATGAAATCAATGTCATAAGGCTAGTAGCAGCATGATGAGTGGATTTAGGTACGACGACTCTAAGTGAAATAAGTCACACAGCAAAGGACACTTCTCATAAGGTATCACTTATAGAGGGAATGTAAAAACCGTTACACTTGAACTGAATTACAAAACAGAACAGAGTCACACATGCAGAAAACACACTATGGCTGCTTCACGGGAAAGGTGAGGTGGGGTGATACATAAAACAAGGGTTTCAAATTAGCTCAGATACCGTTCCATAAACCCAATATGTAATAGACAAGACCTACTCCTTGCTCAGAGAACTGAACTCAACACGCCCTATTCACCGCACAAGAATATATCTGACTAGTAATAATCTTAAAACCTATGTATAGATATCTCTCTGTTAGTGTGTCAAGTGGGTGTAAAGCGGCATAAACACAGAAGTGAAAAGCAGCTAAACCCCATTATAAAAATAAATTACTTTGAAAAACCCGTGAAACAAAGACAGTGAAAGAGAGCGAAATTCTTACACAATGCGTTCAGGGGCTGTGATGCAACCTGGATTGACCATATCTAGACCCACAGCTGGATGAGACCTAAGGGTGGACACTGTTGCGGCTGAGAGATTTGGTGAGGTTGGGTGAGCAAACGCAGACCCTTTAAAGTAATACTGCGTGGTACCCATCGCATGGGTCCCAAATCTACAGGTTCAAGGGCATCTTCCTACATCGAAAACATGCATGAGATACCCAGAAGATGGTACACCGTGTGATAGGGAAAGGTTTCTAAAACGCAACTCATTTCTCATTTGCTTGTGCCCGGGTTCGCAATTCCAGCCACTTTACTAGCAATCTCCCTCCTTGGAGCATCAGCGCCTTTAACCTCCTGTTCCGTACAGGTTGCAATTTGTACTGAGGATGAACGGGAAGACGTGGAACCAATGAAAGACTAGCTCTTGGTGTTGGGACAGGCACAGGTCACTCTATTTTCCCATCAGGAAGAAGAATTAACCACAGGCTCAGCCTGCCCCCCGGAACCAGAACAGGGGCTGAAGCCATCCTGCGCTTTTGCGGCCAGCTCCCTAAAAAGCGAGTTGTAAAATCGAGGTTCAGGGCACTGCAATTCACAAACCTGCAGAGTTATAAATGATAACTCTCATCCACAAATATATTGAGGGAAGGCAAAGAAGAGGATTTGAAATCAAGGCAGAATTGCAGGAAACAGATTTCAGGAGGTAGATTCGAATCGCATTTAAAGCACATGAAAAGCGGCAAAACGTTGACAATGATGCCCTTGGCCAAAAAGGGCGTATGCGTTTTTTCCTGAATATATTCAGGAAAAAACGCATACGCCCTTTTTGGCCAACCAAGCAACCTGGAAAGGCAAATCAGCGCTACAAAGATGTCTCGCTTCCCATTGGTCAAAAGGGCCATGCTGAAAAAAGTGTCAAAACCAGAAATGCAGGACAGGCCATGGAGAAATGGGAGCCTTGCTACACTGATGGGCGGGATGTAAATTGTCAACAGCCACTCTGGAGAAGTGTACGGTGAGTCCTGAAACGTCTAAAAAGCAAAGCTTAGAGAGCATAGGGCACTTCCACTCATGGGGGTATAAATTGGGAAAATGAAAAATCAGCAAGACACAAGCACCCCAAAGTTTAGGGCTGCTCTGTTGACAAGGACCTCCACTTCATTCCACCTTCAATATCCCAGGAAAGAGAAAAATGGATAAAGAAGTTGTGGTCCTTATGTACAATGGAATATCACTCAGCCGTGAAATCAATGTCATAAGGCTAGTAGCAGCATGATGAGTGGATTTAGGTACGACGACTCTAAGTGAAATAAGTCACACAGCAAAGGCACTTCTCATAAGGTATCACTTATAGAGGGAATGTAAAAACCGTTACACTTGAACTGAATTACAAAACAGAACAGAGTCACACATGCAGAAAACACACTATGGCTGCTTAACGGGAAAGGTGAGGTGGGGTGATACATAAAACAAGGGTTTCAAATTAGCTCAGATACCGTTCCATAAACCCAATATGTAATAGACAAGACCTACTCCTTGCTCAGAGAACTGGACTCAACACGCCCTATTCACCGCACAAGAATATATCTGACTAGTAATAATCTTAAAACCTATGTATTGATATGTCTCTGTTAGTGTGTCAAGTGGGTAAAAAGCGGCATAAACACAGCAGTGAAAAGCAGCTAAACCCCATTATAAAAATAAATTACTTTGAAAAACCCATGAAACAAAGACAGTGAAAGAGAGAGAAATTCTTACACAATGCGTTCAGGGGCTGTGATGCAACCTGGATTGACCATATCTAGACCCACAGCTGGATGAGACATAAGGGTGGACACTGTTGCGGCTGAGAGGTTTGGTGAGGTTGGGTGAGCAAACGCAGACCCTTTAAAGTAATACTGCCTGGTACCCATCGCATGGGTCCCAAATCTCCAGGTTCACAGGCATCTTCCTACATCGAAAACATGCATGAGATACCCAGAAGATGGTACACTGTGTGATGGGGAAAGGTTTCTAAAACGCAACTCATTTCTCATTTGCTTGTGCCCGGGTTCGCCATTCCAGCCACTTTACTAGCAATCTCCCTCCTTGGAGCATCAGCACCTTTAACCTCCTGTTCCGTACAGGTTGCAATTTGTACTGAGGATGAACGGGAAGACGTGGAACCAATGAAAGACTAGCTCTTGGTGTTGGGACAGGCACAGGTCACTCTATTTTCCCATCAGGAAGAAGAATTAACCACAGGCTCAGCCTGCCCCCCGGAACCAGAACAGGGGCTGAAGCCATCCTGCGCTTTTGCGGCCAGCTCCCTAAAAAGCGAGTTGTAAAATGGAGGTTCAGGGCACTGCAATTCACAAACCTGCAGACTTATAAATGATAACTCTCATCCACAAATATATTGAGAGAAGGCAAAGAAGAGGATTTGAAATCAAGGCAGAATTGCAGGAAACAGATTTCAGGAGGTAGATTCGAATCGCCTTTAAAGCACATGAAAAGCGGCAAAACGTTGACAATGATGCCCTTGGCCAAAAAGGGCGTATGCGTTTTTTCCTGAATATATTCAGGAAAAAACGCATACGCCCTTTTTGGCCAACCAAGCAACCTGGAAAGGCAAATCAGCGCTACAAAGATGTCTCGCTTCCCATTGGTCAAAAGGGCCATGCTGAAAAAAGTGTCAAAACCAGAAATGCAGGACAGGCCATGGAGAAATGGGAGCCTTGCTACACTGATGGGCGGGATGTAAATTGTCAACAGCCACTCTGGAGAAGTGTACGGTGAGTCCTGAAACGTCTAAAAAGCAAAGCTTAGAGAGCATAGGGCCCATCCACTCATGGGGGTATAAATTGGGAAAATGAAAAATCAGCAAGACACAAGCACCCCAAAGTTTAGGGCTGCTCTGTTGACAAGGACCTCCACTTCATTCCACCTTCAATATCCCAGGAAAGAGAAAAATGGATAAAGAAGTTGTGGTCCTTATGTACAATGGAATATCACTCAGCCGTGAAATCAATGTCATAAGGCTAGTAGCAGCATGATGAGTGGATTTAGGTACGACGACTCTAAGTGAAATAAGTCACACAGAAAAGGACACTTCTCATAAGGTATCACTGATAGAGGGAATGTAAAAACCGTTACACTTGAACTGAATTACAAAACAGAACAGAGTCACACATGCAGAAAACACACTATGGCTGCTTAACGGGAAAGGTGAGGTGGGGTGATACATAAAACAAGGGTTTCAAATTAGCTCAGATACCGTTCCATAAACCCAATATGTAATAGACAAGACCTACTCCTTGCTCAGAGAACTGGACTCAACACGCCCTATTCACCGCACAAGAATATATCTGACTAGTAATAATCTTAAAACCTATGTATTGATATCTCTCTGTTAGTGTGTCAAGTGGGTAAAAAGCGGCATAAACACAGCAGTGAAAAGCAGCTAAACCCCATTATAAAAATAAATTACTTTGAAAAACCCATGAAACAAAGACAGTGAAAGAGAGAGGAATTCTTACACAATGCGTTCAGGGGCTGTGATGCAACCTGGATTGACCATATCTAGACCCACAGCTGGATGAGAAATAAGGGTGGACACTGTTGCGGCTGAGAGGTTTGGTGAGGTTGGGTGAGCAAACGCAGACCCTTTAAAGTATTACTGCGTGGTACCCATCGCATGGGTCCCAAATCTCCAGGTTCAAGGGCATCTTCCTACATCGAAAACATGCATGAGATACCCAGAAGATGGTACACCGTGTGATGGGGAAAGGTTTCTAAAACGCACCTCATTTCTCATCTGCTTGTGCCCGGGTTCGCCATTCCAGCCACTTTACTAGCAATCTCCCTCCTTGGAGCTTCAGCACCTTTAACCTCCTGTTCCGTACAGGTTGCAATTTGTACTGAGGATGAACGTGAAGACGTGGAACCAATGAAAGACTAGCTCTTGGTGTTGGGACAGGCACAGGTCACTCTATTTTCCCATCAGGAAGAAGAATTAACCACAGGCTCAGCCTGCCCCCCGGAACCAGAACAGGGCCTGAAGCCATCCTGCGCTTTTGCGGCCAGCTCCCTAAAAAGCGAGTTGTAAAATGGAGGTTCAGGGCACTGCAATTCACAAACCTGCAGAGTTATAAATGATAACTCTCATCCACAAATATATTGAGGGAAGGCAAAGAAGAGGATTTGAAATCAAGGCAGAATTGCAGGAAACAGATTTCAGGAGGTAGATTCGAATCGCCTTTAAAGCACATGAAAAGCGGCAAAACGTTGACAATGATGCCCTTGGCCAAAAAGGGCGTATGCGTTTTTTCCTGAATATATTCAGGAAAAAACGCATACGCACTTTTTGGCCAACCAAGCAACCTGGAAAGGCAAATCAGCGCTACAAAGATGTCTCGCTTCCCATCGGTCAAAAGGGCCATGCTGAAAAAAGTGTCAAAACCAGAAATGCAGGACAGGCCATGGAGAAATGGGAGCCTTGCTACACTGATGGGCGGGATGTAAATTGTCAACAGCCACTCTGGAGAAGTGTACAGTGAGTCCTGAAACGTCTAAAAAGCCAAGCTTAGAGAGCATAGGGCACTTCCACTCATGGGGGTATAAATTGGGAAAATGAAAAATCAGCAAGACACAAGCACCCCAAAGTTTAGGGCTGCTCTGTTGACAAGGACCTCCACTTCATTCCACCTTCAATATCCCAGGAAAGAGAAAAATGGATAAAGAAGTTGTGGTCCTTATGTACAATGGAATATCACTCAGCCATGAAATCAATGTCATAAGGCTAGTAGCAGCATGATGAGTGGATTTAGGTACGACGACTCTAAGTGAAATAAGTCACACAGCAAAGGACACTTCTCATAAGGTATCACTTATAGAGGGAATGTAAAAACCGTTACACTTGAACTGAATTACAAAACAGAACAGAGTCACACATGCAGAAAACACACTATGGCTGCTTCACGGGAAAGGTGAGGTGGGGTGATACATAAAACAAGGGTTTCAAATTAGCTCAGATACCGTTCCATAAACCCAATGTGTAATAGACAAGACCTACTCCTTGCTCAGAGAACTGAACTCAACACGCCCTATTCACCGCACAAGAATATATCTGACTAGTAATAATCTTAAAACCTATGTATAGATATCTCTCTGTTAGTGTGTCAAGTGGGTGTAAAGCGGCATAAACACAGAAGTGAAAAGCAGCTAAACCCCATTATAAAAATAAATTACTTTGAAAAACCCGTGAAACAAAGACAGTGAAAGAGAGCGAAATTCTTACACAATGCGTTCAGGGGCTGTGATGCAACCTGGATTGACCATATCTAGACCCACAGCTGGATGAGACCTAAGGGTGGACACTGTTGCGGCTGAGAGATTTGGTGAGGTTGGGTGAGCAAACGCAGACCCTTTAAAGTAATACTGCGTGGTACCCATCGCATGGGTCCCAAATCTACAGGTTCAAGGGCATCTTCCTACATCGAAAACATGCATGAGATACCCAGAAGATGGTACACCGTGTGATAGGGAAAGGTTTCTAAAACGCAACTCATTTCTCATTTGCTTGTGCCCGGGTTCGCAATTCCAGCCACTTTACTAGCAATCTCCCTCCTTGGAGCATCAGCGCCTTTAACCTCCTGTTCCGTACAGGTTGCAATTTGTACTGAGGATGAACGTGAAGACGTGGAACCAATGAAAGACTAGCTCTTGGTGTTGGGACAGGCACAGGTCACTCTATTTTCCCATCAGGAAGAAGAATTAACCACAGGCTCAGCCTGCCCCCCGGAACCAGAACAGGGGCTGAAGCCATCCTGCGCTTTTGCGGCCAGCTCCCTAAAAAGCGAGTTGTAAAATGTAGGTTCAGGGCACTGCAATTCACAAACCTGCAGAGTTATAAATGATAACTCTCATCCACAAATATATTGAGGGAAGGCAAAGAAGAGGATTTGAAATCAAGGCAGAATTGCAGGAAACAGATTTCAGGAGGTAGATTCGAATCGCCTTTAAAGCACATGAAAAGCGGCAAAACGTTGACAATGATGCCCTTGGCCAGAAAGGGCGTATGCGTTTTTTCCTGAATATATTCAGGAAAAAACGCATACGCCCTTTTTGGCCAACCAAGCAACCTGGAAAGGCAAATCAGCGCTACAAAGAAGTCTCGCTTCCCATCGGTCAAAAGGGCCATGCTGAAAAAAGTGTCAAAACCAGAAATGCAGGACAGGCCATGGAGAAATGGGAGCCTTGCTACACTGATGGGCGGGATGTAAATTGTCAACAGCCACTCTGGAGAAGTGTACGGTGAGTCCTGAAACGTCTAAAAAGCAAAGCTTAGAGAGCATAGGGCACTTCCACTCATGGGGGTATAAATTGGGAAAATGAAAAATCAGCAAGACACAAGCACCCCAAAGTTTAGGGCTGCTCTGCTGACAAGGACCTCCACTTCATTCCACCTTCAATATCCCAGGAAAGAGAAAAATGGATAAAGAAGTTGTGGTCCTTATGTACAATGGAATATCACTCAGCCATGAAATCAATGTCATAAGGATAGTAGCAGCATGATGAGTGGATTTAGGTACGACGATTCTAAGTGAAATAAGTCACACAGAAAAGGACACTTCTCATAAGGTATCACTGATAGAGGGAATGTAAAAACCGTTACACTTGAACTGAATTACAAAACAGAACAGAGTCACACATGCAGAAAACACACTATGGCTGCTTAACGGGAAAGGTGAGGTGGGGTGATACATAAAACAAGGGTTTCAAATTAGCTCAGATACCGTTCCATAAAACCAATATGTAATAGACAAGACCTACTCCTTGCTCAGAGAACTGGACTCAACACGCCCTATTCACCGCACAAGAATATATCTGACTAGTAATAATCTTAAAACCTATGTATTGATATCTCTCTGTTAGTGTGTCAAGTGGGTGTAAAGCGGCATAAACACAGCAGTGAAAAGCAGCTAAACCCCATTATAAAAATAAATTACTTTGAAAAACCCGTGAAACAAAGACAGTGAAAGAGAGTGAAATTCTTACACAATGCGTTCAGGGGCTGTGATGCAACCTGGATTGACCATATCTAGACCCACAGCTGGATGAGACCTAAGGGTGGACACTGTTGCGGCTGAGAGGTTTGGTGAGGTTGGGTGAGCAAACGCAGACCCTTTAAAGTAATACTGCGTGGTACCCATCGCATGGGTCCCAAATCTCCAGGTTCAAGGGCATCTTCCTACATCGAAAACATGCATGAGATACCCAGAAGATGGTACACTGTGTGATGGGGAAAGGTTTCTAAAACGCACCTCATTTCTCATCTGCTTGTGCCCGGGTTCGCCATTCCAGCCACTTTACTAGCAATCTCCCTCCTTGGAGCATCAGCACCTTTAACCTCCTGTTCCGTACAGGTTGCAATTTGTACTGAGGATGAACGGGAAGACGTGGAACCAATGAAAGACTAGCTCTTGGTGTTGGGACAGGCACAGGTCACTCTATTTTCCCATCAGGAAGAAGAATTAACCACAGGCTCAGCCTGCCCCCCGGAACCAGAACAGGGCCTGAAGCCATCCTGCGCTTTTGCGGCCAGCTCCCTAAAAAGCGAGTTGTAAAATGGAGGTTCAGGGCACTGCAATTCACAAACCTGCAGAGTTATAAATGATAACTCTCATCCACAAATATATTGAGGGAAGGCAAAGAAGAGGATTTGAAATCAAGGCAGAATTGCAGGAAACAGATTTCAGGAGGTAGATTCGAATCGCCTTTAAAGCACATGAAAAGCGGCAAAACGTTGACAATGATGCCCTTGGCCAAAAAGGGCGTATGCGTTTTTTCCTGAATATATTCAGGAAAAAACGCATACGCCCTTTTTGGCCAACCAAGCAACCTGGAAAGGCAAATCAGCGCTACAAAGATGTCTCGCTTCCCATCGGTCAAAAGGGCCATGCTGAAAAAAGTGTCAAAACCAGAAATGCAGGACAGGCCATGGAGAAATGGGAGCCTTGCTACACTGATGGGCGGGATGTAAATTGTCAACAGCCACTCTGGAGAAGTGTACGGTGAGTCCTGAAACGTCTAAAAAGCAAAGCTTAGAGAGCATAGGGCACTTCCACTCATGGGGGTATAAATTGGGAAAATGAAAAATCAGCAAGACACAAGCACCCCAAAGTTTAGGGCTGCTCTGTTGACAAGGACCTCCACTTCATTCCACCTTCAATATCCCAGGAAATAGAAAAATGGATAAAGAAGTTGTGGTCCTTATGTACAATGGAATATCACTCAGCCATGAAATCAATGTCCTAAGGCTAGTAGCAGCATGATGAGTGGATTTAGGTACGACGATTCTAAGTGAAATAAGTCACACAAAAAAGGACACTTCTCATAAGGTATCACTGATAGAGGGAATGTAAAAACCGTTACACTTGAACTGAATTACAAAACAGAACAGAGTCACACATGCAGAAAACACACTATGGCTGCTTAACGGGAAAGGTGAGGTGGGGTGATACATAAAACAAGGGTTTCAAATTAGCTCAGATACCGTTCCATAAAACCAATATGTAATAGACAAGACCTACTCCTTGCTCAGAGAACTGGACTCAACACGCCCTATTCACCGCACAAGAATATATCTGACTAGTAATAATCTTAAAACCTATGTATAGATATCTCTCTGTTAGTGTGTCAAGTGGGTGTAAAGCGGCATAAACACAGCAGTGAAAAGCAGCTAAACCCCATTATAAAAATAAATTACTTTGAAAACCCGTGAAACAAAGACAGTGAAAGAGAGCGAAATTCTTACACAATGCGTTCAGGGGCTGTGATGCAACCTGGATTGACCATATCTAGACCCACAGCTGGATGAGACCTAAGGGTGGACACTGTTGCGGCTGAGAGGTTTGGTGAGGTTGGGTGAGCAAACGCAGACCCTTTAAAGTAATACTGCGTGGTACCCATCGCATGGGTCCCAAATCTCCAGGTTCAAGGGCATCTTCCTACATCGAAAACATGCATGAGATACCCAGAAGATGGTACACCGTGTGATGGGGAAAGGTTTCTAAAACGCACCTCATTTCTCATCTGCTTGTGCCCGGGTTCGCCATTCCAGCCACTTTACTAGCAATCTCCCTCCTTGGAGCATCAGCACCTTTAACCTCCTGTTCCGTACAGGTTGCAATTTGTACTGAGGATGAACGGGAAGACGTGGAACCAATGAAAGACTAGCTCTTGGTGTTGGGACAGGCACAGGTCACTCTATTTTCCCATCAGGAAGAAGAATTAACCACAGGCTCAGCCTGCCCCCCGGAACCAGAACAGGGCCTGAAGCCATCCTGCGCTTTTGCGGCCAGCTCCCTAAAAAGCGAGTTGTAAAATGGAGGTTCAGGGCACTGCAATTCACAAACCTGCAGAGTTATAAATGATAACTCTCATCCACAAATATATTGAGGGAAGGCAAAGAAGAGGATTTGAAATCAAGGCAGAATTGCAGGAAACAGATTTCAGGAGGTAGATTCGAATCGCCTTTAAAGCACATGAAAAGCGGCAAAACGTTGACAATGATGCCCTTGGCCAAAAAGGGCGTATGCGTTTTTTCCTGAATATATTCAGGAAAAAACGCATACGCCCTTTTTGGCCAACCAAGCAACCTGGAAAGGCAAATCAGCGCTACAAAGAAGTCTCGCTTCCCATCGGTTAAAAGGGCCATGCTGAAAAAAGTGTCAAAACCAGAAATGCAGGACAGGCCATGGAGAAATGGGAGCCTTGCTACACTGATGGGCGGGATGTAAATTGTCAACAGCCACTCTGGAGAAGTGTACGGTGAGTCCTGAAACGTCTAAAAAGCAAAGCTTAGAGAGCATAGGGCACTTCCACTCATGGGGGTATAAATTGGGAAAATGAAAAATCAGCAAGACACAAGCACCCCAAAGTTTAGGGCTGCTCTGTTGACAAGGACCTCCACTTCATTCCACCTTCAATATCCCAGGAAAGAGAAAAATGGATAAAGAAGTTGTGGTCCTTATGTACAATGGAATATCACTCAGCCATGAAATCAATGTCATAAGGCTAGTAGCAGCATGATGAGTGGATTTAGGTACGACGATTCTAAGTGAAATAAGTCACACAGAAAAGGACACTTCTCATAAGGTATCACTGATAGAGGGAATGTAAAAACCGTTACACTTGAACTGAATTACAAAACAGAACAGAGTCACACATGCACAAAACACACTATGGCTGCTTCACGGGAAAGGTGAGGTGGGGTGATACATAAAACAAGGGTTTCAAATTAGCTCAGATACCGTTCCATAAACCCAATATGTAATAGACAAGACCTACTCCTTGCTCAGAGAACTGAACTCAACACGCCCTATTCACCGCACAAGAATATATCTGACTAGTAATAATCTTAAAACCTATGTATAGATATCTCTCTGTTAGTGTGTCAAGTGGGTGTAAAGCGGCATAAACACAGAAGTGAAAAGCAGCTAAACCCCATTATAAAAATAAATTACTTTGAAAAACCCGTGAAACAAAGACAGTGAAAGAGAGCGAAATTCTTACACAATGCGTTCAGGGGCTGTGATGCAACCTGGATTGACCATATCTAGACCCACAGCTGGATGAGACCTAAGGGTGGACACTGTTGCGGCTGAGAGATTTGGTGAGGTTGGGTGAGCAAACGCAGACCCTTTAAAGTAATACTGCGTGGTACCCATCGCATGGGTCCCAAATCTACAGGTTCAAGGGCATCTTCCTACATCGAAAACATGCATGAGATACCCAGAAGATGGTACACCGTGTGATAGGGAAAGGTTTCTAAAACGCAACTCATTTCTCATCTGCTTGTGCCCGGGTTCGCCATTCCAGCCACTTTACTAGCAATCTCCCTCCTTGGAGCATCAGCGCCTTTAACCTCCTGTTCCGTACAGGTTGCAATTTGTACTGAGGATGAACGGGAAGACGTGGAACCAATGAAAGACTAGCTCTTGGTGTTGGGACAGGCACAGGTCACTCTATTTTCCCATCAGGAAGAAGAATTAACCACAGGCTCAGCCTGCCCCCCGGAACCAGAACAGGGCCTGAAGCCATCCTGCGCTTTTGCGGCCAGCTCCCTAAAAAGCGAGTTGTAAAATGGAGGTTCAGGGCACTGCAATTCACAAACCTGCAGAGTTATAAATGATAACTCTCATCCACAAATATATTGAGGGAAGGCAAAGAAGAGGATTTGAAATCAAGGCAGAATTGCAGGAAACAGATTTCAGGAGGTAGATTCGAATCGCCTTTAAAGCACATGAAAAGCGGCAAAACGTTGACAATGATGCCCTTGGCCAAAAAGGGCGTATGCGTTTTTTCCTGAATATATTCAGGAAAAAACGCATACGCCCGTTTTGGCCAACCAAGCAACCTGGAAAGGCAAATCAGCGCTACAAAGATGTCTCGCTTCCCATTGGTCAAAAGGGCCATGCTGAAAAAAGTGTCAAAACCAGAAATGCAGGACAGGCCATGGAGAAATGGGAGCCTTGCTACACTGATGGGCGGGATGTAAATTGTCAACAGCCACTCTGGAGAAGTGTACGGTGAGTCCTGAAACGTCTAAAAAGCAAAGCTTAGAGAGCATAGGGCCCATCCACTCATGGGGGTATAAATTGGGAAAATGAAAAATCAGCAAGACACAAGCACGCCAAAGTTTAGGGCTGCTCTGTTGACAAGGACCTCCACTTCATTCCACCTTCAATATCCCAGGAAAGAGAAAAATGGATAAAGAAGTTGTGGTCCTTATGTACAATGGAATATCACTCAGCCGTGAAATCAATGTCATAAGGCTAGTAGCAGCATGATGAGTGGATTTAGGTACGACGACTCTAAGTGAAATAAGTCACACAGCAAAGGACACTTCTCATAAGGTATCACTGATAGAGGGAATGTAAAAACCGTTACACTTGAACTGAATTACAAAACAGAACAGAGTCACACATGCAGAAAACACACTATGGCTGCTTAACGGGAAAGGTGAGGTGGGGTGATACATAAAACAAGGGTTTCAAATTAGCTCAGATACCGTTCCATAAACCCAATATGTAATAGACAAGACCTACTCCTTGCTCAGAGAACTGGACTCAACACGCCCTATTCACCGCACAAGAATATATCTGACTAGTAATAATCTTAAAACCTATGTATTGATATCTCTCTGTTAGTGTGTCAAGTGGGTAAAAAGCGGCATAAACACAACAGTGAAAAGCAGCTAAACCCCATTATAAAAATAAATTACTTTGAAAAACCCATGAAACAAAGACAGTGAAAGAGAGAGGAATTCTTACACAATGCGTTCAGGGGCTGTGATGCAACCTGGATTGACCATATCTAGACCCACAGCTGGATGAGACATAAGGGTGGACACTGTTGCGGCTGAGAGGTTTGGTGAGGTTGGGTGAGCAAACGCAGACCCTTTAAAGTATTACTGCGTGGTACCCATCGCATGGGTCCCAAATCTCCAGGTTCAAGGGCATCTTCCTACATCGAAAACATGCATGAGATACCCAGAAGACGGTACACCGTGTGATGGGGAAAGGTTTCTAAAACGCACCTCATTTCTCATCTGCTTGTGCCCGGGTTCGCCATTCCAGCCACTTTACTAGCAATCTCCCTCCTTGGAGCTTCAGCACCTTTAACCTCCTGTTCCGTACAGGTTGCAATTTGTACTGAGGATGAACGGGAAGACGTGGAACCAATGAAAGACTAGCTCTTGGTGTTGGGACAGGCACAGGTCACTCTATTTTCCCATCAGGAAGAAGAATTAACCACAGGCTCAGCCTGCCCCCCGGAACCAGAACAGGGCCTGAAGCCATCCTGCGCTTTTGCGGCCAGCTCCCTAAAAAGCGAGTTGTAAAATGGAGGTTCAGGGCACTGCAATTCACAAACCTGCAGAGTTATAAATGATAACTCTCATCCACAAATATATTGAGGGAAGGCAAAGAAGAGGATTTGAAATCAAGGCAGAATTGCAGGAAACAGATTTCAGGAGGTAGATTCGAATCGCCTTTAAAGCACATGAAAAGCGGCAAAACGTTGACAATGATGCCCTTGGCCAAAAAGGGCGTATGCGTTTTTTCCTGAATATATTCAGGAAAAAACGCATACGCCCTTTTTGGCCAACCAAGCAACCTGGAAAGGCAAATCAGCGCTACAAAGATGTCTCGCTTCCCATTGGTCAAAAGGGCCATGCTGAAAAAAGTGTCAAAACCAGAAATGCAGGACAGGCCATGGAGAAATGGGAGCCTTGCTACACTGATGGGCGGGATGTAAATTGTCAACAGCCACTCTGGAGAAGTGTACGGTGAGTCCTGAAACGTCTAAAAAGCAAAGCTTAGAGAGCATAGGGCCCATCCACTCATGGGGGTATAAATTGGGAAAATGAAAAATCAGCAAGACACAAGCACCCCAAAGTTTAGGGCTGCTCTGTTGACAAGGACCTCCACTTCATTCCACCTTCAATATCCCAGGAAAGAGAAAAATGGATAAAGAAGTTGTGGTCCTTATGTACAATGGAATATCACTCAGCCGTGAAATCAATGTCATAAGGCTAGTAGCAGCATGATGAGTGGATTTAGGTACGACGACTCTAAGTGAAATAAGTCACACAGCAAAGGACACTTCTCATAAGGTATCACTTATAGAGGGAATGTAAAAACCGTTACACTTGAACTGAATTACAAAACAGAACAGAGTCACACATGCAGAAAACACACTATGGCTGCTTAACGGGAAAGGTGAGGTGGGGTGATACATAAAACAAGGGTTTCAAATTAGCTCAGATACCGTTCCATAAACCCAATATGTAATAGACAAGACCTACTCCTTGCTCAGAGAACTGGACTCAACACGCCCTATTCACCGCACAAGAATATATCTGACTAGTAATAATCTTAAAACCTATGTATTGATATCTCTCTGTTAGTGTGTCAAGTGGGTAAAAAGCGGCATAAACACAGCAGTGAAAAGCAGCTAAACCCCATTATAAAAATAAATTACTTTGAAAAACCCATGAAACAAAGACAGTGAAAGAGAGAGGAATTCTTACACAATGCGTTCAGAGGCTGTGATGCAACCTGGATTGACCATATCTAGACGCACAGCTGGATGAGACATAAGGGTGGACACTGTTGCGGCTGAGAGGTTTGGTGAGGTTGGGTGAGCAAACGCAGACCCTTTAAAGTATTACTGCGTGGTACCCATCGCATGGGTCCCAAATCTCCAGGTTCAAGGGCATCTTCCTACATCGAAAACATGCATGAGAAACCCAGAAGATGGTACACCGTGTGATGGGGAAAGGTTTCTAAAACGCACCTCATTTCTCATCTGCTTGTGCCCGGGTTCGCCATTCCAGACACTTTACTAGCAATCTCCCTCCTTGGAGCATCAGCACCTTTAACCTCCTGTTCCGTACAGGTTGCAATTTGTACTGAGGATGAACGGGAAGACGTGGAACCAATGAAAGACTAGCTCTTGGTGTTGGGACAGGCACAGGTCACTCTATTTTCCCATCAGGAAGAAGAATTAACCACAGGCTCAGCCTGCCCCCCGGAACCAGAACAGGGCCTGAAGCCATCCTGCGCTTTTGCGGCCAGCTCCCTAAAAAGCGAGTTGTAAAATGGAGGTTCAGGGCACTGCAATTCACAAACCTGCAGAGTTATAAATGATAACTCTCATCCACAAATATATTGAGGGAAGGCAAAGAAGAGGATTTGAAATCAAGGCAGAATTGCAGGAAACAGATTTCAGGAGGTAGATTCGAATCGCCTTTAAAGCACATGAAAAGCGGCAAAACGTTGACAATGATGCCCTTGGCCAAAAAGGGCGTATGCGTTTTTTCCTGAATATATTCAGGAAAAAAGGCATACGCCCTTTTTGGCCAACCAAGCAACCTGGAAAGGCAAATCAGCGCTACAAAGATGTCTCGCTTCCCATTGGTCAAAAGGGCCATGCTGAAAAAAGTGTCAAAACCAGAAATGCAGGACAGGCCATGGAGAAATGGGAGCCTTGCTACACTGATGGGCGGGATGTAAATTGTCAACAGCCACTCTGGAGAAGTGTACGGTGAGTCCTGAAACGTCTAAAAAGCAAAGCTTAGAGAGCATAGGGCACTTCCACTCATGGGGGTATAAATTGGGAAAATGAAAAATCAGCAAGACACAAGCACCCCAAAGTTTAGGGCTGCTCTGTTGACAAGGACCTCCACTTCATTCCACCTTAAATATCCCAGGAAAGAGAAAAATGGATAAAGAAGTTGTGGTCCTTATGTACAATGGAATATCACTCAGCCGTGAAATCAATGTCATAAGGCTAGTAGCAGCATGATGAGTGGATTTAGGTACGACGACTCTAAGTGAAATAAGTCACACAGCAAAGGACACTTCTCATAAGGTATCACTTATAGAGGGAATGTAAAAACCGTTACACTTGAACTGAATTACAAAACAGAACAGAGTCACACATGCAGAAAACACACTATGGCTGCTTAACGGGAAAGGTGAGGTGGGGTGATACATAAAAGAAGTGTTTCAAATTAGCTCAGATACCGTTCCATAAACCCAATATGTAATAGACAAGACCTACTCCTTGCTCAGAGAACTGGACTCAACACGCCCTATTCACCGCACAAGAATATATCTGACTAGTAATAATCTTAAAACCTATGTATTGATATGTCTCTGTTAGTGTGTCAAGTGGGTAAAAAGCGGCATAAACACAGCAGTGAAAAGCAGCTAAACCGCATTATAAAAATAAATTACTTTGAAAAACCCATGAAACAAAGACAGTGAAAGAGAGAGAAATTCTTACACAATGCGTTCAGGGGCTGTGATGCAACCTGGATTGACCATATCTAGACCCACAGCTGGATGAGACATAAGGGTGGACACTGTTGTGGCTGAGAGGTTTGGTGAGGTTGGGTGAGCAAACGCAGACCCTTTAAAGTAACACTGCGTGGTACCCATCGCATGGGTCCCAAATCTCCAGGTTCAAGGGCATCTTCCTACATCGAAAACATGCATGAGATACCCAGAAGATGGTACACTGTGTGATGGGGAAAGGTTTCTAAAACGCACCTCATTTCTCATCTGCTTGTGCCCGGGTTCGCCATTCCAGCCACTTTACTAGCAATCTCCCTCCTTGGAGCATCAGCACCTTTAACCTCCTGTTCCGTACAGGTTGCAATTTGTACTGAGGATGAACGGGAAGACGTGGAACCAATGAAAGACTAGCTCTTGGTGTTGGGACAGGCACAGGTCACTCTATTTTCCCATCAGGAAGAAGAATTAACCACAGGCTCAGCCTGCCCCCCAGAACCAGAACAGGGCCTGAAGCCATCCTGCACTTTTGCGGCCAGCTCCCTAAAAAGCGAGTTGTAAAATGGAGGTTCAGGGCACTGCAATTCACAAACCTGCAGAGTTATAAATGATAACTCTCATCCACAAATATATTGAGGGAAGGCAAAGAAGAGGATTTGAAATCAAGGCAGAATTGCAGGAAACAGATTTCAGGAGGTAGATTCGAATCGCCTTTAAAGCACATGAAAAGCGGCAAAACGTTGACAATGATGCCCTTGGCCAAAAAGGGCGTATGCGTTTTTTCCTGAATATATTCAGGAAAAAACGCATACGCCCTTTTTGGCCAACCAAGCAACCTGGAAAGGCAAATCAGCGCTACAAAGAAGTCTCGCTTCCCATCGGTTAAAAGGGCCATGCTGAAAAAAGTGTCAAAACCAGAAATGCAGGACAGGCCATGGAGAAATGGGAGCCTTGCTACACTGATGGGCGGGATGTAAATTGTCAACAGCCACTCTGGAGAAGTGTACGGTGAGTCCTGAAACGTCTAAAAAGCAAAGCTTAGAGAGCATAGGGCACTTCCACTCATGGGGGTATAAATTGGGAAAATGAAAAATCAGCAAGACACAAGCACCCCAAAGTTTAGGGCTGCTCTGTTGACAAGGACCTCCACTTCATTCCACCTTGAATATCCCAGGAAAGAGAAAAATGGATAAAGAAGTTGTGGTCCTTATGTACAATGGAATATCACTCAGCCGTGAAATCAATGTCATAAGGCTAGTAGCAGCATGATGAGTGGATTTACGTACAACGACTCTAAGTGAAATAAGTCACACAGAAAAGGACACTTCTCATAAGGTATCACTGATAGAGGGAATGTAAAAACCGTTACACTTGAACTGAATTACAAAACAGAACAGAGTCACACATGCAGAAAACACACTATGGCTGCTTAACGGGAAAGGTGAGGTGGGGTGATACATAAAAGAAGTGTTTCAAATTAGCTCAGATACCGTTCCATAAACCCAATATGTAATAGACAAGACCTACTCCTTGCTCAGAGAACTGGACTCAACACGCCCTATTCACCGCACAAGAATATATCTGACTAGTAATAATCTTAAAACCTATGTATTGATATGTCTCTGTTAGTGTGTCAAGTGGGTAAAAAGCGGCATAAACACAGCAGTGAAAAGCAGCTAAACCGCATTATAAAAATAAATTACTTTGAAAAACCCATGAAACAAAGACAGTGAAAGAGAGAGAAATTCTTACACAATGCGTTCAGGGGCTGTGATGCAACCTGGATTGACCATATCTAGACCCACAGCTGGATGAGACATAAGGGTGGACACTGTTGTGGCTGAGAGGTTTGGTGAGGTTGGGTGAGCAAACGCAGACCCTTTAAAGTAATACTGCGTGGTACCCATCGCATGGGTCCCAAATCTCCAGGTTCAAGGGCATCTTCCTACATCGAAAACATGCATGAGATACCCAGAAGATGGTACACTGTGTGATGGGGAAAGGTTTCTAAAACGCACCTCATTTCTCATCTGCTTGTGCCCGGGTTCGCCATTCCAGCCACTTTACTAGCAATCTCCCTCGTTGGAGCATCAGCACCTTTAACCTCCTGTTCCGTACAGGTTGCAATTTGTACTGAGGATGAACGGGAAGACGTGGAACCAATGAAAGACTAGCTCTTGGTGTTGGGACAGGCACAGGTCACTCTATTTTCCCATCAGGAAGAAGAATTAACCACAGGCTCAGCCTGCCCCCCGGAACCAGAACAGGGCCTGAAGCCATCCTGCACTTTTGCGGCCAGCTCCCTAAAAAGCGAGTTGTAAAATGGAGGTTCAGGGCACTGCAATTCACAAACCTGCAGAGTTATAAATGATAACTCTCATCCACAAATATATTGAGGGAAGGCAAAGAAGAGGATTTGAAATCAAGGCAGAATTGCAGGAAACAGATTTCAGGAGGTAGATTCGAATCGCCTTTAAAGCACATGAAAAGCGGCAAAACGTTGACAATGATGCCCTTGGCCAAAAAGGGCGTATGCGTTTTTTCCTGAATATATTCAGGAAAAAACGCATACGCCCTTTTTGGCCAACCAAGCAACCTGGAAAGGCAAATCAGCGCTACAAAGAAGTCTCGCTTCCCATCGGTTAAAAGGGCCATGCTGAAAAAAGTGTCAAAACCAGAAATGCAGGACAGGCCATGGAGAAATGGGAGCCTTGCTACACTGATGGGCGGGATGTAAATTGTCAACAGCCACTCTGGAGAAGTGTACGGTGAGTCCTGAAACGTCTAAAAAGCAAAGCTTAGAGAGCATAGGGCACTTCCACTCATGGGGGTATAAATTGGGAAAATGAAAAATCAGCAAGACACAAGCACCCCAAAGTTTAGGGCTGCTCTGTTGACAAGGACCTCCACTTCATTCCACCTTGAATATCCCAGGAAAGAGAAAAATGGATAAAGAAGTTGTGGTCCTTATGTACAATGGAATATCACTCAGCCGTGAAATCAATGTCATAAGGCTAGTAGCAGCATGATGAGTGGATTTAGGTACAACGACTCTAAGTGAAATAAGTCACACAGAAAAGGACACTTCTCATAAGGTATCACTGATAGAGGGAATGTAAAAACCGTTACACTTGAACTGAATTACAAAACAGAACAGAGTCACACATGCAGAAAACACACTATGGCTGCTTAACGGGAAAGGTGAGGTGGGGTGATACATAAAACAAGGGTTTCAAATTAGCTCAGATACCGTTCCATAAAACCAATATGTAATAGACAAGACCTACTCCTTGCTCAGAGAACTGGACTCAACACGCCCTATTCACCGCACAAGAATATATCTGACTAGTAATAATCTTAAAACTTATGTATTGATATCTCTCTGTTAGTGTGTCAAGTGGGTGTAAAGCGGCATAAACACAGCAGTGAAAAGCAGCTAAACCCCATTATAAAAATAAATTACTTTGAAAAACCCATGAAACAAAGACAGTGAAAGAGAGAGGAATTCTTACACAATGCGTTCAGGGGCTGTGATGCAACCTGGATTGACCATATCTAGACCCACAGCTGGATGAGACATAAGGGTGGACACTCTTGGGGCTGAGAGGTTTGGTGAGGTTGGGTGAGCAAACGCAGACCCTTTAAAGTAATACTGCATGGTACCCATCGCATGGGTCCCAAATCTCCAGGTTCAAGGGCATCTTCCTACATCGAAAACATGCATGAGATACCCAGAAGATGGTACACTGTGTGATGGGGAAAGGTTTCTAAAACGCACCTCATTTCTCATCTGCTTGTGCCCGGGTTCGCCATTCCAGCCACTTTACTAGCAATCTCCCTCCTTGGAGCATCAGCACCTTTAACCTCCTGTTCCGTACAGGTTGCAATTTGTACTGAGGATGAACGGGAAGACGTGGAACCAATGAAAGACTAGCTCTTGGTGTTGGGACAGGCACAGGTCACTCTATTTTCCCATCAGGAAGAAGAATTAACCACAGGCTCAGCCTGCCCCCCGGAACCAGAACAGGGCCTGAAGCCATCCTGCGCTTTTGCGGCCAGCTCCCTAAAAAGCAAGTTGTAAAATGGAGGTTCAGGGCACTGCAATTCACAAACCTGCAGAGTTATAAATGATAACTCTCATCCACAAATATATTGAGGGAAGGCAAAGAAGAGGATTTGAAATCAAGGCAGAATTGCAGGAAACAGATTTCAGGAGGTAGATTCGAATCGCCTTTAAAGCACATGAAAAGCGGCAAAACGTTGACAATGATGCCCTTGGCCAAAAAGGGCGTATGCGTTTTTTCCTGAATATATTCAGGAAAAAAGGCATACGCCCTTTTTGGCCAACCAAGCAACCTGGAAAGGCAAATCAGCGCTACAAAGATGTCTCGCTTCCCATTGGTCAAAAGGGCCATGCTGAAAAAAGTGTCAAAACCAGAAATGCAGGACAGGCCATGGAGAAATGGGAGCCTTGCTACACTGATGGGCGGGATGTAAATTGTCAACAGCCACTCTGGAGAAGTGTACGGTGAGTCCTGAAACGTCTAAAAAGCAAAGCTTAGAGAGCATAGGGCACTTCCACTCATGGGGGTATAAATTGGGAAAATGAAAAATCAGCAAGACACAAGCACCCCAAAGTTTAGGGCTGCTCTGTTGACAAGGACCTCCACTTCATTCCACCTTCAATATCCCAGGAAAGAGAAAAATGGATAAAGAAGTTGTGGTCCTTATGTACAATGGAATATCACTCAGCCGTGAAATCAATGTCATAAGGCTAGTAGCAGCATGATGAGTGGATTTAGGTACGACGACTCTAAGTGAAATAAGTCACACAGCAAAGGACACTTCTCATAAGGTATCACTTATAGAGGGAATGTAAAAACCGTTACACTTGAACTGAATTACAAAACAGAACAGAGTCACACATGCAGAAAACACACTATGGCTGCTTAACGGGAAAGGTGAGGTGGGGTGATACATAAAACAAGGGTTTCAAATTAGCTCAGATACCGTTCCATAAACCCAATATGTAATAGACAAGACCTACTCCTTGCTCAGAGAACTGGACTCAACACGCCCTATTCACCGCACAAGAATATATCTGACTAGTAATAATCTTAAAACCTATGTATTGATATCTCTCTGTTAGTGTGTCAAGTGGGTAAAAAGCGGCATAAACACAGCAGTGAAAAGCAGCTAAACCCCATTATAAAAATAAATTACTTTGAAAAACCCATGAAACAAAGACAGTGAAAGAGAGAGGAATTCTTACACAATGCGTTCAGGGGCTGTGATGCAACCTGGATTGACCATATCTAGACGCACAGCTGGATGAGACATAAGGGTGGACACTGTTGCGGCTGAGAGGTTTGGTGAGGTTGGGTGAGCAAACGCAGACCCTTTAAAGTATTACTGCGTGGTACCCATCGCATGGGTCCCAAATCTCCAGGTTCAAGGGCATCTTCCTACATCGAAAACATGCATGAGATACCCAGAAGATGGTACACCGTGTGATGGGGAAAGGTTTCTAAAACGCACCTCATTTCTCATCTGCTTGTGCCCGGGTTCGCCATTCCAGCCACTTTACTAGCAATCTCCCTCCTTGGAGCATCAGCACCTTTAACCTCCTGTTCCGTACAGGTTGCAATTTGTACTGAGGATGAACGGGAAGACGTGGAACCAATGAAAGACTAGCTCTTGGTGTTGGGACAGGCACAGGTCACTCTATTTTCCCATCAGGAAGAAGAATTAACCACAGGCTCAGCCTGCCCCCCGGAACCAGAACAGGGCCTGAAGCCATCCTGCGCTTTTGCGGCCAGCTCCCTAAAAAGCGAGTTGTAAAATGGAGGTTCAGGGCACTGCAATTCACAAACCTGCAGAGTTATAAATGATAACTCTCATCCACAAATATATTGAGGGAAGGCAAAGAAGAGGATTTGAAATCAAGGCAGAATTGCAGGAAACAGATTTCAGGAGGTAGATTCGAATCGCCTTTAAAGCACATGAAAAGCGGCAAAACGTTGACAATGATGCCCTTGGCCAAAAAGGGCGTATGCGTTTTTTCCTGAATATATTCAGGAAAAAACGCATACGCCCTTTTTGGCCAACCAAGCAACCTGGAAAGGCAAATCAGCGCTACAAAGATGTCTCGCTTCCCATTGGTCAAAAGGGCCATGCTGAAAAAAGTGTCAAAACCAGAAATGCAGGACAGGCCATGGAGAAATGGGAGCCTTGCTACACTGATGGGCGGGATGTAAATTGTCAACAGCCACTCTGGAGAAGTGTACGGTGAGTCCTGAAACGTCTAAAAAGCAAAGCTTAGAGAGCATAGGGCACTTCCACTCATGGGGGTATAAATTGGGAAAATGAAAAATCAGCAAGACACAAGCACCCCAAAGTTTAGGGCTGCTCTGTTGACAAGGACCTCCACTTCATTCCACCTTCAATATCCCAGGAAAGAGAAAAATGGATAAAGAAGTTGTGGTCCTTATGTACAATGGAATATCACTCAGCCGTGAAATCAATGTCATAAGGCTAGTAGCAGCATGATGAGTGGATTTAGGTACGACGACTCTAAGTGAAATAAGTCACACAGCAAAGGACACTTCTCATAAGGTATCACTTATAGAGGGAATGTAAAAACCGTTACACTTGAACTGAATTACAAAACAGAACAGAGTCACACATGCAGAAAACACACTATGGCTGCTTAACGGGAAAGGTGAGGTGGGGTGATACATAAAACAAGGGTTTCAAATTAGCTCAGATACCGTTCCATAAACCCAATATGTAATAGACAAGACCTACTCCTTGCTCAGAGAACTGGACTCAACACGCCCTATTCACCGCACAAGAATATATCTGACTAGTAATAATCTTAAAACCTATGTATTGATATCTCTCTGTTAGTGTGTCAAGTGGGTAAAAAGCGGCATAAACACAGCAGTGAAAAGCAGCTAAACCCCATTATAAAAATAAATTACTTTGAAAAACCCATGAAACAAAGACAGTGAAAGAGAGAGGAATTCTTACACAATGCGTTCAGGGGCTGTGATGCAACCTGGATTGACCATATCTAGACGCACAGCTGGATGAGACATAAGGGTGGACACTGTTGCGGCTGAGAGGTTTGGTGAGGTTGGGTGAGCAAACGCAGACCCTTTAAAGTATTACTGCGTGGTACCCATCGCATGGGTCCCAAATCTCCAGGTTCAAGGGCATCTTCCTACATCGAAAACATGCATGAGATACCCAGAAGATGGTACACCGTGTGATGGGGAAAGGTTTCTAAAACGCACCTCATTTCTCATCTGCTTGTGCCCGGGTTCGCCATTCCAGCCACTTTACTAGCAATCTCCCTCCTTGGAGCATCAGCACCTTTAACCTCCTGTTCCGTACAGGTTGCAATTTGTACTGAGGATGAACGGGAAGACGTGGGACCAATGAAAGACTAGCTCTTGGTGTTGGGACAGGCACAGGTCACTCTATTTTCCCATCAGGAAGAAGAATTAACCACAGGCTCAGCCTGCCCCCCGGAACCAGAACAGGGCCTGAAGCCATCCTGCGCTTTTGCGGCCAGCTCCCTAAAAAGCGAGTTGTAAAATGGAGGTTCAGGGCACTGCAATTCACAAACCTGCAGAGTTATAAATGATAACTCTCATCCACAAATATATTGAGGGAAGGCAAAGAAGAGGATTTGAAATCAAGGCAGAATTGCAGGAAACAGATTTCAGGAGGTAGATTCGAATCGCCTTTAAAGCACATGAAAAGCGGCAAAACGTTGACAATGATGCCCTTGGCCAAAAAGGGCGTATGCGTTTTTTCCTGAATATATTCAGGAAAAAAGGCATACGCCCTTTTTGGCCAACCAAGCAACCTGGAAAGGCAAATCAGCGCTACAAAGATGTCTCGCTTCCCATTGGTCAAAAGGGCCATGCTGAAAAAAGTGTCAAAACCAGAAATGCAGGACAGGCCATGGAGAAATGGGAGCCTTGCTACACTGATGGGCGGGATGTAAATTGTCAACAGCCACTCTGGAGAAGTGTACGGTGAGTCCTGAAACGTCTAAAAAGCAAAGCTTAGAGAGCATAGGGCACTTCCACTCATGGGGGTATAAATTGGGAAAATGAAAAATCAGCAAGACACAAGCACCCCAAAGTTTAGGGCTGCTCTGTTGACAAGGACCTCCACTTCATTCCACCTTCAATATCCCAGGAAAGAGAAAAATGGATAAAGAAGTTGTGGTCCTTATGTACAATGGAATATCACTCAGCCGTGAAATCAATGTCATAAGGCTAGTAGCAGCATGATGAGTGGATTTAGGTACGACGACTCTAAGTGAAATAAGTCACACAGCAAAGGACACTTCTCATAAGGTATCACTTATAGAGGGAATGTAAAAACCGTTACACTTGAACTGAATTACAAAACAGAACAGAGTCACACATGCAGAAAACACACTATGGCTGCTTAACGGGAAAGGTGAGGTGGGGTGATACATAAAACAAGGGTTTCAAATTAGCTCAGATACCGTTCCATAAACCCAATATGTAATAGACAAGACCTACTCCTTGCTCAGAGAACTGGACTCAACACGCCCTATTCACCGCACAAGAATATATCTGACTAGTAATAATCTTAAAACCTATGTATTGATATGTCTCTGTTAGTGTGTCAAGTGGGTAAAAAGCGGCATAAACACAGCAGTGAAAAGCAGCTAAACCCCATTATAAAAATAAATTACTTTGAAAAACCCATGAAACAAAGACAGTGAAAGAGAGAGGAATTCTTACACAATGCGTTCAGGGGCTGTGATGCAACCTGGATTGACCATATCTAGACCCACAGCTGGATGAGACATAAGGGTGGACACTGTTGCGGCTGAGAGGTTTGGTGAGGTTGGGTGAGCAAACGCAGACCCTTTAAAGTAATACTGCGTGGTACCCATCGCATGGGTCCCAAATCTCCAGGTTCAAGGGCATCTTCCTACATCGAAAACATGCATGAGATACCCAGAAGATGGTACACTGTGTGATGGGGAAAGGTTTCTAAAACGCACCTCATTTCTCATCTGCTTGTGCCCGGGTTCGCCATTCCAGCCACTTTACTAGCAATCTCCTTCCTTGGAGCATCAGCACCTTTAACCTCCTGTTCCGTACAGGTTGCAATTTGTACTGAGGATGAACGGGAAGACGTGGGACCAATGAAAGACTAGCTCTTGGTGTTGGGACAGGCACAGGTCACTCTATTTTCCCATCAGGAAGAAGAATTAACCACAGGCTCAGCCTGCCCCCCGGAACCAGAACAGGGCCTGAAGCCATCCTGCGCTTTTGCGGCCAGCTCCCTAAAAAGCGAGTTGTAAAATGGAGGTTCAGGGCACTGCAATTCACAAACCTGCAGAGTTATAAATGATAACTCTCATCCACAAATATATTGAGGGAAGGCAAAGAAGAGGATTTGAAATCAAGGCAGAATTGCAGGAAACAGATTTCAGGAGGTAGATTCGAATCGCCTTTAAAGCACATGAAAAGCGGCAAAACGTTGACAATGATGCCCTTGGCCAAAAAGGGCGTATGCGTTTTTTCCTGAATATATTCAGGAAAAAACGCATACGCCCTTTTTGGCCAACCAAGCAACCTGGAAAGGCAAATCAGCGCTACAAAGATGTCTCGCTTCCCATTGGTCAAAAGGGCCATGCTGAAAAAAGTGTCAAAACCAGAAATGCAGGACAGGCCATGGAGAAATGGGAGCCTTGCTACACTGATGGGCGGGATGTAAATTGTCAACAGCCACTCTGGAGAAGTGTACGGTGAGTCCTGAAACGTCTAAAAAGCAAAGCTTAGAGAGCATAGGGCCCATCCACTCATGGGGGTATAAATTGGGAAAATGAAAAATCAGCAAGACACAAGCACCCCAAAGTTTAGGGCTGCTCTGTTGACAAGGACCTCCACTTCATTCCACCTTCAATATCCCAGGAAAGAGAAAAATGGATAAAGAAGTTGTGGTCCTTATGTACAATGGAATATCACTCAGCCGTGAAATCAATGTCATAAGGCTAGTAGCAGCATGATGAGTGGATTTAGGTACGACGACTCTAAGTGAAATAAGTCACACAGCAAAGGACACTTCTCATAAGGTATCACTTATAGAGGGAATGTAAAAACCGTTACACTTGAACTGAATTACAAAACAGAACAGAGTCACACATGCAGAAAACACACTATGGCTGCTTAACGGGAAAGGTGAGGTGGGGTGATACATAAAACAAGGGTTTCAAATTAGCTCAGATACCGTTCCATAAACCCAATATGTAATAGACAAGACCTACTCCTTGCTCAGAGAACTGGACTCAACACGCCCTATTCACCGCACAAGAATATATCTGACTAGTAATAATCTTAAAACCTATGTATTGATATCTCTCTGTTAGTGTGTCAAGTGGGTAAAAAGCGGCATAAACACAGCAGTGAAAAGCAGCTAAACCCCATTATAAAAATAAATTACTTGGAAAAACCCATGAAACAAAGACAGTGAAAGAGAGAGGAATTCTTACACAATGCGTTCAGGGGCTGTGATGCAACCTGGATTGACCATATCTAGACCCACAGCTGGATGAGACATAAGGGTGGACACTGTTGCGGCTGAGAGGTTTGGTGAGGTTGGGTGAGCAAACGTAGACCCTTTAAAGTAATACTGCGTGGTACCCATCGCATGGGTCCCAAATCTCCAGGTTCAAGGGCATCTTCCTACATCGAAAACATGCATGAGATACCCAGAAGATGGTACACCGTGTGATGGGGAAAGGTTTCTAAAACGCACCTCATTTCTCATCTGCTTGTGCCCGGGTTCGCCATTCCAGCCACTTTACTAGCAATCTCCCTCCTTGGAGCATCAGCACCTTTAACCTCCTGTTCCGTACAGGTTGCAATTTGTACTGAGGATGAACGGGAAGACGTGGAACCAATGAAAGACTAGCTCTTGGTGTTGGGACAGGCACAGGTCACTCTATTTTCCCATCAGGAAGAAGAATTAACCACAGGCTCAGCCTGCCCCCCGGAACCAGAACAGGGCCTGAAGCCATCCTGCGCTTTTGCGGCCAGCTCCCTAAAAAGCGAGTTGTAAAATGGAGGTTCAGGGCACTGCAATTCACAAACCTGCAGAGTTATAAATGATAACTCTCATCCACAAATATATTGAGGGAAGGCAAAGAAGAGGATTTGAAATCAAGGCAGAATTGCAGGAAACAGATTTCAGGAGGTAGATTCGAATCGCCTTTAAAGCACATGAAAAGCGGCAAAACGTTGACAATGATGCCCTTGGCCAAAAAGGGCGTATGCGTTTTTTCCTGAATATATTCAGGAAAAAACGCATACGCCCTTTTTGGCCAACCAAGCAACCTGGAAAGGCAAATCAGCGCTACAAAGATGTCTCGCTTCCCATCGGTCAAAAGGGCCATGCTGAAAAAAGTGTCAAAACCAGAAATGCAGGACAGGCCATGGAGAAATGGGAGCCTTGCTACACTGATGGGCGGGATGTAAATTGTCAACAGCCACTCTGGAGAAGTGTACGGTGAGTCCTGAAACGTCTAAAAAGCAAAGCTTAGAGAGCATAGGGCACTTCCACTCATGGGGGTATAAATTGGGAAAATTAAAAATCAGCAAGACACAAGCACCCCAAAGTTTAGGGCTGCTCTGTTGACAAGGACCTCCACTTCATTCCACCTTCAATATCCCAGGAAAGAGAAAAATGGATAAAGAAGTTGTGGTCCTTATGTACAATGGAATATCACTCAGCCGTGAAATCAATGTCATAAGGCTAGTAGCAGCATGATGAGTGGATTTAGGTACGACGACTCTAAGTGAAATAAGTCACACAGAAAAGGACACTTCTCATAAGGTATCACTGATAGAGGGAATGTAAAAACCGTTACACTTCAACTGAATTACAAAACAGAACAGAGTCACACATGCAGAAAACACACTATGGCTGCTTAACGGGAAAGGTGAGGTGGGGTGATACATAAAACAAGGGTTTCAAATTAGCTCAGATACCGTTCCATAAAACCAATATGTAATAGACAAGACCTACTCCTTGCTCAGAGAACTGGACTCAACACGCCCTATTCACCGCACAAGAATATATCTGACTAGTAATAATCTTAAAACTTATGTATTGATATCTCTCTGTTAGTGTGTCAAGTGGGTGTAAAGCGGCATAAACACAGCAGTGAAAAGCAGCTAAACCCCATTATAAAAATAAATTACTTGGAAAAACCCATGAAACAAAGACAGTGAAAGAGAGAGGAATTCTTACACAATGCGTTCAGGGGCTGTGATGCAACCTGGATTGACCATATCTAGACCCACAGCTGGATGAGACATAAGGGTGGACACTGTTGCGGCTGAGAGGTTTGGTCAGGTTGGGTGAGCAAACGCAGACCCTTTAAAGTAATACTGCGTGGTACCCATCGCATGGGTCCCAAATCTCCAGGTTCAAGGGCATCTTCCTACATCGAAAACATGCATGAGATACCCAGAAGATGGTACACCGTGTGATGGGGAAAGGTTTCTAAAACACACCTCATTTCTCATCTGCTTGTGCCCGGGTTCGCCATTCCAGCCACTTTACTAGCAATCTCCCTCCTTGGAGCATCAGCACCTTTAACCTCCTGTTCCGTACAGGTTGCAATTTGTACTGAGGATGAACGGGAAGACGTGGAACCAATGAAAGACTAGCTCTTGGTGTTGGGACAGGCACAGGTCACTCTATTTTCCCATCAGGAAGAAGAATTAACCACAGGCTCAGCCTGCCCCCCGGAACCAGAACAGGGCCTGAAGCCATCCTGCGCTTTTGCGGCCAGCTCCCTAAAAAGCGAGTTGTAAAATGGAGGTTCAGGGCACTGCAATTCACAAACCTGCAGAGTTATAAATGATAACTCTCATCCACAAATATATTGAGGGAAGGCAAAGAAGAGGATTTGAAATCAAGGCAGAATTGCAGGAAACAGATTTCAGGAGGTAGATTCGAATCGCCTTTAAAGCACATGAAAAGCGGCAAAACGTTGACAATGATGCCCTTGGCCAAAAAGGGCGTATGCGTTTTTTCCTGAATATATTCAGGAAAAAACGCATACGCCCTTTTTGGCCAACCAAGCAACCTGGAAAGGCAAATCAGCGCTACAAAGATGTCTCGCTTCCCATCGGTCAAAAGGGCCATGCTGAAAAAAGTGTCAAAACCAGAAATGCAGGACAGGCCATGGAGAAATGGGAGCCTTGCTACACTGATGGGCGGGATGTAAATTGTCAACAGCCACTCTGGAGAAGTGTACGGTGAGTCCTGAAACGTCTAAAAAGCAAAGCTTAGAGAGCATAGGGCACTTCCACTCATGGGGGTATAAATTGGGAAAATGAAAAATCAGCAAGACACAAGCACCCCAAAGTTTAGGGCTGCTCTGTTGACAAGGACCTCCACTTCATTCCACCTTCAATATCCCAGGAAAGAGAAAAATGGATAAAGAAGTTGTGGTCCTTATGTACAATGGAATATCACTCAGCCGTGAAATCAATGTCATAAGGCTAGTAGCAGCATGATGAGTGGATTTAGGTACAACGACTCTAAGTGAAATAAGTCACACAGAAAAGGACACTTCTCATAAGGTATCACTGATAGAGGGAATGTAAAAACCGTTACACTTCAACTGAATAACAAAACAGAACAGAGTCACACATGCAGAAAACACACTATGGCTGCTTAACGGGAAAGGTGAGGTGGGGTGATACATAAAACAAGGGTTTCAAATTAGCTCAGATACCGTTCCATAAAACCAATATGTAATAGACAAGACCTACTCCTTGCTCAGAGAACTGGACTCAACACGCCCTATTCACCGCACAAGAATATATCTGACTAGTAATAATCTTAAAACTTATGTATTGATATCTCTCTGTTAGTGTGTCAAGTGGGTGTAAAGCGGCATAAACACAGCAGTGAAAAGCAGCTAAACCCCATTATAAAAATAAATTACTTTGAAAAACCCATGAAACAAAGACAGTGAAAGAGAGAGGAATTCTTACACAATGCGTTCAGGGGCTGTGATGCAACCTGGATTGACCATATCTAGACCCACAGCTGGATGAGACATAAGGGTGGACACTGTTGCGGCTGAGAGGTTTGGTGAGGTTGGGTGAGCAAACGCAGACCCTTTAAAGTATTACTGCGTGGTACCCATCGCATGGGTCCCAAATCTCCAGGTTCAAGGGCATCTTCCTACATCGAAAACATGCATGAGATACCCAGAAAATGATACACCGTGTGATGGGGAAAGGTTTCTAAAACGCACCTCATTTCTCATCTGCTTGTGCCCGGGTTCGCCATTCCAGCCACTTTACTAGCAATCTCCCTCCTTGGAGCATCAGCACCTTTAAACTCCTGTTCCGTACAGGTTGCAATTTGTACTGAGGATGAACGGGAAGACGTGGAACCAATGAAAGACTAGCTCTTGGTGTTGGGACAGGCACAGGTCACTCTATTTTCCCATCAGGAAGAAGAATTAACCACAGGCTCAGCCTGCCCCCCGGAACCAGAACAGGGCCTGAAGCCATCCTGCGCTTTTGTGGCCAGCTCCCTAAAAAGCGAGTTGTAAAATGGAGGTTCAGGGCACTGCAATTCACAAACCTGCAGCGTTATAAATGATAACTCTCATCCACAAATATATTGAGGGAAGGCAAAGAAGAGGATTTGAAATCAAGGCAGAATTGCAGGAAACAGATTTCAGGAGGTAGATTCGAATCGCCTTTAAAGCACATGAAAAGCGGCAAAACGTTGACAATGATGCCCTTGGCCAAAAAGGGCGTATGCGTTTTTTCCTGAATATATTCAGGAAAAAACGCATACGCTCTTTTTGGCCAACCAAGCAACCTGGAAAGGCAAATCAGCGCTACAAAGATGTCTCGCTTCCCATTGGTCAAAAGGGCCATGCTGAAAAAAGTGTCAAAACCAGAAATGCAGGACAGGCCATGGAGAAATGGGAGCCTTGCTACACTGATGGGCGGGATGTAAATTGCCAACAGCCACTCTGGAGAAGCGTAAGGTGAGTCCTGAAACATCTAAAAAACAAAGCTTAGAGAGCATAGGGCACTTCCACTCATGGGGTTATAAATTGGGAAAATTAAAAATCAGCAAGACACAAGCACCCCAAAGTTTAGGGCTGCTCTGTTGACAAGGACCTCCACTTCATTCCACCTTCAATATCCCAGGAAAGAGAAAAATAGATAAAGAAGTTGTGGTCCTTATGTACAATGGAATATCACTCAGCCGTGAAATCAATGTCATAAGGCTAGTAGCAGCATGATGAGTGGATTTAGGTATGACGACTCTAAGTGAAATAAGTCACACAAAAATGGACACTTCTCAAAAGGTATCACTGATAGAGGGAATGTAAAAACCGTTACACTTGAACTGAATTACAAAACAGAACAGAGTCACACATGCAGAAAACACACTATGGCTGCTTAACGGGAAAGGTGAGGTGGGGTGATACATAAAACAAGGGTTTCAAATTAGCTCAGATACCGTTCCATAAACCCAATATGTAATAGACAAGACCTACTCCTTGCTCAGAGAACTGGACTCAACACGCCCTATTCACCGCACAAGAATATATCTGACTAGTAATAATCTTAAAACCTATGTATTGATATCTCTCTGTTAGTGTGTCAAGTGGGTAAAAAGCGGCATAAACACAGCAGTGAAAAGCAGCTAAACCCCATTATAAAAATAAATTACTTTGAAAAACCCATGAAACAAAGACAGTGAAAGAGAGAGGAATTCTTACACAATGCGTTCAGGGGCTGTGATGCAACCTGGATTGACCATATCTAGACCCACAGCTGGATGAGACATAAGGGTGGACACTGTTGCGGCTGAGAGGTTTGGTGAGGTTGGGTGAGCAAACGCAGACCCTTTAAAGTAATACTGCGTGGTACCCATCGCATGGGTCCCAAATCTCCAGGTTCAAGGGCATCTTCCTACATCGAAAACATGCATGAGAAACCCAGAAGATGGTACACCGTGTGATGTGGAAAGGTTTCTAAAACGCACCTCATTTCTCATCTCCTTGTGCCCGGGTTCGCTATTCCAGCCGCTTTACTAGCAATCTCCCTACTTGGAGCATCAGCACCTTTAACCTCCTGTTCCGTACAGGTTGCAATTTGTCCTGAGGATGAACGCGAAGACGTGGAACCAATGAGAGACTAGCTCTTGGTGTTGGGACAGGCACAGGTCACTCTATTTTCCCATCAGGAAGAAGAATTAACCACAGGCTCAGCCTGCCCACCGGAACCAGAACAGGGCCTGAAGCCATCCTGCGCTTTTGCGGCCAGCTCCCTAAAAAGCGAGTTGTAAATGGAGGTTCAGGGCACTGCAATTCACAAACCTGCAGAGTTATAAATGATAACTCTCGTCCACCAATATATTGAGGGAAGGCAAAGATTACGATTTGAAATCAAGGCAGAATTGCAGGAAACAGATTTCAGGAGGTAGATTCGAATCGCCTTTAAAGCACATGAAAAGCGGCAAAACGTTGACAATGATGCCCTTGGCCAAAAAGGGCGTATGCATTTTTTCCTGAATATATTCAGGAAAAAACGCATACGCCCTTTTTGGCCAACCAAGCAACCTGGAAAGGCAAATCAGCGCTACAAAGAAGTCTCGCTTCCCATCGGTTAAAAAGGCCATGCTGAAAAAAGTGTCAAAACCAGAAATGCAGGACAGGCCATGGAGAAATGGGAGCCTTGCTACACTGATGGGCGGGATGTAAATTGCCAACAGCCACTCTGGAGGAGAGTACGGTGTGTCCTGAAACATCTAAAAAACACAGCTTAGAGAGCATAGGGCACTTCCACTCATGGGGGTATAAATTGGGAAAATTAAAAATCAGCAAGACACAAGCACCCCAAAGTTTAGGACTGCTCTGTTGACAAGGACCTCCACTTCATTCCACCTTCAATATCCCAGGAAAGAGAAAAATGGATAAAGAAGTTGTGGTCCTTATGTACAATGGAATATCACTCAGCCATGAAATCAATGTCATAAGGCTAGTAGCAGCATGATGAGTGGATTTAGGTACGACGATTCTAAGTGAAATAAGTCACACAGAAAAGGACACTTCTCATAAAGTATCACTGATAGAGGGAATGTAAAAACCGTTACACTTGAACTGAATTACAAAACAGAACAGAGTCACACATGCAGAAAACACACTATGGCTGCTTAACGGGAAAGGTGAGGTGGGGTGATACATAAAACAAGGGTTTCAAATTAGCTCAGATACCGTTCCATAAACCCAATATGTAATAGACAAGACCTACTCCTTGCTCAGAGAACTGGACTCAACACGCCCTATTCACCGCACAAGAATATATCTGACTAGTAATAATCTTAAAACCTATGTATTGATATCTCTCTGTTAGTGTGTCAAGTGGGTGTAAAGCGGCATAAACACAGCAGTGAAAAGCAGCTAAACCCCATTATAAAAATAAATTACTTTGAAAAACCCGTGAAACAAAGACAGTGAAAGAGAGAGGAATTCTTACACAATGCGTTCAGGGGCTGTGATGCAACCTGGATTGACCATATCTAGACCCACAGCTGGATGAGACCTAAGGGTGGACACTGTTGCGGCTGAGAGGTTTGGTGAGGTTGGGTGAGCAAACGCAGACCCTTTAAAGTAATACTGCGTGGTACCCATCGCATGGGTCCCAAATCTCCAGGTTGAAGGTCATCTTCCTACATCGAAAACATGCATGAGATACCCAGAAGATGGTACACCGTGTGATGGCGAAAGGTTTCTAAAACGCACCTCATTTCTCATCTGCTTGTGCCCGGGTTCGCCATTCCAGCCACTTTACTAGCAATCTCCCTCCTTGGAGCATCAGCCCCTTTAACCTCCTGTTCCGTACAGGTTGCAATTTGTCCTGAGGATGAACGGGAAGACGTGGAACCAATGAGAGACTAGCTCTTGGTGTTGGGACAGGCACAGGTCACTCTATTTTCCCATCAGGAAGAAGAATTAACCACAGGCTCAGCCTGCCCACTGGAACCAGAACAGGGCCTGAAGCCATCCTGTGCTTTTGCGGCCAGCTCCCAAAAAAGCGAGTTGTAAAATGGAGGTTCAGGGCACTGCAATTCACAAACCTGCAGAGTTATAAATGATAACTCTCGTCCACAAATATATTGAGGGAAGGCAAAGAAGAGGATTTGAAATCAAGGCAGAATTGCAGGAAACAGATTTCAGGAGGTAGATTCGAATCGCTTTTAAAGCACATGAAAAGCGGCAAAACGTTGACAATGATGCCCTTGGCCAAAAAGGGCGTATGCGTTTTTTCCTGAATATATTCAGGAAAAAACGCATACGCCCTTTTTGGCCAACCAAGCAACCTGGAAAGGCAAATCAGCGCTACAAAGATGTCTCGCTTCCCATCGGTCAAAAGGGCCATGCTGAAAAAAGTGTCAAAACCAGAAATGCAGGACAGGCCATGGAGAAATGGGAGCCTTGCTACACTGATGGGCGGGATGTAAATTGTCAACAGCCACTCTGGAGAAGTGTACGGTGAGTCCCGAAACGTCTAAAAAGCAAAGCTTAGAGAGCATAGGGCACTTCCACTCATGGGGGTATAAATTGGGAAAATTAAAAATCAGCAAGACACAAGCACCCCAAAGTTTAGGGCTGCTCTGTTGACAAGGACCTCCACTTCATTCCACCTTCAATATCGCAGGAAAGAGAAAAATGGATAAAGAAGTTGTGGTCCTTATGTACAATGGAATATCACTCAGCCGTGAAATCAATGTCATAAGGCTAGTAGCAGCATGATGAGTGGATTTAGGTACGACGACTCTAAGTGAAATAAGTCACACAGAAAAGGACACTTCTCATAAGGTATCACTTATAGAGGGAATGTAAAAACCATTACACTTGAACTGAATTACAAAACAGAACAGAGTCACACATGCAGAAAACACACTATGGCTGCTTAACGGGAAAGGTGAGGTGGGGTGATACATAAAACAAGGGTTTCAAATTAGCTCAGATACCGTTCCATAAACCCAATATGTAATAGACAAGACCTACTCCTTGCTCAGAGAACTGGACTCAACACGCCCTATTCACCGCACAAGAATATATCTGACTAGTAATAATCTTAAAACCTATGTATTGATATCTCTCTGTTAGTGTGTCAAGTGGGTAAAAAGCGGCATAAACACAGCAGTGAAAAGCAGCTAAACCCCATTATAAAAATAAATTACTTTGAAAAACCCATGAAACAAAGACAGTGAAAGAGAGAGAAATTCTTACACAATGCGTTCAGGGGCTGTGATGCAACCTGGATTGACCATATCTAGACCCACAGCTGGATGAGACATAAGGGTGGACACTGTTGCGGCTGAGAGGTTTGGTGAGGTTGGGTGAGCAAACGTAGACCCTTAAAATAATACTGCGTGGTACCCATCGCATGGGTCCCAAATCTCCAGGTTCAAGGGCATCTTCCTACATCGAAAACATGCATGAGATACCAAGAAGACGGTACACCGTGTGATGGGGAAAGGTTTCTAAAACGCACCTCATTTCTCATCTGCTTGTGCCCGGGTTCGCCATTCCAGCCACTTTACTAGCAATCTCCCTCCTTGGAGCATCAGCACCTTTAACCTCCTGTTCCGTACAGGTTGCAATTTGTACTGAGGATGAACGGGAAGACGTGGAACCAATGAAAGACTAGCTCTTGGTGTTGGGACAGGCACAGGTCACTCTATTTTCCCATCAGGAAGAAGAATTAACCACAGGCTCAGCCTGCCCCCCGGAACCAGAACAGGGCCTGAAGACATCCTGCGCTTTTGCGGCCAGCTCCCTAAAAAGCGAGTTGTAAAATGGAGGTTCAGGGCACTGCAATTCACAAACCTGCAGACTTATAAATGATAACTCTCATCCACAAATATATTGAGGGAAGGCAAAGAAGAGGATTTGAAATCAAGGCAGAATTGCAGGAAACAGATTTCAGGAGGTAGATTCGAATTGCCTTTAAAGCACATGAAAAGCAGCAAAACGTTGACAATGATGCCCTTGGCCAAAAAGGGCGTATGCGTTTTTTCCTAAATATATTCAGGAAAAAACGCATACGCACTTTTTGGCCAACCAAGCAACCTGGAAAGGCAAATCAGCGCTACAAAGATGTCTCGCTTCCCATCGGTCAAAAGGGCCATGCTGAAAAGAGTGTCAAAACCAGAAATGCAGGACAGGCCATGGAGAAATGGGAGCCTTGCTACACTGATGGGCGGGATGTAAATTGTCAACAGCCACTCTGGAGAAGTGTACGGTGAGTCCTGAAACGTCTAAAAAGCAAAGCTTAGAGAGCATAGGGCACTTCCACTCATGGAGGTATAAATTGGGAAAATTAAAAATCAGCAAGACACAAGCACCCCAAAGTTTAGGGCTGCTCTGTTGACAAGGACCTCCAATTCATTCCACCTTCAATATCGCAGGAAAGAGAAAAATGGATAAAGAAGTTGTGGTCCTTATGTACAATGGAATATCACTCAGCCGTGAAATCAATGTCATAAGGCTAGTAGCAGCATGATGAGTGGATTTAGGTACGACGACTCTAAGTGAAATAAGTCACACAGAAAAGGACACTTCTCATAAGGTATCACTTATAGAGGGAATGTAAAAACCGTTACACTTGAACTGAATTACAAAACAGAACAGAGTCACACATGCAGAAAACACACTATGGCTGCTTAACGGGAAAGGTGAGGTGGGGTGATACATAAAACAAGGGTTTCAAATTAGCTCAGATACCGTTCCATAAACCCAATATGTAATAGACAAGACCTACTCCTTGCTCAGAGAACTGGACTCAACACGCCCTATTCACCGCACAATAATATATCTGACTAGTAATAATCTTAAAACCTACGTATTGATATCTCTCTGTTAGTGGGTCAAGTGGGTAAAAAGCGGCATAAACACAGCAGTGAAAAGCAGCTAAACCCCATTATAAAAATAAATTACTTTGAAAAACCCATGAAACAAAGACAGTGAAAGAGATAGAAATTCTTACACAATGCGTTCAGGGGCTGTGATGCAACCTGGATTGACCATATCTAGACCCACAGCTGGATGAGACATAAGGGTGGACACTGTTGCGGCTGAGAGGTTTGGTGAGGTTGGGTGAGCAAACGCAGACCCTTTAAAGTAATACTGTGTGGTACCCATCGCATGGGTCCCAAATCTCCAGGTTCAAGGTCATCTTCCTACATCGAAAACATGCATGAGATACCCAGAAGATGGTACACCGTGTGATGGGGAAAGGTTTCTAAAACGCACCTCATTTCTCATCTGCTTGTGCCCGGGTTCGCCATTCCAGCCACTTTACTAGCAATCTCCCTCCTTGGAGCATCAGCACCTTTAACCTCCTGTTCCGTACAGGTTGCAATTTGTACTGAGGATGAACGGGAAGACGTGGAACCAATGAAAGACTAGCTCTTGGTGTTGGGACAGGCACAGGTCACTCTATTTTCCCATCAGGAAGAAGAATTAACCACAGGCTCAGCCTGCCCACCGGAACCAGAACAGGGCCTGAAGCCATCCTGCGCTTTTGCGGCCAGCTCCCTAAAAAGCGAGTTGTAAAATGGAGGTTCAGGGCACTGCAATTCACAAACCTGCAGAGTTATAAATGATAACTCTCATCCACAAATATATTGAGGGAAGGCAAAGAAGAGGATTTGAAATCAAGGCAGAATTGCAGGAAACAGATTTCAGGAGGTAGATTCGAATCGTCTTTAAAGCACATGAAAAGCGGCAAAACGTTGACAATGATGCCCTTGGCCAAAAAGGGCGTATGCGTTTTTTCCTGAATATATTCAAGAAAAAACGCATACGCCCTTTTTGGCCAACCAAGCAACCTGGAAAGGCAAATCAGCGCTACAAAGATGTCTCGCTTCCCATCGGTCAAAAGGGCCATGCTGAAAAAAGTGTCAAAACCAGAAATGCAGGACAGGCCATGGAGAAATGGGAGCCTTGCTACACTGATGGGCGGGATGTAAATTGTCAACAGCCACTCTGGAGAAGTGTACGGTGAGTCCTGAAACGTCTAAAAAGCAAAGCTTAGAGAGCATAGGGCACTTCCACTCATGGGGGTATAAATTGGGAAAATGAAAAATCAGCAAGACACAAGCACCCCAAAGTTTAGGGCTGCTCTGTTGACAAGGACCTCCACTTCATTCCACCTTCAATATCCCAGGAAAGAGAAAAATGGATAAAGAAGTTGTGGTCCTTATGTACAATGGAATATCACTCAGCCGTGAAATCAATGTCATAAGGCTAGTAGCAGCATGATGAGTGGATTTAGGTACAACGACTCTAAGTGAAATAAGTCACACAGAAAAGGACACTTCTCATAAGGTATCACTGATAGAGGGAATGTAAAAACCGTTACACTTCAACTGAATTACAAAACAGAACAGAGTCACACATGCAGAAAACACACTATGGCTGCTTAACGGGAAAGGTGAGGTGGGGTGATACATAAAACAAGGGTTTCAAATTAGCTCAGATACCGTTCCATAAACCCAATATGTAATAGACAAGACCTACTCCTTGCTCAGAGAACTGGACTCAACACGCCCTATTCACCGCACAAGAATATATCTGACTAGTAATAATCTTAAAACTTATGTATTGATATCTCTCTGTTAGTGTGTCAAGTGGGTGTAAAGCGGCATAAACACAGCAGTGAAAAGCAGCTAAAACCCATTATAAAAATAAATTACTTGGAAAAACCCATGAAACAAAGACAGTGAAAGAGATAGAAATTCTTACACAATGCGTTCAGGGGCTGTGATGCAACCTGGATTGACCATATCTAGACCCACAGCTGGATGAGACATAAGGGTGGACACTCTTGGGGCTGAGAGGTTTGGTGAGGTTGGGTGAGCAAACGCAGACCCTTTAAAGTAATACTGCATGGTACCCATCGCATGGGTCCCAAATCGCCAGGTTCAAGGGCATCTTCCTACATCGAAAACATGCATGAGATACCCAGAAGATGGTACACCGTGTGATGGGGAAAGGTTTCTGAAACGCACCTCATTTCTCATCTGCTTGTGCCCGGGTTCGCCATTCCAGCCACTTTACTAGCAATCTCCCTCCTTGGAGCATCAGCACCTTTAACCTCCTGTTCCGTACAGGTTGCAATTTGTACTGAGGATGAACGGGAAGACGTGGAACCAATGAAAGACTAGCTATTGGTGTTGGGACAGGCACAGGTCACTCTATTTTCCCATCAGGAAGAAGAATTAACCACAGGCTCAGCCTGCCCCCCGGAACCAGAACAGGGGCTGAAGCCATCCTGCGCTTTTGCGGCCAGCTCCCTAAAAAGCGAGTTGTAAAATGGAGGTTCAGGGCACTGCAATTCACAAACCTGCAGAGTTATAAATGATAACTCTCATCCACAAATATATTGAGGGAAGGCAAAGAAGAGGATTTGAAATCAAGGCAGAATTGCAGGAAACAGATTTCAGGAGGTAGATTCGAATCGCCTTTAAAGCACATGAAAAGCGGCAAAACGTTGACAATGATGCCCTTGGCCAAAAAGGGCGTATGCGTTTTTTCCTGAATATATTCAGGAAAAAACGCATACGCCCTTTTTGGCCAACCAAGCAACCTGGAAAGGCAAATCAGCGCTACAAAGATGTCTCGCTTCCCATTGGTCAAAAGGGCCATGCTGAAAAATGTGTCAAAACCAGAAATGCAGGACAGGCCATGGAGAAATGGGAGCCTTGCTACACTGATGGGCGGGATGTAAATTGTCAACAGCCACTCTGGAGAAGTGTACGGTGAGTCCTGAAACGTCTAAAAAGCAAAGCTTAGAGAGCATAGGGCACTTCCACTCATGGGGGTATAAATTGGGAAAATGAAAAATCAGCAAGACACAAGCACCCCAAAGTTTAGGGCTGCTCTGTTGACAAGGACCTCCACTTCATTCCACCTTCAATATCCCAGGAAAGAGAAAAATGGATAAAGAAGTTGTGGTCCTTATGTACAATGGAATATCACTCAGCCGTGAAATCAATGTCATAAGGCTAGTAGCAGCATGATGAGTGGATTTAGGTACGACGACTCTAAGTGAAATAAGTCACACAGCAAAGGACACTTCTCATAAGGTATCACTTATAGAGGGAATGTAAAAACCGTTACACTTGAACTGAATTACAAAACAGAACAGAGTCACACATGCAGAAAACACACTATGGCTGCTTAACGGGAAAGGTGAGGTGGGGTGATACATAAAACAAGGGTTTCAAATTAGCTCAGATACCGTTCCATAAACCCAATATGTAATAGACAAGACCTACTCCTTGCTCAGAGAACTGGACTCAACACGCCCTATTCACCGCACAAGAATATATCTGACTAGTAATAATCTTAAAACCTATGTATTGATATCTCTCTGTTAGTGTGTCAAGTGGGTAAAAAGCGGCATAAACACAGCAGTGAAAAGCAGCTAAACCCCATTATAAAAATAAATTACTTTGAAAAACCCATGAAACAAAGACAGTGAAAGAGAGAGGAATTCTTACACAATGCGTTCAGGGGCTGTGATGCAACCTGGATTGACCATATCTAGACGCACAGCTGGATGAGACATAAGGGTGGACACTGTTGCGGCTGAGAGGTTTGGTGAGGTTGGGTGAGCAAACGCAGACCCTTTAAAGTATTACTGCGTGGTACCCATCGCATGGGTCCCAAATCTCCAGGTTCAAGGGCATCTTCCTACATCGAAAACATGCATGAGAAACCCAGAAAATGGTACACCGTGTGATGTGGAAAGGTTTCTAAAACGCACCTCATTTCTCATCTCCTTGTGCCCGGGTTCGCTATTCCAGCCGCTTTACTAGCAATCTCCCTACTTGGAGCATCAGCACCTTTAACCTCCTGTTCCGTACAGGTTGCAATTTGTCCTGAGGATGAACGCGAAGACGTGGAACCAATGAGAGACTAGCTCTTGGTGTTGGGACAGGCACAGGTCACTCTATTTTCCCATCAGGAAGAAGAATTAACCACAGGCTCAGCCTGCCCCCCGGAACCAGAACAGGGCCTGAAGACATCCTGCGCTTTTGCGGCCAGCTCCCTAAAAAGCGAGTTGTAAATGGAGGTTCAGGGCACTGCAATTCACAAACCTGCAGAGTTATAAATGATAACTCTCGTCCACAAATATATTGAGGGAAGGCAAAGAAGAGGATTTGAAATCAAGGCAGAATTGCAGGAAACAGATTTCAGGAGGTAGATTCGAATCGTCTTTAAAGCACATGAAAAGCGGCAAAACGTTGACAATGATGCCCTTGGCCAAAAAGGGCGTATGCGTTTTTTCCTGAATATATTCAGGAAAAAACGCATACGCCCTTTTTGGCCAACCAAGCAACCTGGAAAGGCAAATCAGCGCTACAAAGATGTCTCGCTTCCCATCGGTCAAAAGGGCCATGCTGAAAAAAGTGTCAAAACCAGAAATGCAGGACAGGCCATGGAGAAATGGGAGCCTTGCTACACTGATGGGCGGGATGTAAATTGTCAACAGCCACTCTGGAGAAGTGTACGGTGAGTCCCGAAACGTCTAAAAAGCAAAGGTTAGAGAGCATAGGGCACTTCCACTCATGGGGGTATAAATTGGGAAAATGAAAAATCAGCAAGACACAAGCACCCCAAAGTTTAGGGCTGCTCTGTTGACAAGGACCTCCACTTCATTCCACCTTCAATATCGCAGGAAAGAGAAAAATGGATAAAGAAGTTGTGGTCCTTATGTACAATGGAATATCACTCAGCCGTGAAATCAATGTCATAAGGCTAGTAGCAGCATGATGAGTGGATTTAGGTACGACGACTCTAAGTGAAATAAGTCACACAGAAAAGGACACTTCTCATAAGGTATCACTTGTAGAGGGAATGTAAAAACCGTTACACTTGAACTGAATTACAAAACAGAACAGAGTCACACATGCAGAAAACACACTATGGCTGCTTAACGGGAAAGGTGAGGTGGGGTGATACATAAAACAAGGGTTTCAAATTAGCTCAGATACCGTTCCATAAACCCAATATGTAATAGACAAGACCTACTCCTTGCTCAGAGAACTGGACTCAACACGCCCTATTCACCGCACAAGAATATATCTGACTAGTAATAATCTTAAAACCTATGTATTGATATCTCTCTGTTAGTGTGTCAAGTGGGTAAAAAGCGGCATAAACACAGCAGTGAAAAGCAGCTAAACCCCATTATAAAAATAAATTACTTTGAAAAACCCATGAAACAAAGACAGTGAAAGAGAGAGAAATTCTTACACAATGCGTTCAGGGGCTGTGATGCAACCTGGATTGACCATATCTAGACCCACAGCTGGATGAGACATAAGGGTGGACACTGTTGCGGCTGAGAGGTTTGGTGAGGTTAGGTGAGCAAACGTAGACCCTTAAAATAATACTGCGTGGTACCCATCGCATGGGTCCCAAATCTCCAGGTTCAAGGGCATCTTCCTACATCGAAAACATGCATGAGATACCCAGAAGACGGTACACCGTGTGATGGGGAAAGGTTTCTAAAACGCACCTCATTTCTCATCTGCTTGTGCCCGGGTTCGCCATTCCAGCCACTTTACTAGCAATCTCCCTCCTTGGAGCATCAGCACCTTTAACCTCCTGTTCCGTACAGGTTGCAATTTGTACTGAGGATGAACGGGAAGACGTGGAACCAATGAAAGACTAGCTCTTGGTGTTGGGACAGGCACAGGTCACTCTATTTTCCCATCAGGAAGAAGAATTAACCACAGGCTCAGCCTGCCCCCCGGAACCAGAACAGGGCCTGAAGACATCCTGCGCTTTTGCGGCCAGCTCCCTAAATAGCGAGTTGTAAAATGGAGGTTCAGGGCACTGCAATTCACAAACCTGCAGACTTATAAATGATAACTCTCATCCACAAATATATTGAGGGAAGGCAAAGAAGAGGATTTGAAATCAAGGCAGAATTGCAGGAAACAGATTTCAGGAGGTAGATTCGAATTGCCTTTAAAGCACATGAAAAGCAGCAAAACGTTGACAATGATGCCCTTGGCCAAAAAGGGCGTATGCGTTTTTTCCTAAATATATTCAAGAAAAAACGCATACGCCCTTTTTGGCCAACCAAGCAACCTGGAAAGGCAAATCAGCGCTACAAAGATGTCTCGCTTCCCATCGGTCAAAAGGGCCATGCTGAAAAAAGTGTCAAAACCAGAAATGCAGGACAGGCCATGGAGAAATGGGAGCCTTGCTACACTGATGGGCGGGATGTAAATTGTCAACAGCCACTCTGGAGAAGTGCACGGTGAGTCCTGAAACGTCTAAAAAGCAAAGCTTAGAGAGCATAGGGCACTTCCACTCATGGGGTTATAAATTGGGAAAATTAAAAATCAGCAAGACACAAGCACCCCAAAGTTTAGGGCTGCTCTGTTGACAAGGACCTCCACTTCATTCCACCTTCAATATCGCAGGAAAGAGAAAAATGGATAAAGAAGTTGTGGTCCTTATGTACAATGGAATATCACTCAGCCGTGAAATCAATGTCATAAGGCTAGTAGCAGCATGATGAGTGGATTTAGGTACGACGACTCTAAGTGAAATAAGTCACACAGAAAAGGACACTTCTCATAAGGTATCACTTATAGAGGGAATGTAAAAACCGTTACACTTGAACTGAATTACAAAACAGAACAGAGTCACACATGCAGAAAACACACTATGGCTGCTTAACGGGAAAGGTGAGGTGGGGTGATACATAAAACAAGGGTTTCAAATTAGCTCAGATACCGTTCCATAAACCCAATATGTAATAGACAAGACCTACTCCTTGCTCAGAGAACTGGACTCAACACGCCCTATTCACCGCACAAGAATATATCTGACTAGTAATAATCTTAAAACCTATGTATTCATATCTCTCTGTTAGTGTGTCAAGTGGGTGTAAAGCGGCATAAACACAGCAGTGAAAAGCAGCTAAACCCCATTATAAAAATAAATTACTTTGAAAAACCCATGAAACAAAGACAGTGAAAGAGAGAGAAATTCTTACGCAATGCGTTCAGGGTCTGTGATGCAACCTGGATTGACCATATCTAGACCCACAGCTGGATGAGACATAAGGGTGGACACTGTTGCGGCTGAGAGGTTTGGTGAGGTTGGGTGAGCAAACGCAGACCCTTTAAAGTAATACTGCGTGGTACCCATCGCATGGGTCCCAAATCTCCAGGTTGAAGGGCATCTTCCTACATCGTAAACATGCATGAGATACCCAGAAGATGGTACACCGTGTGATGGGGAAAGGTTTCTAAAACGCACCTCATTTCTCATCTGCCTGTGCCCGGGTTTGCCATTCCAGGCACTTTACTAGCAATCTCCCTCCTTGGAGCATCATCACCTTTAACCTCCTGTTCCGTACAGGTTGCAATTTGTCCTGAGGATGAACGGGAAGACGTGGAACCAATGAGAGACTATCTCTTGGTGTTGGGACAGGCACAGGTCACTCTATTTTCCCATCAGGAAGAAGAATTAACCACAGGCTCAGCCTGCCCCCCGGATCAAGAACAGGGCCTGAAGCCATCCTGCGCTTTTGCGGCCATCTCCCAAAAACGCGAGTTGTAAAATGGAGGTTCAGGGCACTGCAATTCACAAACCTGCAGAGTTATAAATGATAACTCTCGTCCACAAATATATTGAGGGAAGGCAAAGAAGAGGATTTGAAATCAAGGCAGAATTGCAGGAAACAGATTTCAGGAGGTAGATTCGAATCGCCTTTAAAGCACATGAAAAGCGGCAAAACGTTGACAATGATGCCCTTGGCCAAAAAGGGCGTATGCGTTTTTTCCTGAATATATTCAGGAAAAAACGCATACGCCCTTTTTGGCCAACCAAGCAACCTGGAAAGGCAAATCAGCGCTACAAAGATGTCTCGCTTCCCATCGGTCAAAAGGGCCATGCTGAAAAAAGTGTCAAAACCAGAAATGCAGGACAGGCCATGGAGAAATGGGAGCCTTGCTACACTGATGGGCGGGATGTAAATTGTCAACAGCCACTCTGGAGAAGTGTACGGTGAGTCCTGAAACGTCTAAAAAGCAAAGCTTAGAGAGCATAGGGCACTTCCACTCATGGGGGTATAAATTGGGAAAATTAAAAATCAGCAAGACACAAGCACCCCAAAGTTTAGGACTGCTCTGTTGACAAGGACCTCCACTTCATTCCACCTTCAATATCCCAGGAAAGAGAAAAATGGATAAAGAAGTTGTGGTCCTTATGTACAATGGAATATCACTCAGCCATGAAATCAATGTCATAAGGCTAGTAGCAGCATGATGAGAGGATTTAGGTACGACGATTCTAAGTGAAATAAGTCACACAGAAAAGGACACTTCTCATAAGGTATCACTGATAGAGGGAATGTAAAAACCGTTACACTTGAACTGAATTACAAAACAGAACAGAGTCACACATGCAGAAAACACACTATGGCTGCTTAACGGGAAAGGTGAGGTGGGGTGATACATAAAACAAGGGTTTCAAATTAGCTCAGATACCGTTCCATAAACCCAATATGTAATAGACAAGACCTACTCCTTGCTCAGAGAACTGGACTCAACACGCCCTATTCACCGCACAAGAATATATCTGACTAGTAATAATCTTAAAACCTATGTATTCATATCTCTCTGTTAGTGTGTCAAGTGGGTGTAAAGCGGCATAAACACAGCAGTGAAAAGCAGCTAAACCCCATTATAAAAATAAATTACTTTGAAAAACCCATGAAACAAAGACAGTGAAAGAGAGAGAAATTCTTACACAATGCGTTCAGGGGCTGTGATGCAACCTGGATTGACCATATCTAGACCCACAGCTGGATGAGACATAAGGGTGGACACTCTTGGGGCTGAGAGGTTTGGTGAGGTTGGGTGAGCAAACGCAGACCCTTTAAAGTAATACTGCATGGTACCCATCGCATGGGTCACAAATCTCCAGGTTCAAGGGCATCTTCCTACATCGAAAACATGCATGAGAAACCCAGAAGATGGTACACCGTGTGATGGGGAAAGGTTTCTAAAACGCACCTCATTTCTCATCTCCTTGTGCCCGGGTTCGCTATTCCAGCCGCTTTACTAGCAATCTCCCTCCTTGGAGCATCAGCACCTTTAACCTCCTGTTCCGTACAGGTTGCAATTTGTCCTGAGGATGAACGGGAAGACGTGGAACCAATGAGAGACTAGCTCTTGGTGTTGGGACAGGCACAGGTCACTCTATTTTCCCATCAGGAAGAAGAATTAACCACAGGCTCAGCCTGCCACCCGGAACCAAAACAGGGCCTGAAGCCATCCTGCGCTATTGCGGCCAGCTCCCTAAAAATCGAGTTGTAAAATGGAGGTTCAGGGCACTGCAATTCACAAACCTGCAGACTTATAAATGATAACTCTCGTCCACAAATATATTGAGGGAAGGCAAAGAAGAGGATTTGAAATCAAGGCAGAATTGCAGGAAACAGATTTCAGGAGGTAGATTCGAATCGCCTTTAAAGCACATGAAAAGCGGCAAAACGTTGACAATGATGCCCTTGGCCAAAAAGGGCGTATGCGTTTTTTCCTGAATATATTCAGGAAAAAACGCATACGCCCTTTTTGGCCAACCAAGCAACCTGGAAAGGCAAATCAGCGCTACAAAGATGTCTCGCTTCCCATCGGTTAAAAAGGCCATGCTGAAAAAAGTGTCAAAACCAGAAATGCAGGACAGGCCATGGAGAAATGGGAGCCTTCGTACACTGATGGGCGGGATGTAAATTGCCAACAGCCACTCTGGAGAAGCGTACGGTGAGTCCTGAAACATCTAAAAAACAAAGCTTAGAGAGCATAGGGCACTTCCACTCATGGGGTTATAAATTGGGAAAATTAAAAATCAGCAAGACACAAGCACCCCAAAGTTTAGGGCTGCTCTGTTGACAAGGACCTCCACTTCATTCCACCTTCAATATCCCAGGAAAGAGAAAAATGGATAAAGAAGTTGTGGTCCTTATGTACAATGGAATATCACTCAGCCATGAAATCAATGTCATAAGGCTAGTAGCAGCATGATGAGTGGATTTAGGTACGACGATTCTAAGTGAAATAAGTCACACAGAAAAGGACACTTCTCATAAGGTATCACTGATAGAGGGAATGTAAAAACCGTTACACTTGAACTGAATTACAAAACAGAACAGAGTCACACATGCAGAAAACACACTATGGCTGCTTAACGGGAAAGGTGAGGTGGGGTGATACATAAAACAAGGGTTTCAAATTAGCTCAGATACCGTTCCATAAACCCAATATGTAATAGACAAGACCTACTCCTTGCTCAGAGAACTGGACTCAACACGCCCTATTCACCGCACAAGAATATATCTGACTAGTAATAATCTTAAAACCTATGTATTGATATCTCTCTGTTAGTGTGTCAAGTGGGAAAAAAGCGGCATAAACACAGCAGTGAAAAGCAGCTAAACCCCATTATAAAAATAAATTACTTTGAAAAACCCATGAAACAAAGACAGTGAAAGAGAGAGAAATTCTTACACAATGCGTTCAGAGGCTGTGATGCAACCTGGATTGACCATATCTAGACCCACAGCTGGATGAGACATAAGGGTGGACACTGTTGCGGCTGAGAGGTTTGGTGAGGTTGGGTGAGCAAACGCAGACCCTTTAAAGTAATACTGCGTGGTACCCATCGCATGGGTCCCAAATCTCCAGGTTGAAGGGCATCTTCCTACATCGTAAACATGCATGAGATACCCAGAAGATGGTACACCGTGTGATGGGGAAAGGTTTCTAAAACGCACCTCATTTCTCATCTGCCTGTGCCCGGGTTTGCCATTCCAGCCACTTTACTAGCAATCTCCCTCCTTGGAGCATCATCACCTTTAACCTCCTGTTCCGTACAGGTTGCAATTTGTCCTGAGGATGAACGGGAAGACGTGGAACCAATGAGAGACTAGCTCTTGGTGTTGGGACAGGCACAGGTCACTCTATTTTCCCATCAGGAAGAAGAATTAACCACAGGCTCAGCCTGCCCCCCGGATCAAGAACAGGGCCTGAAGCCATCCTGCGCTTTTGCGGCCATCTCCCAAAAACGCGAGTTGTAAAATGGAGGTTCAGGGCACTGCAATTCACAAACCTGCAGAGTTATAAATGATAACTCTCGTCCACAAATATATTGAGGGAAAGCAAAGAAGAGGGTTTGAAATCAAGGCAGAATTGCAGGAAACAGATTTCAGGAGGTAGATTCGAATCGCCTTTAAAGCACATGAAAAGCGGCAAAACGTTGACAATGATGCCCTTGGCCAAAAAGGGCGTATGAGTTTTTTCCTGAATATATTCAGGAAAAAACGCATACGCCCTTTTTGGCCAACCAAGCAACCTGGAAAGGCAAATCAGCGCTACAAAGAAGTCTCGCTTCCCATCGGTTAAAAGGGCCATGCTGAAAAAAGTGTCAAAACCGGAAATGCAGGACAGGCCATGGAGAAATGGGAGCCTTGCTACACTGATGGGCGGGATGTAAATTGCCAACAGCCACTCTGGAGAAGAGTACGGTGTGTCCTGAAACATCTAAAAAACACAGCTTAGAGAGCATAGGGCACTTCCACTCATGGGGGTATAAATTGGGAAAATGAAAAATCAGCAAGACACAAGCACCCCAAAGTTTAGGGCTGCTCTGTTGACAAGGACCTCCACTTCATTCCACCTTCAATATCCCAGGAAAGAGAAAAATCGATAAAGAAGTTGTGGTCCTTATGTACAATGGAATATCACTCAGCCATGAAATCAATGTCCTAAGGCTAGTAGAAGCATGATGAGTGGATTTAGGTACGACGATTCTAAGTGAAATAAGTCACACAGAAAAGGACACTTCTCATAAGGTATCACTGATAGAGGGAATGTAAAAACCGTTACACTTGAACTGAATTACAAAACAGAACAGAGTCACACATGCAGAAAACACACTATGGCTGCTTAACGGGAAAGGTGAGGTGGGGTGATACATAAAACAAGGGTTTCAAATTAGCTCAGATACCGTTCCATAAACCCAATATGTAATAGACAAGACCTACTCCTTGCTCAGAGAACTGGACTCAACACGCCCTATTCACCGCACAAGAATATATCTGACTAGTAATAATCTTAAAACCTATGTATTCATATCTCTCTGTTAGTGTGTCAAGTGGGTGTAAAGCGGCATAAACACAGCAGTGAAAAGCAGCTAAACCCCATTATAAAAATAAATTACTTTGAAAAACCCATGAAACAAAGACAGTGAAAGAGAGAGAAATTCTTACACAATGCGTTCAGGGGCTGTGATGCAACCTGGATTGACCATATGTAGACCCACAGCTGGATGAGACCTAAGGGTGGACACTGTTGCGGCTGAGAGGTTTGGTGAGGTTGGGTGAGCAAACGCAGACCCTTTAAAGTAATACTGCATGGTACCCATCGCATGGGTCACAAATCTCCAGGTTCAAGGGCATCTTCCTACATCGAAAACATGCCTGAGAAACCCAGAAGATGGTACACCGTGTGATGGGGAAAGGTTTCTAAAACGCACCTCATTTCTCATCTCCTTGTGCCCGGGTTCGCTATTCCAGCTGCTTTACTAGCAATCTCCCTACTTGGAGCATCAGCACCTTTAACCTCCTGTTCCGTACAGGTTGCAATTTGTCCTGAGGATGAACGGGAAGACGTGGAACCAATGAGAGACTAGCTCTTGGTGTTGGGACAGGCACAGGTCACTCTATTTTCCCATCAGGAAGAAGAATTAACCACAGGCTCAGCCTGCCACCCGGAACCAAAACAGGGCCTGAAGCCATCCTGCGCTATTGCGGCCAGCTCCCTAAAAATCGAGTTGTAAAATGGAGGTTCAGGGCACTGCAATTCACAAACCTGCAGACTTATAAATGATAACTCTCGTCCACAAATATATTGAGGGAAGGCAAAGAAGAGGATTTGAAATCAAGGCAGAATTGCAGGAAACAGATTTCAGGAGGTAGATTCGAATCGCCTTTAAAGCACATGAAAAGCGGCAAAACGTTGACAATGATGCCCTTGGCCAAAAAGGGCGTATGCGTTTTTTCCTGAATATATTCAGGAAAAAACGCATACGCCCTTTTTGGCCAACCAAGCAACCTGGAAAGGCAAATCAGCGCTACAAAGATGTCTCGCTTCCCATCGGTTAAAAAGGCCATGCTGAAAAAAGTGTCAAAACCAGAAATGCAGTACAGGCCATGGAGAAATGGGAGCCTTCCTACACTGATGGGCGGGATGTAAATTGCCAACAGCCACTCTGGAGAAGCGTACGGTGAGTCCTGAAACATCTAAAAAACAAAGCTTAGAGAGCATAGGGCACTTCCACTCATGGGGTTATAAATTGGGAAAATTAAAAATCAGCAAGACACAAGCACCCCAAAGTTTAGGGCTGCTCTGTTGACAAGGACCTCCACTTCATTCCACCTTCAATATCCCAGGAAAGAGAAAAATGGATAAAGAAGTTGTGGTCCTTATGTACAATGGAATATCACTCAGCCATGAAATCAATGTCATAAGGCTAGTAGCAGCATGATGAGTGGATTTAGGTACGACGATTCTAAGTGAAATAAGTCACACAGAAAAGGACACTTCTCATAAGGTATCACTGATAGAGGGAATGTAAAAACCGTTACACTTGAACTGAATTACAAAACAGAACAGAGTCACACATGCAGAAAACACACTATGGTTGCTTAATGGGAAAGGTGAGGTGGGGTGATACATAAAACAAGGGTTTCAAATTAGCTCAGATACCGTTCCATAAACCCAATATGTAATAGACAAGACCTACTCCTTGCTCAGAGAACTGGACTCAACACGCCCTATTCACCGCACAAGAATATATCTGACTAGTAATAATCTTAAAACCTATGTATTGATATCTCTCTGTTAGTGTGTCAAGTGTGTAAAAAGCGGCATAAACACAGCAGTGAAAAGCAGCTAAACCCCATTATAAAAATAAATTACTTTGAAAAACCCATGAAACAAAGACAGTGAAAGAGAGAGAAATTCTTACACAATGCGTTCAGGGTCTGTGATGCAACCTGGATTGACCATATCTAGACCCACAGCTGGATGAGACATAAGGGTGGACACTGTTGCGGCTGAGAGGTTTGGTGAGGTTGGGTGAGCAAACGCAGACCCTTTAAAGTAATACTGCGTGGTACCCATCGCATGGGTCCCAAATCTCCAGGTTGAAGGGCATCTTCCTACATCGTAAACATGCATGAGATACCCAGAAGATGGTACACCGTGTGATGGGGAAAGGTTTCTAAAACGCACCTCATTTCTCATCTGCCTGTGCCCGGGTTTGCCATTCCAGCCACTTTACTAGCAATCTCCCTCCTTGGAGCATCATCACCTTTAACCTCCTGTTCCGTACAGGTTGCAATTTGTCCTGAGGATGAACGGGAAGACGTGGAACCAATGAGAGACTAGCTCTTGGTGTTGGGACAGGCACAGGTCACTCTATTTTCCCATCAGGAAGAAGAATTAACCACAGGCTCAGCCTGCCCCCCGGATCAAGAACAGGGCCTGAAGCCATCCTGCGCTTTTGCAGCCATCTCCCAAAAACACGAGTTGTAAAATGGAGGTTCAGGGCACTGCAATTCACAAACCTGCAGAGTTATAAATGATAACTCTCGTCCACAAATATATTGAGGGAAGGCAAAGAAGAGGATTTGAAATCAAGGCAGAATTGCAGGAAACAGATTTCAGGAGGTAGATTCGAATCGCCTTTAAAGCACATGAAAAGCGGCAAAACGTTGACAATGATGCCCTTGGCCAAAAAGGGCGTATGCGTTTTTTCCTGAATATATTCAGGAAAAAACGCATACGCCCTTTTTGGCCAACCAAGCAACCTGGAAAGGCAAATCAGCGCTACAAAGAAGTCTCGCTTCCCATCGGTTAAAAGGGCCATGCTGAAAAAAGTGTCAAAACCAGAAATGCAGGACAGGCCATGGAGAAATGGGAGCCTTGCTACACTGATGGGCGGGATGTTAATTGCCAACAGCCACTCTGGAGAAGAGTACGGTGTGTCCTGAAACATCTAAAAAACACAGCTTAGAGAGCATAGGGCACTTCCACTCATGGGGGTATAAATTGGGAAAATGAAAAATCAGCAAGACAAAATCACCCCAAAGTTTAGGGCTGCTCTGTTGACAAGGACCTCCACTTCATTCCACCTTCAATATCCCAGGAAAGAGAAAAATGGATAAAGAAGTTGTGGTCCTTATGTACAATGGAATATCACTCAGCCATGAAATCAATGTCATAAGGCTAGTAGCAGCATGATGAGTGGATTTAGGTACGACGACTCTAAGTGAAATAAGTCACACAGAAAAGGACACTTCTCATAAGGTATCACTGATAGAGGGAATGTAAAAACCGTTACACTTGAACTGAATTACAAAACAGAACAGAGTCACACATGCAGAAAACACACTATGGCTGCTTAACGGGAAAGGTGAGGTGGGGTGATACATAAAACAAGGGTTTCAAATTAGCTCAGATACCGTTCCATAAACCCAATATGTAATAGACAAGACCTACTCCTTGCTCAGAGAACTGGACTCAACACGCCCTATTCACCGCACAAGAATATATCTGACTAGTAATAATCTTAAAACCTATGTATTGATATCTCTCTGTTAGTGTGTCAAGTGGGTGTAAAGCGGCATAAACACAGCAGTGAAAAGCAGCTAAACCCCATTATAAAAATAAATTACTTTGAAAAACCCATGAAACAAAGACAGTGAAAGAGATAGAAATTCTTACACAATGCGTTCACGGGCTGTGATGCAACCTGGATTGACCATATCTAGACCCACAGCTGGATGAGACATAAGGGTGGACACTCTTGGGGCTGAGAGGTTTGGTGAGGTTGAGTGAGCAAACGCAGACCCTTTAAAGTAATACTGCATGGTACCCATCGCATGGGTCCCATATCTCCAGGTTCAAGGGCATCTTCCTACATCGAAAACATGCATGAGAAACCCAGAAGATGGTACACCGTGTGATGTGGAAAGGTTTCTAAAACGCACCTCATTTCTCATCTCCTTGTGCCCGGATTCGCTATTCCAGCCCTTTACTAGCAATCTCCCTACTTGGAGCATCATCACCTTTAACCTCCTGTTCCGTACAGGTTGCAATTTGTCCTGAGGATGAACGGGAAGACGTGGAACCAATGAGAGACTAGCTCTTGGTGTTGGGACAGGCACAGGTCACTCTATTTTCCCATCAGGAAGAAGAATTAACCACAGGCTCAGCCTGCCCCCCGGAACCAGAACAGGGCCTGAAGCCATCCTGCGCTATTGCGGCCAGCTCCCTAAAAAGCGAGTTGTAAAATGGAGGTTCAGGGCACTGCAATTCACAAACCTGCAGAGTTATAAATGATAACTCTCGTCCACAAATATATTGAGGGAAGGCAAAGAAGAGGATTTGAAATCAAGGCAGAATTGCAGGAAACAGATTTCAGGAGGTAGATTCGAATCGCCTTTAAAGCACATGAAAAGCGGAAAAACGTTGACAATGATGCCCTTGGCCAAAAAGGGCGTATGCGTTTTTTCCTGAATATATTCAGGAAAAAACGCATACGCCCTTTTTGGCCAACCAAGCAACCTGGAAAGGCAAATCAGCGCTACAAAGATGTCTCGCTTCCCTTCGGTTAAAAAGGCCATGCTGAAAAAAGTGTCAAAACCAGAAATGCAGGACAGGCCATGGAGAAATGGGAGCCTTGCTACACTGATGGGCGGGATGTAAATTGCCAACAGCCACTCTGGAGAAGCGTACGGTGAGTCCTGAAACATCTAAAAAACACAGCTTAGAGAGCATAGGGCACTTCCACTCATGGGGTTATAAATTGGGAAAATTAAAAATCAGCAAGACACAAGCACCCCAAAGTTTAGGGCTGCTCTGTTGACAAGGACCTCCACTTCATTCCACCTTCAATATCCCAGGAAAGAGAAAAATGGATAAAGAAGTTGTGGTCCTTATGTACAATGGAATATCACTCAGCCATGAAATCAATGTCATAAGGCTAGTAGCAGCATGATGAGTGGATTTAGGTACGACGATTCTAAGTGAAATAAGTCACACAGAAAAGGACACTTCTCATAAGGTATCACTGATAGAGGGAATGTAAAAACCGTTACACTTGAACTGAATTACAAAACAGAACAGAGTCACACATGCAGAAAACACACTATGGCTGCTTCACGGGAAAGGTGAGGTGGGGTGATACATAAAACAAGGGTTTCAAATTAGCTCAGATACCGTTCCATAAACCCAATATGTAATAGACAAGACCTACTCCTTGCTCAGAGAACTGGACTCAACACGCCCTATTCATCGCACAAGAATATATCTGACTAGTAATAATCTTAAAACCTATGTATTGATATCTCTCTGTTAGTGTGTCAAGTGGGTGTAAAGCGGCATAAACACAGCAGTGAAAAGCAGCTAAACCCCATTATAAAAATAAATTACTTTGAAAAACCCATGAAACAAAGACAGTGAAAGAGATAGAAATTCTTACACAATGCGTTCACGGGCTGTGATGCAACCTGGATTGACCATATCTAGACCCACAGCTGGATGAGACATAAGGGTGGACACTCTTGGGGCTGAGAGGTTTGGTGAGGTTGAGTGAGCAAACGCAGACCCTTTAAAGTAATACTGCATGGTACCCATCGCATGGGTCCCATATCTCCAGGTTCAAGGGCATCTTCCTACATCGAAAACATGCATGAGAAACCCAGAAGATGGTACACCGTGTGATGTGGAAAGGTTTCTAAAACGCACCTCATTTCTCATCTCCTTGTGCCCGGATTCGCTATTCCAGCCCTTTACTAGCAATCTCCCTACTTGGAGCATCATCACCTTTAACCTCCTGTTCCGTACAGGTTGCAATTTGTCCTGAGGATGAACGGGAAGACGTGGAACCAATGAGAGACTAGCTCTTGGTGTTGGGACAGGCACAGGTCACTCTATTTTCCCATCAGGAAGAAGAATTAACCACAGGCTCAGCCTGCCCCCCGGAACCAGAACAGGGCCTGAAGCCATCCTGCGCTATTGCGGCCAGCTCCCTAAAAAGTGAGTTGTAAAATGGAGGTTCAGGGCACTGCAATTCACAAACCTGCAGAGTTATAAATGATAACTCTCGTCCACAAATATATTGAGGGAAGGCAAAGAAGAGGATTTGAAATCAAGGCAGAATTGCAGGAAACAGATTTCAGGAGGTAGATTCGAATCGCCTTTAAAGCACATGAAAAGCGGAAAAACGTTGACAATGATGCCCTTGGCCAAAAAGGGCGTATGCGTTTTTTCCTGAATATATTCAGGAAAAAACGCATACGCCCTTTTTGGCCAACCAAGCAACCTGGAAAGGCAAATCAGCGCTACAAAGATGTCTCGCTTCCCTTCGGTTAAAAAGGCCATGCTGAAAAAAGTGTCAAAACCAGAAATGCAGGACAGGCCATGGAGAAATGGGAGCCTTGCTACACTGATGGGCGGGATGTAAATTGCCAACAGCCACTCTGGAGAAGCGTACGGTGAGTCCTGAAACATCTAAAAAACACAGCTTAGAGAGCATAGGGCACTTCCACTCATGGGGTTATAAATTGGGAAAATTAAAAATCAGCAAGACACAAGCACCCCAAAGTTTAGGGCTGCTCTGTTGACAAGGACCTCCACTTCATTCCACCTTCAATATCCCAGGAAAGAGAAAAATGGATAAAGAAGTTGTGGTCCTTATGTACAATGGAATATCACTCAGCCATGAAATCAATGTCATAAGGCTAGTAGCAGCATGATGAGTGGATTTAGGTGCGACGATTCTAAGTGAAATAAGTCAAACAGAAAAGGACACTTCTCATAAGGTATCACTGATAGAGGGAATGTAAAAACCGTTACACTTGAACTGAATTACAAAACAGAACAGAGTCACACATGCAGAAAACACACTATGGCTGCTTAACGGGAAAGGTGAGGTGGGGTGATACATAAAACAAGGGTTTCAAATTAGCTCAGATACCGTTCCATAAACCCAATATGTAATAGACAAGACCTACTCCTTGCTCAGAGAACTGGACTCAACACGCCCTATTCACCGCACAAGAATATATCTGACTAGTAATAATCTTAAAACCTATGTATTGATATCTCTCTGTTAGTGTGTCAAGTGGGTAAAAAGCGGCATAAACACAGCAGTGAAAAGCAGCTAAACCCCATTATAAAAATAAATTACTTTGAAAAACCCATGAAACAAAGACAGTGAAAGAGAGAGAAATTCTTACACAATGCGTTCAGGGGCTGTGATGCAACCTGGATTGACCATATCTAGACCCACAGCTGGATGAGACATAAGGGTGGACACTGTTGCGGCTGAGAGGTTTGGTGAGGTTGGGTGAGCAAACGCAGACCCTTTAAAGTAATACTGCGTGGTACCCATCGCATGGGTCCCAAATCTCCAGGTTCAAGGGCATCTTCCTACATCGTAAACATGCATGAGATACCCAGAAGATGGTACACCGTGTGATGGGGAAAGGTTTCTAAAACGCACCTCATTTCTCATCTGCCTGTGCCCGGGTTTGCCATTCCAGGCACTTTACTAGCAATCTCCCTCCTTGGAGCATCATCACCTTTAACCTCCTGTTCCATACAGGTTGCAATTTGTCCTGAGGATGAACGGGAAGACGTGGAACCAATGAGAGACTAGCTCTTGGTGTTGGGACAGGCACAGGTCACTCTATTTTCCCATCAGGAAGAAGAATTAACCACAGGCTCAGCCTGCCCCCCGGATCAAGAACAGGGCCTGAAGCCATCCTGCGCTTTTGCGGCCATCTCCCAAAAACGCGAGTTGTAAAATGGAGGTTCAGGGCACTGCAATTCACAAACCTGCAGAGTTATAAATGATAACTCTCGTCCACAAATATATTGAGGGAAGGCAAAGAAGAGGATTTGAAATCAAGGCAGAATTGCAGGAAACAGATTTCAGGAGGTAGATTCGAATCGCCTTTAAAGCACATGAAAACCGGCAAAACGTTGACAATGATGCCCTTGGCCAAAAAGGGCGTATGCGTTTTTTCCTGAATATATTCAGGAAAAAACGCATACGCCCTTTTTGGCCAACCAAGCAACCTGGAAAGGCAAATCAGCGCTACAAAGAAGTCTCGCTTCCCATCGGTTAAAAGGGCCATGATGAAAAAAGTGTCAAAACCAGAAATGCAGGACAGGCCATGGAGAAATGGGAGCCTTGCTACACTGATGGGCGGGATGTAAATTGCCAACAGCCACTCTGGAGAAGAGTACGGTGTGTCCTGAAACATCTAAAAAACACAGCTTAGAGAGCATAGGGCACTTCCACTCATGGGGGTATAAATTGGGAAAATGAAAAATCAGCAAGACACAAGCACCCCAAAGTTTAGGGCTGCTCTGTTGACAAGGACCTCCACTTCATTCCACCTTCAATATCCCAGGAAAGAGAAAAATGGATAAAGAAGTTGTGGTCCTTATGTACAATGGAATATCACTCAGCCATGAAATCAATGTCATAAGGCTAGTAGCAGCATGATGAGTGGATTTAGGTACGACGATTCTAAGTGAAATAAGTCACACAGAAAAGGACACTTCTCATAAGGTATCACTGATAGAGGGAATGTAAAAACCGTTACACTTGAACTGAATTACAAAACAGAACAGAGTCACACATGCAGAAAACACACTATGGCTGCTTAACGGGAAAGGAGAGGTGGGGTGATACATAAAACAAGGGTTTCAAATTAGCTCAGATACCGTTCCATAAACCCAATATGTAATAGACAAGACCTACTCCTTGCTCAGAGAACTGGACTCAACACGCCCTATTCACCGCACAAGAATATATCTGACTAGTAATAATCTTAAAACCTATGTATTGATATCTCTCTGTTAGTGTGTCAAGTGGGTGTAAAGCGGCATAAACACAGCAGTGAAAAGCAGCTAAACCCCATTATAAAAATAAATTACTTTGAAAAACCCATGAAACAAAGACAGTGAAAGAGATAGAAATTCTTACACAATGCGTTCACGGGCTGTGATGCAACCTGGATTGACCATATCTAGACCCACAGCTGGATGAGACATAAGGGTGGACACTCTTGGGGCTGAGAGGTTTGGTGAGGTTGGGTGAGCAAACGCAGACCCTTTAAAGTAATACTGCATGGTACCCATCGCATGGGTCCCATATCTCCAGGTTCAAGGGCATCTTCCTACATCGAAAACATGCATGAGAAACCCAGAAGATGGTACACCGTGTGATGTGGAAAGGTTTCTAAAACGCACCTCATTTCTCATCTCCTTGTGCCCGGATTCGCTATTCCAGCCCTTTACTAGCAATCTCCCTACTTGGAGCATCATCACCTTTAACCTCCTGTTCCGTACAGGTTGCAATTTGTCCTGAGGATGAACGGGAAGACGTGGAACCAATGAGAGACTAGCTCTTGGTGTTGGGACAGGCACAGGTCACTCTATTTTCCCATCAGGAAGAAGAATTAACCACAGGCTCAGCCTGCCCCCCGGATCAAGAACAGGGCCTGAAGCCATCCTGCGCTTTTGCAGCCATCTCCCAAAAACACGAGTTGTAAAATGGAGGTTCAGGGCACTGCAATTCACAAACCTGCAGAGTTATAAATGATAACTCTCGTCCACAAATATATTGAGGGAAGGCAAAGAAGAGGATTTGAAATCAAGGCAGAATTGCAGGAAACAGATTTCAGGAGGTAGATTCGAATCGCCTTTAAAGCACATGAAAAGCGGCAAAACGTTGACAATGATGCCCTTGGCCAAAAAGGGCGTATGCGTTTTTTCCTGAATATATTCAGGAAAAAACGCATACGCCCTTTTTGGCCAACCAAGCAACCTGGAAAGGCAAATCAGCGCTACAAAGAAGTCTCGCTTCCCATCGGTTAAAAGGGCCATGCTGAAAAAAGTGTCAAAACCAGAAATGCAGGACAGGCCATGGAGAAATGGGAGCCTTGCTACACTGATGGGCGGGATGTTAATTGCCAACAGCCACTCTGGAGAAGAGTACGGTGTGTCCTGAAACATCTAAAAAACACAGCTTAGAGAGCATAGGGCACTTCCACTCATGGGGGTATAAATTGGGAAAATGAAAAATCAGCAAGACAAAATCACCCCAAAGTTTAGGGCTGCTCTGTTGACAAGGACCTCCACTTCATTCCACCTTCAATATCCCAGGAAAGAGAAAAATGGATAAAGAAGTTGTGGTCCTTATGTACAATGGAATATCACTCAGCCATGAAATCAATGTCATAAGGCTAGTAGCAGCATGATGAGTGGATTTAGGTACGACGATTCTAAGTGAAATAAGTCACACAGAAAAGGACACTTCTCATAAGGTATCACTGATAGAGGGAATGTAAAAACCGTTACACTTGAACTGAATTACAAAACAGAACAGAGTCACACATGCAGAAAACACACTATGGCTGCTTAACGGGAAAGGTGAGGTGGGGTGATACATAAAACAAGGGTTTCAAATTAGCTCAGATACCGTTCCATAAACCCAATATGTAATAGACAAGACCTACTCCTTGCTCAGAGAACTGGACTCAACACGCCCTATTCACCGCACAAGAATATATCTGACTAGTAATAATCTTAAAACCTATGTATTGATATCTCTCTGTTAGTGTGTCAAGTGGGTGTAAAGCGGCATAAACACAGCAGTGAAAAGCAGCTAAACCCCATTATAAAAATAAATTACTTTGAAAAACCCATGAAACAAAGACAGTGAAAGAGATAGAAATTCTTACACAATGCGTTCACGGGCTGTGATGCAACCTGGATTGACCATATCTAGACCCACAGCTGGATGAGACATAAGGGTGGACACTCTTGGGGCTGAGAGGTTTGGTGAGGTTGAGTGAGCAAACGCAGACCCTTTAAAGTAATACTGCATGGTACCCATCGCATGGGTCCCATATCTCCAGGTTCAAGGGCATCTTCCTACATCGAAAACATGCATGAGAAACCCAGAAGATGGTACACCGTGTGATGTGGAAAGGTTTCTAAAACGCACCTCATTTCTCATCTCCTTGTGCCCGGATTCGCTATTCCAGCCCTTTACTAGCAATCTCCCTACTTGGAGCATCATCACCTTTAACCTCCTGTTCCGTACAGGTTGCAATTTGTCCTGAGGATGAACGGGAAGACGTGGAACCAATGAGAGACTAGCTCTTGGTGTTGGGACAGGCACAGGTCACTCTATTTTCCCATCAGGAAGAAGAATTAACCACAGGCTCAGCCTGCCCCCCGGAACCAGAACAGGGCCTGAAGCCATCCTGCGCTATTGCGGCCAGCTCCCTAAAAAGTGAGTTGTAAAATGGAGGTTCAGGGCACTGCAATTCACAAACCTGCAGAGTTATAAATGATAACTCTCGTCCACAAATATATTGAGGGAAGGCAAAGAAGAGGATTTGAAATCAAGGCAGAATTGCAGGAAACAGATTTCAGGAGGTAGATTCGAATCGCCTTTAAAGCACATGAAAAGCGGCAAAACGTTGACAATGATGCCCTTGGCCAAAAAGGGCGTATGCGTTTTTTCCTGAATATATTCAGGAAAAAACGCATACGCCCTTTTTGGCCAACCAAGCAACCTGGAAAGGCAAATCAGCGCTACAAAGAAGTCTCGCTTCCCATCGGTTAAAAGGGCCATGCTGAAAAAAGTGTCAAAACCAGAAATGCAGGACAGGCCATGGAGAAATGGGAGCCTTGCTACACTGATGGGCGGGATGTTAATTGCCAACAGCCACTCTGGAGAAGAGTACGGTGTGTCCTGAAACATCTAAAAAACACAGCTTAGAGAGCATAGGGCACTTCCACTCATGGGGGTATAAATTGGGAAAATGAAAAATCAGCAAGACAAAATCACCCCAAAGTTTAGGGCTGCTCTGTTGACAAGGACCTCCACTTCATTCCACCTTCAATATCCCAGGAAAGAGAAAAATGGATAAAGAAGTTGTGGTCCTTATGTACAATGGAATATCACTCAGCCATGAAATCAATGTCATAAGGCTAGTAGCAGCATGATGAGTGGATTTAGGTACGACGACTCTAAGTGAAATAAGTCACACAGAAAAGGACACTTCTCATAAGGTATCACTGATAGAGGGAATGTAAAAACCGTTACACTTGAACTGAATTACAAAACAGAACAGAGTCACACATGCAGAAAACACACTATGGCTGCTTAACGGGAAAGGTGAGGTGGGGTGATACATAAAACAAGGGTTTCAAATTAGCTCAGATACCGTTCCATAAACCCAATATGTAATAGACAAGACCTACTCCTTGCTCAGAGAACTGGACTCAACACGCCCTATTCACCGCACAAGAATATATCTGACTAGTAATAATCTTAAAACCTATGTATTGATATCTCTCTGTTAGTGTGTCAAGTGGGTGTAAAGCGGCATAAACACAGCAGTGAAAAGCAGCTAAACCCCATTATAAAAATAAATTACTTTGAAAAACCCATGAAACAAAGACAGTGAAAGAGATAGAAATTCTTACACAATGCGTTCACGGGCTGTGATGCAACCTGGATTGACCATATCTAGACCCACAGCTGGATGAGACATAAGGGTGGACACTCTTGGGGCTGAGAGGTTTGGTGAGGTTGAGTGAGCAAACGCAGACCCTTTAAAGTAATACTGCATGGTACCCATCGCATGGGTCCCATATCTCCAGGTTCAAGGGCATCTTCCTACATCGAAAACATGCATGAGAAACCCAGAAGATGGTACACCGTGTGATGTGGAAAGGTTTCTAAAACGCACCTCATTTCTCATCTCCTTGTGCCCGGATTCGCTATTCCAGCCCTTTACTAGCAATCTCCCTACTTGGAGCATCATCACCTTTAACCTCCTGTTCCGTACAGGTTGCAATTTGTCCTGAGGATGAACGGGAAGACGTGGAACCAATGAGAGACTAGCTCTTGGTGTTGGGACAGGCACAGGTCACTCTATTTTCCCATCAGGAAGAAGAATTAACCACAGGCTCAGCCTGCCCCCCGGAACCAGAACAGGGCCTGAAGCCATCCTGCGCTATTGCGGCCAGCTCCCTAAAAAGTGAGTTGTAAAATGGAGGTTCAGGGCACTGCAATTCACAAACCTGCAGAGTTATAAATGATAACTCTCGTCCACAAATATATTGAGGGAAGGCAAAGAAGAGGATTTGAAATCAAGGCAGAATTGCAGGAAACAGATTTCAGGAGGTAGATTCGAATCGCCTTTAAAGCACATGAAAAGCGGAAAAACGTTGACAATGATGCCCTTGGCCAAAAAGGGCGTATGCGTTTTTTCCTGAATATATTCAGGAAAAAACGCATACGCCCTTTTTGGCCAACCAAGCAACCTGGAAAGGCAAATCAGCGCTACAAAGATGTCTCGCTTCCCTTCGGTTAAAAAGGCCATGCTGAAAAAAGTGTCAAAACCAGAAATGCAGGACAGGCCATGGAGAAATGGGAGCCTTGCTACACTGATGGGCGGGATGTAAATTGCCAACAGCCACTCTGGAGAAGCGTACGGTGAGTCCTGAAACATCTAAAAAACACAGCTTAGAGAGCATAGGGCACTTCCACTCATGGGGTTATAAATTGGGAAAATTAAAAATCAGCAAGACACAAGCACCCCAAAGTTTAGGGCTGCTCTGTTGACAAGGACCTCCACTTCATTCCACCTTCAATATCCCAGGAAAGAGAAAAATGGATAAAGAAGTTGTGGTCCTTATGTACAATGGAATATCACTCAGCCATGAAATCAATGTCATAAGGCTAGTAGCAGCATGATGAGTGGATTTAGGTGCGACGATTCTAAGTGAAATAAGTCACACAGAAAAGGACACTTCTCATAAGGTATCACTGATAGAGGGAATGTAAAAACCGTTACACTTGAACTGAATTACAAAACAGAACAGAGTCACACATGCAGAAAACACACTATGGCTGCTTAACGGGAAAGGTGAGGTGGGGTGATACATAAAACAAGGGTTTCAAATTAGCTCAGATACCGTTCCATAAACCCAATATGTAATAGACAAGACCTACTCCTTGCTCAGAGAACTGGACTCAACACGCCCTATTCACCGCACAAGAATATATCTGACTAGTAATAATCTTAAAACCTATGTATTGATATCTCTCTGTTAGTGTGTCAAGTGGGTAAAAAGCGGCATAAACACAGCAGTGAAAAGCAGCTAAACCCCATTATAAAAATAAATTACTTTGAAAAACCCATGAAACAAAGACAGTGAAAGAGAGAGAAATTCTTACACAATGCGTTCAGGGGCTGTGATGCAACCTGGATTGACCATATCTAGACCCACAGCTGGATGAGACATAAGGGTGGACACTGTTGCGGCTGAGAGGTTTGGTGAGGTTGGGTGAGCAAACGCAGACCCTTTAAAGTAATACTGCGTGGTACCCATCGCATGGGTCCCAAATCTCCAGGTTCAAGGGCATCTTCCTACATCGTAAACATGCATGAGATACCCAGAAGATGGTACACCGTGTGATGGGGAAAGGTTTCTAAAACGCACCTCATTTCTCATCTGCCTGTGCCCGGGTTTGCCATTCCAGGCACTTTACTAGCAATCTCCCTCCTTGGAGCATCATCACCTTTAACCTCCTGTTCCATACAGGTTGCAATTTGTCCTGAGGATGAACGGGAAGACGTGGAACCAATGAGAGACTAGCTCTTGGTGTTGGGACAGGCACAGGTCACTCTATTTTCCCATCAGGAAGAAGAATTAACCACAGGCTCAGCCTGCCCCCCGGATCAAGAACAGGGCCTGAAGCCATCCTGCGCTTTTGCGGCCATCTCCCAAAAACGCGAGTTGTAAAATGGAGGTTCAGGGCACTGCAATTCACAAACCTGCAGAGTTATAAATGATAACTCTCGTCCACAAATATATTGAGGGAAGGCAAAGAAGAGGATTTGAAATCAAGGCAGAATTGCAGGAAACAGATTTCAGGAGGTAGATTCGAATCGCCTTTAAAGCACATGAAAACCGGCAAAACGTTGACAATGATGCCCTTGGCCAAAAAGGGCGTATGCGTTTTTTCCTGAATATATTCAGGAAAAAACGCATACGCCCTTTTTGGCCAACCAAGCAACCTGGAAAGGCAAATCAGCGCTACAAAGAAGTCTCGCTTCCCATCGGTTAAAAGGGCCATGATGAAAAAAGTGTCAAAACCAGAAATGCAGGACAGGCCATGGAGAAATGGGAGCCTTGCTACACTGATGGGCGGGATGTAAATTGCCAACAGCCACTCTGGAGAAGAGTACGGTGTGTCCTGAAACATCTAAAAAACACAGCTTAGAGAGCATAGGGCACTTCCACTCATGGGGGTATAAATTGGGAAAATGAAAAATCAGCAAGACACAAGCACCCCAAAGTTTAGGGCTGCTCTGTTGACAAGGACCTCCACTTCATTCCACCTTCAATATCCCAGGAAAGAGAAAAATGGATAAAGAAGTTGTGGTCCTTATGTACAATGGAATATCACTCAGCCATGAAATCAATGTCATAAGGCTAGTAGCAGCATGATGAGTGGATTTAGGTACGACGATTCTAAGTGAAATAAGTCACACAGAAAAGGACACTTCTCATAAGGTATCACTGATAGAGGGAATGTAAAAACCGTTACACTTGAACTGAATTACAAAACAGAACAGAGTCACACATGCAGAAAACACACTATGGCTGCTTAACGGGAAAGGAGAGGTGGGGTGATACATAAAACAAGGGTTTCAAATTAGCTCAGATACCGTTCCATAAACCCAATATGTAATAGACAAGACCTACTCCTTGCTCAGAGAACTGGACTCAACACGCCCTATTCACCGCACAAGAATATATCTGACTAGTAATAATCTTAAAACCTATGTATTGATATCTCTCTGTTAGTGTGTCAAGTGGGTGTAAAGCGGCATAAACACAGCAGTGAAAAGCAGCTAAACCCCATTATAAAAATAAATTACTTTGAAAAACCCATGAAACAAAGACAGTGAAAGAGATAGAAATTCTTACACAATGCGTTCACGGGCTGTGATGCAACCTGGATTGACCATATCTAGACCCACAGCTGGATGAGACATAAGGGTGGACACTCTTGGGGCTGAGAGGTTTGGTGAGGTTGGGTGAGCAAACGCAGACCCTTTAAAGTAATACTGCATGGTACCCATCGCATGGGTCCCATATCTCCAGGTTCAAGGGCATCTTCCTACATCGAAAACATGCATGAGAAACCCAGAAGATGGTACACCGTGTGATGTGGAAAGGTTTCTAAAACGCACCTCATTTCTCATCTCCTTGTGCCCGGATTCGCTATTCCAGCCCTTTACTAGCAATCTCCCTACTTGGAGCATCATCACCTTTAACCTCCTGTTCCGTACAGGTTGCAATTTGTCCTGAGGATGAACGGGAAGACGTGGAACCAATGAGAGACTAGCTCTTGGTGTTGGGACAGGCACAGGTCACTCTATTTTCCCATCAGGAAGAAGAATTAACCACAGGCTCAGCCTGCCCCCCGGATCAAGAACAGGGCCTGAAGCCATCCTGCGCTTTTGCAGCCATCTCCCAAAAACACGAGTTGTAAAATGGAGGTTCAGGGCACTGCAATTCACAAACCTGCAGAGTTATAAATGATAACTCTCGTCCACAAATATATTGAGGGAAGGCAAAGAAGAGGATTTGAAATCAAGGCAGAATTGCAGGAAACAGATTTCAGGAGGTAGATTCGAATCGCCTTTAAAGCACATGAAAAGCGGCAAAACGTTGACAATGATGCCCTTGGCCAAAAAGGGCGTATGCGTTTTTTCCTGAATATATTCAGGAAAAAACGCATACGCCCTTTTTGGCCAACCAAGCAACCTGGAAAGGCAAATCAGCGCTACAAAGAAGTCTCGCTTCCCATCGGTTAAAAGGGCCATGCTGAAAAAAGTGTCAAAACCAGAAATGCAGGACAGGCCATGGAGAAATGGGAGCCTTGCTACACTGATGGGCGGGATGTTAATTGCCAACAGCCACTCTGGAGAAGAGTACGGTGTGTCCTGAAACATCTAAAAAACACAGCTTAGAGAGCATAGGGCACTTCCACTCATGGGGGTATAAATTGGGAAAATGAAAAATCAGCAAGACAAAATCACCCCAAAGTTTAGGGCTGCTCTGTTGACAAGGACCTCCACTTCATTCCACCTTCAATATCCCAGGAAAGAGAAAAATGGATAAAGAAGTTGTGGTCCTTATGTACAATGGAATATCACTCAGCCATGAAATCAATGTCATAAGGCTAGTAGCAGCATGATGAGTGGATTTAGGTACGACGACTCTAAGTGAAATAAGTCACACAGAAAAGGACACTTCTCATAAGGTATCACTGATAGAGGGAATGTAAAAACCGTTACACTTGAACTGAATTACAAAACAGAACAGAGTCACACATGCAGAAAACACACTATGGCTGCTTAACGGGAAAGGTGAGGTGGGGTGATACATAAAACAAGGGTTTCAAATTAGCTCAGATACCGTTCCATAAACCCAATATGTAATAGACAAGACCTACTCCTTGCTCAGAGAACTGGACTCAACACGCCCTATTCACCGCACAAGAATATATCTGACTAGTAATAATCTTAAAACCTATGTATTGATATCTCTCTGTTAGTGTGTCAAGTGGGTGTAAAGCGGCATAAACACAGCAGTGAAAAGCAGCTAAACCCCATTATAAAAATAAATTACTTTGAAAAACCCATGAAACAAAGACAGTGAAAGAGATAGAAATTCTTACACAATGCGTTCACGGGCTGTGATGCAACCTGGATTGACCATATCTAGACCCACAGCTGGATGAGACATAAGGGTGGACACTCTTGGGGCTGAGAGGTTTGGTGAGGTTGAGTGAGCAAACGCAGACCCTTTAAAGTAATACTGCATGGTACCCATCGCATGGGTCCCATATCTCCAGGTTCAAGGGCATCTTCCTACATCGAAAACATGCATGAGAAACCCAGAAGATGGTACACCGTGTGATGTGGAAAGGTTTCTAAAACGCACCTCATTTCTCATCTCCTTGTGCCCGGATTCGCTATTCCAGCCCTTTACTAGCAATCTCCCTACTTGGAGCATCATCACCTTTAACCTCCTGTTCCGTACAGGTTGCAATTTGTCCTGAGGATGAACGGGAAGACGTGGAACCAATGAGAGACTAGCTCTTGGTGTTGGGACAGGCACAGGTCACTCTATTTTCCCATCAGGAAGAAGAATTAACCACAGGCTCAGCCTGCCCCCCGGAACCAGAACAGGGCCTGAAGCCATCCTGCGCTATTGCGGCCAGCTCCCTAAAAAGTGAGTTGTAAAATGGAGGTTCAGGGCACTGCAATTCACAAACCTGCAGAGTTATAAATGATAACTCTCGTCCACAAATATATTGAGGGAAGGCAAAGAAGAGGATTTGAAATCAAGGCAGAATTGCAGGAAACAGATTTCAGGAGGTAGATTCGAATCGCCTTTAAAGCACATGAAAAGCGGCAAAACGTTGACAATGATGCCCTTGGCCAAAAAGGGCGTATGCGTTTTTTCCTGAATATATTCAGGAAAAAACGCATACGCCCTTTTTGGCCAACCAAGCAACCTGGAAAGGCAAATCAGCGCTACAAAGAAGTCTCGCTTCCCATCGGTTAAAAGGGCCATGCTGAAAAAAGTGTCAAAACCAGAAATGCAGGACAGGCCATGGAGAAATGGGAGCCTTGCTACACTGATGGGCGGGATGTTAATTGCCAACAGCCACTCTGGAGAAGAGTACGGTGTGTCCTGAAACATCTAAAAAACACAGCTTAGAGAGCATAGGGCACTTCCACTCATGGGGGTATAAATTGGGAAAATGAAAAATCAGCAAGACAAAATCACCCCAAAGTTTAGGGCTGCTCTGTTGACAAGGACCTCCACTTCATTCCACCTTCAATATCCCAGGAAAGAGAAAAATGGATAAAGAAGTTGTGGTCCTTATGTACAATGGAATATCACTCAGCCATGAAATCAATGTCATAAGGCTAGTAGCAGCATGATGAGTGGATTTAGGTACGACGACTCTAAGTGAAATAAGTCACACAGAAAAGGACACTTCTCATAAGGTATCACTGATAGAGGGAATGTAAAAACCGTTACACTTGAACTGAATTACAAAACAGAACAGAGTCACACATGCAGAAAACACACTATGGCTGCTTAACGGGAAAGGTGAGGTGGGGTGATACATAAAACAAGGGTTTCAAATTAGCTCAGATACCGTTCCATAAACCCAATATGTAATAGACAAGACCTACTCCTTGCTCAGAGAACTGGACTCAACACGCCCTATTCACCGCACAAGAATATATCTGACTAGTAATAATCTTAAAACCTATGTATTGATATCTCTCTGTTAGTGTGTCAAGTGGGTGTAAAGCGGCATAAACACAGCAGTGAAAAGCAGCTAAACCCCATTATAAAAATAAATTACTTTGAAAAACCCATGAAACAAAGACAGTGAAAGAGATAGAAATTCTTACACAATGCGTTCACGGGCTGTGATGCAACCTGGATTGACCATATCTAGACCCACAGCTGGATGAGACATAAGGGTGGACACTCTTGGGGCTGAGAGGTTTGGTGAGGTTGAGTGAGCAAACGCAGACCCTTTAAAGTAATACTGCATGGTACCCATCGCATGGGTCCCATATCTCCAGGTTCAAGGGCATCTTCCTACATCGAAAACATGCATGAGAAACCCAGAAGATGGTACACCGTGTGATGTGGAAAGGTTTCTAAAACGCACCTCATTTCTCATCTCCTTGTGCCCGGATTCGCTATTCCAGCCCTTTACTAGCAATCTCCCTACTTGGAGCATCATCACCTTTAACCTCCTGTTCCGTACAGGTTGCAATTTGTCCTGAGGATGAACGGGAAGACGTGGAACCAATGAGAGACTAGCTCTTGGTGTTGGGACAGGCACAGGTCACTCTATTTTCCCATCAGGAAGAAGAATTAACCACAGGCTCAGCCTGCCCCCCGGAACCAGAACAGGGCCTGAAGCCATCCTGCGCTATTGCGGCCAGCTCCCTAAAAAGCGAGTTGTAAAATGGAGGTTCAGGGCACTGCAATTCACAAACCTGCAGAGTTATAAATGATAACTCTCGTCCACAAATATATTGAGGGAAGGCAAAGAAGAGGATTTGAAATCAAGGCAGAATTGCAGGAAACAGATTTCAGGAGGTAGATTCGAATCGCCTTTAAAGCACATGAAAACCGGCAAAACGTTGACAATGATGCCCTTGGCCAAAAAGGGCGTATGCGTTTTTTCCTGAATATATTCAGGAAAAAACGCATACGCCCTTTTTGGCCAACCAAGCAACCTGGAAAGGCAAATCAGCGCTACAAAGATGTCTCGCTTCCCTTCGGTTAAAAAGGCCATGCTGAAAAAAGTGTCAAAACCAGAAATGCAGGACAGGCCATGGAGAAATGGGAGCCTTGCTACACTGATGGGCGGGATGTAAATTGCCAACAGCCACTCTGGAGAAGCGTACGGTGAGTCCTGAAACATCTAAAAAACACAGCTTAGAGAGCATAGGGCACTTCCACTCATGGGGTTATAAATTGGGAAAATTAAAAATCAGCAAGACACAAGCACCCCAAAGTTTAGGGCTGCTCTGTTGACAAGGACCTCCACTTCATTCCACCTTCAATATCCCAGGAAAGAGAAAAATGGATAAAGAAGTTGTGGTCCTTATGTACAATGGAATATCACTCAGCCATGAAATCAATGTCATAAGGCTAGTAGCAGCATGATGAGTGGATTTAGGTACGACGATTCTAAGTGAAATAAGTCACACAGAAAAGGACACTTCTCATAAGGTATCACTGATAGAGGGAATGTAAAAACCGTTACACTTGAACTGAATTACAAAACAGAACAGAGTCACACATGCAGAAAACACACTATGGCTGCTTAACGGGAAAGGTGAGGTGGGGTGATACATAAAACAAGGGTTTCAAATTAGCTCAGATACCGTTCCATAAACCCAATATGTAATAGACAAGACCTACTCCTTGCTCAGAGAACTGGACTCAACACGCCCTATTCACCGCACAAGAATATATCTGACTAGTAATAATCTTAAAACCTATGTATTGATATCTCTCTGTTAGTGTGTCAAGTGGGTGTAAAGCGGCATAAACACAGCAGTGAAAAGCAGCTAAACCCCATTATAAAAATAAATTACTTTGAAAAACCCATGAAACAAAGACAGTGAAAGAGATAGAAATTCTTACACAATGCGTTCACGGGCTGTGATGCAACCTGGATTGACCATATCTAGACCCACAGCTGGATGAGACATAAGGGTGGACACTCTTGGGGCTGAGAGGTTTGGTGAGGTTGAGTGAGCAAACGCAGACCCTTTAAAGTAATACTGCATGGTACCCATCGCATGGGTCCCATATCTCCAGGTTCAAGGGCATCTTCCTACATCGAAAACATGCATGAGAAACCCAGAAGATGGTACACCGTGTGATGTGGAAAGGTTTCTAAAACGCACCTCATTTCTCATCTCCTTGTGCCCGGATTCGCTATTCCAGCCCTTTACTAGCAATCTCCCTACTTGGAGCATCATCACCTTTAACCTCCTGTTCCGTACAGGTTGCAATTTGTCCTGAGGATGAACGGGAAGACGTGGAACCAATGAGAGACTAGCTCTTGGTGTTGGGACAGGCACAGGTCACTCTATTTTCCCATCAGGAAGAAGAATTAACCACAGGCTCAGCCTGCCCCCCGGAACCAGAACAGGGCCTGAAGCCATCCTGCGCTATTGCGGCCAGCTCCCTAAAAAGTGAGTTGTAAAATGGAGGTTCAGGGCACTGCAATTCACAAACCTGCAGAGTTATAAATGATAACTCTCGTCCACAAATATATTGAGGGAAGGCAAAGAAGAGGATTTGAAATCAAGGCAGAATTGCAGGAAACAGATTTCAGGAGGTAGATTCGAATCGCCTTTAAAGCACATGAAAAGCGGAAAAACGTTGACAATGATGCCCTTGGCCAAAAAGGGCGTATGCGTTTTTTCCTGAATATATTCAGGAAAAAACGCATACGCCCTTTTTGGCCAACCAAGCAACCTGGAAAGGCAAATCAGCGCTACAAAGATGTCTCGCTTCCCTTCGGTTAAAAAGGCCATGCTGAAAAAAGTGTCAAAACCAGAAATGCAGGACAGGCCATGGAGAAATGGGAGCCTTGCTACACTGATGGGCGGGATGTAAATTGCCAACAGCCACTCTGGAGAAGCGTACGGTGAGTCCTGAAACATCTAAAAAACACAGCTTAGAGAGCATAGGGCACTTCCACTCATGGGGTTATAAATTGGGAAAATTAAAAATCAGCAAGACACAAGCACCCCAAAGTTTAGGGCTGCTCTGTTGACAAGGACCTCCACTTCATTCCACCTTCAATATCCCAGGAAAGAGAAAAATGGATAAAGAAGTTGTGGTCCTTATGTACAATGGAATATCACTCAGCCATGAAATCAATGTCATAAGGCTAGTAGCAGCATGATGAGTGGATTTAGGTGCGACGATTCTAAGTGAAATAAGTCACACAGAAAAGGACACTTCTCATAAGGTATCACTGATAGAGGGAATGTAAAAACCGTTACACTTGAACTGAATTACAAAACAGAACAGAGTCACACATGCAGAAAACACACTATGGCTGCTTAACGGGAAAGGTGAGGTGGGGTGATACATAAAACAAGGGTTTCAAATTAGCTCAGATACCGTTCCATAAACCCAATATGTAATAGACAAGACCTACTCCTTGCTCAGAGAACTGGACTCAACACGCCCTATTCACCGCACAAGAATATATCTGACTAGTAATAATCTTAAAACCTATGTATTGATATCTCTCTGTTAGTGTGTCAAGTGGGTAAAAAGCGGCATAAACACAGCAGTGAAAAGCAGCTAAACCCCATTATAAAAATAAATTACTTTGAAAAACCCATGAAACAAAGACAGTGAAAGAGAGAGAAATTCTTACACAATGCGTTCAGGGGCTGTGATGCAACCTGGATTGACCATATCTAGACCCACAGCTGGATGAGACATAAGGGTGGACACTGTTGCGGCTGAGAGGTTTGGTGAGGTTGGGTGAGCAAACGCAGACCCTTTAAAGTAATACTGCGTGGTACCCATCGCATGGGTCCCAAATCTCCAGGTTCAAGGGCATCTTCCTACATCGTAAACATGCATGAGATACCCAGAAGATGGTACACCGTGTGATGGGGAAAGGTTTCTAAAACGCACCTCATTTCTCATCTGCCTGTGCCCGGGTTTGCCATTCCAGGCACTTTACTAGCAATCTCCCTCCTTGGAGCATCATCACCTTTAACCTCCTGTTCCGTACAGGTTGCAATTTGTCCTGAGGATGAACGGGAAGACGTGGAACCAATGAGAGACTAGCTCTTGGTGTTGGGACAGGCACAGGTCACTCTATTTTCCCATCAGGAAGAAGAATTAACCACAGGCTCAGCCTGCCCCCCGGATCAAGAACAGGGCCTGAAGCCATCCTGCGCTTTTGCGGCCATCTCCCAAAAACGCGAGTTGTAAAATGGAGGTTCAGGGCACTGCAATTCACAAACCTGCAGAGTTATAAATGATAACTCTCGTCCACAAATATATTGAGGGAAGGCAAAGAAGAGGATTTGAAATCAAGGCAGAATTGCAGGAAACAGATTTCAGGAGGTAGATTCGAATCGCCTTTAAAGCACATGAAAACCGGCAAAACGTTGACAATGATGCCCTTGGCCAAAAAGGGCGTATGCGTTTTTTCCTGAATATATTCAGGAAAAAACGCATACGCCCTTTTTGGCCAACCAAGCAACCTGGAAAGGCAAATCAGCGCTACAAAGAAGTCTCGCTTCCCATCGGTTAAAAGGGCCATGATGAAAAAAGTGTCAAAACCAGAAATGCAGGACAGGCCATGGAGAAATGGGAGCCTTGCTACACTGATGGGCGGGATGTAAATTGCCAACAGCCACTCTGGAGAAGAGTACGGTGTGTCCTGAAACATCTAAAAAACACAGCTTAGAGAGCATAGGGAACTTCCACTCATGGGGGTATAAATTGGGAAAATGAAAAATCAGCAAGACACAAGCACCCCAAAGTTTAGGGCTGCTCTGTTGACAAGGACCTCCACTTCATTCCACCTTCAATATCCCAGGAAAGAGAAAAATGGATAAAGAAGTTGTGGTCCTTATGTACAATGGAATATCACTCAGCCATGAAATCAATGTCATAAGGCTAGTAGCAGCATGATGAGTGGATTTAGGTACGACGATTCTAAGTGAAATAAGTCACACAGAAAAGGACACTTCTCATAAGGTATCACTGATAGAGGGAATGTAAAAACCGTTACACTTGAACTGAATTACAAAACAGAACAGAGTCACACATGCAGAAAACACACTATGGCTGCTTAACGGGAAAGGAGAGGTGGGGTGATACATAAAACAAGGGTTTCAAATTAGCTCAGATACCGTTCCATAAACCCAATATGTAATAGACAAGACCTACTCCTTGCTCAGAGAACTGGACTCAACACGCCCTATTCACCGCACAAGAATATATCTGACTAGTAATAATCTTAAAACCTATGTATTGATATCTCTCTGTTAGTGTGTCAAGTGGGTGTAAAGCGGCATAAACACAGCAGTGAAAAGCAGCTAAACCCCATTATAAAAATAAATTACTTTGAAAAACCCATGAAACAAAGACAGTGAAAGAGATAGAAATTCTTACACAATGCGTTCACGGGCTGTGATGCAACCTGGATTGACCATATCTAGACCCACAGCTGGATGAGACATAAGGGTGGACACTCTTGGGGCTGAGAGGTTTGGTGAGGTTGGGTGAGCAAACGCAGACCCTTTAAAGTAATACTGCATGGTACCCATCGCATGGGTCCCATATCTCCAGGTTCAAGGGCATCTTCCTACATCGAAAACATGCATGAGAAACCCAGAAGATGGTACACCGTGTGATGTGGAAAGGTTTCTAAAACGCACCTCATTTCTCATCTCCTTGTGCCCGGATTCGCTATTCCAGCCCTTTACTAGCAATCTCCCTACTTGGAGCATCATCACCTTTAACCTCCTGTTCCGTACAGGTTGCAATTTGTCCTGAGGATGAACGGGAAGACGTGGAACCAATGAGAGACTAGCTCTTGGTGTTGGGACAGGCACAGGTCACTCTATTTTCCCATCAGGAAGAAGAATTAACCACAGGCTCAGCCTGCCCCCCGGAACCAGAACAGGGCCTGAAGCCATCCTGCGCTATTGCGGCCAGCTCCCTAAAAAGTGAGTTGTAAAATGGAGGTTCAGGGCACTGCAATTCACAAACCTGCAGAGTTATAAATGATAACTCTCGTCCACAAATATATTGAGGGAAGGCAAAGAAGAGGATTTGAAATCAAGGCAGAATTGCAGGAAACAGATTTCAGGAGGTAGATTCGAATCGCCTTTAAAGCACATGAAAAGCGGCAAAACGTTGACAATGATGCCCTTGGCCAAAAAGGGCGTATGCGTTTTTTCCTGAATATATTCAGGAAAAAACGCATACGCCCTTTTTGGCCAACCAAGCAACCTGGAAAGGCAAATCAGCGCTACAAAGAAGTCTCGCTTCCCATCGGTTAAAAGGGCCATGCTGAAAAAAGTGTCAAAACCAGAAATGCAGGACAGGCCATGGAGAAATGGGAGCCTTGCTACACTGATGGGCGGGATGTTAATTGCCAACAGCCACTCTGGAGAAGAGTACGGTGTGTCCTGAAACATCTAAAAAACACAGCTTAGAGAGCATAGGGCACTTCCACTCATGGGGGTATAAATTGGGAAAATGAAAAATCAGCAAGACAAAATCACCCCAAAGTTTAGGGCTGCTCTGTTGACAAGGACCTCCACTTCATTCCACCTTCAATATCCCAGGAAAGAGAAAAATGGATAAAGAAGTTGTGGTCCTTATGTACAATGGAATATCACTCAGCCATGAAATCAATGTCATAAGGCTAGTAGCAGCATGATGAGTGGATTTAGGTACGACGACTCTAAGTGAAATAAGTCACACAGAAAAGGACACTTCTCATAAGGTATCACTGATAGAGGGAATGTAAAAACCGTTACACTTGAACTGAATTACAAAACAGAACAGAGTCACACATGCAGAAAACACACTATGGCTGCTTAACGGGAAAGGTGAGGTGGGGTGATACATAAAACAAGGGTTTCAAATTAGCTCAGATACCGTTCCATAAAACCAATATGTAATAGACAAGACCTACTCCTTGCTCAGAGAACTGGACTCAACACGCCCTATTCACCGCACAAGAATATATTTGACTAGTAATAATCTTAAAACCTATGTATTGATATCTCTCTGTTAGTGTGTCAAGTGGGTGTAAAGCGGCATAAACACAGCAGTGAAAAGCAGCTAAACCCCATTATAAAAATAAATTACTTTGAAAAACCCATGAAACAAAGACAGTGAAAGAGATAGAAATTCTTACACAATGCGTTCACGGGCTGTGATGCAACCTGGATTGACCATATCTAGACCCACAGCTGGATGAGACATAAGGGTGGACACTCTTGGGGCTGAGAGGTTTGGTGAGGTTGAGTGAGCAAACGCAGACCCTTTAAAGTAATACTGCATGGTACCCATCGCATGGGTCCCATATCTCCAGGTTCAAGGGCATCTTCCTACATCGAAAACATGCATGAGAAACCCAGAAGATGGTACACCGTGTGATGTGGAAAGGTTTCTAAAACGCACCTCATTTCTCATCTCCTTGTGCCCGGATTCGCTATTCCAGCCCTTTACTAGCAATCTCCCTACTTGGAGCATCATCACCTTTAACCTCCTGTTCCGTACAGGTTGCAATTTGTCCTGAGGATGAACGGGAAGACGTGGAACCAATGAGAGACTAGCTCTTGGTGTTGGGACAGGCACAGGTCACTCTATTTTCCCATCAGGAAGAAGAATTAACCACAGGCTCAGCCTGCCCCCCGGAACCAGAACAGGGCCTGAAGCCATCCTGCGCTATTGCGGCCAGCTCCCTAAAAAGCGAGTTGTAAAATGGAGGTTCAGGGCACTGCAATTCACAAACCTGCAGAGTTATAAATGATAACTCTCGTCCACAAATATATTGAGGGAAGGCAAAGAAGAGGATTTGAAATCAAGGCAGAATTGCAGGAAACAGATTTCAGGAGGTAGATTCGAATCGCCTTTAAAGCACATGAAAAGCGGAAAAACGTTGACAATGATGCCCTTGGCCAAAAAGGGCGTATGCGTTTTTTCCTGAATATATTCAGGAAAAAACGCATACGCCCTTTTTGGCCAACCAAGCAACCTGGAAAGGCAAATCAGCGCTACAAAGATGTCTCGCTTCCCTTCGGTTAAAAAGGCCATGCTGAAAAAAGTGTCAAAACCAGAAATGCAGGACAGGCCATGGAGAAATGGGAGCCTTGCTACACTGATGGGCGGGATGTAAATTGCCAACAGCCACTCTGGAGAAGCGTACGGTGAGTCCTGAAACATCTAAAAAACACAGCTTAGAGAGCATAGGGCACTTCCACTCATGGGGTTATAAATTGGGAAAATTAAAAATCAGCAAGACACAAGCACCCCAAAGTTTAGGGCTGCTCTGTTGACAAGGACCTCCACTTCATTCCACCTTCAATATCCCAGGAAAGAGAAAAATGGATAAAGAAGTTGTGGTCCTTATGTACAATGGAATATCACTCAGCCATGAAATCAATGTCATAAGGCTAGTAGCAGCATGATGAGTGGATTTAGGTACGACGATTCTAAGTGAAATAAGTCACACAGAAAAGGACACTTCTCATAAGGTATCACTGATAGAGGGAATGTAAAAACCGTTACACTTGAACTGAATTACAAAACAGAACAGAGTCACACATGCAGAAAACACACTATGGCTGCTTAACGGGAAAGGTGAGGTGGGGTGATACATAAAACAAGGGTTTCAAATTAGCTCAGATACCGTTCCATAAACCCAATATGTAATAGACAAGACCTACTCCTTGCTCAGAGAACTGGACTCAACACGCCCTATTCACCGCACAAGAATATATCTGACTAGTAATAATCTTAAAACCTATGTATTGATATCTCTCTGTTAGTGTGTCAAGTGGGTGTAAAGCGGCATAAACACAGCAGTGAAAAGCAGCTAAACCCCATTATAAAAATAAATTACTTTGAAAAACCCATGAAACAAAGACAGTGAAAGAGATAGAAATTCTTACACAATGCGTTCACGGGCTGTGATGCAACCTGGATTGACCATATCTAGACCCACAGCTGGATGAGACATAAGGGTGGACACTCTTGGGGCTGAGAGGTTTGGTGAGGTTGAGTGAGCAAACGCAGACCCTTTAAAGTAATACTGCATGGTACCCATCGCATGGGTCCCATATCTCCAGGTTCAAGGGCATCTTCCTACATCGAAAACATGCATGAGAAACCCAGAAGATGGTACACCGTGTGATGTGGAAAGGTTTCTAAAACGCACCTCATTTCTCATCTCCTTGTGCCCGGATTCGCTATTCCAGCCCTTTACTAGCAATCTCCCTACTTGGAGCATCATCACCTTTAACCTCCTGTTCCGTACAGGTTGCAATTTGTCCTGAGGATGAACGGGAAGACGTGGAACCAATGAGAGACTAGCTCTTGGTGTTGGGACAGGCACAGGTCACTCTATTTTCCCATCAGGAAGAAGAATTAACCACAGGCTCAGCCTGCCCCCCGGAACCAGAACAGGGCCTGAAGCCATCCTGCGCTATTGCGGCCAGCTCCCTAAAAAGTGAGTTGTAAAATGGAGGTTCAGGGCACTGCAATTCACAAACCTGCAGAGTTATAAATGATAACTCTCGTCCACAAATATATTGAGGGAAGGCAAAGAAGAGGATTTGAAATCAAGGCAGAATTGCAGGAAACAGATTTCAGGAGGTAGATTCGAATCGCCTTTAAAGCACATGAAAAGCGGAAAAACGTTGACAATGATGCCCTTGGCCAAAAAGGGCGTATGCGTTTTTTCCTGAATATATTCAGGAAAAAACGCATACGCCCTTTTTGGCCAACCAAGCAACCTGGAAAGGCAAATCAGCGCTACAAAGATGTCTCGCTTCCCTTCGGTTAAAAAGGCCATGCTGAAAAAAGTGTCAAAACCAGAAATGCAGGACAGGCCATGGAGAAATGGGAGCCTTGCTACACTGATGGGCGGGATGTAAATTGCCAACAGCCACTCTGGAGAAGCGTACGGTGAGTCCTGAAACATCTAAAAAACACAGCTTAGAGAGCATAGGGCACTTCCACTCATGGGGTTATAAATTGGGAAAATTAAAAATCAGCAAGACACAAGCACCCCAAAGTTTAGGGCTGCTCTGTTGACAAGGACCTCCACTTCATTCCACCTTCAATATCCCAGGAAAGAGAAAAATGGATAAAGAAGTTGTGGTCCTTATGTACAATGGAATATCACTCAGCCATGAAATCAATGTCATAAGGCTAGTAGCAGCATGATGAGTGGATTTAGGTGCGACGATTCTAAGTGAAATAAGTCACACAGAAAAGGACACTTCTCATAAGGTATCACTGATAGAGGGAATGTAAAAACCGTTACACTTGAACTGAATTACAAAACAGAACAGAGTCACACATGCAGAAATCACACTATGGCTGCTTAACGGGAAAGGTGAGGTGGGGTGATACATAAAACAAGGGTTTCAAATTAGCTCAGATACCGTTCCATAAACCCAATATGTAATAGACAAGACCTACTCCTTGCTCAGAGAACTGGACTCAACACGCCCTATTCACCGCACAAGAATATATCTGACTAGTAATAATCTTAAAACCTATGTATTGATATCTCTCTGTTAGTGTGTCAAGTGGGTAAAAAGCGGCATAAACACAGCAGTGAAAAGCAGCTAAACCCCATTATAAAAATAAATTACTTTGAAAAACCCATGAAACAAAGACAGTGAAAGAGAGAGAAATTCTTACACAATGCGTTCAGGGGCTGTGATGCAACCTGGATTGACCATATCTAGACCCACAGCTGGATGAGACATAAGGGTGGACACTGTTGCGGCTGAGAGGTTTGGTGAGGTTGGGTGAGCAAACGCAGACCCTTTAAAGTAATACTGCGTGGTACCCATCGCATGGGTCCCAAATCTCCAGGTTCAAGGGCATCTTCCTACATCGTAAACATGCATGAGATACCCAGAAGATGGTACACCGTGTGATGGGGAAAGGTTTCTAAAACGCACCTCATTTCTCATCTGCCTGTGCCCGGGTTTGCCATTCCAGGCACTTTACTAGCAATCTCCCTCCTTGGAGCATCATCACCTTTAACCTCCTGTTCCGTACAGGTTGCAATTTGTCCTGAGGATGAACGGGAAGACGTGGAACCAATGAGAGACTAGCTCTTGGTGTTGGGACAGGCACAGGTCACTCTATTTTCCCATCAGGAAGAAGAATTAACCACAGGCTCAGCCTGCCCCCCGGATCAAGAACAGGGCCTGAAGCCATCCTGCGCTTTTGCGGCCATCTCCCAAAAACGCGAGTTGTAAAATGGAGGTTCAGGGCACTGCAATTCACAAACCTGCAGAGTTATAAATGATAACTCTCGTCCACAAATATATTGAGGGAAGGCAAAGAAGAGGATTTGAAATCAAGGCAGAATTGCAGGAAACAGATTTCAGGAGGTAGATTCGAATCGCCTTTAAAGCACATGAAAACCGGCAAAACGTTGACAATGATGCCCTTGGCCAAAAAGGGCGTATGCGTTTTTTCCTGAATATATTCAGGAAAAAACGCATACGCCCTTTTTGGCCAACCAAGCAACCTGGAAAGGCAAATCAGCGCTACAAAGAAGTCTCGCTTCCCATCGGTTAAAAGGGCCATGATGAAAAAAGTGTCAAAACCAGAAATGCAGGACAGGCCATGGAGAAATGGGAGCCTTGCTACACTGATGGGCGGGATGTAAATTGCCAACAGCCACTCTGGAGAAGAGTACGGTGTGTCCTGAAACATCTAAAAAACACAGCTTAGAGAGCATAGGGCACTTCCACTCATGGGGGTATAAATTGGGAAAATGAAAAATCAGCAAGACACAAGCACCCCAAAGTTTAGGGCTGCTCTGTTGACAAGGACCTCCACTTCATTCCACCTTCAATATCCCAGGAAAGAGAAAAATGGATAAAGAAGTTGTGGTCCTTATGTACAATGGAATATCACTCAGCCATGAAATCAATGTCATAAGGCTAGTAGCAGCATGATGAGTGGATTTAGGTACGACGATTCTAAGTGAAATAAGTCACACAGAAAAGGACACTTCTCATAAGGTATCACTGATAGAGGGAATGTAAAAACCGTTACACTTGAACTGAATTACAAAACAGAACAGAGTCACACATGCAGAAAACACACTATGGCTGCTTAACGGGAAAGGAGAGGTGGGGTGATACATAAAACAAGGGTTTCAAATTAGCTCAGATACCGTTCCATAAACCCAATATGTAATAGACAAGACCTACTCCTTGCTCAGAGAACTGGACTCAACACGCCCTATTCACCGCACAAGAATATATCTGACTAGTAATAATCTTAAAACCTATGTATTGATATCTCTCTGTTAGTGTGTCAAGTGGGTGTAAAGCGGCATAAACACAGCAGTGAAAAGCAGCTAAACCCCATTATAAAAATAAATTACTTTGAAAAACCCATGAAACAAAGACAGTGAAAGAGATAGAAATTCTTACACAATGCGTTCACGGGCTGTGATGCAACCTGGATTGACCATATCTAGACCCACAGCTGGATGAGACATAAGGGTGGACACTCTTGGGGCTGAGAGGTTTGGTGAGGTTGGGTGAGCAAACGCAGACCCTTTAAAGTAATACTGCATGGTACCCATCGCATGGGTCCCATATCTCCAGGTTCAAGGGCATCTTCCTACATCGAAAACATGCATGAGAAACCCAGAAGATGGTACACCGTGTGATGTGGAAAGGTTTCTAAAACGCACCTCATTTCTCATCTCCTTGTGCCCGGATTCGCTATTCCAGCCCTTTACTAGCAATCTCCCTACTTGGAGCATCATCACCTTTAACCTCCTGTTCCGTACAGGTTGCAATTTGTCCTGAGGATGAACGGGAAGACGTGGAACCAATGAGAGACTAGCTCTTGGTGTTGGGACAGGCACAGGTCACTCTATTTTCCCATCAGGAAGAAGAATTGACCACAGGCTCAGCCTGCCCCCCGGAACCAGAACAGGGCCTGAAGCCATCCTGCCCTATTGCGGCCAGCTCCCTAAAAAGCGAGTTGTAAAATGGAGGTTCAGGGCACTGCAATTCACAAACCTGCAGAGTTATAAATGATAACTCTCGTCCACAAATATATTGAGGGAAGGCAAAGAAGAGGATTTGAAATCAAGGCAGAATTGCAGGAAACAGATTTCAGGAGGTAGATTCGAATCGCCTTTAAAGCACATGAAAAGCGGCAAAACGTTGACAATGATGCCCTTGGCCAAAAAGGGCGTATGCGTTTTTTCCTGAATATATTCAGGAAAAAACGCATACGCCCTTTTTGGCCAACCAAGCAACCTGGAAAGGCAAATCAGCGCTACAAAGATGTCTCGCTTCCCTTCGGTTAAAAAGGCCATGCTGAAAAAAGTGTCAAAACCAGAAATGCAGGACAGGCCATGGTGAAATGGGAGCCTTGCTACACTGATGGGCGGGATGTAAATTGCCAACAGCCACTCTGGAGAAGCGTACGGTGAGTCCTGAAACATCTAAAAAACAAAGCTTAGAGAGCATAGGGCACTTCCACTCATGGGGTTATAAATTGGGAAAATTAAAAATCAGCAAGACACAAGCACCCCAAAGTTTAGGGCTGCTCTGTTGACAAGGACCTCCACTTCATTCCACCTTCAATATCCCAGGAAAGAGAAAAATGGATAAAGAAGTTGTGGTCCTTATGTACAATGGAATATCACTCAGCCATGAAATCAATGTCATAAGGCTAGTAGCAGCATGATGAGTGGATTTAGGTACGACGATTCTAAGTGAAATAAGTCACACAGAAAAGGACACTTCTCATAAGGTATCACTGATAGAGGGAATGTAAAAACCGTTACACTTGAACTGAATTACAAAACAGAACAGAGTCACACATGCAGAAAACACACTATGGCTGCTTAACGGGAAAGGTGAGGTGGGGTGATACATAAAACAAGGGTTTCAAATTAGCTCAGATACCGTTCCATAAACCCAATATGTAATAGACAAGACCTACTCCTTGCTCAGAGAACTGGACTCAACACGCCCTATTCACCGCACAAGAATATATCTGACTAGTAATAATCTTAAAACATATGTATTGCTATCTCTCTGTTAGTGTGTCAAGTGGGTAAAAAGCGGCATAAACACAGCAGTGAAAAGCAGCTAAACCCCATTATAAAAATAAATTACTTTGAAAAACCCATGAAACAAAGACAGTGAAAGAGAGAGAAATTCTTACACAATGCGTTCAGGGGCTGTGATGCAACCTGGATTGACCATATCTAGACCCACAGCTGGATGAGACATAAGGGTGGACACTGTTGCGGCTGAGAGGTTTGGTGAGGTTGGGTGAGCAAACGCAGACCCTTTAAAGTAATACTGCGTGGTACCCATCGCATGGGTCCCAAATCTCCAGGTTGAAGGGCATCTTCCTACATCGTAAACATGCATGAGATACCCAGAAGATGGTACACCGTGTGATGGGGAAAGGTTTCTAAAACGCACCTCATTTCTCATCTGCCTGTGCCCGGGTTTGCCATTCCAGCCACTTTACTAGCAATCTCCCTCCTTGGAGCATCATCACCTTTAACCTCCTGTTCCGTACAGGTTGCAATTTGTCCTGAGGATGAACGGGAAGACGTGGAACCAATGAGAGACTAGCTCTTGGTGTTGGGACAGGCACAGGTCACTCTATTTTCCCATCAGGAAGAAGAATTAACCACAGGCTCAGCCTGCCCCCCGGATCAAGAACAGGGCCTGAAGCCATCCTGCGCTTTTGCGGCCATCTCCCAAAAACGCGAGTTGTAAAATGGAGGTTCAGGGCACTGCAATTCACAAACCTGCAGAGTTATAAATGATAACTCTCGTCCACAAATATATTGAGGGAAGGCAAAGAAGAGGATTTGAAATCAAGGCAGAATTGCAGGAAACAGATTTCAGGAGGTAGATTCGAATCGCCTTTAAAGCACATGAAAAGCGGCAAAACGTTGACAATGATGCCCTTGGCCAAAAAGGGCGTATGCGTTTTTTCCTGAATATATTCAGGAAAAAACGCATACGCCCTTTTTGGCCAACCAAGCAACCTGGAAAGGCAAATCAGCGCTACAAAGAAGTCTCGCTTCCCATCGGTTAAAAGGGCCATGATGAAAAAAGTGTCAAAACCAGAAATGCAGGACAGGCCATGGAGAAATGGGAGCCTTGCTACACTGATGGGCGGGATGTAAATTGCCAACAGCCACTCTGGAGAAGAGTACGGTGTGTCCTGAAACATCTAAAAAACACAGCTTAGAGAGCATAGGGCACTTCCACTCATGGGGGTATAAATTGGGAAAATGAAAAATCAGCAAGACACAAGCACCCCAAAGTTTAGGGCTGCTCTGTTGACAAGGACCTCCACTTCATTCCACCTTCAATATCCCAGGAAAGAGAAAAATGGATAAAGAAGTTGTGGTCCTTATGTACAATGGAATATCACTCAGCCATGAAATCAATGTCATAAGGCTAGTAGCAGCATGATGAGTGGATTTAGGTACGACGATTCTAAGTGAAATAAGTCACACAGAAAAGGACACTTCTCATAAGGTATCACTGATAGAGGGAATGTAAAAACCGTTACACTTGAACTGAATTACAAAACAGAACAGAGTCACACATGCAGAAAACACACTATGGCTGCTTAACGGGAAAGGTGAGGTGGTGTGATACATAAAACAAGGGTTTCAAATTAGCTCAGATACCGTTCCATAAACCCAATATGTAATAGACAAGACCTACTCCTTGCTCAGAGAACTGGACTCAACACGCCCTATTCACCGCACAAGAATATATCTGACTAGTAATAATCTTAAAACCTATGTATTGATATCTCTCTGTTAGTGTGTCAAGTGGGTGTAAAGCGGCATAAACACAGCAGTGAAAAGCAGCTAAACCCCATTATAAAAATAAATTACTTTGAAAAACCCATGAAACAAAGACAGTGAAAGAGATAGAAATTCTTACACAATGCGTTCACGGGCTGTGATGCAACCTGGATTGACCATATCTAGACCCACAGCTGGATGAGACATAAGGGTGGACACTCTTGGGGCTGAGAGGTTTGGTGAGGTTGGGTGAGCAAACGCAGACCCTTTAAAGTAATACTGCATGGTACCCATCGCATGGGTCCCATATCTCCAGGTTCAAGGGCATCTTCCTACATCGAAAACATGCATGAGACAACCCAGAAGATGGTACACCGTGTGATGTGGAAAGGTTTCTAAAACGCACCTCATTTCTCATCTCCTTGTGCCCGGATTCGCTATTCCAGCCCTTTACTAGCAATCTCCCTACTTGGAGCATCATCACCTTTAACCTCCTGTTCCGTACAGGTTGCAATTTGTCCTGAGGATGAACGGGAAGACGTGGAACCAATGAGAGACTAGCTCTTGGTGTTGGGACAGGCACAGGTCACTCTATTTTCCCATCAGGAAGAAGAATTGACCACAGGCTCAGCCTGCCCCCCGGAACCAGAACAGGGCCTGAAGCCATCCTGCGCTATTGCGGCCAGCTCCCTAAAAAGCGAGTTGTAAAATGGAGGTTCAGGGCACTGCAATTCACAAACCTGCAGAGTTATAAATGATAACTCTCGTCCACAAATATATTGAGGGAAGGCAAAGAAGAGGATTTGAAATCAAGGCAGAATTGCAGGAAACAGATTTCAGGAGGTAGATTCGAATCGCCTTTAAAGCACATGAAAAGCGGAAAAACGTTGACAATGATGCCCTTGGCCAAAAAGGGCGTATGCGTTTTTTCCTGAATATATTCAGGAAAAAACGCATACGCCCTTTTTGGCCAACCAAGCAACCTGGAAAGGCAAATCAGCGCTACAAAGATGTCTCGCTTCCCTTCGGTTAAAAAGGCCATGCTGAAAAAAGTGTCAAAACCAGAAATGCAGGACAGGCCATGGTGAAATGGGAGCCTTGCTACACTGATGGGCGGGATGTAAATTGCCAACAGCCACTCTGGAGAAGCGTACGGTGAGTCCTGAAACATCTAAAAAACAAAGCTTAGAGAGCATAGGGCACTTCCACTCATGGGGTTATAAATTGGGAAAATGAAAAATCAGCAAGACACAAGCACCCCAAAGTTTAGGGCTGCTCTGTTGACAAGGACCTCCACTTCATTCCACCTTCAATATCCCAGGAAAGAGAAAAATGGATAAAGAAGTTGTGGTCCTTATGTACAATGGAATATCACTCAGCCATGAAATCAATGTCATAAGGCTAGTAGCAGCATGATGAGTGGATTTAGGTACGACGATTCTAAGTGAAATAAGTCACACAGAAAAGGACACTTCTCATAAGGTATCACTGATAGAGGGAATGTAAAAACCGTTACACTTGAACTGAATTACAAAACAGAACAGAGTCACACATGCAGAAAACACACTATGGCTGCTTAACGGGAAAGGTGAGGTGGGGTGATACATAAAACAAGGGTTTCAAATTAGCTCAGATACCGTTCCATAAACCCAATATGTAATAGACAAGACCTACTCCTTGCTCAGAGAACTGGACTCAACACGCCCTATTCACCGCACAAGAATATATCTGACTAGTAATAATCTTAAAACCTATGTATTGATATCTCTCTGTTAGTGTGTCAAGTGGGTAAAAAGCGGCATAAACACAGCAGTGAAAAGCAGCTAAACCCCATTATAAAAATAAATTACTTTGAAAAACCCATGAAACAAAGACAGTGAAAGAGAGAGAAATTCTTACACAATGCGTTCAGGGGCTGTGATGCAACCTGGATTGACCATATCTAGACCCACAGCTGGATGAGACATAAGGGTGGACACTGTTGCGGCTGAGAGGTTTGGTGAGGTTGGGTGAGCAAACGCACACCCTTTAAAGTAATACTGCGTGGTACCCATCGCATGGGTCCCAAATCTCCAGGTTGAAGGGCATCTTCCTACATCGTAAACATGCATGAGATACCCAGAAGATGGTACACCGTGTGATGTGGAAAGGTTTCTAAAACGCACCTCATTTCTCATCTCCTTGTGCCCGGATTCGCTATTCCAGCCCTTTACTAGCAATCTCCCTACTTGGAGCATCATCACCTTTAACCTCCTGTTCCGTACAGGTTGCAATTTGTCCTGAGGATGAACGGGAAGACGTGGAACCAATGAGAGACTAGCTCTTGGTGTTGGGACAGGCACAGGTCACTCTATTTTCCCATCAGGAAGAAGAATTAACCACAGGCTCAGCCTGCCACCCGGAACCAGAACAGGGCCTGAAGCCATCCTGCGCTATTGCGGCCAGCTCCCTAAAAAGCGAGTTGTAAAATGGAGGTTCAGGGCACTGCAATTCACAAACCTGCAGACTTATAAATGATAACTCTCGTCCACAAATATATTGAGGGAAGGCAAAGAAGAGGATTTGAAATCAAGGCAGAATTGCAGGAAACAGATTTCAGGAGGTAGATTCGAATCGCCTTTAAAGCACATGAAAAGCGGCAAAACGTTGACAATGATGCCCTTGGCCAAAAAGGGCGTATGCGTTTTTTCCTGAATATATTCAGGAAAAAACGCATACGCCCTTTTTGGCCAACCAAGCAACCTGGAAAGGCAAATCAGCGCTACAAAGAAGTCTCGCTTCCCATCGGTTAAAAGGGCCATGCTGAAAAAAGTGTCAAAACCAGAAATGCAGGACAGGCCATGGAGAAATGGGAGCCTTGCTACACTGATGGGCGGGATGTAAATTGCCAACAGCCACACTGGAGAAGAGTACGGTGTGTCCTGAAACATCTAAAAAACACAGCTTAGAGAGCATAGGGCACTTCCACTCATGGGGGTATAAATTGGGAAAATGAAAAATCAGCAAGACACAAGCACCCCAAAGTTTAGGGTTGCTCTGTTGACAAGGACCTCCACTTCATTCCACCTTAAATATGCCAGGAAAGAGAAAAATGGATAAAAGAGTTGTGGTCCTTATGTACAAAGTAATATCACTCAGCCATGAAATCAATGTCATAAGGCTAGTAGCAGCATGATGAGTGGATTTAGGTACGACGATTCTAAGTGAAGTAAGTTACACAGAAAAGGACACTTCTCATAAGGTATCAGTGATAGAGGGAATGTAAAAACCGTTACACTTGAACTGAATTACAAAACAGAACGGAGTCACACATGCAGAAAACACACTATGGCTGCTTAACGGGAAAGGGGAGGTGGGGTGATACATAAAACAAGGGTTTCAAATTAGCTCAGATACCGTTCCATAAACCCAATATGTAATAGACAAGACCTACTCCTTGCTCAGAGAACTGGACTCAACACGCCCTATTCACCGCACAAGAATATATCTGACTAGTATTAATCTTAAAACCTATGTATTCATATCTCTCTGTTAGTGTGTCAAGTGGGTGTAAAGCGGCATAAACACAGCAGTGAAAAGCAGCTAAACCCCATTATAAGAATAAATTACTTTTTCAAACCCATGAAACAAAGACAGTGAAAGAGAGCGAAATTCTTACACAATGCGTTCAGGGGCTGTGATCCAACCTGGATTGACCATATCTAGACCCACAGCTGGATGAGACATAAGGGTGGACACTGTTGCGGCTGAGAGGTTTGGTGAGGTTGGGTGAGCAAACGCAGACCCTTTAAAGTAATACTGCGTGGTACCCATCGCATGGGTCCCAAATCTCCAGGTTCAAGGGCATCTTCCTACATCGTAAACATGCATGAGATACCCAGAAGATGGTACACCGTGTGATGGGGAAAGGTTTCTAAAACGCACCTCATTTCTCATCTGCCTGTGCCCGGGTTTGCCATTCCAGGCACTTTACTAGCAATCTCCCTCCTTGGAGCATCATCACCTTTAACCTCCTGTTCCGTACAGGTTGCAATTTGTCCTGAGGATGAACGGGAAGACGTGGAACCAATGAGAGACTAGCTCTTGGTGTTGGGACAGGCACAGGTCACTCTATTTTCCCATCAGGAAGAAGAATTAACCACAGGCTCAGCCTGCCCCCCGGATCAAGAACAGGGCCTGAAGCCATCCTGCGCTTTTGCGGCCATCTCCCAAAAACGCGAGTTGTAAAATGGAGGTTCAGGGCACTGCAATTCACAAACCTGCAGAGTTATAAATGATAACTCTCGTCCACAAATATATTGAGGGAAGGCAAAGAAGAGGATTTGAAATCAAGGCAGAATTGCAGGAAACAGATTTCAGGAGGTAGATTCGAATCGCCTTTAAAGCACATGAAAACCGGCAAAACGTTGACAATGATGCCCTTGGCCAAAAAGGGCGTATGCGTTTTTTCCTGAATATATTCAGGAAAAAACGCATACGCCCTTTTTGGCCAACCAAGCAACCTGGAAAGGCAAATCAGCGCTACAAAGAAGTCTCGCTTCCCATCGGTTAAAAGGGCCATGATGAAAAAAGTGTCAAAACCAGAAATGCAGGACAGGCCATGGAGAAATGGGAGCCTTGCTACACTGATGGGCGGGATGTAAATTGCCAACAGCCACTCTGGAGAAGAGTACGGTGTGTCCTGAAACATCTAAAAAACACAGCTTAGAGAGCATAGGGCACTTCCACTCATGGGGGTATAAATTGGGAAAATGAAAAATCAGCAAGACACAAGCACCCCAAAGTTTAGGGCTGCTCTGTTGACAAGGACCTCCACTTCATTCCACCTTCAATATCCCAGGAAAGAGAAAAATGGATAAAGAAGTTGTGGTCCTTATGTACAATGGAATATCACTCAGCCATGAAATCAATGTCATAAGGCTAGTAGCAGCATGATGAGTGGATTTAGGTACGACGATTCTAAGTGAAATAAGTCACACAGAAAAGGACACTTCTCATAAGGTATCACTGATAGAGGGAATGTAAAAACCGTTACACTTGAACTGAATTACAAAACAGAACAGAGTCACACATGCAGAAAACACACTATGGCTGCTTAACGGGAAAGGAGAGGTGGGGTGATACATAAAACAAGGGTTTCAAATTAGCTCAGATACCGTTCCATAAACCCAATATGTAATAGACAAGACCTACTCCTTGCTCAGAGAACTGGACTCAACACGCCCTATTCACCGCACAAGAATATATCTGACTAGTAATAATCTTAAAACCTATGTATTGATATCTCTCTGTTAGTGTGTCAAGTGGGTGTAAAGCGGCATAAACACAGCAGTGAAAAGCAGCTAAACCCCATTATAAAAATAAATTACTTTGAAAAACCCATGAAACAAAGACAGTGAAAGAGATAGAAATTCTTACACAATGCGTTCACGGGCTGTGATGCAACCTGGATTGACCATATCTAGACCCACAGCTGGATGAGACATAAGGGTGGACACTCTTGGGGCTGAGAGGTTTGGTGAGGTTGGGTGAGCAAACGCAGACCCTTTAAAGTAATACTGCATGGTACCCATCGCATGGGTCCCATATCTCCAGGTTCAAGGGCATCTTCCTACATCGAAAACATGCATGAGAAACCCAGAAGATGGTACACCGTGTGATGTGGAAAGGTTTCTAAAACGCACCTCATTTCTCATCTCCTTGTGCCCGGATTCGCTATTCCAGCCCTTTACTAGCAATCTCCCTACTTGGAGCATCATCACCTTTAACCTCCTGTTCCGTACAGGTTGCAATTTGTCCTGAGGATGAACGGGAAGACGTGGAACCAATGAGAGACTAGCTCTTGGTGTTGGGACAGGCACAGGTCACTCTATTTTCCCATCAGGAAGAAGAATTGACCACAGGCTCAGCCTGCCCCCCGGAACCAGAACAGGGCCTGAAGCCATCCTGCCCTATTGCGGCCAGCTCCCTAAAAAGCGAGTTGTAAAATGGAGGTTCAGGGCACTGCAATTCACAAACCTGCAGAGTTATAAATGATAACTCTCGTCCACAAATATATTGAGGGAAGGCAAAGAAGAGGATTTGAAATCAAGGCAGAATTGCAGGAAACAGATTTCAGGAGGTAGATTCGAATCGCCTTTAAAGCACATGAAAAGCGGCAAAACGTTGACAATGATGCCCTTGGCCAAAAAGGGCGTATGCGTTTTTTCCTGAATATATTCAGGAAAAAACGCATACGCCCTTTTTGGCCAACCAAGCAACCTGGAAAGGCAAATCAGCGCTACAAAGATGTCTCGCTTCCCTTCGGTTAAAAAGGCCATGCTGAAAAAAGTGTCAAAACCAGAAATGCAGGACAGGCCATGGTGAAATGGGAGCCTTGCTACACTGATGGGCGGGATGTAAATTGCCAACAGCCACTCTGGAGAAGCGTACGGTGAGTCCTGAAACATCTAAAAAACAAAGCTTAGAGAGCATAGGGCACTTCCACTCATGGGGTTATAAATTGGGAAAATTAAAAATCAGCAAGACACAAGCACCCCAAAGTTTAGGGCTGCTCTGTTGACAAGGACCTCCACTTCATTCCACCTTCAATATCCCAGGAAAGAGAAAAATGGATAAAGAAGTTGTGGTCCTTATGTACAATGGAATATCACTCAGCCATGAAATCAATGTCATAAGGCTAGTAGCAGCATGATGAGTGGATTTAGGTACGACGATTCTAAGTGAAATAAGTCACACAGAAAAGGACACTTCTCATAAGGTATCACTGATAGAGGGAATGTAAAAACCGTTACACTTGAACTGAATTACAAAACAGAACAGAGTCACACATGCAGAAAACACACTATGGCTGCTTAACGGGAAAGGTGAGGTGGGGTGATACATAAAACAAGGGTTTCAAATTAGCTCAGATACCGTTCCATAAACCCAATATGTAATAGACAAGACCTACTCCTTGCTCAGAGAACTGGACTCAACACGCCCTATTCACCGCACAAGAATATATCTGACTAGTAATAATCTTAAAACATATGTATTGCTATCTCTCTGTTAGTGTGTCAAGTGGGTAAAAAGCGGCATAAACACAGCAGTGAAAAGCAGCTAAACCCCATTATAAAAATAAATTACTTTGAAAAACCCATGAAACAAAGACAGTGAAAGAGAGAGAAATTCTTACACAATGCGTTCAGGGGCTGTGATGCAACCTGGATTGACCATATCTAGACCCACAGCTGGATGAGACATAAGGGTGGACACTGTTGCGGCTGAGAGGTTTGGTGAGGTTGGGTGAGCAAACGCAGACCCTTTAAAGTAATACTGCGTGGTACCCATCGCATGGGTCCCAAATCTCCAGGTTGAAGGGCATCTTCCTACATCGTAAACATGCATGAGATACCCAGAAGATGGTACACCGTGTGATGGGGAAAGGTTTCTAAAACGCACCTCATTTCTCATCTGCCTGTGCCCGGGTTTGCCATTCCAGCCACTTTACTAGCAATCTCCCTCCTTGGAGCATCATCACCTTTAACCTCCTGTTCCGTACAGGTTGCAATTTGTCCTGAGGATGAACGGGAAGACGTGGAACCAATGAGAGACTAGCTCTTGGTGTTGGGACAGGCACAGGTCACTCTATTTTCCCATCAGGAAGAAGAATTAACCACAGGCTCAGCCTGCCCCCCGGATCAAGAACAGGGCCTGAAGCCATCCTGCGCTTTTGCGGCCATCTCCCAAAAACGCGAGTTGTAAAATGGAGGTTCAGGGCACTGCAATTCACAAACCTGCAGAGTTATAAATGATAACTCTCGTCCACAAATATATTGAGGGAAGGCAAAGAAGAGGATTTGAAATCAAGGCAGAATTGCAGGAAACAGATTTCAGGAGGTAGATTCGAATCGCCTTTAAAGCACATGAAAAGCGGCAAAACGTTGACAATGATGCCCTTGGCCAAAAAGGGCGTATGCGTTTTTTCCTGAATATATTCAGGAAAAAACGCATACGCCCTTTTTGGCCAACCAAGCAACCTGGAAAGGCAAATCAGCGCTACAAAGAAGTCTCGCTTCCCATCGGTTAAAAGGGCCATGATGAAAAAAGTGTCAAAACCAGAAATGCAGGACAGGCCATGGAGAAATGGGAGCCTTGCTACACTGATGGGCGGGATGTAAATTGCCAACAGCCACTCTGGAGAAGAGTACGGTGTGTCCTGAAACATCTAAAAAACACAGCTTAGAGAGCATAGGGCACTTCCACTCATGGGGGTATAAATTGGGAAAATGAAAAATCAGCAAGACACAAGCACCCCAAAGTTTAGGGCTGCTCTGTTGACAAGGACCTCCACTTCATTCCACCTTCAATATCCCAGGAAAGAGAAAAATGGATAAAGAAGTTGTGGTCCTTATGTACAATGGAATATCACTCAGCCATGAAATCAATGTCATAAGGCTAGTAGCAGCATGATGAGTGGATTTAGGTACGACGATTCTAAGTGAAATAAGTCACACAGAAAAGGACACTTCTCATAAGGTATCACTGATAGAGGGAATGTAAAAACCGTTACACTTGAACTGAATTACAAAACAGAACAGAGTCACACATGCAGAAAACACACTATGGCTGCTTAACGGGAAAGGTGAGGTGGTGTGATACATAAAACAAGGGTTTCAAATTAGCTCAGATACCGTTCCATAAACCCAATATGTAATAGACAAGACCTACTCCTTGCTCAGAGAACTGGACTCAACACGCCCTATTCACCGCACAAGAATATATCTGACTAGTAATAATCTTAAAACCTATGTATTGATATCTCTCTGTTAGTGTGTCAAGTGGGTGTAAAGCGGCATAAACACAGCAGTGAAAAGCAGCTAAACCCCATTATAAAAATAAATTACTTTGAAAAACCCATGAAACAAAGACAGTGAAAGAGATAGAAATTCTTACACAATGCGTTCACGGGCTGTGATGCAACCTGGATTGACCATATCTAGACCCACAGCTGGATGAGACATAAGGGTGGACACTCTTGGGGCTGAGAGGTTTGGTGAGGTTGGGTGAGCAAACGCAGACCCTTTAAAGTAATACTGCATGGTACCCATCGCATGGGTCCCATATCTCCAGGTTCAAGGGCATCTTCCTACATCGAAAACATGCATGAGACAACCCAGAAGATGGTACACCGTGTGATGTGGAAAGGTTTCTAAAACGCACCTCATTTCTCATCTCCTTGTGCCCGGATTCGCTATTCCAGCCCTTTACTAGCAATCTCCCTACTTGGAGCATCATCACCTTTAACCTCCTGTTCCGTACAGGTTGCAATTTGTCCTGAGGATGAACGGGAAGACGTGGAACCAATGAGAGACTAGCTCTTGGTGTTGGGACAGGCACAGGTCACTCTATTTTCCCATCAGGAAGAAGAATTGACCACAGGCTCAGCCTGCCCCCCGGAACCAGAACAGGGCCTGAAGCCATCCTGCGCTATTGCGGCCAGCTCCCTAAAAAGCGAGTTGTAAAATGGAGGTTCAGGGCACTGCAATTCACAAACCTGCAGAGTTATAAATGATAACTCTCGTCCACAAATATATTGAGGGAAGGCAAAGAAGAGGATTTGAAATCAAGGCAGAATTGCAGGAAACAGATTTCAGGAGGTAGATTCGAATCGCCTTTAAAGCACATGAAAAGCGGAAAAACGTTGACAATGATGCCCTTGGCCAAAAAGGGCGTATGCGTTTTTTCCTGAATATATTCAGGAAAAAACGCATACGCCCTTTTTGGCCAACCAAGCAACCTGGAAAGGCAAATCAGCGCTACAAAGATGTCTCGCTTCCCTTCGGTTAAAAAGGCCATGCTGAAAAAAGTGTCAAAACCAGAAATGCAGGACAGGCCATGGTGAAATGGGAGCCTTGCTACACTGATGGGCGGGATGTAAATTGCCAACAGCCACTCTGGAGAAGCGTACGGTGAGTCCTGAAACATCTAAAAAACAAAGCTTAGAGAGCATAGGGCACTTCCACTCATGGGGTTATAAATTGGGAAAATGAAAAATCAGCAAGACACAAGCACCCCAAAGTTTAGGGCTGCTCTGTTGACAAGGACCTCCACTTCATTCCACCTTCAATATCCCAGGAAAGAGAAAAATGGATAAAGAAGTTGTGGTCCTTATGTACAATGGAATATCACTCAGCCATGAAATCAATGTCATAAGGCTAGTAGCAGCATGATGAGTGGATTTAGGTACGACGATTCTAAGTGAAATAAGTCACACAGAAAAGGACACTTCTCATAAGGTATCACTGATAGAGGGAATGTAAAAACCGTTACACTTGAACTGAATTACAAAACAGAACAGAGTCACACATGCAGAAAACACACTATGGCTGCTTAACGGGAAAGGTGAGGTGGGGTGATACATAAAACAAGGGTTTCAAATTAGCTCAGATACCGTTCCATAAACCCAATATGTAATAGACAAGACCTACTCCTTGCTCAGAGAACTGGACTCAACACGCCCTATTCACCGCACAAGAATATATCTGACTAGTAATAATCTTAAAACCTATGTATTGATATCTCTCTGTTAGTGTGTCAAGTGGGTAAAAAGCGGCATAAACACAGCAGTGAAAAGCAGCTAAACCCCATTATAAAAATAAATTACTTTGAAAAACCCATGAAACAAAGACAGTGAAAGAGAGAGAAATTCTTACACAATGCGTTCAGGGGCTGTGATGCAACCTGGATTGACCATATCTAGACCCACAGCTGGATGAGACATAAGGGTGGACACTGTTGCGGCTGAGAGGTTTGGTGAGGTTGGGTGAGCAAACGCACACCCTTTAAAGTAATACTGCGTGGTACCCATCGCATGGGTCCCAAATCTCCAGGTTGAAGGGCATCTTCCTACATCGTAAACATGCATGAGATACCCAGAAGATGGTACACCGTGTGATGTGGAAAGGTTTCTAAAACGCACCTCATTTCTCATCTCCTTGTGCCCGGATTCGCTATTCCAGCCCTTTACTAGCAATCTCCCTACTTGGAGCATCATCACCTTTAACCTCCTGTTCCGTACAGGTTGCAATTTGTCCTGAGGATGAACGGGAAGACGTGGAACCAATGAGAGACTAGCTCTTGGTGTTGGGACAGGCACAGGTCACTCTATTTTCCCATCAGGAAGAAGAATTAACCACAGGCTCAGCCTGCCACCCGGAACCAGAACAGGGCCTGAAGCCATCCTGCGCTATTGCGGCCAGCTCCCTAAAAAGCGAGTTGTAAAATGGAGGTTCAGGGCACTGCAATTCACAAACCTGCAGACTTATAAATGATAACTCTCGTCCACAAATATATTGAGGGAAGGCAAAGAAGAGGATTTGAAATCAAGGCAGAATTGCAGGAAACAGATTTCAGGAGGTAGATTCGAATCGCCTTTAAAGCACATGAAAAGCGGCAAAACGTTGACAATGATGCCCTTGGCCAAAAAGGGCGTATGCGTTTTTTCCTGAATATATTCAGGAAAAAACGCATACGCCCTTTTTGGCCAACCAAGCAACCTGGAAAGGCAAATCAGCGCTACAAAGAAGTCTCGCTTCCCATCGGTTAAAAGGGCCATGCTGAAAAAAGTGTCAAAACCAGAAATGCAGGACAGGCCATGGAGAAATGGGAGCCTTGCTACACTGATGGGCGGGATGTAAATTGCCAACAGCCACACTGGAGAAGAGTACGGTGTGTCCTGAAACATCTAAAAAACACAGCTTAGAGAGCATAGGGCACTTCCACTCATGGGGGTATAAATTGGGAAAATGAAAAATCAGCAAGACACAAGCACCCCAAAGTTTAGGGTTGCTCTGTTGACAAGGACCTCCACTTCATTCCACCTTAAATATGCCAGGAAAGAGAAAAATGGATAAAAGAGTTGTGGTCCTTATGTACAAAGTAATATCACTCAGCCATGAAATCAATGTCATAAGGCTAGTAGCAGCATGATGAGTGGATTTAGGTACGACGATTCTAAGTGAAGTAAGTTACACAGAAAAGGACACTTCTCATAAGGTATCAGTGATAGAGGGAATGTAAAAACCGTTACACTTGAACTGAATTACAAAACAGAACGGAGTCACACATGCAGAAAACACACTATGGCTGCTTAACGGGAAAGGGGAGGTGGGGTGATACATAAAACAAGGGTTTCAAATTAGCTCAGATACCGTTCCATAAACCCAATATGTAATAGACAAGACCTACTCCTTGCTCAGAGAACTGGACTCAACACGCCCTATTCACCGCACAAGAATATATCTGACTAGTATTAATCTTAAAACCTATGTATTCATATCTCTCTGTTAGTGTGTCAAGTGGGTGTAAAGCGGCATAAACACAGCAGTGAAAAGCAGCTAAACCCCATTATAAGAATAAATTACTTTTTCAAACCCATGAAACAAAGACAGTGAAAGAGAGCGAAATTCTTACACAATGCGTTCAGGGGCTGTGATCCAACCTGGATTGACCATATCTAGACCCACAGCTGGATGAGACATAAGGGTGGACACTCTTGAGGCTGAGAGGTTTGGTGAGGTTGGGTGAGCAAACGCAGACCCTTTAAAGTAATACTGCGTGGTACCCATCGCATGGGTCCCAAATCTCCAGGTTCAAGGGCATCTTCCTCCATCGAAAACATGCATGAGAAACCCAGAAGATGGTACACCGTGTGATGGGGAAAGGTTTCTAAAACGCACCTCATTTCTCATCTCCTTGTGCTCGGGTTCGCCATTCCAGCCACTTTACTAGCAATCTCCCTCCTTGGAGCATCAGCACCTTTAACCTCCTGTTCCGTACAGGTTGCAATTTGTCCTGAGGATGAACGGGAAGACGTGGAACCAATGAGAGACTAGCTCTTGGTGTTGGAACACGCAGAGGTCACTCTATTTTCCCATCAGGAAGAAGAATTAACCACAGGCTCAGCCTGCCCCCCGGAACCAGAACAGGGCCTGAAGCCATCCTGAGCTTTTGCGGCCATCTCCCAAAAACGCGAGTTGTAAAATGGAGGTTCAGGGCACTGCAATTCACAAACCTGCAGAGTTATAAATGATACCTCTCGTCCACAAATATATTGAGGGAAGGCAAAGAAGAGGATTTGAAATCAAGGCAGAATTGCAGGAAACAGATTTCAGGAGGTAGATTCGAATCGCCTTTAAAGCACATGAAAAGCGGAAAAACTTTGACAATGATGCCCTTGGCCAAAAAGGGCGTATGCGTTTTTTCCTGAATATATTCAGGAAAAAACGCATACGCCCTTTTTGGCCAACCAAGCAACCTGGAAAGGCAAATCAGCGCTACAAAGAAGTCTCGCTTCCCATCGGTTAAAAGGGCCATGCTGAAAAAAGTGTCAAAACCAGAAATGCAGGACAGGCCATGGAGAAATGGGAGCCTTGCTACACTGATGGGCGGGATGTAAATTGCCAACAGCCACTCTGGAGAAGAGTACGGTGTGTCCTGAAACATCTAAAAAACACAGCTTAGAGAGCATAGGGCACTTCCACTCATGGGGGTATAAATTGGGAAAATTAAAAATCAGCAAGACACAAGCACCCCAAAGTTTAGGGCTGCTCTGTTGACAAGGACCTCCACTTCATTCCACCTTCAATATCCCAGGAAAGAGAAAAATGGATAAAGAAGTTGTGGTCCTTATGTACAATGGAATATCACTCAGCCATGAAATCAATGTCATAAGGCTAGTAGCAGCATGATGAGTGGATTTAGGTACGACGATTCTAAGTGAAATAAGTCACACAGAAAAGGACATTTCTCATAAGGTATCACTTATAGAGGGAATGTAAAAACCATTACACTTGAAGTGAATTACAAAACAGAACAGAGTCACACATTTAGAAAACACACTATGGCTGCTTAACGGGAAAGGTGAAGTGGGGTGATGCATAAAACAAGGGTTTCATATTAGCTCAAATACCGATCCATATACCCAATATGTAATAGACAAGACCTATTCCTTGCTCAGTGAAGTGGATGCAACACCCCCTATTCAACGAACAAGAATATATCTGACTAGTAAAAATCTTAAATCGTATGTATTGATGTCTCTCTGTTAGTGTGTCAATTGGGTGTAAAGGGGCATAAACACAGCAGTGAAAATCAGGTAAACCCCATTATAAAAATAAATTACTTTGAAAAACCCATGAAACAAAGACAGTGAAAGAGAGAGAAATTCTTACACAATTCTTTCAGGGGCTGTGATGCAACCTGGTGTGACCATATCTAGATCCACAGCCTGATGAGAAATAAAGCTGGACACTCTTGGGGCTGAAGGTCTCTTTCCCTATTTACCAGATTAGGAACGTAGAAAGGCTGCCACCCTCTGGCCGTTACCTGCAAACGCAGCTTTAAAACATGTGGTAATGGTCACTTCATATGAACAAGTACTTCAGGGCTGTAAATGAAACGTGCCCTCAAAATGTCTTGAGGGAGGTAATGGCCAAAAATTTTCAAAATGTGACACTTACTTTAAGAAAACACTTTGAAGAACTGAGCTGTAATCACAGTTTGATAAATAAAAAGGGCATGCTTTAAAGCTCAATTTCAACAGATTATGGGACACATGCAAATTCAACCACAGATAGGCATCAGCTCGCACCGGTTAGAATAACCATCAGCAAGAAAACTACAAACAATAAATATTGAAGGTGTTTTGGAGAAATGCATACCCTCAATTTTAAGTGGGACGTAACCTGGAAAGAGCCACTAATGAGAACTGAATGGTGGTGCCTTTAAAACATACACACTGAGCTACCATATGATACAGCAAGCCCACTCCTTGGCCTATAACATAAGAAGATATAACTGGAAAGACACAGGCAAACAAATGTGCATTGCAGCAGTATTACAATAGCCAAGACATGGAGGCAACCAGAAAGTCCATCAAGAGGTGCGTGGCCAAAGAAGAACTGGTACACGTACAGATGGAATATTAGCCAGGGAAAAAAATGAAACAATGCCATTTGCAGCACCATGTATGATTCTTGAGGTAATCAGGCAAATTGTACTAAGTCAGAAAGCAAAAGACACATATCCTATAATATCACTTATAGGTCTTAGCTAAAAATTGATACCAATGAAAATATTTCCACAGAGAAATGCAATCACAGATTCATTAAACAAACTTATGGTTCACCAAATGGAAAGGTGTGAGGATTGGATACATTAGGATATTGGGGTTAAGATAGATATAGAAACACATGTGAAATATGTAATCACCAAAGACCTACGTAATACCAAGACAAGACTACTCAACATTGTGTCATAACCTACATGGGAAAATGATCCAAAGAAGAATAGATATATGTATATGTTTAAAAGAACCACATCTTTCACACCTAGAAGAAACAAAACATTTTAATTAAATTTGCTCTGACAAAAAATAAAAATTAAATTAAAAAAAGAACAAGAAGTAATGAGACATAAACTTAAGGGGCTATTTGCTGGCACATTGCATTCTAATTTACAACCAGAACATGACTTCCATTAAGGCTCTGTCATCACTAATAAAGCAGCTTTATAAGCAATGTTGAAGGTAGCTTAAAAGAAGTCTCACTAATTATTGATAGTAACAAGGAAACAAAGAAAAGTAAAAATCTCACTGCAAAAAGTATACATAGGGTAAGGATAGTAGATCAAACACTTATTAAACTTCTGTAAAGAATAAAAGACAACAGTAGTATGTTTTTTTAAAAAGAGAGGGCCCAAATAAATCTGAAATGAAAGAGATGATGTTACAACAGACACCACAGAAATACAAAGTATCCTAAGATACACACAGGGTAACTCAGGGCTCAGACTGGACAGAGCCCACTCTCCAGTCCCCTGTACATGACTTACAGGAGCCTCAGGAACTGAGGAGGGGGTCCCTGAGGAGAGGCTCAAGATAGAATATGGTAGGCATTAACATGACTGCATTCATCTTAAACATGCCTGAACTACATTCACACGAGATGATTTTGTCCTGTATGTACATCGGCACCTCTAGTTGGAACTGCAAATCTTTGGCTTCAACACCTCTACTGACAACATTAGCGTCACCTGCTGTGGACCGTCTCCTATAGGATTTCTAGAATCACAAAACATCGAAGCTTCACAGGACCCAGAGTCTGTGCAACTCCACACAGAGTCTCAGAGTCTCAACTCCACTCAGATACTCCACTCTTGGAGGGCACACACAAAGTAGTGTGCACATCAGGACCCAGGGGAAGGAGCAGTGACCCTGTAGGAGAATGACCAGAACTACCTGCTACTTTTAGAGGGTCTCCTGCAGAGGCAGGTGGTGGCTGTGGCTGTGGCTCACCGTGAGGACAACGACACTGGCAGCAGAAGTTCTGGGAAATACTCCTTGGTGTGAGCCCTCCCAGAGTCCGCCATTAGCCCCACCAAGAGCAAGGTAGGCTCCAGGGCTGGGTCGCCTCAGGCCAAACAACCAACAGGGAGGGAACCCAGCCCCATGCATCAGCAGACAAGCGGATTAAACTTTTTATTAAAGTTTTATTTAATCCGTAGACAAGCGGATTAAAGCTCTGCCCACCAAAGCAACACCCAGCTCTACCCACCACCAGTCCCTCCCATCAGGAAGCTTGCACAAGCCTCTAAGATAGACTCATCCACCGGAGAGCAGACAGCAGAAGCAAGAAGAACTACAATTCTGCAGCCTGTGGAAGGAAAACCACATTCACAGAAAGATAGACAAAATGAAAAGGCAGAGGACTTTATACCAGATCAAGGAACAAGATAAAACCCCAGAAAAAAAATGAAATGAGGTGGAGATAGGGAACCTTCCAGAAAAAGAATTCAGAATAATGATAGTGAAGTTGAGCCAAGACCTTGGAAAAAGAAAGGAGGCAAAGATCGAGAAGATGCAAGAAATGTTTAACAAAGACCTAGAAGAATTAAGGAACAAACACCTAGAAGAATTAAAGAACAAACAAACAGAGGTGAACAATGGAATAACTGAAATGAAAAATACACTAGAAGGAATCAGTAGCAGAATAACTGTGGCAGAAGAACGGATAAGTGACCTGGAAGACAGAAAGGTGGAAATCACTGCCATGGAACAGAATAAAGAAAAAAGAATGAAAATAAACGAAGATACCCCAAGAGTCCTCTGGGACAACTTTAAACGCAACAACATTCGCATTATAGGGGTCCCAGAAGGAGAAGAGAGAGAGAAAGGACCCGAGAATATATTTGAAGAGATTATGGTCAAAAACTTCCCTAGCATGGGAAAAGAAATAGCCACCCAAGTCCAGAAGCACAGAGTGTCCCAGGCAGGATAAACCAAAGGAGAAAAATGACAAGACACATAGTAATCAAATTGACAAAAATTAACGACAAAGAAAAATGATTGAAACCAGCAAGGGAAAAATGACAAATAACATACAAGGGAACTCCCATAAGGATAACAACTGATTTCTCAGCAGAAAATCTACAAGCCAGAAGGAAGTGGCATGATAAATTTAAAGTGATGAAAGGGAAGAACCTACAACCAAGAGTACTCCACCCTGCAAAGAGCTCATTCAGATTTGATGGAGAAATCAAAAGCCTTACAGACAAGCAAAAGCTAAGAGAATTCAGCACCATGAAACCAGCTCTACACCAAATGCTAAAGGAACTTCTCTAAGTGGGAAACACAAGAGAAGAAAAGGACCCACCAAGACAAACCCATAACAATTAAGAAAATAGTAGTAGGAACATACATATCGATAATTACCTTAAACGTGAATGCACTACATGTTCCAACCAAAAGACACAGGCTCGCTGAATGGATACAAAAACAAGACCCATATATATGCTGTCTACAAGAGATCCATTTCAGACCTAGGGACACATACAGACTCAAAGTGAGGCGATGGAAAAATATATTCTATGCAAATGAAAATCAAAAGAAAGCTGGAGTAGCAATACTCATATCAGATAAAATAGACTTTAAAATAAAGAATGTTACAAGAGACGAGGAAAGGCACTACATAATGGTCAGGGGATCAATCCAAGAAGAAGATATAACAATTATAAATATATATGTACCCAAAATAGGAGCAGCTCAATGTATAAGGCAACTGCTAACAGCTATAAAAGAGGAAATCGACAGTAACACAATAATAGCGGGGGACTTTAACAGCTCACTTACACCAGTGGAGATCAGCCAGACAGACAATTAATAAGGAAACACAAGCTTTAAATGACACAATAGACCAGATAGAGTTAATTGATATTTATAGGACATTCCATCCAAAAACAGCAGATTACACGTTCTTCTCAACTGCACACGGAACATTCTCCAGGATAGATCACATCTTGGGTCACAGATAAAGCCTCAGTAAATTTAAGAAAACTGAAATCATATCAAGCAGCTGTTCCGACCACAATGCTATGAGATTAGAAATCAATTACACGGAAAAAACCGTAAAAAACACAAACACATGGAGGCTAAACAATACGTTACTAAATAACCAAGAGATCACTGAAGAAATCAAAGAGGAAATCAAAAACTACCTAGAGACAAATGACAACAAAAACACGATGATCCAAAACCTATGGGATGCAGCAAAAGGAGTTCTAAGAGGGAAGTTTATAGCAATACAAGCCTACCTCAAGAAACAAGAAAAATCTCAAATAAACAATCTAACCTTACACCTAGAGGAACTAGAGAAAGAAGAACAAAACCCAAAGTTAGTAGAAGGAAAGAAATCATAAAGATCAGAGCAGAAATAAATGAAATAGAAACAAAGAAAACGAAAGCAAAGATCAATAAAACTAAAAGCTGGTTCTTTGAGAAGATAAGCAAAAATGATCAACCTTTAGCCAGACTCCAGAAAAAGAGGGAGAGGACGCAAATCAACAAAATTAGAAGTGAAAAAGCAGAAGTTACAACAGACACCACAGGAATACAAAGCATCCTAAGAGACTACTACAAGCAACTCTAGGCCAATAAAATGGACAATCTGGAAGAAATGGACAAATTCTTAGAAAGGGATAACCTTCTAAGACTGAACCAGGAAGAAATAGAAAATGTGAACAAACCTATCACAAGCAATGAAATTGAAACTGTGATTAAAAATCTTCCAACAAACAAAAGTCCAGAACCAGATGGCATCACAGGTGAATTCTATCAAACATTTAGAGAAGAGCTAACACCCAACCTTCTCAAATTCTTCAAAACAATTGCAGGGGAAGGAACACTCCCAAACTCATTCTATGAGACCACCATCACCCTGATACCAAAATCAGACAGAGATACTACAAGGAAAGAAAATTATAGACCAATATCACTGATGAATATAGATGTAAAAATCCTCAACAAAATACTAGCAAACAGAATCGAACAACACATGAAAAGGATCATACACCATGATCAAGTGGGGTTTATCCCAGGGATGCGAGGATTCTTCAATATACACAAATCAATGTGATACACCATATTAACAAATTGTAGAATAAAACCATATGATCATCTCAATAGCTGAAGGAAAAGATTTTGAGAAAATTCAACACTCATTTACGATAAAAACTCTGCAGAGTGTGGGCATAGAGGGAAACTACCTCAACATAATAAAGGCCATATATGACAAACCCACAGCAAACAGCATTCTCAATGGTGAAAAACTGAAAGCGTTTCCTCTAAGATCAGGAACAAGACGAGGATGTCCACTCTCACCACTGCTATTCAACATAGTTTTGGAAGTCCTAGCCATGGCAATCAGAGAAGAAAAAGAAATAAAAGGAATACAAAAAGGAAAAGAAGAAGTAAAATTGTCACTGTTTGCAGATGACATGATATCATAGATAGAGAATCCTAAAGATGCCACCAGAAAACCACTGGAGCTAATCAATGAATTTGGTAAAGTTGCAGGATACAAAATTAATGCACAGAAATTGCTTGCATTCCTATACACTAACAATGAAAGATCAGAAAGAGAAATTAAGGAAACAATCCCATTACCACTGCAACAAAAAGAATAAAATACCTAGGAATAAACCTACCTAAGGAAGTAAAAGACCTGTACTCAGAAAACTATAAGACACTGATGAAAGAAATCAAAGATGATATAAACAGATGGAGACATATACCATGTTCTCGGATTAGAAGAATCAATATTGTGAAAATGACTATACTACCCAAAGCAATCTACAGATTCAATGCAATCCCGATCAAAATACCTTTGGCATTTTCTACAGAACAAGAAAAAAAAATCTTAAAATTTGTAGGGAGACACAAAAGACCCTGGATAGCCAAAGCAGTCTTGAGGGGGGAAAAAAAAGAGCTGGAGGAATCAGACTTCCAGACTTCAGACTATATTGCAAAGCTACAGTAATCAAGATAATATGGTACTGACACAAGAACAGAAATATAGGTCAATAGAACAGGATAGAAAGCACAGAGATAAACCCACGTACCTATGGTTCACTAATCTATGACAAAGGAGGCAAGGGTATACAATGGAGAAAAGACAGTGTCTTCAGCAAGTGGTGCTGGGAAAACTGGACAGTTACATGTAAAAGAATGAAATTAGTACACTCCCTAACACCATACACAAAAATAAACTCAAAATGGATTAGAGACCTAAATATAAGACCAGCCACTATAAAACTCTTAGAGGAAAACATAAGCAGAACAGTCTATGACATAAATCACAGCAAGATCCTTTTTGACCCACCTCCTAGAGAAATGGAAATAAAAACAAAAATAAAAAAATGGGACCGAATGAAACATAAATTCTTTTGCACAGCAAAGGAAAACATAAGCAAGATGAAAAGACAACCATCAGAATGGGAGAAAATATTTTCAAATGAAGCAAATGGCAAAGGATTAATCTCCAAAAAGCAGCTCATGTAGCTCAATATCACAAAACCAAACAACCCAATCCAAAAATGGGCAGAAGACCTAAATAGACATTTCTCCAAAGAAGATATACAGGTTGCCAACAAACACATGAAAGGATGCTGAACATCACTAATCATTAGAGAAATGCAAATCAAAACTACAGTGAGGTATCACCTCACACCAGTCAGAATGGCCATCATCAAAAAATCTACCAACAATAAATGCTGGAGAGGCATTTATTGGAGCAAAGGGAACCCTCTTGCACTGTTGGTGGGAATGTAAATTGATATAGCCACTAGGGAGAACGGTATGGGGGTTCCTTAAAAACTAAAAATAGAACTACCATACAACCCAGCAAACCCACTCCTGGACATTTACCCTGAGAAAACCATAATTCAAAAAGAGTCATGTACCACAATGTTCACTGTAGCTCTATTTACAATAGCCAGGACATGGAAGCAACCTAAGTGTCCATCAACAGATAAATGGATAAGGAAGATGTGGCACAAATATACAATGGAACATTATTCAGCCATAAAAAGAAACGAAATTGAGTTACTTTTAGTGAGGTGGATGGATCTAGAGTCTGTCCTACAGAGTGAAGTAAGTCAGAAAGAGAAAAACAAATACCGTATGCTAACACATATATATGGAATCTTAAAAAAAAAGTTTATGAAGAACCTAGGGGCAGGAAAGGATTAAGGACACAGACGTAGAGAAAGGACTTGAGGACATGGGGAGAGGGAAGGGTAAGCTGGGACAAAGTGAGAGAGTGGTATGGACATATATACACTACCAAATGTAAAATTGATAGCTACTGGGAAGCAGCCACATAGCACAGGGAGATCAGCTCTGTGCTTTGTGACCACCTAAAAGGGTGGGATAAGGGAGTGAGAGGGAGGTGCAAGAGGGAGGGGATATGGTGTTATATGTATACGCACAGCTGATTCACTTTTTTATACAGCAGAAACTAACACACAAGTGTAAAGCAATTATACTCCAATAAAGATGTAAAAGAAAAAAAAAAGCCCAGAGATAAACCTACACACCTATGGCCCACTAATCTATGACAAAGGAGGCAAGGGTATACAAAGGAGAAAAGACAGTCTCTTCAATAAGTGGTGCTGGGAAAAATGGACAGCTACATGTAAAAGAATGAAATTAGAACACTCCCTAACACCATACACAAAAAATAAACTCAAAATGGATTAGAGACCGAAATGTAAGACCGGACACTATAAAACTCTTAGAGGAAAACACAGGAAGAATACTCTTTGACATAAATCACAGCAAGATCTTTTTTGATCCACCTCCTAGAGTAATGGAATAAAAAAAATAAACATATGGGAGCAAATGAAACCTAAAAGCTTTTGCAAAGCAAAGGAAACTACAAACAAGACGAAAAGACAACCCTCACAATGGGAGAAAATATTTGCAAACGAATCAATGGACAAAGGATTAATCTCCAATGTATATAAACAGCTCATGCAGCTCAACAGTAAAAAAACAAACAACCCAATCCAAAAATGGGCAGATGACGTAAATAGACATTTGTCCCAAGAAGACATACAGATGACCAAGAAGCACATGAAAAGCTGCTCAACATCACTAATTATTAGAGAAATATAAACCAAAACTACAATGAGGTATCGCCTCACACGAGTTAGAATGGGCATCATCAGAAAATCTACAAGCAACAAATGCTGGAGAGGGTGTGGAGAAAAGGGAACCCTCTTACACTATTTGTGGGAATGTAAATTGATACAGTCACGATGGAGAACAGTATGGAGGTTCCTTAAGAAACTAAAAATAGAATTACCATATGACCCAGCAATCCCACTACTGGCCATATACCCAGAGAAAACCATAATTCAAAAAGACATATTCACCACAATATTCATTGCAGCACTATTTACAATAGCCAGGTCATGGAAGCAACCTAAATGCCCATAGACAGACGAACAGAAAAGATGTGCTACATATATAAAATGGAATATTACTCAGCCATAAAAAGGAATGAAATTGGGTCATTTGTAGAGATGTGGATAGATCTAGAGACTGTCATACAGAGTGAAGTAAGTCAGAAAGAGAAAAACAAATATCGTATATTAACGCATACATGTGGAACCTAGAAAAATGGTAAAGATGAACCGGTTTGCAAGGCAGAAATAGAGACACAGATGTAGAGAACAAATGTATGGACACCAAGGGGGGAAAGTGGCAGGGTGGTGGTGGTGGGATGAATTGCGAGCCTGGGATTGACATATATACACTTATATGTATAAAATAGGTTACCAATAAGAGCCTGCTGTATAAAAAAATGAATAAAATAAATTCAAAAATTAAAAAATAAGTAATACTTAAAAAAATAAAACAGAAAAAAAGTTCTGTCCTTCCCATAGACGTATTTATATGAATGAATTATTTCCATGCTTATATCCATAAATACAAAAAGAGGAATAAAACTTACCTTGAACCAAAAAAGAAAAAAAAAAAAAAACAGAACCCACTGGTCATACAGAGGAAAACCCTATCAGGGCACTTGCTCCAGGGGTAAACAATTCTGAAGTTGGTCACAGGTGGGGAATCATCTCCCATGCAGCCAGCAGCCCCCACACGAGGAGCGTCCTCATTGCAAAGCTGGGGGACCGTGAGGAGGCGTCTCTGAGTAAACGTGAGCTGAGCCCCAGGCCAGCTGCTGCTGAACTTTTCCCACCCTTCCCAGGTAAAACACCTGAATGTGTGCAAAGACTTTAAAAACTAGAGGAAGGGGCTTGGAGTCACACCAGCGACAGCACGCAGGCCGACTTGGTGCCTGCAGGCCAGCCAGGATGGTCCTGGCCCCGGGCGCTCATCTGGAAGCTTTCCATTTCCCTGCCTGAGGTACCCCTCCTGTCCCGGCCCCCACTGCTTTTTTCCTTCCTCACCTCTGCCCGGGGAGAAATTCCAGCAGCAAGTATGGGTGACACATCCTCTTCTTTAGCAGGTGGCAGCCCGGCAACTCCTGCAGAAAGTCCAGCAGAGCCCCAGTCACACTGGGCCACTCATAGAGCCGTGGGCCCTACTCCCTCCCACCAGCCCAACCCCGAGACTGCTGACGGGGCAGAGAATATGGCGTCAGGCACAGCTGCAGAGGCTTTTGCTGCCTGGAGGGGTGTTTATATTGACCTCAACCCAGGCACACCTGGGAAGGGCTGGCCAGCCGGGTCAGGCTGCCCAGGTCAGCCAATCCTCGCCCCTCAGGGGCTCAGAGTTGCAGAAAATGGGCCTTGCTGCACCGGCCAGATCCAAGGAACAGGTGTAGGGTCCCGAGAGTCAGGATAGATAAGGGGCGGCAGCCCTGGCTTGTTTTCGAATCATTTTATCTGGTCCATGAGTGGGAGACAACTTCAAGAAGACCCTCTGCTAATGAGAGGAACCCAGGAGTCAGGGAGAGGAGGGGTGGTGGGTGGAGACAGAGGCCTGGTGCCCCGGCTGCAGTGGAAGCCCCTGGAAGACCAGGCAGAGGGAGGCCGCACAGAGTGAAGCCTAGGGTCACAGACCTGTTGGAGCTGCTGTTTGTTAGTTCAAGCTCTGCTCTGAGGTGCTCTGTGTCAGCTCTGAGTGACAGGGGTGCTGGGGGTGCTCTGCAATGAGGGCTACGTGCACGGTTCCTGTGTGCCCAGCCCTGCCGGGGTACCTGTCCACGGGAGCTCCATATCCAGGGAGGGGCCTGCCCACGAGAGCCCCGTGGGCTGCTGCGTACCTGCCCAGGTGAGCTCCATATCCTGGGAGGGGCCTGACCACAAGAGCCCCGTGGGCTGCTGGGGACCTGGTAGAGGACGCCAGGACAGTCAGTGAAGCCACAGAGGATATACATCTAGTAGTTCCTAATTCCTACACCCTGCTGGTCATTCTACCATCCACCAGGACATGGCATTCTGTATTAGACTTCAATGATGCCTTCTTCTGTATTCCATTAGTCCCAGAGTCACAAGAAATTTTGGCTGTGAGTGGCAGGACTCAACCTACAACAAAAACAATACTGCTGGGCCGTCCTGCCCCAGGGGTTCAAAAATTCCCACACCATCTTTGGGGAAACGTTAGCTAAAGACCTAAAAGATCTACCTCTGGAGAAGGGAACCCTCCTTCAATATGCAGATGACATTCTGATCACCAGCCCGACTAAGGAGGCCTCTGAACTACCTAGCCAATAAAAGATAGAAGGTGTCCAAGGAAAAGGCTCAAATATCACAAACTAAGGTGGCCTTCCTGGGCTTCATTCGCACAGAAGGTCGGAGAAGCCCACCCCAGGAAAGGGAAGAAGCCATTTGCAGCCTCACCTTTCCTGAAACTAGAAGACAGCTTAGGGGTTCCTGGGGAGACCGGGGTTTGCTGCATCTGGATCCCTAACTACAGTCTAATAGCTGGGCCTCTATATGAAACACTGAAAGGAAAAGATGATGATCCTTTTGAATAGAATCCAGAAGCGGCCTTTCAAGAATGGAAAGAGCAGTCAATTCAGACCCTGGCCCTGGACCTCCCTAAGTTAGCTAAACCCTTTGACCTTTACATTCCTGGTCCAAGGCGAATCGCCCTTGGAGTATTAGTGCAAAAACTGGGACCACTTGAAATGGAACAATGTAAGAATGCCCTCCAGGCATTGGCCAGCCACCCCATCCGACCAGGATACTGGGGGTATCTAAAAACCTGGAAATCAGCAGCCCGCAAGGCCAGCTCCCTCCTAAGGGAAAAGGACGCCACTTGGTGATCCTAACCACCCACCATGCCCTGAAGTTGCAGGGATTGCTCCGTGGGCACAATGACCTCGAGTGAGGAGGCCCTCCAACACCAACCTCCAGAGAGACAACCTGGGGCAATGGGCCCCCATGACGACTCGTGTGACCATCACTTGACCTGGAGCTTCTCTCAGAAAACAACAAGAGTGTGCCCCAAAAGAGCAGACTATTGCTTACAGGACTTACTGCACCCAGAGTGGAGCTAATAAACTTGGCAGGGGAACCGTAAATAACGCTGCCACCATAGAAAAGCCTACAGACACCGCAGTGACGGTGGCCAATGAGACCGGCTGTACTCCTGGCTACTTCAAAAGGCCGTTGACTGAGTGGCCGTCATGGTCCTGGATCACCACCGGCCCTGGACTGTCTGGGAGTTGAGCAAGCAGGGCTCTGACACCTGGTGCTGTTTGTACGTTAATTCAGTGGCCTAACTGAAGAAAGCACAGACTACTGGTCAGAGCATCTAGGCTGGCAGAAACCATCAGCCTAAGGGGGCCGAACCAATGTGGAGCAGGGTAAAACCGCCCACCCCCCCAGCGTCTCTGCACATCTCTTTCCTGGACCCTTAAAGGTCATTAGAATCTATAAAACTTCCAATGCTGGTGCTCAGGCAGACGAGCAGTGAGGGAGGAGGCCTGCGGACAATCAACCTCACCTGGAGGCTGCTGGGGAGAAGTCCTGCCCCTCCCCCCGGGTATGAGGACACCCAACTCAGCATGAAGCATTTACAGAAGACGTGTCTGCACCCTCAGCGCCCCAAGAATGAGGAATGGGACAAAAGGCAGAGGAGGGCTTTGTCACTGGCAAAGCCCATTAAAAATTCCTGGGAGATAAAAATAGAATCTGGGCAATAAAATAAAGTCTAACCATTTTTTCCTTTGTGCTTTGTCTAATTTCACTTGCTCCTAGGTTTCCACATGCAGAGGTCCCACACCCGACACTTCAGACCCGATTTCCTCGTGCAAAATGGCTGGGCCGACACCTCAGCTCGTGGGGCCCCGTGCAGACTCTGCGACATAGAGCCTGAGCTCCAGCCAACCTGGCCCTCGAGAGCTCCGCCCCCTCCCTCCCGCTGATGCTGACAGGATCCCTACACAGCAGCCCGGCCCACAACCCGCAGGGGAGCACACACTCTCACCTCTCCATTCTCTGATCAAAATATAAAGTTTTCCTTTGCTTCTGAACCAAAGTCAGTCTCGATCTGTTGGCTCCAATGACACTGGGCAGGGAGACCCTTGTTGGGGCCCACTCTGCAGGATCAGTAACAGAATTTGAGAACATTGTAACTTCAATGCACAGATGTGTGAGCCAAACTGTAATTAACATAGAGCAGTGTATAAGGCTCGTGTAAAATAAGATGTTTCTAACACTTCCATTTGATATTTCCATCACTTTATTATAAGCAAGTTCAGTGGAGGGGATTGTCTTATTTGGCAGGTCAAGAGTAGAGAAATGCAGGGATTTCTTTCCAAGGATGTACATCTAATAATCTTGGTTGAAGTTTCAACCTTGTTTTGAATGATTTTCCATTGAAAATGATACCTCTCTTTCAGCTCCTAGATTTCTGAGAAGTATAAAATCTTATATTTTTTATTACCAAAGGGGAAAGGTGGGAGGAGGGATAAATTAACAGTTTCAGATTAACATATACACACTGCTATGTATAAAATATATCATCAACAGGGAACTACTGTATAGCACAGGGAACTATACTCAATATTTTGTAATGACCCCTGAGGGGAAATAATCTGAAAAACAATAGATATCTATATCGACATCATCTATCAACTACAGATAAAATGGAAACTAAAGGAGGCCGATGGTGAGCGTTTCTGAACCTGAAGACTTCAATCATCTAAAGTTCGGACTCTGCCTACGGCCCAAGTCCCTTAATGAACACACATGTACCAGTAGCTTAAAAATTCCCCAGATTGGAGTTCGGGGAGACACTGATTTGGAAAAATCCCTTGTGTTCTCCTTACATACACGGGACCTTTCCTACAGCTAAAACATGCCTGTGACACCCAGAAGATGGAACACGGTTGGATCAGGAAGATTTTGGAAAAGGCACCAAAACGCCTAATTTCCTGGTTGTTGGGTTCACCCCTCCAGCCTTTTTCCTTAAAATCTCCCCACTAGAGGATGTCAGCACCTTCAACATCCAGTTGCACAGAAATCGGAATTTGTCCAAAGGAAGAAGGGGAAGGAGGAGAAACAAGGGGAGCCAAGCCCTAGATGTTCGGAGAGGCACATGTCACTCTACTTTCCAGTCAGGAAGAAGAATTAAGCAAAGGCTTAGCCTGCCACCGGGAACCAGAGTAGGGACAGAAGCAAACGAGCGGTTCTGCGGAAAGCTCCCAAAAAAGCGAGTTGAAAAATGGAGCTCAGGGGCACTGCAATTCACAAACCTGCAGAGTTATAAATGATAACTCTCGTCCACAAATATATTGAGGGAAGGCACCGAAGAGGATTTGAAATTAAGGCAGAATTGCAGGAAACAGATTTCAGGAGATAGATTCGAATCACCACTAAAGCACATGAAAAGCGGCAAAACGTCGACAATGATGCACTTGGCCAAAAAGAGCATATGCGTTTTGTTCTGAATGAATTCAGGAAAAAACCCATAGGCCCTTTTTGGCCAACCAAACAAGCCGTAAATGCAATTCAGCGCTACAAAGAAGTCTGACTTCCCATCGGTCAAAATGGCCTTCCTAAAAAAGTGTAAAACAAGAAAAGCAGGAGAGGCCAGGGAGGAAAGAGAGCCTTGCTACACTGATGGGCGGGATGTAAATGGCCAACAGCCACTCTGGAGAAGTGTACGGTGTGTCCTGAAACATCTAAAAAACACAGCTTAGAGAGAATAGGGCACTTCCACTCATGGGGGTATAAATTGGGAAAATGAAAAATCAGCAAGACACAAGCACACCAAAGTTTAGGGCTGCTCTCTTGACAAGGACCTCCACTTCATTCCACCTTCAATATCCCAGGAAAGAGAAAAATGGATAAAGAAGTTGTGGTCCTTATGTACAATGGAATATCACTCAGCCATGAAATCAATGTCATAAGGCTAGTAGCAGCATGATGAGTGGATTTAGGTACGACGATTCTAAGTGAAATAAGTCACACAGAAAAGGACACTTCTCATAAGGTCTCACTGATAGAGGGAATGTAAAAACCGTTACACTTGAACTGAATTACAAAAGAGAACAGAGTCACACATGCAGAAAACACACTATGGGTGCTAACGGGAAAGGTGAGGTGGGGTGATACATAAAACAAGGGTTTCAAATTAGCTCAGATACCGTTGCATAAACCCAATATGTAATAGACAAGACCTACTCCTTGCTCAGAGAACTGGACTCAACACGCCCTGTTCACCGCAAAACATTATATCTGACTAGTAATAATCTTAAAACCTATATATTGATATCTCTCTGTTAGTGTATCAAGTGGATGTAAAGCGGCATAAACACAACAGTGAAAAGCAGCTAAAACCCATTATAAAAATAAATAACTTTGAAAAACCCATGAAACAAAGACAGTGAAAGAGAGCGAAATTCTTACACAATGCGTTCAGGGGCTGTGATGAAACTTGGATTGACCATATCTAGACCCACAGCTGGATGAGACATAAGGGTGGACACTCTTGCGGCTGAGAGGTTTGGTGAGGTTGGGTGAGCAAATGCAGACCCTTTAAAGTACTACTGCGTGGTACCCATCCCATGGGTCCCAAATCTCCAGGTTCAAGGGCATCTTCCTACATCGAAAACATGCATGAGAAACCCAGAAGATGGTACACCGTGTGATGGGGAAAGGTTTCTAAAACGCACCTCATTTCTCATCTCCTTGTGCCCGGGTTCGCCATTCCAGCCGCTTTTCTAGCAAGCTCCCTACTTGGAGCATCAGCACCTTTAACCTCCTGTTCCATACAGGTTGCAATTTGTCCTGAGGATGAAAGGGTAGATGGGGAAACAATGAGAGACTAGTTCTTGGTGTTGGGACAGGCAAAGGTCACTCTATTGTCCCATCAGGAAGAAGAATTTACCACAGACTCAGCCTGCCCCCCGGAACAAGAACAGGGCCTGAAGCCATCTTGCGCTTTTGCGGCCATCTCCAAAAAAGCGAGTTGTAAAATGGAGCTACAGGGCACTGCAATTCACAAACCTGCAGAATTATAAATGATAACTCTCGTCCACAAATATATTGAGGGAAGGCAAAGAAGAGGATTTGAAATCAAGGCAGAATTGCAGGAAACAGATTTCACGAGGTAGATTCGAATCGCCTTTAAAGCACATGAAAAGCGGCAAAACGTTGACAATGATGCCCTTGGCCAAAAAGGGCGTATGCGTTTTTTCCTGAATATATTCAGGAAAAAACGCATACGCCCTTTTTGGCCAACCAAGCAACCTGGAAAGGCAAATCAGCGCTACAAAGAAGACTCGCTACCCATCGCTCAAAAGGGCCATGCTGAAAAAAGTGTCAAAACCAGAAATGCAGGACAGGCCATGGAGAAATGGGTGCCTTGCTACACTGATGGGCGGGATGTAAATTGCCAACAGCCACTCTGGAGAAGTGTACGGTGTGTCCTGAAACATCTAAAAAACACAGCTTACAGAGCATAGGGCATTTCCACGCATGGGGGTATAAATTGGGAAAATTAAAAATCAGCAAGACACAAGCACCCCAAAGTTTAGGGCTGCTCTGTTGACAAGGACCTCCACTTCATTCCACCTTCAATATCCCAGGAAAGAGAAAAATGGATAAAGAAGTTGTGGTCCTTATGTACAATGGAATATCACTCAGCCGTGAAAACAATGTCATAAGGCTAGTAGCAGCATGATGAGTGGATTTAGGTACGACGATTCTAAGTGAAATAAGTCACACAGAAAAGGACACTTCTCATAAGGTATCACTTATAGAGGGAATGTAAAAACCGTTACACTTGAACTGAATTACAAAACAGAACAGAGTCACACATGCAGAAAACACACTATAGTTGCTTAACGGGAAAGGTGAGGTGGGGTGATACATAAAACAAGGGTTTCAAATTAGCTCAGATACCGTTCCATAAACCCAATATGTAATAGACAAGACCTACTCCTTGCTCAGAGAACTGGACTCAACACACCCTATTCACCGCACAAGAATATATCTGACTAGTAATAATCTTAAAACCTATGTATTGATATCTCTCTGTTAGTGTGTCAAGTGGGTGTAAAGCGGCATAAACACAGCGGTGAAAAGCAGCTAAACCCCATTATGAAAATAAATTACTTTGAAAAACCCATGAAACAAAGACAGTGAAAGAGAGAGAAATTCTTACACAATGCGTTCAGGGGCTGTGATCCAACCTGGATTGACCATATCTAGACCCACAGCTGGATGAGATCTAAGGGTGGACACTCTTGGGGCTGAGAGGTTTGGTGAGGTTGGGTGAGCAAACGCAGACCCTTTAAAGTAATACTGCGTGGTACCCATCGCATGGGTCCCAAATCACCAGGTTCAAGGGCATCTTCCTACATCGAAAACATGCATGAGAAACCCAGAAGATGGTACACCGTGTGATGGGGAAAGGTTTCTAAAACGCACCTCATTTCTCATCTCCTTGTGCCCGGGTTCGCCATTCCAGCCGCTTTACTAGCAATCTCCCTACTTGGAGCATCAGCACCTTTAACCTCCTCTTCCGTACAGGTTGCAATTTGTCCTGAGTGTGAACGGGAAGACGTGGAACCAATGAGAGACTGGCTCTTGGTGTTGGGACAGGCACAGGTCACTCTATTTTCCCATCAGGAAGAAGAATTAACCACAGGCTCAGCCTGCCCCCGGAACCAGAACAGGGCCTGAAGGCATCCTGCGCTTTTGCGGCCAGCTCCCTAAAAAGCGAGTTGTAAAATGGAGGTTCAGGGCACTGCAATTCACAAACCTGCAGAGTTATAAATGATAACTCTCGTCCACAAATATATTGAGGGAAGGCAAAGAAGAGGATTTGAAATCAAGGCAGAATTGCAGGAAACAGATTTCAGGAGGTAGATTCGAATCGCCTTTAAAGCACATGAAAAGCGGCAAAACGTTGACAATGATGCCCTTGGCCAAAAAGGGCGTATGCGTTTTTTCCTGAATATATTCAGGAAAAAACGCATACGCCCTTTTTGGCCAACCAAGCAACCTGGAAAGGCAAATCAGCGCTACAAAGAAGTCTCGCTTCCCATCGGTTAAAAGGGCCATGCTGAAAAAATTGTCAAAACCAGAAATGCAGGACAGGCCATGGAGAAATGGGAGCCTTGCTACACTGATGGGCGGGATGTAAATTGCCAACAGCCACACTGGAGAAGTGTACGGTGAGTCCTGAAACATCTAAAAAACACAGCTTAGAGAGCATAGGGCACTTCCACTCATGGGGGTATAAATTGGGAAAATGAAAAATCAGCAAGACACAAGCACCCCAAAGTTTAGGGTTGCTCTGTTGACAAGGACCTCCACTTCATTCCACCTTCAATATCCCAGGAAAGAGAAAAATGGATAAAAGAGTTGTGGTCCTTATGTACAAAGGAATATCACTCAGCCATGAAATCAATGTCATAAGGCTAGTAGCAGCATGATGAGTGGATTTAGGTACGACGATTCTAAGTGAAGTAAGTTACACAGAAAAGGACACTTCTCATAAGGTATCAGTGATAGAGGGAATGTAAAAACCGTTACACTTGAACTGAATTACAAAACAGAACGGAGTCACACATGGAGAAAACACACTATGGCTGCTTAACGGGAAAGGTGAGGTGGGGTGATACATAAAACAAGGGTTTCAAATTAGCTCAGATACCGTTCCATAAACCCAATATGTAATAGACAAGACCTACTCCTTGCTCAGAGAACTGGACTCAACACGCCCTATTCACCGCACAAGAATATATCTGACTAGTAATAATCTTAAAACCTATGTATTGATATCTCTCTGTTAGTGTGTCAAGTGGGTGTAAAGCGGCATAAACACAGCAGTGAAAAGCAGCTAAACCCCATTATAAGAATAAATTACTTTTTCAAACCCATGAAACAAAGACAGTGAAAGAGAGCGAAATTCTTACACAATGCGTTCAGGGGCTGTGATCCAACCTGGATTGACCATATCTAGACCCACAGCTGGATGAGACATAAGGGTGGACACTCTTGAGGCTGAGAGGTTTGGTGAGGTTGGGTGAGCAAACGCAGACCCTTTAAAGTAATACTGCGTGGTACCCATCGCATGGGTCCCAAATCTCCAGGTTCAAGGGCATCTTCCTACATCGAAAACATGCATGAGATACCCAGAAGATGGTACACCGTGTGATGGGGAAAGGTTTCTAAAACGCACCTCATTTCTCATCTGCTTGTGCCCGGGTTCGCCATTCCAGCCACTTTACTAGCAATCTCCCTACTTGGAGCATCAGCACCTTTAACCTCCTGTTCCGTACAGGTTGCAATTTGTACTGAGGATGAACGGGAAGACGTGGAACCAATGAAAGACTAGCTCTTGGTGTTGGGACAGGCACAGGTCACTCTATTTTCCCATCAGGAAGAAGAATTAACCACAGGCTCAGCCTGCCCCCCGGAACCAGAACAGGGCCTGAAGCCATCCTGAGCTTTTGCGGCCATCTCCCAAAAACGCGAGTTGTAAAATGGAGGTTCAGGGCACTGCAATTCACAAACCTGCAGAGTTATAAATGATACCTCTCGTCCACAAATATATTGAGGGAAGGCAAAGAAGAGGATTTGAAATCAAGGCAGAATTGCAGGAAACAGATTTCAGGAAGTAGATTCGAATCGCCTTTAAAGCACATGAAAAGCGGCAAAACGTTGACAATGATGCCCTTGGCCAAAAAGGGCGTATGCGTTTTTTCCTGAATATATTCAGGAAAAAACGCATACGCCCTTTTTGGCCAACCAAGCAACCTGGAAAGGCAAATCAGCGCTACAAAGAAGTCTCGCTTCCCATCGGTCAAAAGGGCCATGCTGAAAAAAGTGTCAAAACCAGAAATGCAGGACAGGCCATGGAGAAATGGGAGCCTTGCTACACTGATGGGCGGGATGTAAATTGCCAACAGCCACTCTGGAGAAGTGTACGGTGAGTCCTGAAACGTCTAAAAAGCAAAGCTTAGAGAGCATAGGGCACTTCCACTCATGGGGGTATAAATTGGGAAAATGAAAAATCAGCAAGACACAAGCACCCCAAAGTTTAGGGCTGCTCTGTTGACAAGGACCTCCACTTCATTCCACCTTAAATATGCCAGGAAAGAGAAAAATGGATGAAGGAGTTGTGGTCCTTATGTACAATGGAATATCACTCAGCCATGAAATCAATGTCATAAGGCTAGTAGCAGCATGATGAGTGGATTTAGGTACGACAATTCTAAGTGAAATAAATCACACAGAAAAGGACACTTCTCATAAGGTATCACTGATAGAGGGAATGTAAAAACCGTTACACTTGAACTGAATTACAAAACAGAACAGAGTCACACATGCAGAAAACACACTATGGCTGCTTAACGGGAAAGGGGAGGTGGGGTGATACATAAAACAAGGGTTTCAAATTAGCTCAGATACCGTTCCATAAACCCAATGTGTAATAGACAAGACCTACTCCTTGCTCAGAGAACTGGACTCAACACGCCCTATTCACCGCACAAGAATATATCTGACTAGTAATAATCTTAAAACCTATGTATTGATATCTCTCTGTTAGTGTGTCAAGTGGGTGTAAAGCAGCATAAACACAGCAGTGAAAAGCAGCTAAACCCCATTATAAAAATAAATTACTTTGAAAAACCCATGAAACAAAGACAGTGAAAGAGAGAGACATTCTTACACAATTCGTTCAGGGGCTGTGATGCAACCTGGATTGACCATATCTAGACCCACAGCTGATTGAGACATAAGGGTGGACACTCTTGGGGCTGAGAGGTTTGGTGAGGTTGGGTGAGCAAACGCAGACCCTTTAAAGTAATACTGCGTGGTACCCATCCCATGGGTCCCAAATCTCCAGGTTCAAGGGCATCTTCCTACATCGAAAACATGCATGAGAAACCCAGAAGATGGTACACCGTGTGATGGGGAAAGGTTTCTAAAACGCACCTCATTTCTCATCTCCTTGTGCCCGGGTTCGCCATTCCAGCCGCTTTACTAGCAATCTCCCTACTTGGAACATCAGCACCTTTAACCTCCTGTTCCGTACAGGTTGCCATTTCTCCTGACGATGAACGGGAAGACGGGGAACCAATGAGAGACTGGCTCTTGGTGTTGGGAAAGGCAGAGGTCACTCTATTTTCCCATCAGGAAGAAGAATTAACAACAGGCTCATCCCGCCCCCCGGAACCAGAACAGGGCCTGAAGCCATCCTGCGCTTTTGCGGCCAGCTCCCAAAAACACGAGTTGTAAAATGGAGGTTCAGGGCACTGCAATTCACAAACCTGCAGAGTTATAAATGATAACTCTCGTCCACAAATATATTGAGGGAAGGCAACGAAGAGGACTTGAAATCAAGGCAGAATTGCAGGAAACAGATTTCAGGAGGTAGATTCGAATCGCCTTTAAAGCACATGAAAAGCGGCAAAACGTTGACAATGATACCCTTGGCCAAAAAGGGCGTATGCGTTTTTTCCTGAATATATTCAGGAAAAAACGCATACGCCCTTTTTGGCCAACCAAGCAACCTGGAAAGGCAAATCAGCGCTACAAAGAAGTCTCGCATCCCATCGGTCAAAAGGGCCATGCTGAAAAAAGTGTCAAAACCAGAAATGCAGGACAGGCCATGGAGAAATGGGAGCCTTGCTACACTGATGGGCGGGATGTAAATTGCCAACAGCCACTCTGGAGAAGTGTACGGTGAGTCCTGAAACATCTAAAAAACACAGCTTAGAGAGCATAGGGCACTTCCACTCATGGGGGTATAAATTGGGAAAATGAAAAATCAGCAAGACACAAGCACCCCAAAGTTTAGGGCTGCTCTGTTGACAAGGACCTCCACTTCATTCCACCTTAAATATCCCAGGAAAGAGAAAAATGGGTAAAGAAGTTTTAGTCCTTATGTACAATGGAATATCACTCAGCCATGAAATCAATGTCATAAGGCTAGTAGCAGCATGATGAGTGGATTTAGGTACGACAATTCTAAGTGAAATAAATCACACAGAAAAGGACACTTCTCATAAGGTATCACTGATAGAGGGAATGTAAAAACCGTTACACTTGAACTGAATTACAAAACAGAACGAGTCACACATGCAGAAAACACACTATGGCTGCTTAACGGGAAAGGGGAGGTGGGGTGATACATAAAACAAGGGTTTCAAATTAGCTCAGATACCGTTCCATAAACCCAATGTGTAATAGACAAGACCTACTCCTTGCTCAGAGAACTGGACTCAACACGCCCTATTCACCGCACAAGAATATATCTGACTAGTAATAATCTTAAAACCTATGTATTGATATCTCTCTGTTAGTGTGTCAAGTGGGTGTAAAGCAGCATAAACACAGCAGTGAAAAGCAGCTAAACCCCATTATAAAAATAAATTACTTTGAAAAACCCATGAAACAAAGACAGTGAAAGAGAGAGACATTCTTACACAATTCGTTCAGGGGCTGTGATGCAACCTGGATTGACCATATCTAGACCCACAGCTGATTGAGACATAAGGGTGGACACTCTTGGGGCTGAGAGGTTTGGTGAGGTTGGGTGAGCAAACGCAGACCCTTTAAAGTAATACTGCGTGGTACCCATCCCATGGGTCCCAAATCTCCAGGTTCAAGGGCATCTTCCTACATCGAAAACATGCATGAGAAACCCAGAAGATGGTACACCGTGTGATGGGGAAAGGTTTCTAAAACGCACCTCATTTCTCATCTCCTTGTGCCCGGGTTCGCCATTCCAGCCGCTTTACTAGCAATCTCCCTACTTGGAACATCAGCACCTTTAACCTCCTGTTCCATACAGGTTGCCATTTCTCCTGACGATGAACGGGAAGACGGGGAACCAATGAGAGACTGGCTCTTGGTGTTGGGAAAGGCAGAGGTCACTCTATTTTCCCATCAGGAAGAAGAATTAACAACAGGCTCATCCCGCCCCCCGGAACCAGAACAGGGCCTGAAGCCATCCTGCGCTTTTGCGGCCAGCTCCCAAAAACACGAGTTGTAAAATGGAGGTTCAGGGCACTGCAATTCACAAACCTGCAGAGTTATAAATGATAACTCTCGTCCACAAATATATTGAGGGAAGGCAACGAAGAGGACTTGAAATCAAGGCAGAATTGCAGGAAACAGATTTCAGGAGGTAGATTCGAATCGCCTTTAAAGCACATGAAAAGCGGCAAAACGTTGACAATGATACCCTTGGCCAAAAAGGGCGTATGCGTTTTTTCCTGAATATATTCAGGAAAAAACGCATACGCCCTTTTTGGCCAACCAAGCAACCTGGAAAGGCAAATCAGCGCTACAAAGAAGTCTCGCATCCCATCGGTCAAAAGGGCCATGCTGAAAAAAGTGTCAAAACCAGAAATGCAGGACAGGCCATGGAGAAATGGGAGCCTTGCTACACTGATGGGCGGGATGTAAATTGCCAACAGCCACTCTGGAGAAGTGTACGGTGAGTCCTGAAACATCTAAAAAACACAGCTTAGAGAGCATAGGGCACTTCCACTCATGGGGGTATAAATTGGGAAAATGAAAAATCAGCAAGACACAAGCACCCCAAAGTTTAGGGCTGCTCTGTTGACAAGGACCTCCACTTCATTCCACCTTAAATATCCCAGGAAAGAGAAAAATGGGTAAAGAAGTTTTAGTCCTTATGTACAATGGAATATCACTCAGCCATGAAATCAATGTCCTAAGGGTAGTAGCAGCATGATGAGTGGATTTAGGTACGACGATTCTAAGTGAAGTAAGTCACACAGAAAAGGACACTTCTCATAAGGTATCACTGATAGAGGGAATGTAAAAACCGTTACACATGAACTGAATTACAAAACAGAACAGAGTCACACATGCAGAAAACACACTATGGCTGCTTAACGGGAAAGGTGAGGTGGGTTGATACATAAAACAAGGGTTTCAAATTAGCTCAGATACCGTTCCATAAACCCAATATGTAATAGACAAGACCTACTCCTTGCTCAGAGAACTGGACTCAACACGCCCTATTCACCGCACAAGAATATATCTGACTAGTAATAATCTTAAAACCTATGTATTGATATCTCCCTGTTAGTGTGTCAAGTGGGTGTAAAGCGGCATAAACACAGCAGTGAAAAGCAGCTAAACCGCATTATGAAAATAAATTACTTTGAAAAACCCATGAAAGAAAGACAGTGAAAGAGAGAGACATTGTTACACAATGCGTTCAGGGGCTGTGATGCAACCTGGATTGACCATATCTAGACCCACAGCTGGATGAGACCTAAGGGTGGACACTCTTGGGGCTGAAAGGTTTGGTGAGGTTGGGTGAGCAAATGCAGACCATTTAAAGTAATACTGCATGGTAGCCATCGCATGGGTCCCATATCTCCAGGTTCGAGGGCATCTTCCTACATCGAAAACATGCATGAGAAACCCAGAAGATGGTACACCGTGTGATGGGGAAAGGTTTCTAAAACGCACCTCATTTCTCATCTCCTTGTGCCCGGGTTCGCCGTTCCAGCCGCTTTACTAGCAATCTCCCTACTTGGAGCATCAGCACCTTTAACCTCCTGTTCCGTACAGGTTGCCATTTTTCCTGACGATGAACGGGAAGACGGGGAACCAATGAGAGACTGGCACTTGGTGTTGGGACAGGCACAGGTCACTCTATTTTCCCATCAGGAAGAAGAATTAACCACAGGCTCAGCCTGCCCCCCGGAACCAGAAAAGGGCCTGAAGCCATCCTGTGCTTTTGCGGCCAGTTCCCAAAAACGCGAGTTGTAAAATCGAGCTTCAGGGCACTGCAATTCACAAACCTGCAGAGTTATAAATGATAACTCTCGTCCACAAATATATTGAGGGAAGGCAACGAAGAGGATTTGAAATCAAGGCAGAATTGCAGGAAACAGATTTCAGGAGGTAGATTCGAATCGCCTTTAAAGCACATGAAAAGCGGCAAAACGTTGACAATGATGCCCTTGGCCAAAAAGGGCGTATGCGTGTTTTCCTGAATATATTCAGGAAAAAACGCATACGCCCTTTTTGGCCAACCAAGCAACCTGGAAAGGCAAATCAGCGCTACAAAGAAGTCTCGCATCCCATCGGTCAAAAGGGCCATGCTGAAAAAAGTGTCCAAACCAGAAATGCAGGACAGGCTATGGAGAAATGGGAGCCTTGCTACACTGATGGGTGGGATGTAAATTGCCAACAGCCACTCTGGAGAAGTGTACGGTGAGTCGTGAAACATCTAAAAAACACAGCTTAGAGAGCATAGGGCACTTCCACTCATGGGGGTATAAATTGGGAAAATGAAAAATCAGCAAGACACAAGCACCCCAAAGTTTAGGGCTGCTCTGTTGACAAGGACCTCCACTTCATTCCACCTTAAATATCCCAGGAGAGAGAAAAATGGGTAAAGAAGTTGTGGTCCTTATGTACAATGGAATATCACTCAGCCATGAAATCAATGTCATAAGGCTAGTAGCAGCATTATGAGTGGATTTAGGTACGACGATTCTAAGTGAAATAAATCACACAGAAAAGGACACTTCTCATAAGGTATCACTTATAGAGGGAAGGTAAAAACCGTTACACTTGAACTGAATTACAAAACAGAACAGAGTCACACATGCAGAAAACACACTATGGCTGCTTAACGGGAAAGGGGAGGTGGGGTGATCCATAAAACAAGGGTTTCAAATTAGCTCAGATACCGTTCCATAAACCCAATATGTAATAGACAAGACCTACTCCTTGCTCAGAGAACTGGACTCAACACGCCCTATTCACCGCACAAGAATATATCTGACTAGTAATAATCTTAAAACCTATGTATTGATATCTCTCTGTTAGTGTGTCAAGTGGGTGTAAAGCAGCATAAACACAGCAGTGAAAAGCAGCTAAACCCCATTATAAAAATAAATTACTTTGAAAAACCCATGAAACAAAGACAGTGAAAGAGAGAGACATTCTTACACAATTCGTTCAGGGGCTGTGATGCAACCTGGATTGACCATATCTAGACCCACAGCTGATTGAGACATAAGGGTGGACACTCTTGGGGCTGAGAGGTTTGGTGAGGTTGGGTGAGCAAACGCAGACCCTTTAAAGTAATACTGCGTGGTACCCATCCCATGGGTCCCAAATCTCCAGGTTCAAGGGCATCTTCCTACATCGAAAACATGCATGAGAAACCCAGAAGATGGTACACCGTGTGATGGGGAAAGGTTTCTAAAACGCACCTCATTTCTCATCTCCTTGTGCCCGGGTTCGCCATTCCAGCCGCTTTACTAGCAATCTCCCTACTTGGAACATCAGCACCTTTAACCTCCTGTTCCGTACAGGTTGCCATTTCTCCTGACGATGAACGGGAAGACGGGGAACCAATGAGAGACTGGCTCTTGGTGTTGGGAAAGGCACAGGTCACTCTATTTTCCCATCAGGAAGAAGAATTAACAACAGGCTCATCCCGCCCCCCGGAACCAGAACAGGGCCTGAAGCCATCCTGCGCTTTTGCGGCCAGCTCCCAAAAACACGAGTTGTAAAATGGAGGCTCAGGGCACTGCAATTCACAAACCTGCAGAGTTATAAATGATAACTCTCGTCCACAAATATATTGAGGGAAGGCAACGAAGAGGACTTGAAATCAAGGCAGAATTGCAGGAAACAGATTTCAGGAGGTAGATTCGAATCGCCTTTAAAGCACATGAAAAGCGGCAAAACGTTGACAATGATACCCTTGGCCAAAAAGGGCGTATGCGTTTTTTCCTGAATATATTCAGGAAAAAACGCATACGCCCTTTTTGGCCAACCAAGCAACCTGGAAAGGCAAATCAGCGCTACAAAGAAGTCTCGCATCCCATCGGTCAAAAGGGCCATGCTGAAAAAAGTGTCAAAACCAGAAATGCAGGACAGGCCATGGAGAAATGGGAGCCTTGCTACACTGATGGGCGGGATGTAAATTGCCAACAGCCACTCTGGAGAAGTGTACGGTGAGTCCTGAAACATCTAAAAAACACAGCTTAGAGAGCATAGGGCACTTCCACTCATGGGGGTATAAATTGGGAAAATGAAAAATCAGCAAGACACAAGCACCCCAAAGTTTAGGGCTGCTCTGTTGACAAGGACCTCCACTTCATTCCACCTTAAATATCCCAGGAAAGAGAAAAATGGGTAAAGAAGTTTTAGTCCTTATGTACAATGGAATATCACTCAGCCATGAAATCAATGTCCTAAGGGTAGTAGCAGCATGATGAGTGGATTTAGGTACGACGATTCTAAGTGAAGTAAGTCACACAGAAAAGGACACTTCTCATAAGGTATCACTGATAGAGGGAATGTAAAAACCGTTACACATGAACTGAATTACAAAACAGAACAGAGTCACACATGCAGAAAACACACTATGGCTGCTTAACGGGAAAGGTGAGGTGGGTTGATACATAAAACAAGGGTTTCAAATTAGCTCAGATACCGTTCCATAAACCCAATATGTAATAGACAAGACCTACTCCTTGCTCAGAGAACTGGACTCAACACGCCCTATTCACCGCACAAGAATATATCTGACTAGTAATAATCTTAAAACCTATGTATTGATATCTCCCTGTTAGTGTGTCAAGTGGGTGTAAAGCGGCATAAACACAGCAGTGAAAAGCAGCTAAACCGCATTATGAAAATAAATTACTTTGAAAAACCCATGAAAGAAAGACAGTGAAAGAGAGAGACATTCTTACACAATGCGTTCAGGGGCTGTGATGCAACCTGGATTGACCATATCTAGACCCACAGCTGGATGAGACCTAAGGGTGGACACTCTTGGGGCTGAGAGGTTTGGTGAGGTTGGGTGAGCAAATGAAGACCATTTAAAGTAATACTGCGTGGTAGCCATCGCATGGGTCCCATATCTCCAGGTTCAAGGGCATCTTCCTACATCGAAAACATGCATGAGAAACCCAGAAGATGGTACACCGTGTGATGGGGAAAGGTTTCTAAAACGCACCTCATTTCTCATCTCCTTGTGCCCGGGTTCGCCGTTCCAGCCGCTTTACTAGCAATCTCCCTACTTGGAGCATCAGCACCTTTAACCTCCTGTTCCGTACAGGTTGCCATTTTTCCTGACGATGAACGGGAAGACGGGGAACCAATGAGAGACTGGCACTTGGTGTTGGGACAGGCACAGGTCACTCTATTTTCCCATCAGGAAGAAGAATTAACCACAGGCTCAGCCTGCCCCCCGGAACCAGAAAAGGGCCTGAAGCCATCCTGTGCTTTTGCGGCCAGTTCCCAAAAACGCGAGTTGTAAAATCGAGCTTCAGGGCACTGCAATTCACAAACCTGCAGAGTTATAAATGATAACTCTCGTCCACAAATATATTGAGGGAAGGCAACGAAGAGGATTTGAAATCAAGGCAGAATTGCAGGAAACAGATTTCAGGAGGTAGATTCGAATCGCCTTTAAAGCACATGAAAAGCGGCAAAACGTTGACAATGATGCCCTTGGCCAAAAAGGGCGTATGCGTGTTTTCCTGAATATATTCAGGAAAAAACGCATACGCCCTTTTTGGCCAACCAAGCAACCTGGAAAGGCAAATCAGCGCTACAAAGAAGTCTCGCATCCCATCGGTCAAAAGGGCCATGCTGAAAAAAGTGTCCAAACCAGAAATGCAGGACAGGCTATGGAGAAATGGGAGCCTTGCTACACTGATGGGTGGGATGTAAATTGCCAACAGCCACTCTGGAGAAGTGTACGGTGAGTCGTGAAACATCTAAAAAACACAGCTTAGAGAGCATAGGGCACTTCCACTCATGGGGGTATAAATTGGGAAAATGAAAAATCAGCAAGACACAAGCACCCCAAAGTTTAGGGCTGCTCTGTTGACAAGGACCTCCACTTCATTCCACCTTAAATATCCCAGGAAAGAGAAAAATGGGTAAAGAAGTTGTGGTCCTTATGTACAATGGAATATCACTCAGCCATGAAATCAATGTCATAAGGCTAGTAGCAGCATTATGAGTGGATTTAGGTACGACGATTCTAAGTGAAATAAATCACACAGAAAAGGACACTTCTCATAAGGTATCACTTATAGAGGGAAGGTAAAAACCGTTACACTTGAACTGAATTACAAAACAGAACAGAGTCACACATGCAGAAAACACACTATGGCTGCTTAACGGGAAAGGGGAGGTGGGGTGATCCATAAAACAAGGGTTTCAAATTAGCTCAGATACCGTTCCATAAACCCAATATGTAATAGACAAGACCTACTCCTTGCTCAGAGAACTGGACTCAACACGCCCTATTCACCGCACAAGAATATATCTGACTAGTAATAATCTTAAAACCTATGTATTGATATCTCTCTGTTAGTGTGTCAAGTGGGTGTAAAGCGGCATAAACACAGCAGTGAAAAGCAGCTAAACCCCATTATAAGAATAAATTACTTTTTCAAACCCATGAAACAAAGACAGTGAAAGAGAGCGAAATTCTTACACAATGCGTTCAGGGGCTGTGATCCAACCTGGATTGACCATATCTAGACCCACAGCTGGATGAGACATAAGGGTGGACACTCTTGAGGCTGAGAGGTTTGGTGAGGTTGGGTGAGCAAACGCAGACCCTTTAAAGTAATACTGCGTGGTACCCATCGCATGGGTCCCAAATCTCCAGGTTCAAGGGCATCTTCCTACATCGAAAACATGCATGAGATACCCAGAAGATGGTACACCGTGTGATGGGGAAAGGTTTCTAAAACGCACCTCATTTCTCATCTGCTTGTGCCCGGGTTCGCCATTCCAGCCACTTTACTAGCAATCTCCCTACTTGGAGCATCAGCACCTTTAACCTCCTGTTCCGTACAGGTTGCAATTTGTACTGAGGATGAACGGGAAGACGTGGAACCAATGAAAGACTAGCTCTTGGTGTTGGGACAGGCACAGGTCACTCTATTTTCCCATCAGGAAGAAGAATTAACCACAGGCTCAGCCTGCCCCCCGGAACCAGAACAGGGCCTGAAGCCATCCTGAGCTTTTGCGGCCATCTCCCAAAAACGCGAGTTGTAAAATGGAGGTTCAGGGCACTGCAATTCACAAACCTGCAGAGTTATAAATGATACCTCTCGTCCACAAATATATTGAGGGAAGGCAAAGAAGAGGATTTGAAATCAAGGCAGAATTGCAGGAAACAGATTTCAGGAAGTAGATTCGAATCGCCTTTAAAGCACATGAAAAGCGGCAAAACGTTGACAATGATGCCCTTGGCCAAAAAGGGCGTATGCGTTTTTTCCTGAATATATTCAGGAAAAAACGCATACGCCCTTTTTGGCCAACCAAGCAACCTGGAAAGGCAAATCAGCGCTACAAAGAAGTCTCGCTTCCCATCGGTCAAAAGGGCCATGCTGAAAAAAGTGTCAAAACCAGAAATGCAGGACAGGCCATGGAGAAATGGGAGCCTTGCTACACTGATGGGCGGGATGTAAATTGCCAACAGCCACTCTGGAGAAGTGTACGGTGAGTCCTGAAACGTCTAAAAAGCAAAGCTTAGAGAGCATAGGGCACTTCCACTCATGGGGGTATAAATTGGGAAAATGAAAAATCAGCAAGACACAAGCACCCCAAAGTTTAGGGCTGCTCTGTTGACAAGGACCTCCACTTCATTCCACCTTAAATATGCCAGGAAAGAGAAAAATGGATGAAGGAGTTGTGGTCCTTATGTACAATGGAATATCACTCAGCCATGAAATCAATGTCATAAGGCTAGTAGCAGCATGATGAGTGGATTTAGGTACGACAATTCTAAGTGAAATAAATCACACAGAAAAGGACACTTCTCATAAGGTATCACTGATAGAGGGAATGTAAAAACCGTTACACTTGAACTGAATTACAAAACAGAACGAGTCACACATGCAGAAAACACACTATGGCTGCTTAACGGGAAAGGGGAGGTGGGGTGATACATAAAACAAGGGTTTCAAATTAGCTCAGATACCGTTCCATAAACCCAATGTGTAATAGACAAGACCTACTCCTTGCTCAGAGAACTGGACTCAACACGCCCTATTCACCGCACAAGAATATATCTGACTAGTAATAATCTTAAAACCTATGTATTGATATCTCTCTGTTAGTGTGTCAAGTGGGTGTAAAGCAGCATAAACACAGCAGTGAAAAGCAGCTAAACCCCATTATAAAAATAAATTACTTTGAAAAACCCATGAAACAAAGACAGTGAAAGAGAGAGACATTCTTACACAATTCGTTCAGGGGCTGTGATGCAACCTGGATTGACCATATCTAGACCCACAGCTGATTGAGACATAAGGGTGGACACTCTTGGGGCTGAGAGGTTTGGTGAGGTTGGGTGAGCAAACGCAGACCCTTTAAAGTAATACTGCGTGGTACCCATCCCATGGGTCCCAAATCTCCAGGTTCAAGGGCATCTTCCTACATCGAAAACATGCATGAGAAACCCAGAAGATGGTACACCGTGTGATGGGGAAAGGTTTCTAAAACGCACCTCATTTCTCATCTCCTTGTGCCCGGGTTCGCCATTCCAGCCGCTTTACTAGCAATCTCCCTACTTGGAACATCAGCACCTTTAACCTCCTGTTCCGTACAGGTTGCCATTTCTCCTGACGATGAACGGGAAGACGGGGAACCAATGAGAGACTGGCTCTTGGTGTTGGGAAAGGCAGAGGTCACTCTATTTTCCCATCAGGAAGAAGAATTAACAACAGGCTCATCCCGCCCCCCGGAACCAGAACAGGGCCTGAAGCCATCCTGCGCTTTTGCGGCCAGCTCCCAAAAACACGAGTTGTAAAATGGAGGTTCAGGGCACTGCAATTCACAAACCTGCAGAGTTATAAATGATAACTCTCGTCCACAAATATATTGAGGGAAGGCAACGAAGAGGACTTGAAATCAAGGCAGAATTGCAGGAAACAGATTTCAGGAGGTAGATTCGAATCGCCTTTAAAGCACATGAAAAGCGGCAAAACGTTGACAATGATACCCTTGGCCAAAAAGGGCGTATGCGTTTTTTCCTGAATATATTCAGGAAAAAACGCATACGCCCTTTTTGGCCAACCAAGCAACCTGGAAAGGCAAATCAGCGCTACAAAGAAGTCTCGCATCCCATCGGTCAAAAGGGCCATGCTGAAAAAAGTGTCAAAACCAGAAATGCAGGACAGGCCATGGAGAAATGGGAGCCTTGCTACACTGATGGGCGGGATGTAAATTGCCAACAGCCACTCTGGAGAAGTGTACGGTGAGTCCTGAAACATCTAAAAAACACAGCTTAGAGAGCATAGGGCACTTCCACTCATGGGGGTATAAATTGGGAAAATGAAAAATCAGCAAGACACAAGCACCCCAAAGTTTAGGGCTGCTCTGTTGACAAGGACCTCCACTTCATTCCACCTTAAATATCCCAGGAAAGAGAAAAATGGGTAAAGAAGTTGTGGTCCTTATGTACAATGGAATATCACTCAGCCATGAAATCAATGTCATAAGGCTAGTAGCAGCATTATGAGTGGATTTAGGTACGACGATTCTAAGTGAAATAAATCACACAGAAAAGGACACTTCTCATAAGGTATCACTTATAGAGGGAAGGTAAAAACCGTTACACTTGAACTGAATTACAAAACAGAACAGAGTCACACATGCAGAAAACACACTATGGCTGCTTAACGGGAAAGGGGAGGTGGGGTGATCCATAAAACAAGGGTTTCAAATTAGCTCAGATACCGTTCCATAAACCCAATATGTAATAGACAAGACCTACTCCTTGCTCAGAGAACTGGACTCAACACGCCCTATTCACCGCACAAGAATATATCTGACTAGTAATAATCTTAAAACCTATGTATTGATATCTCTCTGTTAGTGTGTCAAGTGGGTGTAAAGCAGCATAAACACAGCAGTGAAAAGCAGCTAAACCCCATTATAAAAATAAATTACTTTGAAAAACCCATGAAACAAAGACAGTGAAAGAGAGAGACATTCTTACACAATTCGTTCAGGGGCTGTGATGCAACCTGGATTGACCATATCTAGACCCACAGCTGATTGAGACATAAGGGTGGACACTCTTGGGGCTGAGAGGTTTGGTGAGGTTGGGTGAGCAAACGCAGACCCTTTAAAGTAATACTGCGTGGTACCCATCCCATGGGTCCCAAATCTCCAGGTTCAAGGGCATCTTCCTACATCGAAAACATGCATGAGAAACCCAGAAGATGGTACACCGTGTGATGGGGAAAGGTTTCTAAAACGCACCTCATTTCTCATCTCCTTGTGCCCGGGTTCGCCATTCCAGCCGCTTTACTAGCAATCTCCCTACTTGGAACATCAGCACCTTTAACCTCCTGTTCCGTACAGGTTGCCATTTCTCCTGACGATGAACGGGAAGACGGGGAACCAATGAGAGACTGGCTCTTGGTGTTGGGAAAGGCACAGGTCACTCTATTTTCCCATCAGGAAGAAGAATTAACAACAGGCTCATCCCGCCCCCCGGAACCAGAACAGGGCCTGAAGCCATCCTGCGCTTTTGCGGCCAGCTCCCAAAAACACGAGTTGTAAAATGGAGGCTCAGGGCACTGCAATTCACAAACCTGCAGAGTTATAAATGATAACTCTCGTCCACAAATATATTGAGGGAAGGCAACGAAGAGGACTTGAAATCAAGGCAGAATTGCAGGAAACAGATTTCAGGAGGTAGATTCGAATCGCCTTTAAAGCACATGAAAAGCGGCAAAACGTTGACAATGATACCCTTGGCCAAAAAGGGCGTATGCGTTTTTTCCTGAATATATTCAGGAAAAAACGCATACGCCCTTTTTGGCCAACCAAGCAACCTGGAAAGGCAAATCAGCGCTACAAAGAAGTCTCGCATCCCATCGGTCAAAAGGGCCATGCTGAAAAAAGTGTCAAAACCAGAAATGCAGGACAGGCCATGGAGAAATGGGAGCCTTGCTACACTGATGGGCGGGATGTAAATTGCCAACAGCCACTCTGGAGAAGTGTACGGTGAGTCCTGAAACATCTAAAAAACACAGCTTAGAGAGCATAGGGCACTTCCACTCATGGGGGTATAAATTGGGAAAATGAAAAATCAGCAAGACACAAGCACCCCAAAGTTTAGGGCTGCTCTGTTGACAAGGACCTCCACTTCATTCCACCTTAAATATCCCAGGAAAGAGAAAAATGGGTAAAGAAGTTTTAGTCCTTATGTACAATGGAATATCACTCAGCCATGAAATCAATGTCCTAAGGGTAGTAGCAGCATGATGAGTGGATTTAGGTACGACGATTCTAAGTGAAGTAAGTCACACAGAAAAGGACACTTCTCATAAGGTATCACTGATAGAGGGAATGTAAAAACCGTTACACATGAACTGAATTACAAAACAGAACAGAGTCACACATGCAGAAAACACACTATGGCTGCTTAACGGGAAAGGTGAGGTGGGTTGATACATAAAACAAGGGTTTCAAATTAGCTCAGATACCGTTCCATAAACCCAATATGTAATAGACAAGACCTACTCCTTGCTCAGAGAACTGGACTCAACACGCCCTATTCACCGCACAAGAATATATCTGACTAGTAATAATCTTAAAACCTATGTATTGATATCTCCCTGTTAGTGTGTCAAGTGGGTGTAAAGCGGCATAAACACAGCAGTGAAAAGCAGCTAAACCGCATTATGAAAATAAATTACTTTGAAAAACCCATGAAAGAAAGACAGTGAAAGAGAGAGACATTCTTACACAATGCGTTCAGGGGCTGTGATGCAACCTGGATTGACCATATCTAGACCCACAGCTGGATGAGACCTAAGGGTGGACACTCTTGGGGCTGAGAGGTTTGGTGAGGTTGGGTGAGCAAATGCAGACCATTTAAAGTAATACTGCGTGGTAGCCATCGCATGGGTCCCATATCTCCAGGTTCAAGGGCATCTTCCTACATCGAAAACATGCATGAGAAACCCAGAAGATGGTACACCGTGTGATGGGGAAAGGTTTCTAAAACGCACCTCATTTCTCATCTCCTTGTGCCCGGGTTCGCCGTTCCAGCCGCTTTACTAGCAATCTCCCTACTTGGAGCATCAGCACCTTTAACCTCCTGTTCCGTACAGGTTGCCATTTTTCCTGACGATGAACGGGAAGACGGGGAACCAATGAGAGACTGGCACTTGGTGTTGGGACAGGCACAGGTCACTCTATTTTCCCATCAGGAAGAAGAATTAACCACAGGCTCAGCCTGCCCCCCGGAACCAGAAAAGGGCCTGAAGCCATCCTGTGCTTTTGCGGCCAGTTCCCAAAAACGCGAGTTGTAAAATCGAGCTTCAGGGCACTGCAATTCACAAACCTGCAGAGTTATAAATGATAACTCTCGTCCACAAATATATTGAGGGAAGGCAACGAAGAGGATTTGAAATCAAGGCAGAATTGCAGGAAACAGATTTCAGGAGGTAGATTCGAATCGCCTTTAAAGCACATGAAAAGCGGCAAAACGTTGACAATGATGCCCTTGGCCAAAAAGGGCGTATGCGTGTTTTCCTGAATATATTCAGGAAAAAACGCATACGCCCTTTTTGGCCAACCAAGCAACCTGGAAAGGCAAATCAGCGCTACAAAGAAGTCTCGCATCCCATCGGTCAAAAGGGCCATGCTGAAAAAAGTGTCCAAACCAGAAATGCAGGACAGGCTATGGAGAAATGGGAGCCTTGCTACACTGATGGGTGGGATGTAAATTGCCAACAGCCACTCTGGAGAAGTGTACGGTGAGTCGTGAAACATCTAAAAAACACAGCTTAGAGAGCATAGGGCACTTCCACTCATGGGGGTATAAATTGGGAAAATGAAAAATCAGCAAGACACAAGCACCCCAAAGTTTAGGGCTGCTCTGTTGACAAGGACCTCCACTTCATTCCACCTTAAATATCCCAGGAAAGAGAAAAATGGGTAAAGAAGTTGTGGTCCTTATGTACAATGGAATATCACTCAGCCATGAAATCAATGTCATAAGGCTAGTAGCAGCATTATGAGTGGATTTAGGTACGACGATTCTAAGTGAAATAAATCACACAGAAAAGGACACTTCTCATAAGGTATCACTTATAGAGGGAAGGTAAAAACCGTTACACTTGAACTGAATTACAAAACAGAACAGAGTCACACATGCAGAAAACACACTATGGCTGCTTAACGGGAAAGGGGAGGTGGGGTGATCCATAAAACAAGGGTTTCAAATTAGCTCAGATACCGTTCCATAAACCCAATATGTAATAGACAAGACCTACTCCTTGCTCAGAGAACTGGACTCAACACGCCCTATTCACCGCACAAGAATATATCTGACTACTAATAATCTTAAAACCTATGTATTGATATCTCTCTGTTAGTGTGTCAAGTGGGTGTAAAGCGGCATAAACACAGCAGTGAAAAGCAGCTAAACCGCATTATGAAAATAAATTACTTTGAAAAACCCATGAAAGAAAGACAGTGAAAGAGAGAGACATTCTTACACAATGCGTTCAGGGGCTGTGATGCAACCTGGATTGACCATATCTAGACCCACAGCTGGATGAGACATAAGGGTGGACACTCTTGGGGCTGAGAGGTTTGGTGAGGTTGGGTGAGCAAACGCAGACCCTTTAAAGTAATACTGCGTGGTACCCATCGCATGGGTCCCATATCTCCAGGTTCAAGGGCATCTTCCTACATCGAAAACATGCATGAGAAACCCAGAAGATGGTACACCGTGTGATGGGGAAAGGTTTCTAAAACGCACCTCATTTCTCATCTCCTTGTGCCCGGGTTCGCCATTCCAGCCGCTTTACTACCAATCTCCCTACTTGGAGCATCAGCACCTTTAACCTCCTGTTCCGTACAGGTTGCAATTTTTCCTGAGGATGAACGGGAAGACGGGGAACCAATGAGAGACTGGCTCTTGGTGTTGGGAAAGGCACAGGTCACTCTATTTTCCCATCAGGAAGAAGAATTACCCACCGGCTCAGCCTGCCCCCCGGAACCAGAACTGGGCCTGAAGCCATCCTGCGCTTTTGCGGCCAGCTCCCAAAAACGCGAGTTGTAAAATCGAGCTTCAGGGCACTGCAATTCACAAACCTGCAGAGTTATAAATGATAACTCTCGTCCACCAATATATTGAGGGAAGGCAAAGAAGAGGACTTGAAGTCAAGGCAGAATTGCAGGAAACAGATTTCAGGAGGTAGATTCGAATCTCCTTTAAAGCACATGAAAAGCGGCAAAACGTTGACAATGATGCCCTTGGCCAAAAAGGGCGTATGCGTTTTTTCCTGAATATATTCAGGAAAAAACGCATACGCCCTTTTTGGCCAACCAAGCAACATGGAAAGGCAAATCAGCGCTACAAAGAAGTCTCGCTTCCCATCGGTCAAAAGGGCCATGCTGAAAAAAGTGTCAAAACCAGAAATGCAGGACAGGCCATGGAGAAATGGGAGCCTTGCTACACTGATGGGCGGGATGTAAATTGCCAACAGCCACTCTGGAGAAGTGTACGGTGAGTCCTGAAACATCTAAAAAACACAGCTTAGAGAGCATAGGGCACTTCCACTCATGGGGGTATAAATTGGGAAAATGAAAAATCAGCAAGACACAAGCACCCCAAAGTTTAGGGCTGCTGTGTTGACAAGGACCTCCACTTCATTCCACCTTAAATATCCCAGGAAAGAGAAAAATGGGTAAAGAAGTTGTGGTCCTTATGTACAATGGAATATCACTCAGCCATGAAATCAATGTCCTAAGGGTAGTACCAGCATGATGAGTGGATTTAGGTACGACGATTCTAAGTGAAATAAGTCACACAGAAAAGGACACTTCTCATAAGGTATCACTTATAGAGGGAATGTAAAAACCGTTACACTTGAACTGAATTACAAAACAGAACAGAGTCACACATGCAGAAAACACACTATGGCTGTTTAACGGGAAAGGGGAGGTGGGGTGATACATAAAACAAGGGTTTCAAATTAGCTCAGATACCGTTCCATAAACCCAATATGTAATAGACAAGACCTACTCCTTGCTCAGAGAACTGGACTCAACACGCCCTATTCACCGCACAAGAATATATCTGACTAGTAATAATCTTAAAACCTATGTATTGATATGTCTCTGTTAGTGTGTCAAGTGGGTGTAAAGCGGCATAAACACAGCAGTGAAAAGCAGCTAAACCCCATTATAAAAATAAATTACTTTGAAAAACCCATGAAAGAAAGACAGTGAAAGAGAGAGACATTCTTACACAATGCGTTCAGGGGCTGTGATGCAACCTGGATTGACCATATCTAGACCCACAGCTGGATGAGACATAAGGGTGGACACTCTTGGGGCTGAGAGGTTTGGTGAGGTTGGGTGAGCAAACGCAGACCATTTAAAGTAATACTGCCTGGTACCCATCGCATGGGTCCCAAATCTCCAGGTTCAAGGGCATCTTCCTACATCGAAAACATGCATGAGAAACCCAGAAGTTGGTACACCGTGTGATGGGGAAAGGTTTCTAAAACGCACCTCATTTCTCATCTCCTTGTGCCCGGGTTCGCCATTCCAGCCGCTTTACTAGCAATCTCCCTACTTGGAGCATCAGCACCTTTTACTTCCTCTTCCGTACAGGTTGCAATTTTCCTGAGGATGAACGGGAAGACGGGGAACCAATGAGAGACTGGCTCTTGGTGTTGGGAAAGGCACAGGTCACTCTATTTTCCCATCAGGAAGAAGAATTAACCACAGGCTCATCCCGCCCCCCGGAACCAGAACAGGGCCTGAAGCCATCCTGCGCTTTTGCGGGCAGCACCCAAAAACACGAGTTGTAAAATGGAGGCTCAGGGCACTGCAATTCACAAACCTGCAGAGTTATAAATCATAACTCTCGTCCACAAATATATTGAGGGAAGGCAACGAAGAGGATTTGAAATCAAGGCAGAATTGCAGGAAACAGATTTCAGGAGGTAGATTCGAATCGCCTTTAAAGCACATGAAAAGCGGCAAAACGTTGACAATGATGCCCTTGGCCAAAAAGGGCGTATGCGTTTTTTCCTGAATATATTCAGGAAAAAACGCATACGCCCTTTTTGGCCAACCAAGCAACCTGGAAAGGCAAATCAGCGCTACAAAGAAGTCTCGCATCCCATCGGTCAAAAGGGCCATGCTGAAAAAAGTGTCAAAACGAGAAATGCAGGACAGGCCATGGAGAAATGGGAGCCTTGCTACACTGATGGGCGGGATGTAAATTGCCAACAGCCACTCTGGAGAAGTGTACGGTGAGTCCTGAAACATCTAAAAAACACAGCTTAGAGAGCATAGGGCACTTCCACTCATGGGGGTATAAATTGGGAAAATGAAAAATCAGCAAGACACAAGCACCCCAAAGTTTAGGGCTGCTCTGTTGACAAGGACCTCCACTTCATTCCACCTTAAATATCCCAGGAAAGAGAAAAATGGATAAAGAAGTTGTGGTCCTTATGTACAATGATATATCACTCAGGCATGAAATCAATGTCCTAAGGCTAGTAGCAGCATGATGAGTGGATTTAGGTACGACGATTCTAAGTGAAATAAATCACACAGAAAAGGACACTTCTCATAAGGTATCACTTATAGAGGGAAGGTAAAAACCGTTACACTTGAACTGAATTACAAAACAGAACAGAGTCACACATGCAGAAAACACACTATGGCTGCTTAACGGGAAAGGGGAGGTGGGGTGATACATAAAAAAAGGGTTTCAAATTAGCTCAGATACCGTTCCATAAACCCAATATGTAATAGACAAGACCTACTCCTTGCTCAGAGAACTGGACTCAACACGCCCTATTCACCGCACAAGTATATATCTGACTACTAATAATCTTCAAACCTATGTATTGATATCTCTCTGTTAGTGTGTCAAGTGGGTGTAAAGGGGCATAAACACAGCAGTGAAAAGCAGCTAAACCGCATTATGAAAATAAATTACTTTGAAAAACCCATGAAAGAAAGACAGTGAAAGAGAGAGACATTCTTACACAATGCGTTCAGGGGCTGTGATGCAACCTGGATTGACCATATCTAGACCCACAGCTGGATGAGACCTAAGGGTGGACACTCTTGGGGCTGAGAGGTTTGGTGAGGTTGGGTGAGCAAACGCAGACCCTTTAAAGTAATACTGCGTGGTAGCCATCGCATGGGTTCCAAATCTCCAGGTTCAAGGGCATCTTCCTACATCGAAAACATGCATGAGAATCCCAGAAGATGGTACACCGTCTGATGGGGAAAAGTTTCTAAAACGCACCTCATTTCTCATCTCCTTGTGTCCAGGTTCGCCATTCCAGCCGCTTTACTAGCAATCTCCCTACTTGGAGCATCAGCACCTTTAACCTCCTGTTCCGTACAGGTTGCCATTTTTCCTGACGATGAACGGGAAGACGGGGAACCAATGAGAGACTGGCTCTTGGTGTTGGGAAAGGCACAGGTCACTCTATTTTCCCATCAGGAAGAAGAATTAACCACAGGCTCATCCCGCCCCCCGGAACCAGAACAGGGCCTGAAGCCTTCCTGCGCTTTTGCGGCCAGCTCCCAAAAACGCGAGTTGTAAAATCGAGCTTCAGGGCACTGCAATTCACAAACCTGCAGAGTTATAAATGATAACTCTCGTCCACAAATATATTGAGGGAAGGCAAAGAAGAGGATTTGAAATCAAGGCAGAATTGGAGGAAACAGATTTCAGGAGGTAGATTCGAATCGCCTTTAAAGCATATGAAAAGCGGCAAAACGTTGACAATGATGCCCTTGGCCAAAAAGGGCGTATGCGTTTTTTCCTGAATATATTCAGGAAAAAACGCATTCGCCCTTTTTGGCCAACCAAGCAACCTGGAAAGGCAAATCAGCGCTACAAAGAAGTCTCGCTTCCCATCGGTCAAAAGGGCCATGCTGAAAAAAGTGTCAAAACCAGAAATGCAGGACAGGCCATGGAGAAATGGGAGCCTTGCTACACTGATGGGCGGGATGTAAATTGCCAACAGCCACTCTGGAGAAGTGTACGGTGAGTCGTGAAACATCTAAAAAACACAGCTTAGAGAGCATAGGGCACTTCCACTCATGGGGGTATAAATTGGGAAAATGAAAAATCAGCAAGAACCAAGCACCCCAAAGTTTAGGGCTGCTCTGTTGACAAGGACCTCCACTTCATTCCACCTTAAATATCCCAGGAAAGAGAAAAATGGGTAAAGAATGTGTAGTCCTTATGTACAATGGAATATCACTCAGCCATGAAATCAATGTCCTAAGGCTAGTAGCAGCATGATGAGTGGATTTAGGTACAACGATTCTAAGTGAAATAAGTCACACAGAAAAGGACACTTCTCATAAGGTATCACTGATAGAGGGAATGTAAAAACCGTTACACTTGAACTGAATTACAAAACAGAACGGAGTCACACATGCAGAAAACACACTATGGCTGCTTAACGGGAAAGGTGAGGTGGGGTGATACATAAAACAAGGGTTTCAAATTAGCTCAGATACCGTTCCATAAACCCAATATGTAATAGACAAGACCTACTCCTTGCTCAGAGAACTGGACTCAACACGCCCTATTCACCTCACAAGAATATATCTGACTAGTAATAATCTTAAAACCTATGTATTGATATCTCTCTGTTAGTGTGTCAAGTGGGTGTAAAGCGGCATAAACACAGCAGTGAAAAGCAGCTAAACCCCATTATAAGAATAAATTACTTTTTCAAACCCATGAAACAAAGACAGTGAAAGAGAGCGAAATTCTTACACAATGCGTTCAGGGGCTGTGATCCAACCTGGATTGACCATATCTAGACCCACAGCTGGATGAGACATAAGGGTGGACACTCTTGAGGCTGAGAGGTTTGGTGAGGTTGGGTGAGCAAACGCAGACCCTTTAAAGTAATACTGCGTGGTACCCATCACATGGGTCCCAAATCTCCAGGTTCAAGGGCATCTTCCTACATCGAAAAAATGCATGAGATACCCATAAGATGGTACACCGTGTGATGGGGAAAGGTTTCTAAAACGCACCTCATTTCTCATCTGCTTGTGCCCGGGTTCGCCATTCCAGCCACTTTACTAGCAATCTCCCTACTTGGAGCATCAGCACCTTTAACCTCCTGTTCCGTACAGGTTGCAATTTGTACTGAGGATGAACGGGAAGACGTGGAACCAATGAAAGACTAGCTCTTGGTGTTGGGACAGGCACAGGTCACTCTATTTTCCCATCAGGAAGAAGAATTAACCACAGGCTCAGCCTGCCCCCCGGAACCAGAACAGGGCCTGAAGCCATCCTGAGCTTTTGCGGCCATCTCCCAAAAACGCGAGTTGTAAAATGGAGGTTCAGGGCACTGCAATTCACAAACCTGCAGAGTTATAAATAATACCTCTCGTCCACAAATATATTGAGGGAAGGCAAAGAAGAGGATTTGAAATCAAGGCAGAATTGCAGGAAACAGATTTCAGGAGGTAGATTCGAATCGCCTTTAAACCACATGAAAAGCGGCAAAACGTTGACAATGATGCCCTTGGCCAAAAAGGGCGTATGCGTTTTTTCCTGAATATATTCAGGAAAAAACGCATACGCCCTTTTTGGCCAACCAAGCAACCTGGAAAGGCAAATCAGCGCTACAAAGAAGTCTCGCTTCCCATCGGTCAAAAGGGCCATGCTGAAAAAAGTGTCAAAACCAGAAATGCAGGACAGGCCATGGAGAAATGGGAGCCTTGCTACACTGATGGGCGGGATGTAAATTGCCAACAGCCACTCTGGAGAAGTGTACGGTGAGTCCTGAAACGTCTAAAAAGCAAAGCTTAGAGAGCATAGGGCACTTCCACTCATGGGGGTATAAATTGGGAAAATGAAAAATCAGCAAGACACAAGCACCCCAAAGTTTAGGGCTGCTCTGTTGACAAGGACCTCCACTTCATTCCACCTTAAATATGCCAGGAAAGAGAAAAATGGATGAAGGAGTTGTGGTCCTTATGTACAATGGAATATCACTCAGCCATGAAATCAATGTCATAAGGCTAGTAGCAGCATGATGAGTGGATTTAGGTACGACAATTCTAAGTGAAATAAATCACACAGAAAAGGACACTTCTCATAAGGTATCACTGATAGAGGGAATGTAAAAACCGTTACACTTGAACTGAATTACAAAACAGAACGAGTCACACATGCAGAAAACACACTATGGCTGCTTAACGGGAAAGGGGAGGTGGGGTGATCCATAAAACAAGGGTTTCAAATTAGCTCAGATACCGTTCCATAAACCCAATGTGTAATAGACAAGACCTACTCCTTGCTCAGAGAACTGGACTCCACACCCCCTATTCACCGCACAAGAATATATCTGACTAGTAAGAATCTTAAAACCTATGTATTGATATCTCTCTGTTAGTGTGTCAAGTGGGTGTAAAGCAGCATATACACAGCAGTGAAAAGCAGCTAAACCCCATTATAAAAATAAATTACTTTGAAAAACCCATGAAACAAAGACAGTGAAAGAGAGAGACTTTCTTACACAATTCGTTCAGGGGCTGTGATGCAACCTGGATTGACCATATCTAGACCCACAGCTGGATGAGACATAAGGGTGGACACTCTTGGGGCTGAGAGGTTTGGTGAGGTTGGGTGAGCAAACGCAGACCCTTTAAAGTAATACTGCGTGGTACCCATCGCATGGGTCCCAAATCTCCAGGTTCAAGGGCATCTTCCTACATCGAAAACAAGCATGAGAAACCCAGAAGATGGTACACCGTGTGATGGGGAAAGGTTTCTAAAACGCACCTCATTTCTCATCTCCTTGTGCCCGGGTTCGCCATTCCAGCCGCTTTACTAGCAATCTCCCTACTTGGAGCATCAGCACCTTTAACCTCCTGTTCCGTACAGGTTGCAATTTTTCCTGAGGATGAACGGGAAGACGGGGAACCAATGAGAGACTGGCTCTTGGTGTTGGGAAAGGCACAGGTCACTCTATTTTCCCATCAGGAAGAAGAATTACCCACCGGCTCAGCCTGCCCCCCAGAACCAGAACTGGGCCTGAAGCCATCCTGCGCTTTTGCGGCCAGCTCCCAAAAACGCGAGTTGTAAAATCGAGCTTCAGGGCACTGCAATTCACAAACCTGCAGAGTTATAAATGATAACTCTCGTCCACAAATATATTGAGGGAAGGCAAAGAAGAGGACTTGAAGTCAAGGCAGAATTGCAGGAAACAGATTTCAGGAGGTAGAGTCGAATCGCCTTTAAAGCACATGAAAAGCGGCAAAACGTTGACAATGATGCCCTTGGCCAAAAAGGGCGTATGCGTTTTTTCCTGAATATATTCAGGAAAAAACGCATACGCCCTTTTTGGCCAACCAAGCAACATGGAAAGGCAAATCAGCGCTACAAAGAAGTCTCGCTTCCCATCGGTCAAAAGGGCCATGCTGAAAAAAGTGTCAAAACCAGAAATGCAGGACAGGCCATGGAGAAATGGGAGCCTTGCTACACTGATGGGCGGGATGTAAATTGCCAACAGCCACTCTGGAGAAGTGTACGGTGAGTCCTGAAACATCTAAAAAACACAGCTTAGAGAGCATAGGGCACTTCCACTCATGGGGGTATAAATTGGGAAAATGAAAAATCAGCAAGACACAAGCACCCCAAAGTTTAGGGCTGCTCTGTTGACAAGGACCTCCACTTCATTCCACCTTAAATATCCCAGGAAAGAGAAAAATGGGTAAAGAAGGTGTAGTCCTTATGTACAATGGAATATCACTCAGCCATGAAATCAATGTCCTAAGGCTAGTAGCAGAATGATGAGTGGATTTAGGTACGACGATTCTAAGTGAAATAAGTCACACAGAAAAGGACACTTCTCATAAGGTATCACTGATAGAGGGAATGTAAAAACTGTTACACTTGAACTGAATTACAAAACAGAACAGAGTCACACATGCAGAAAACACACTATGGCTGCTTAACGGGAAAGGTGAGGTGGGGTGATACATAAAACAAGGGTTTCAAATTAGCTCAGATACCGTTCCATAAACCCAATATGTAATAGACAAGACCTACTCCTTGCTCAGAGAACTGGACTCAACACGCCCTATTCACCGCACAAGAATATATCTGACTACTAATAATCTTAAAACCTATGTATTGATATCTCCCTGTTAGTGTGTCAAGTGGGTGTAAAGCGGCATAAACACAGCAGTGAAAAGCAGCTAAACCGCATTATGAAAATAAATTACTTTGAAAAACCCATGAAAGAAAGACAGTGAAAGAGAGAGACATTCTTACACAATGCGTTCAGGGGCTGTGATGCAACCTGGATTGACCATATCTAGACCCACAGCTGGATGAGACCTAAGGGTGGACACTCTTGGGGCTGAAAGGTTTGGTGAGGTTGGGTGAGCAAATGCAGACCCTTTAAAGTAATACTGCGTGGTAGCCATCGCATGGGTCCCATATCTCCAGGTTCGAGGGCATCTTCCTACATCGAAAACATGCATGAGAAACCCAGAAGATGGTACACCGTGTGATGGGGAAAGGTTTCTAAAACGCACCTCATTTCTCATCTCCTTGTGCCCGGGTTCGCCGTTCCAGCCGCTTTACTAGCAATCTCCCTACTTGGAGCATCAGCACCTTTAACCTCCTGTTCCGTACAGGTTGCCATTTTTCCTGACGATGAACGGGAAGACGGGGAACCAATGAGAGACTGGCACTTGGTGTTGGGACAGGCACAGGTCACTCTATTTTCCCATCAGGAAGAAGAATTAACCACAGGCTCAGCCTGCCCCCCGGAACCAGAAAAGGGCCTGAAGCCATCCTGTGCTTTTGCGGCCAGCTCCCAAAAACGCGAGTTGTAAAATCGAGCTTCAGGGCACTGCAATTCACAAACCTGCAGAGTTATAAATGATAACTCTCGTCCACAAATATACTGAGGTAAGCAAAGAAGAGGATTTGAAATCAAGGCAGAATTGCAGGAAACAGATTTCAGGAGGTAGATTCGAATCGCCTTTAAAGCACATGAAAAGCGGCAAAACGTTGACAATGATGCCCTTGGCCAAAAAGGGCGTATGCGTTTTTTCCTGAATATATTCAGGAAAAAACGCATACGGCATTTTTGGCCAACCAAGCAACCTGGAAAGGCAAATCAGCGCTACAAAGAAGTCTCGCTTCCCATCGGTCAAAAGGGCCATGCTGAAAAAAGTGTCAAAACCAGAAATGCAGGACAGGCCATGGAGAAATGGGAGCCTTGCTACACTGATGGGCGGGATGTAAATTGCCAACAGCCACTCTGGAGAAGTGTACGGTGAGTCGTGAAACATCTAAAAAACACAGCTTAGAGAGCATAGGGCACTTCCACTCATGGGGGTATAAATTGGGAAAATGAAAAATCAGCAAGAACCAAGCACCCCAAAGTTTAGGGCTGCTCTGTTGACAAGGACCTCCACTTCATTCCACCTTAAATATCCCAGGAAAGAGAAAAATGGGTAAAGAATGTGTAGTCCTTATGTACAATGGAATATCACTCAGCCATGAAATCAATGTCCTAAGGCTAGTAGCAGCATGATGAGTGGATTTAGGTACAACGATTCTAAGTGAAATAAGTCACACAGAAAAGGACACTTCTCATAAGGTATCACTGATAGAGGGAATGTAAAAACCGTTACACTTGAACTGAATTACAAAACAGAACGGAGTCACACATGCAGAAAACACACTATGGCTGCTTAACGGGAAAGGTGAGGTGGGGTGATACATAAAACAAGGGTTTCAAATTAGCTCAGATACCGTTCCATAAACCCAATATGTAATAGACAAGACCTACTCCTTGCTCAGAGAACTGGACTCAACACGCCCTATTCACCTCACAAGAATATATCTGACTAGTAATAATCTTAAAACCTATGTATTGATATCTCTCTGTTAGTGTGTCAAGTGGGTGTAAAGCGGCATAAACACAGCAGTGAAAAGCAGCTAAACCCCATTATAAGAATAAATTACTTTTTCAAACCCATGAAACAAAGACAGTGAAAGAGAGCGAAATTCTTACACAATGCGTTCAGGGGCTGTGATCCAACCTGGATTGACCATATCTAGACCCACAGCTGGATGAGACATAAGGGTGGACACTCTTGAGGCTGAGAGGTTTGGTGAGGTTGGGTGAGCAAACGCAGACCCTTTAAAGTAATACTGCGTGGTACCCATCGCATGGGTCCCAAATCTCCAGGTTCAAGGGCATCTTCCTACATCGAAAAAATGCATGAGATACCCATAAGATGGTACACCGTGTGATGGGGAAAGGTTTCTAAAACGCACCTCATTTCTCATCTGCTTGTGCCCGGGTTCGCCATTCCAGCCACTTTACTAGCAATCTCCCTACTTGGAGCATCAGCACCTTTAACCTCCTGTTCCGTACAGGTTGCAATTTGTACTGAGGATGAACGGGAAGACGTGGAACCAATGAAAGACTAGCTCTTGGTGTTGGGACAGGCACAGGTCACTCTATTTTCCCATCAGGAAGAAGAATTAACCACAGGCTCAGCCTGCCCCCCGGAACCAGAACAGGGCCTGAAGCCATCCTGAGCTTTTGCGGCCATCTCCCAAAAACGCGAGTTGTAAAATGGAGGTTCAGGGCACTGCAATTCACAAACCTGCAGAGTTATAAATCATAACTCTCGTCCACAAATATATTGAGGGAAGGCAAAGAAGAGGATTTGAAATCAAGGCAGAATTGCAGGAAACAGATTTCAGGAGGTAGATTCGAATCGCCTTTAAAGCACATGAAAAGCGGCAAAACGTTGACAATGATGCCCTTGGCCAAAAAGGGCGTATGCGTTTTTTCCTGAATATATTCAGGAAAAAACGCATACGCCCTTTTTGGCCAACCAAGCAACCTGGAAAGGCAAATCAGCGCTACAAAGAAGTCTCGCTTCCCATCGGTCAAAAGGGCCATGCTGAAAAAAGTGTCAAAACCAGAAATGCAGGACAGGCCATGGAGAAATGGGAGCCTTGCTACACTGATGGGCGGGATGTAAATTGCCAACAGCCACTCTGGAGAAGTGTACGGTGAGTCCTGAAACGTCTAAAAAGCAAAGCTTAGAGAGCATAGGGCACTTCCACTCATGGGGGTATAAATTGGGAAAATGAAAAATCAGCAAGACACAAGCACCCCAAAGTTTAGGGCTGCTCTGTTGACAAGGACCTCCACTTCATTCCACCTTAAATATGCCAGGAAAGAGAAAAATGGATGAAGGAGTTGTGGTCCTTATGTACAATGGAATATCACTCAGCCATGAAATCAATGTCATAAGGCTAGTAGCAGCATGATGAGTGGATTTAGGTACGACAATTCTAAGTGAAATAAATCACACAGAAAAGGACACTTCTCATAAGGTATCACTGATAGAGGGAATGTAAAAACCGTTACACTTGAACTGAATTACAAAACAGAACGAGTCACACATGCAGAAAACACACTATGGCTGCTTAACGGGAAAGGTGAGGTGGGGTGATCCATAAAACAAGGGTTTCAAATTAGCTCAGATACCGTTCCATAAACCCAATGTGTAATAGACAAGACCTACTCCTTGCTCAGAGAACTGGACTCCACACCCCCTATTCACCGCACAAGAATATATCTGACTAGTAAGAATCTTAAAACCTATGTATTGATATCTCTCTGTTAGTGTGTCAAGTGGGTGTAAAGCAGCATAAACACAGCAGTGAAAAGCAGCTAAACCCCATTATAAAAATAAATTACTTTGAAAAACCCATGAAACAAAGACAGTGAAAGAGAGAGACTTTCTTACACAATTCGTTCAGGGGCTGTGATGCAACCTGGATTGACCATATCTAGACCCACAGCTGGATGAGACATAAGGGTGGACACTCTTGGGGCTGAGAGGTTTGGTGAGGTTGGGTGAGCAAACGCAGACCCTTTAAAGTAATACTGCGTGGTACCCATCGCATGGGTCCCAAATCTCCAGGTTCAAGGGCATCTTCCTACATCGAAAACAAGCATGAGAAACCCAGAAGATGGTACACCGTGTGATGGGGAAAGGTTTCTAAAACGCACCTCATTTCTCATCTCCTTGTGCCCGGGTTCGCCATTCCAGCCGCTTTACTAGCAATCTCCCTACTTGGAGCATCAGCACCTTTAACCTCCTGTTCCGTACAGGTTGCAATTTTTCCTGAGGATGAACGGGAAGACGGGGAACCAATGAGAGACTGGCTCTTGGTGTTGGGAAAGGCACAGGTCACTCTATTTTCCCATCAGGAAGAAGAATTACCCACCGGCTCAGCCTGCCCCCCGGAACCAGAACTGGGCCTGAAGCCATCCTGCGCTTTTGCGGCCAGCTCCCAAAAACGCGAGTTGTAAAATCGAGCTTCAGGGCACTGCAATTCACAAACCTGCAGAGTTATAAATGATAACTCTCGTCCACAAATATATTGAGGGAAGGCAAAGAAGAGGACTTGAAGTCAAGGCAGAATTGCAGGAAACAGATTTCAGGAGGTAGAGTCGAATCGCCTTTAAAGCACATGAAAAGCGGCAAAACGTTGACAATGATGCCCTTGGCCAAAAAGGGCGTATGCGTTTTTTCCTGAATATATTCAGGAAAAAACGCATACGCCCTTTTTGGCCAACCAAGCAACATGGAAAGGCAAATCAGCGCTACAAAGAAGTCTCGCTTCCCATCGGTCAAAAGGGCCATGCTGAAAAAAGTGTCAAAACCAGAAATGCAGGACAGGCCATGGAGAAATGGGAGCCTTGCTACACTGATGGGCGGGATGTAAATTGCCAACAGCCACTCTGGAGAAGTGTACGGTGAGTCCTGAAACATCTAAAAAACACAGCTTAGAGAGCATAGGGCACTTCCACTCATGGGGGTATAAATTGGGAAAATGAAAAATCAGCAAGACACAAGCACCCCAAAGTTTAGGGCTGCTCTGTTGACAAGGACCTCCACTTCATTCCACCTTAAATATCCCAGGAAAGAGAAAAATGGGTAAAGAAGGTGTAGTCCTTATGTACAATGGAATATCACTCAGCCATGAAATCAATGTCCTAAGGCTAGTAGCAGAATGATGAGTGGATTTAGGTACGACGATTCTAAGTGAAATAAGTCACACAGAAAAGGACACTTCTCATAAGGTATCACTGATAGAGGGAATGTAAAAACCGTTACACTTGAACTGAATTACAAAACAGAACAGAGTCACACATGCAGAAAACACACTATGGCTGCTTAACGGGAAAGGTGAGGTGGGGTGATACATCAAACAAGGGTTTCAAATTAGCTCAGATACCGTTCCATAAACCCAATATGTAATAGACAAGACCTACTCCTTGCTCAGAGAACTGGACTCAACACGCCCTATTCACCGCACAAGAATATATCTGACTACTAATAATCTTAAAACCTATGTATTGATATCTCCCTGTTAGTGTGTCAAGTGGGTGTAAAGCGGCATAAACACAGCAGTGAAAAGCAGCTAAACCGCATTATGAAAATAAATTACTTTGAAAAACCCATGAAAGAAAGACAGTGAAAGAGAGAGACATTCTTACACAATGCGTTCAGGGGCTGTGATGCAACCTGGATTGACCATATCTAGACCCACAGCTGGATGAGACCTAAGGGTGGACACTCTTGGGGCTGAGAGGTTTGGTGAGGTTGGGTGAGCAAATGCAGACCATTTAAAGTAATACTGCGTGGTAGCCATCGCATGGGTCCCATATCTCCAGGTTCGAGGGCATCTTCCTACATCGAAAACATGCATGAGAAACCCAGAAGATGGTACACCGTGTGATGGGGAAAGGTTTCTAAAACGCACCTCATTTCTCATCTCCTTGTGCCCGGGTTCGCCGTTCCAGCCGCTTTACTAGCAATCTCCCTACTTGGAGCATCAGCACCTTTAACCTCCTGTTCCGTACAGGTTGCCATTTTTCCTGACGATGAACGGGAAGACGGGGAACCAATGAGAGACTGGCACTTGGTGTTGGGACAGGCACAGGTCACTCTATTTTCCCATCAGGAAGAAGAATTAACCACAGGCTCAGCCTGCCCCCCGGAACCAGAAAAGGGCCTGAAGCCATCCTGTGCTTTTGCGGCCAGCTCCCAAAAACGCGAGTTGTAAAATCGAGCTTCAGGGCACTGCAATTCACAAACCTGCAGAGTTATAAATGATAACTCTCGTCCACAAATATACTGAGGTAAGCAAAGAAGAGGATTTGAAATCAAGGCAGAATTGCAGGAAACAGATTTCAGGAGGTAGATTCGAATCGCCTTTAAAGCACATGAAAAGCGGCAAAACGTTGACAATGATGCCCTTGGCCAAAAAGGGCGTATGCGTTTTTTCCTGAATATATTCAGGAAAAAACGCATACGGCATTTTTGGCCAACCAAGCAACCTGGAAAGGCAAATCAGCGCTACAAAGAAGTCTCGCTTCCCATCGGTCAAAAGGGCCATGCTGAAAAAAGTGTCAAAACCAGAAATGCAGGACAGGCCATGGAGAAATGGGAGCCTTGCTACACTGATGGGCGGGATGTAAATTGCCAACAGCCACTCTGGAGAAGTGTACGGTGAGTCGTGAAACATCTAAAAAACACAGCTTAGAGAGCATAGGGCACTTCCACTCATGGGGGTATAAATTGGGAAAATGAAAAATCAGCAAGAACCAAGCACCCCAAAGTTTAGGGCTGCTCTGTTGACAAGGACCTCCACTTCATTCCACCTTAAATATCCCAGGAAAGAGAAAAATGGGTAAAGAATGTGTAGTCCTTATGTACAATGGAATATCACTCAGCCATGAAATCAATGTCCTAAGGCTAGTAGCAGCATGATGAGTGGATTTAGGTACAACGATTCTAAGTGAAATAAGTCACACAGAAAAGGACACTTCTCATAAGGTATCACTGATAGAGGGAATGTAAAAACCGTTACACTTGAACTGAATTACAAAACAGAACGGAGTCACACATGCAGAAAACACACTATGGCTGCTTAACGGGAAAGGTGAGGTGGGGTGATACATAAAACAAGGGTTTCAAATTAGCTCAGATACCGTTCCATAAACCCAATATGTAATAGACAAGACCTACTCCTTGCTCAGAGAACTGGACTCAACACGCCCTATTCACCTCACAAGAATATATCTGACTAGTAATAATCTTAAAACCTATGTATTGATATCTCTCTGTTAGTGTGTCAAGTGGGTGTAAAGCGGCATAAACACAGCAGTGAAAAGCAGCTAAACCCCATTATAAGAATAAATTACTTTTTCAAACCCATGAAACAAAGACAGTGAAAGAGAGCGAAATTCTTACACAATGCGTTCAGGGGCTGTGATCCAACCTGGATTGACCATATCTAGACCCACAGCTGGATGAGACATAAGGGTGGACACTCTTGAGGCTGAGAGGTTTGGTGAGGTTGGGTGAGCAAACGCAGACCCTTTAAAGTAATACTGCGTGGTACCCATCGCATGGGTCCCAAATCTCCAGGTTCAAGGGCATCTTCCTACATCGAAAAAATGCATGAGATACCCATAAGATGGTACACCGTGTGATGGGGAAAGGTTTCTAAAACGCACCTCATTTCTCATCTGCTTGTGCCCGGGTTCGCCATTCCAGCCACTTTACTAGCAATCTCCCTACTTGGAGCATCAGCACCTTTAACCTCCTGTTCCGTACAGGTTGCAATTTGTACTGAGGATGAACGGGAAGACGTGGAACCAATGAAAGACTAGCTCTTGGTGTTGGGACAGGCACAGGTCACTCTATTTTCCCATCAGGAAGAAGAATTAACCACAGGCTCAGCCTGCCCCCCGGAACCAGAACAGGGCCTGAAGCCATCCTGAGCTTTTGCGGCCATCTCCCAAAAACGCGAGTTGTAAAATGGAGGTTCAGGGCACTGCAATTCACAAACCTGCAGAGTTATAAATAATACCTCTCGTCCACAAATATATTGAGGGAAGGCAAAGAAGAGGATTTGAAATCAAGGCAGAATTGCAGGAAACAGATTTCAGGAGGTAGATTCGAATCGCCTTTAAAGCACATGAAAAGCGGCAAAACGTTGACAATGATGCCCTTGGCCAAAAAGGGCGTATGCGTTTTTTCCTGAATATATTCAGGAAAAAACGCATACGCCCTTTTTGGCCAACCAAGCAACCTGGAAAGGCAAATCAGCGCTACAAAGAAGTCTCGCTTCCCATCGGTCAAAAGGGCCATGCTGAAAAAAGTGTCAAAACCACAAATGCAGGACAGGCCATGGAGAAATGGGAGCCTTGCTACACTGATGGGCGGGATGTAAATTGCCAACAGCCACTCTGGAGAAGTGTACGGTGAGTCCTGAAACGTCTAAAAAGCAAAGCTTAGAGAGCATAGGGCACTTCCACTCATGGGGGTATAAATTGGGAAAATGAAAAATCAGCAAGACACAAGCACCCCAAAGTTTAGGGCTGCTCTGTTGACAAGGACCTCCACTTCATTCCACCTTAAATATGCCAGGAAAGAGAAAAATGGATGAAGGAGTTGTGGTCCTTATGTACAATGGAATATCACTCAGCCATGAAATCAATGTCATAAGGCTAGTAGCAGCATGATGAGTGGATTTAGGTACGACAATTCTAAGTGAAATAAATCACACAGAAAAGGACACTTCTCATAAGGTATCACTGATAGAGGGAATGTAAAAACCGTTACACTTGAACTGAATTACAAAACAGAACGAGTCACACATGCAGAAAACACACTATGGCTGCTTAACGGGAAAGGGGAGGTGGGGTGATCCATAAAACAAGGGTTTCAAATTAGCTCAGATACCGTTCCATAAACCCAATGTGTAATAGACAAGACCTACTCCTTGCTCAGAGAACTGGACTCCACACCCCCTATTCACCGCACAAGAATATATCTGACTAGTAAGAATCTTAAAACCTATGTATTGATATCTCTCTGTTAGTGTGTCAAGTGGGTGTAAAGCAGCATAAACACAGCAGTGAAAAGCAGCTAAACCCCATTATAAAAATAAATTACTTTGAAAAACCCATGAAACAAAGACAGTGAAAGAGAGAGACTTTCTTACACAATTCGTTCAGGGGCTGTGATGCAACCTGGATTGACCATATCTAGACCCACAGCTGGATGAGACATAAGGGTGGACACTCTTGGGGCTGAGAGGTTTGGTGAGGTTGGGTGAGCAAACGCAGACCCTTTAAAGTAATACTGCGTGGTACCCATCGCATGGGTCCCAAATCTCCAGGTTCAAGGGCATCTTCCTACATCGAAAACAAGCATGAGAAACCCAGAAGATGGTACACCGTGTGATGGGGAAAGGTTTCTAAAACGCACCTCATTTCTCATCTCCTTGTGCCCGGGTTCGCCATTCCAGCCGCTTTACTAGCAATCTCCCTACTTGGAGCATCAGCACCTTTAACCTCCTGTTCCGTACAGGTTGCAATTTTTCCTGAGGATGAACGGGAAGACGGGGAACCAATGAGAGACTGGCTCTTGGTGTTGGGAAAGGCACAGGTCACTCTATTTTCCCATCAGGAAGAAGAATTACCCACCGGCTCAGCCTGCCCCCCGGAACCAGAACTGGGCCTGAAGCCATCCTGCGCTTTTGCGGCCAGCTCCCAAAAACGCGAGTTGTAAAATCGAGCTTCAGGGCACTGCAATTCACAAACCTGCAGAGTTATAAATGATAACTCTCGTCCACAAATATATTGAGGGAAGGCAAAGAAGAGGACTTGAAGTCAAGGCAGAATTGCAGGAAACAGATTTCAGGAGGTAGAGTCGAATCGCCTTTAAAGCACATGAAAAGCGGCAAAACGTTGACAATGATGCCCTTGGCCAAAAAGGGCGTATGCGTTTTTTCCTGAATATATTCAGGAAAAAACGCATACGCCCTTTTTGGCCAACCAAGCAACATGGAAAGGCAAATCAGCGCTACAAAGAAGTCTCGCTTCCCATCGGTCAAAAGGGCCATGCTGAAAAAAGTGTCAAAACCAGAAATGCAGGACAGGCCATGGAGAAATGGGAGCCTTGCTACACTGATGGGCGGGATGTAAATTGCCAACAGCCACTCTGGAGAAGTGTACGGTGAGTCCTGAAACATCTAAAAAACACAGCTTAGAGAGCATAGGGCACTTCCACTCATGGGGGTCTAAATTGGGAAAATGAAAAATCAGCAAGACACAAGCACCCCAAAGTTTAGGGCTGCTCTGTTGACAAGGACCTCCACTTCATTCCACCTTAAATATCCCAGGAAAGAGAAAAATGGGTAAAGAAGGTGTAGTCCTTATGTACAATGGAATATCACTCAGCCATGAAATCAATGTCCTAAGGCTAGTAGCAGAATGATGAGTGGATTTAGGTACGACGATTCTAAGTGAAATAAGTCACACAGAAAAGGACACTTCTCATAAGGTATCACTGATAGAGGGAATGTAAAAACCGTTACACTTGAACTGAATTACAAAACAGAACAGAGTCACACATGCAGAAAACACACTATGGCTGCTTAACGGGAAAGGTGAGGTGGGGTGATACATAAAACAAGGGTTTCAAATTAGCTCAGATACCGTTCCATAAACCCAATATGTAATAGACAAGACCTACTCCTTGCTCAGAGAACTGGACTCAACACGCCCTATTCACCGCACAAGAATATATCTGACTACTAATAATCTTAAAACCTATGTATTGATATCTCCCTGTTAGTGTGTCAAGTGGGTGTAAAGCGGCATAAACACAGCAGTGAAAAGCAGCTAAACCGCATTATGAAAATAAATTACTTTGAAAAACCCATGAAAGAAAGACAGTGAAAGAGAGAGACATTCTTACACAATGCGTTCAGGGGCTGTGATGCAACCTGGATTGACCATATCTAGACCCACAGCTGGATGAGACCTAAGGGTGGACACTCTTGGGGCTGAGAGGTTTGGTGAGGTTGGGTGAGCAAATGCAGACCATTTAAAGTAATACTGCGTGGTAGCCATCGCATGGGTCCCATATCTCCAGGTTCGAGGGCATCTTCCTACATCGAAAACATGCATGAGAAACCCAGAAGATGGTACACCGTGTGATGGGGAAAGGTTTCTAAAACGCACCTCATTTCTCATCTCCTTGTGCCCGGGTTCGCCGTTCCAGCCGCTTTACTAGCAATCTCCCTACTTGGAGCACCAGCACCTTTAACCTCCTGTTCCGTACAGGTTGCCATTTTTCCTGACGATGAACGGGAAGACGGGGAACCAATGAGAGACTGGCACTTGGTGTTGGGACAGGCACAGGTCACTCTATTTTCCCATCAGGAAGAAGAATTAACCACAGGCTCAGCCTGCCCCCCGGAACCAGAAAAGGGCCTGAAGCCATCCTGTGCTTTTGCGGCCAGCTCCCAAAAACGCGAGTTGTAAAATCGAGCTTCAGGGCACTGCAATTCACAAACCTGCAGAGTTATAAATGATAACTCTCGTCCACAAATATACTGAGGTAAGCAAAGAAGAGGATTTGAAATCAAGGCAGAATTGCAGGAAACAGATTTCAGGAGGTAGATTCGAATCGCCTTTAAAGCACATGAAAAGCGGCAAAACGTTGACAATGATGCCCTTGGCCAAAAAGGGCGTATGCGTTTTTTCCTGAATATATTCAGGAAAAAACGCATACGGCATTTTTGGCCAACCAAGCAACCTGGAAAGGCAAATCAGCGCTACAAAGAAGTCTCGCTTCCCATCGGTCAAAAGGGCCATGCTGAAAAAAGTGTCAAAACCAGAAATGCAGGACAGGCCATGGAGAAATGGGAGCCTTGCTACACTGATGGGCGGGATGTAAATTGCCAACAGCCACTCTGGAGAAGTGTACGGTGAGTCCTGAAACATCTAAAAAACACAGCTTAGAGAGCATAGGGCACTTCCACTCATGGGGGTATAAATTGGGAAAATGAAAAATCAGCAAGACACAAGCACCCCAAAGTTTAGGGCTGCTCTGTTGACAAGGACCTCCACTTCATTCCACCTTAAATATCCCAGGAAAGAGAAAAATGGGTAAAGAAGTTTTAGTCCTTATGTACAATGGAATATCACTCAGCCATGAAATCAATGTCCTAAGGGTAGTAGCAGCATGATGAGTGGATTTAGGTACGACAATTCTAACTGAAATAAGTCACACAGAAAAGGACACTTCTCATAAGGTATCACTGATAGAGGGAATGTAAAAACCGTTACACATGAACTGAATTACAAAACAGAACAGAGTCACACATGCAGAAAACACACTATGGCTGCTTAACGGGAAAGGGGAGGTGGGGTGATCCATAAAACAAGGGTTTCAAATTAGCTCAGATACCGTTCCATAAACCCAATATGTAATAGACAAGACCTACTCCTTGCTCAGAGAACTGGACTCAACACGCCCTATTCACCGCACAAGAATATATCTGACTAGTAATAATCTTAAAACCTATGTATTGATATCTCTCTGTTACTGTGTCAAGTGGGTGTAAAGCGGCATAAACACAGCAGTGAAAAGCAGCTAAACCGCATTATGAAAATAAATTACTTTGAAAAACCCATGAAAGAAAGACAGTGAAAGAGAGAGACATTCTTACACAATGCGTTCAGGGGCTGTGATGCAACCTGGATTGACCATATCTAGACCCACAGCTGGATGAGACCGAAGGGTGGACACTCTTGGGGCTGAGAGGTTTGGTGAGGTTGGGTGAGCAAACGCAGACCATTTAAAGTAATACTGCATGGTACCCATCGCATGGGTCCCAAATCTCCAGGTTCAAGGGCATCTTCCTACATCGAAAACATGCATGAGAAACCCAGAAGATGGTACACCGTGTGATGGGGAAAGGTTTCAAAAACGCACCTCATTTCTCATCTCCTTGTGCCCGGGTTCGCCATTCCAGCCGCTTTACTAGCAATCTCCCTACTTGGAGCATCAGCACCTTTAACCTCCTGTTCCGTACAGGTTGCCATTTCTCCTGACGATGAACGGGAAGACGGGGAACCAATGAGAGACTGGCTCTTGGTGTTGGGAAAGGCACAGGTCACTCTATTTTCCCATCAGGAAGAAGAATTAACAACAGGCTCATCCCGCCCCCCGGAACCACAACAGGGCCTGAAGCCATCCTGCGCTTTTGCGGCCAGCTCCCAAAAACACGAGTTGTAAAATGGAGGCTCAGGGCACTGCAATTCACAAACCTGCAGAGTTATAAATGATAACTCTCGTCCACAAATATATTGAGGGAAGGCAACGAAGAGGATTTGAAATCAAGGCAGAATTGCAGGAAACAGATTTCAGGAGGTAGATTCGAATCGCCTTTAAAGCACATGAAAAGCGGCAAAACGTTGACAATGATGCCCTTGGCCAAAAAGGGCGTATGCGTTTTTTCCTGAATATATTCAGGAAAAAACGCATACGCCCTTTTTGGCCAACCAAGCAACCTGGAAAGGCAAATCAGCGCTACAAAGAAGTCTCGCATCCCATCGGTCAAAAGGGCCATGCTGAAAAAAGTGTCCAAACCAGAAATGCAGGACAGGCTATGGAGAAATGGGAGCCTTGCTACACTGATGGGTGGGATGTAAATTGCCAACAGCCACTCTGGAGAAGTGTACGGTGAATCGTGAAACATCTAAAAAACACAGCTTAGAGAGCATAGGGCACTTCCACTCATGGGGGTATAAATTGGGAAAATGAAAAATCAGCAAGACACAAGCACCCCAAAGTTTAGGGCTGCTCTGTTGACAAGGACCTCCACTTCATTCCACCTTAAATATCCCAGGAGAGAGAAAAATGGGTAAAGAAGTTGTGGTCCTTATGTACAATGGAATATCACTCAGCCATGAAATCAATGTCATAAGGCTAGTAGCAGCATTATGAGTGGATTTAGGTACGACGATTCTAAGTGAAATAAATCACACAGAAAAGGACACTTCTCATAAGGTATCACTTATAGAGGGAAGGTAAAAACCGTTACACTTGAACTGAATTACAAAACAGAACAGAGTCACACATGCAGAAAACACACTATGGCTGCTTAACGGGAAAGGGGAGGTGGGGTGATCCATAAAACAAGGGTTTCAAATTAGCTCAGATACCGTTCCATAAACCCAATATGTAATAGACAAGACCTACTCCTTGCTCAGAGAACTGGACTCAACACGCCCTATTCACCGCACAAGAATATATCTGACTACTAATAATCTTAAAACCTATGTATTGATATCTCTCTGTTAGTGTGTCAAGTGGTTGTAAAGCGGCATAAACACAGCAGTGAAAAGCAGCTAAACCGCATTATGAAAATAAATTACTTTGAAAAACCCATGAAAGAAAGACAGTGAAAGAGAGAGACATTCTTACACAATGCGTTCAGGGGCTGTGATGCAACCTGGATTGACCATATCTAGACCCACAGCTGGATGAGACATAAGGGTGGACACTCTTGGGGCTGAGAGGTTTGGTGAGGTTGGGTGAGCAAACGCAGACCCTTTAAAGTAATACTGCGTGGTACCCATCGCATGGGTCCCATATCTCCAGGTTCAAGGGCATCTTCCTACATCGAAAACATGCATGAGAAACCCAGAAGATGGTACACTGTGTGATGGGGAAAGGTTTCTAAAACGCACCTCATTTCTCATCTCCTTGTGCCCGGGTTCGCCATTCCAGCCGCTTTACTAGCAATCTCCCTACTTGGAGCATCAGCACCTTTAACCTCCTGTTCCGTACAGGTTGCAATTTTTCCTGAGGATGAACGGGAAGACGGGGAACCAATGAGAGACTGGCTCTTGGTGTTGGGAAAAGCACAGGTCACTCTATTTTCCCATCAGGAAGAAGAATTACCCACCGGCTCAGCCTGCCCCCCGGAACCAGAACTGGGCCTGAAGCCATCCTGCGCTTTTGCGGCCAGCTCCCAAAAACGCGAGTTGTAAAATCGAGGTTCAGGGCACTGCAATTCACAAACCTGCAGAGTTATAAATGATAACTCTCGTCCACAAATATATTGAGGGAAGGCAAAGAAGAGGACTTGAAGTCAAGGCAGAATTGCAGGAAACAGATTTCAGGAGGTAGATTCGAATCTCCTTTAAAGCACATGAAAAGCGGCAAAACGTTGACAATGATGCCCTTGGCCAAAAAGGGCGTATGCGTTTTTTCCTGAATATATTCAGGAAAAAACGCATACGCCCTTTTTGGCCAACCAAGCAACATGGAAAGGCAAATCAGCGCTACAAAGAAGTCTCGCTTCCCATCGGTCAAAAGGGCCATGCTGAAAAAAGTGTCAAAACCAGAAATGCAGGACAGGCCATGGAGAAATGGGAGCCTTGCTACACTGATGGGCGGGATGTAAATTGCCAACAGCCACTCTGGAGAAGTGTACGGTGAGTCCTGAAACATCTAAAAAACACAGCTTAGAGAGCATAGGGCACTTCCACTCATGGGGGTATAAATTGGGAAAATGAAAAATCAGCAAGACACAAGCACCCCAAAGTTTAGGGCTGCTGTGTTGACAAGGACCTCCACTTCATTCCACCTTAAATATCCCAGGAAAGAGAAAAATGGGTAAAGAAGTTGTGCTCCTTATGTACAATGGAATATCACTCAGCCATGAAATCAATGTCCTAAGGCTAGTACCAGCATGATGAGTGGATTTAGGTACGACGATTCTAACTGAAATAAGTCACACAGAAAAGAACAGTTCTCATAAGGTATCACTTATAGAGGGAATGTAAAAACCGTTACACTTGAACTGAATTACAAAACAGAACAGAGTCACACATGCAGAAAACACACTATGGCTGTTTAACGGGAAAGGGGAGGTGGGGTGATACATAAAACAAGGGTTTCAAATTAGCTCAGATACCGTTCCATAAACCCAATATGTAATAGACAAGACCTACTCCTTGCTCAGAGAACTGGACTCAACACGCCCTATTCACCGCACAAGAATATATCTGACTAGTAATAATCTTAAAACCTATGTATTGATATGTCTCTGTTAGTGTGTCAAGTGGGTGTAAAGCGGCATAAACACAGCAGTGAAAAGCAGCTAAACCCCATTATGAAAATAAATTACTTTGAAAAACCCATGAAAGAAAGACAGTGAAAGAGAGAGACATTCTTACACAATGCGTTCAGGGGCTGTGATGCAACCTGGATTGACCATATCTAGACCCACAGCTGGATGAGACATAAGGGTGGACACTCTTGGGGCTGAGAGGTTTGGTGAGGTTGGGTGAGCAAACGCAGACCATTTAAAGTAATACTGCCTGGTACCCATCGCATGGGTCCCAAATCTCCAGGTTCAAGGGCATCTTCCTACATCGAAAACATGCAAGAGAAACCCAGAAGTTGGTACACCATGTGATGGGGAAAGGTTTCTAAAACGCACCTCATTTCTCATCTCCTTGTGCCCGGGTTCGCCATTCCAGCCGCTTTACTAGCAATCTCCCTACTTGGAGCATCAGCACCTTTTACCTCCTCTTCCGTACAGGTTGCAATTTTCCTGAGGATGAACGGGAAGACGGGGAACCAATGAGAGACTGGCTCTTGGTGTTGGGAAAGGCACAGGTCACTCTATTTTCCCATCAGGAAGAAGAATTAACCACAGGCTCATCCCGCCCCCCGGAACCAGAACAGGGCCTGAAGCCATCCTGCGCTTTTGCGGCCAGCTCCCAAAAACACGAGTTGTAAAATGGTGGCTCAGGGCACTGCAATTCACAAACCTGCAGAGTTATAAATGATAACTCTCGTCCACAAATATATTGAGGGAAGGCAACGAAGAGTATTTGAAATCAAGGCAGAATTGCAGGAAACAGATTTCAGGAGGTAGATTCGAATCGCCTTTAAAGCACATGAAAAGCGGCAAAACGTTGACAATGATGCCCTTGGCCAAAAAGGGCGTATGCGTTTTTTCCTGAATATATTCAGGAAAAAACGCATACGCCCTTTTTGGCCAACCAAGCAACCTGGAAAGGCAAATCAGCGCTACAAAGAAGTCTCGCATCCCATCGGTCAAAAGGGCCATGCTGAAAAAAGTGTCAAAACCAGAAATGCAGGACAGGCCATGGAGAAATGGGAGCCATGCTACACTGATGGGCGGGATGTAAATTGCCAACAGCCACTCTGGAGAAGTGTACGGTGAGTCCTGAAACATCTAAAAAACACAGCTTAGAGAGTATAGGGCACTTCCACTCATGGGGGTGTAAATTGGGAAAATGAAAAATCAGCAAGACACAAGCACCCCAAAGTTTAGGGCTGCTCTGTTGACAAGGACCTCCACTTCATTCCACCTTAAATATCCCAGGAAAGAGAAAAATGGGTAAAGAAGTTGTGTTCCTTATGTACAATGGAATATCACTCAGCCATGAAATCAATGTCCTAAGGCTAGTAGCAGCATGATGAGTGGATTTAGGTACGACGATTCTAAGTGAAATAAGTCACACAGAAAAGGACACTTCTCATAAGGTATCACTTACAGAGGGAATGTAAAAACCGGTACACATGAACTGAATTACAAAACAGAACAGAGTCACACATGCAGAAAACACACTATGGCTGCTTAATGGGAAAGGTGAGGTGGGGTGATACATAAAACAAGGGTTTCAAATTAGCTCAGATACCGTTCCATAAACCCAATATGTAATAGACAAGACCTACTCCTTGCTCAGAGAACTGGACTCAACACGCCCTATTCACCGCACAAGAATATATCTGACTAGTAATAATCTTAAAACCTATGTATTGATATCTCTCTGTTAGTGTGTCAAGTGGGTGTAAAGCGGCATAAACACAGCAGTGAAAATCAGCTAAACCCCATTATGAAAATAAATTACTTTGAAAAACCCATGAAAGAAAGACAGTGAAAGAGAGAGACATTCTTACACAATGCGTTCAGGGGCTGTGATGCAACCTGGATTGACCATATCTAGACCCACAGCTGGATGAGACATAAGGGTGGACACTCTTGGGGCTGAGAGGTTTGGTGAGGTTGGGTGAGCAAAAGCAGACCATTTAAAGTAATACTGCGTGGTAGCCATCACATGGGTCCCAAATCTCCAGGTTCAAGGGCATCTTCCTACATCGAAAACATGCATGAGAAACCCAGAAGATGGTACACCGTGTGATGGGGAAAGGTTTCTAAAACGCACCTCATTTCTCATCTCCTTGTGCCCGGGTTCGACATTCCAGCCGCTTTACTAGCAATCTCCCTACTTGGAGCATCAGCACCTTTAACCTCCTGTTCCGTACAGGTTGCAAATTTTCCTGAGGATGAACGGGAAGACGGGGAACCAGTGAGAGACTGGCTCTTGGTGTTGGGAAAGGCACAGGTCACTCTATTTTCCCATAAGGAAGAAGAATTAACAACAGGCTCATCCCGCCCCCCGGAACCAGAACAGGGCCTGAAGCCATCCTGCGCTTTTGCGGCCAGCTCCCAAAAACACGAGTTGTAAAATGGAGGCTCAGGGCACTGCAATTCACAAACCTGCAGAGTTATAAATGATAACTCTCGTCCACAAATATATTGAGGGAAGGCAACGAAGAGGATTTGAAATCAAGGCAGAATTGCAGGAAACAGATTTCAGGAGGTAGATTCGAATCGCCTTTAAAGCACATGAAAAGCGGCAAAACGTTGACAATGATGCCCTTGGCCAAAAAGGGCGTATGTGTTTTTTCCTGAATACATTCAGGAAAAAACGCATACGCCCTTTTTGGCCAACCAAGCAACCTGGAAAGGCAAATCAGCGCTACAAAGAAGTCTCGCATCCCATCGGTCAAAAGGGCCATGCTGAAAAAAGTGTCAAAACGAGAAATGCAGGACAGGCCATGGAGAAATGGGAGCCTTGCTACACTGATGGGCGGGATGTAAATTGCCAACAGCCACTCTGGAGAAGTGTACGGTGAGTCCTGAAACATCTAAAAAACACAGCTTAGAGAGCATAGGGCACTTCCACTCATGGGGGTATAAATTGGGAAAATGAAAAATCAGCAAGACACAAGCACCCCAAAGTTTAGGGCTGCTCTGTTGACAAGGACCTCCACTTCATTCCACCTTAAATATCCCAGGAAAGAGAAAAATGGATAAAGAAGTTGTGGTCCTTATGTACAATGATATATCACTCAGGCATGAAATCAATGTCCTAAGGCTAGTAGCAGCATGATGAGTGGATTTAGGTACGACGATTCTAAGTGAAATAAATCACACAGAAAAGGACACTTCTCATAAGGTATCACTTATAGAGGGAATGTAAAAACCGTTACACTTGAACTGAATTACAAAACAGAACAGAGTCACACATGCAGAAAACACACTATGGCTGCTTAACGGGAAAGGGGAGGTGGGGTGATACATAAAAAAAGGGTTTCAAATTAGCTCAGATACCGTTCCATAAACCCAATATGTAATAGACAAGACCTACTCCTTGCTCAGAGAACTGGACTCAACACGCCCTATTCACCGCACAAGCATATATCTGACTACTAATAATCTTCAAACCTATGTATTGATATCTCTCTGTTAGTGTGTCAAGTGGGTGTAAAGCGGCATAAACACAGCAGTGAAAAGCAGCTAAACCGCATTATGAAAATAAATTACTTTGAAAAACCCATGAAAGAAAGACAGTGAAAGAGAGAGACATTCTTACACAATGCGTTCAGGGGCTGTGATGCAACCTGGATTGACCATATCTAGACCCACAGCTGGATGAGACCTAAGGGTGGACACTCTTGGGGCTGAGAGGTTTGGTGAGGTTGGGTGAGCAAACGCAGACCCTTTAAAGTAATACTGCGTGGTAGCCATCGCATGGGTCCCAAATCTCCAGGTTCAAGGGCATCTTCCTACATCGAAAACATGCATGAGAATCCCAGAAGATGGTACACCGTCTGATGGGGAAAAGTTTCTAAAACGCACCTCATTTCTCATCTCCTTGTGTCCAGGTTCGCCATTCCAGCCGCTTTACTAGCAATCTCCCTACTTGGAGCATCAGCACCTTTAACCTCCTGTTCCGTACAGGTTGCCATTTTTCCTGACGATGAACGGGAAGACGGGGAACCAATGAGAGACTGGCTCTTGGTGTTGGGAAAGGCACAGGTCACTCTATTTTCCCATCAGGAAGAAGAATTAACCACAGGCTCATCCCGCCCCCCGGAACCAGAACAGGGCCTGAAGCCATCCTGCGCTTTTGCGGCCAGCTCCCAAAAACGCGAGTTGTAAAATCGAGCTTCAGGGCACTGCAATTCACAAACCTGCAGAGTTATAAATGATAACTCTCGTCCACAAATATATTGAGGGAAGGCAAAGAAGAGGATTTGAAATCAAGGCAGAATTGGAGGAAACAGATTTCAGGAGGTAGATTCGAATCGCCTTTAAAGCACATGAAAAGCGGCAAAACGTTGACAATGATGCCCTTGGCCAAAAAGGGCGTATGCGTTTTTTCCTGAATATATTCAGGAAAAAACGCATACGCCCTTTTTGGCCAACCAAGCAACCTGGAAAGGCAAATCAGCGCTACAAAGAAGTCTCGCATCCCATCGGTCAAAAGGGCCATGCTGAAAAAAGTGTCAAAACCAGAAATGCAGGACAGTCCATGGAGAAATGGGAGCCTTGCTACACTGATGGGCGGGATGTAAATTGCCAACAGCCACTCTGGAGAAGTGTACGGTGAGTCCTGAAACATCTAAAAAACACAGCTTAGAGAGCATAGGGCACTTCCACTCATGGGGGTATAAATTGGGAAAATGAAAAATCAGCAAGACACAAGCACCCCAAAGTTTAGGGCTGCTCTGTTGACAAGGACCTCCACTTCATTCCACCTTAAATATCCCAGGAAAGAGAAAAATGGGTAAAGAAGGTGTAGTCCTTATGTACAATGGAATATCACTCAGCCATGAAATCAATGTCCTAAGGCTAGTAGCAGCATGATGAGTGGATTTAGGTACGACGATTCTAAGTGAAATAAGTCACACAGAAAAGGACACTTCTCATAAGGTATCACTGATAGAGGGAATGTAAAAACCGTTACACATGAACTGAATTACAAAACAGAACAGAGTCACACATGCAGAAAACACACTATGGCTGCTTAACGGGAAAGGTGAGGTGGGGTGATACATCAAACAAGGGTTTCAAATTAGCTCAGATACCGTTCCATAAACCCAATATGTAATAGACAAGACCTACTCCTTGCTCAGAGAACTGGACTCAACACGCCCTATTCACCGCACAAGTATATATCTGACTACTAATTATCTTAAAACCTATGTATTGATATCTCTCTGTTAGTGTGTCAAGTGGGTGTAAAGCGGCATAAACACAGCAGTGAAAAGCAGCTAAATCCCATTATGAAAATAAATTACTTTGAAAAACCCATGAAAGAAAGACAGTGAAAGAGAGAGACATTCTTACACAATGCGTTCAGGGGCTGTGATGCAACCTGGATTGACCATATCTAGACCCACAGCTGGATGAGACCTAAGGGTGGACACTCTTGGGGCTGAGAGGTTTGGTGAGGTTGGGTGACAAACGCAGACCATTTAAAGTAATACTGCATGATACCCATTGCATGGGTCCCAAATCTCCAGGTCCAAGGGCATCTTCCTACATCGAAAACATGCATGAGAAACCCAGAAGATGGTACACCGTGTGATGGGGAAAGGTTTCTAAAACGCACCTCATTTCTCATCTCCTTGTGCCCGGGTTCGACATTCCAGCCGCTTTACTAGCAATCTCCCTACTTGGAGCATCAGCACCTTTAACCTCCTGTTCCGTACAGGTTGCAAATTTTCCTGAGGATGAACGGGAAGACGGGGAACCAGTGAGAGACTGGCTCTTGGTGTTGGGAAAGGCACAGGTCACTCTATTTTCCCATAAGGAAGAAGAATTAACAACAGGCTCATCCCGCCCCCCGGAACCAGAACAGGGCCTGAAGCCATCCTGCGCTTTTGCGGCCAGCTCCCAAAAACACGAGTTGTAAAATGGAGGCTCAGGGCACTGCAATTCACAAACCTGCAGAGTTATAAATGATAACTCTCGTCCACAAATATATTGAGGGAAGGCAACGAAGAGGATTTGAAATCAAGGCAGAATTGCAGGAAACAGATTTCAGGAGGTAGATTCGAATCGCCTTTAAAGCACATGAAAAGCGGCAAAACGTTGACAATGATGCCCTTGGCCAAAAAGGGCGTATGTGTTTTTTCCTGAATACATTCAGGAAAAAACGCATACGCCCTTTTTGGCCAACCAAGCAACCTGGAAAGGCAAATCAGCGCTACAAAGAAGTCTCGCATCCCATCGGTCAAAAGGGCCATGCTGAAAAAAGTGTCAAAACGAGAAATGCAGGACAGGCCATGGAGAAATGGGAGCCTTGCTACACTGATGGGCGGGATGTAAATTGCCAACAGCCACTCTGGAGAAGTGTACGGTGAGTCCTGAAACATCTAAAAAACACAGCTTAGAGAGCATAGGGCACTTCCACTCATGGGGGTATAAATTGGGAAAATGAAAAATCAGCAAGACACAAGCACCCCAAAGTTTAGGGCTGCTCTGTTGACAAGGACCTCCACTTCATTCCACCTTCAATATCCCAGGAAAGAGAAAAATGGATAAAGAAGTTGTGGTCCTTATGTACAATGATATATCACTCAGGCATGAAATCAATGTCCTAAGGCTAGTAGCAGCATGATGAGTGGATTTAGGTACGACGATTCTAAGTGAAATAAATCACACAGAAAAGGACACTTCTCATAAGGTATCACTTATAGAGGGAATGTAAAAACCGTTACACTTGAACTGAATTACAAAACAGAACAGAGTCACACATGCAGAAAACACACTATGGCTGCTTAACAGGAAAGGGGAGGTGGGGTGATACATAAAAAAAGGGTTTCAAATTAGCTCAGATACCGTTCCATAAACCCAATATGTAATAGACAAGACCTACTCCTTGCTCAGAGAACTGGACTCAACACGCCCTATTCACCGCACAAGCATATATCTGACTACTAATAATCTTCAAACCTATGTATTGATATCTCTCTGTTAGTGTGTCAAGTGGGTGTAAAGCGGCATAAACACAGCAGTGAAAAGCAGCTAAACCGCATTATGAAAATAAATTACTTTGAAAAACCCATGAAAGAAAGACAGTGAAAGAGAGAGACATTCTTACACAATGCGTTCAGGGGCTGTGATGCAACCTGGATTGACCATATCTAGACCCACAGCTGGATGAGACCTAAGGGTGGACACTCTTGGGGCTGAGAGGTTTGGTGAGGTTGGGTGAGCAAACGCAGACCCTTTAAAGTAATACTGCGTGGTAGCCATCGCATGGGTCCCAAATCTCCAGGTTCAAGGGCATCTTCCTACATCGAAAACATGCATGAGAATCCCAGAAGATGGTACACCGTCTGATGGGGAAAAGTTTCTAAAACGCACCTCATTTCTCATCTCCTTGTGTCCAGGTTCGCCATTCCAGCCGCTTTACTAGCAATCTCCCTACTTGGAGCATCAGCACCTTTAACCTCCTGTTCCGTACAGGTTGCCATTTTTCCTGACGATGAACGGGAAGACGGGGAACCAATGAGAGACTGGCTCTTGGTGTTGGGAAAGGCACAGGTCACTCTATTTTCCCATCAGGAAGAAGAATTAACCACAGGCTCATCCCGCCCCCCGGAACCAGAACAGGGCCTGAAGCCATCCTGCGCTTTTGCGGCCAGCTCCCAAAAACGCGAGTTGTAAAATCGAGCTTCAGGGCACTGCAATTCACAAACCTGCAGAGTTATAAATGATAACTCTCGTCCACAAATATATTGAGGGAAGGCAAAGAAGAGGATTTGAAATCAAGGCAGAATTGGAGGAAACAGATTTCAGGAGGTAGATTCGAATCGCCTTTAAAGCACATGAAAAGCGGCAAAACGTTGACAATGATGCCCTTGGCCAAAAAGGGCGTATGCGTTTTTTCCTGAATATATTCAGGAAAAAACGCATACGCCCTTTTTGGCCAACCAAGCAACCTGGAAAGGCAAATCAGCGCTACAAAGAAGTCTCGCATCCCATCGGTCAAAAGGGCCATGCTGAAAAAAGTGTCAAAACCAGAAATGCAGGACAGTCCATGGAGAAATGGGAGCCTTGCTACACTGATGGGCGGGATGTAAATTGCCAACAGCCACTCTGGAGAAGTGTACGGTGAGTCCTGAAACATCTAAAAAACACAGCTTAGAGAGCATAGGGCACTTCCACTCATGGGGGTATAAATTGGGAAAATGAAAAATCAGCAAGACACAAGCACCCCAAAGTTTAGGGCTGCTCTGTTGACAAGGACCTCCACTTCATTCCACCTTAAATATCCCAGGAAAGAGAAAAATGGGTAAAGAAGGTGTAGTCCTTATGTACAATGGAATATCACTCAGCCATGAAATCAATGTCCTAAGGCTAGTAGCAGCATGATGAGTGGATTTAGGTACGACGATTCTAAGTGAAATAAGTCACACAGAAAAGGACACTTCTCATAAGGTATCACTGATAGAGGGAATGTAAAAACCGTTACACATGAACTGAATTACAAAACAGAACAGAGTCACACATGCAGAAAACACACTATGGCTGCTTAACGGGAAAGGTGAGGTGGGGTGATACATCAAACAAGGGTTTCAAATTAGCTCAGATACCGTTCCATAAACCCAATATGTAATAGACAAGACCTACTCCTTGCTCAGAGAACTGGACTCAACACGCCCTATTCACCGCACAAGTATATATCTGACTACTAATTATCTTAAAACCTATGTATTGATATCTCTCTGTTAGTGTGTCAAGTGGGTGTAAAGCGGCATAAACACAGCAGTGAAAAGCAGCTAAATCCCATTATGAAAATAAATTACTTTGAAAAACCCATGAAAGAAAGACAGTGAAAGAGAGAGACATTCTTACACAATGCGTTCAGGGGCTGTGATGCAACCTGGATTGACCATATCTAGACCCACAGCTGGATGAGACCTAAGGGTGGACACTCTTGGGGCTGAGAGGTTTGGTGAGGTTGGGTGACAAACGCAGACCATTTAAAGTAATACTGCATGATACCCATTGCATGGGTCCCAAATCTCCAGGTCCAAGGGCATCTTCCTACATCGAAAACATGCATGAGAAACCCAGAAGATGGTACACCGTGTGATGGGGAAAGGTTTCAAAAACGCACCTCATTTCTCATCTCCTTGTGCCCGGGTTCGCCATTCCAGGCGCTTTACTAGCAATCTCCCTACTTGGAGCATCAGCACCTTTAACCTCCTGTTCCATACAGGTTGCCATTTTTCCTGACGATGAACGGGAAGACGGGGAACCAATGAGAGACTGGCTCTTGGTGTTGGGAAAGGCACAGGTCACTCTATTTTCCAATCAGGAAGAAGAATTAACAACAGGCTCATCCCGCCCCCCGGAACCAGAACAGGGCCTGAAGCCATCCTGCGCTTTTGCGGCCAGCTCCCTAAAACACGAGTTGTAAAATGGAGGCTCAGGGCACTGCAATTCACAAACCTGCAGAGTTATAAATGATAACTCTCGTCCACAAATATATTGAGGGAAGGCAATGAAGAGGATTTGAAATCAAGGCAGAATTGCAGGAAACAGATTTCAGGAGGTAGATTTGAATCTCATTTAAAGCACATGAAAAGCGGCAAAACGTTGACAATGATGCCCTTGGCCAAAAAGGGCGTATGCGTTTTTTCCTGAATATATTCAGGAAAAAACGCATACGCCCTTTTTGGCCAACCAAGCAACCTGGAAAGGCAAATCAGCGCTACAAAGAAGTCTCGCTTCCCATCGGTCAAAAGGGCCATGCTGAAAAAAGTGTCAAAACCAGAAATGCAGGACAGGCCATGGAGAAATGGGAGCCTTGCTACACTGATGGGCGGGATGTAAATTGCCAACAGCCACTCTGGAGAAGTGTACGGTGAGTCCTGAAACATCTAAAAAACACAGCTTAGAGAGCATAGGGCACTTCCACTCATGGGGTTATAAATTGGGAAAATGAAAAATCAGCAAGACACAAGCACCCCAAAGTTTAGGGCTGCTCTGTTGACAAGGACCTCCACTTCATTCCACCTTAAATATCCCAGGAAAGAGAAAAATGGGTAAAGAAGTTGTAGTCCTTATGTACAATGGAATATCACTCAGGCATGAAATCAATGTCCTAAGGCTAGTAGCAGCATGATGAGTGGATTTAGGTACAACGATTCTAACTGAAATAAGTCACACAGAAAAGGACACTTCTCATAAGGTATCACTGATAGAGGGAATGTAAAAACCGTTACACATGAACTGAATTACAAAACAGAACAGAGTCACACATGCAGAAAACACACTATGGCTGCTTAACGGGAAAGGGGAGGTGGGGTGATACATAAAACAAGGGTTTCAAATTAGCTCAGATACCGTTCCATAAACCCAATATGTAATAGACAAGACCTACTCCTTGCTCAGAGAACTGGACTCAACACGCCCTATTCACCGCACAAGAATATATCTGACTACTAATAATCTTAAAACCTATGTATTGATATCTCTCTGTTACTGTGTCAAATGGGTGTAAAGCGGCATAAACACAGCAGTGAAAAGCAGCTAAATCCCATTATGAAAATAAATTACTTTGAAAAACCCATGAAAGAAAGACAGTGAAAGAGAGAGACATTCTTACACAATGCGTTCAGGGGCTGTGATGCAACCTGGATTGACCATATCTAGACCCACAGCTGGATGAGACCTAAGGGTGGACACTCTTGGGGCTGAGAGGTTTGGTGAGGTTGGGTGACAAACGCAGACCATTTAAAGTAATACTGCATGATACCCATTGCATGGGTCCCAAATCTCCAGGTCCAAGGGCATCTTCCTACATCGAAAACATGCATGAGAAACCCAGAAGATGGTACACCGTGTGATGGGGAAAGGTTTCAAAAACGCACCTCATTTCTCATCTCCTTGTGCCCGGGTTCGCCATTCCAGGCGCTTTACTAGCAATCTCCCTACTTGGAGCATCAGCACCTTTAACCTCCTGTTCCATACAGGTTGCCATTTTTCCTGACGATGAACGGGAAGACGGGGAACCAATGAGAGACTGGCTCTTGGTGTTGGGAAAGGCACAGGTCACTCTATTTTCCAATCAGGAAGAAGAATTAACAACAGGCTCATCCCGCCCCCCGGAACCAGAACAGGGCCTGAAGCCATCCTGCGCTTTTGCGGCCAGCTCCCTAAAACACGAGTTGTAAAATGGAGGCTCAGGGCACTGCAATTCACAAACCTGCAGAGTTATAAATGATAACTCTCGTCCACAAATATATTGAGGGAAGGCAATGAAGAGGATTTGAAATCAAGGCAGAATTGCAGGAAACAGATTTCAGGAGGTAGATTTGAATCTCATTTAAAGCACATGAAAAGCGGCAAAACGTTGACAATGATGCCCTTGGCCAAAAAGGGCGTATGCGTTTTTTCCTGAATATATTCAGGAAAAAACGCATACGCCCTTTTTGGCCAACCAAGCAACCTGGAAAGGCAAATCAGCGCTACAAAGAAGTCTCGCTTCCCATCGGTCAAAAGGGCCATGCTGAAAAAAGTGTCAAAACCAGAAATGCAGGACAGGCCATGGAGAAATGGGAGCCTTGCTACACTGATGGGCGGGATGTAAATTGCCAACAGCCACTCTGGAGAAGTGTACGGTGAGTCCTGAAACATCTAAAAAACACAGCTTAGAGAGCATAGGGCACTTCCACTCATGGGGTTATAAATTGGGAAAATGAAAAATCAGCAAGACACAAGCACCCCAAAGTTTAGGGCTGCTCTGTTGACAAGGACCTCCACTTCATTCCACCTTAAATATCCCAGGAAAGAGAAAAATGGGTAAAGAAGTTGTAGTCCTTATGTACAATGGAATATCACTCAGGCATGAAATCAATGTCCTAAGGCTAGTAGCAGCATGATGAGTGGATTTAGGTACAACGATTCTAACTGAAATAAGTCACACAGAAAAGGACACTTCTCATAAGGTATCACTGATAGAGGGAATGTAAAAACCGTTACACATGAACTGAATTACAAAACAGAACAGAGTCACACATGCAGAAAACACACTATGGCTGCTTAACGGGAAAGGGGAGGTGGGGTGATACATAAAACAAGGGTTTCAAATTAGCTCAGATACCGTTCCATAAACCCAATATGTAATAGACAAGACCTACTCCTTGCTCAGAGAACTGGACTCAACACGCCCTATTCACCGCACAAGAATATATCTGACTAGTAATAATCTTAAAACCTATGTATTGATATCTCTCTGTTACTGTGTCAAATGGGTGTAAAGCGGCATAAACACAGCAGTGAAAAGCAGCTAAACCGCATTATGAAAATAAATTACTTTGAAAAACCCATGAAAGAAAGACAGTGAAAGAGAGAGACATTCTTACACAATGCGTTCAGGGGCTGTGATGCAACCTGGATTGACCATATCTAGACACACAGCTGGATGAGACCTAAGGGTGGACACTCTTGGGGCTGAGAGGTTTGGTGAGGTTGGGTGAGCAAACGCAGACCATTTAAAGTAATACTGCATGGTACCCATCGCATGGGTCCCAAATCTCCAGGTTCAAGGGCATCTTCCTACATCGAAAACATGCATGAGAAACCCAGAAGATGGTACACCGTGTGATGGGGAAAGGTTTCTAAAACGCACCTCATTTCTCATCTCCTTGTGCCCGGGTTCGCCATTCCAGCCGCTTTACTAGCAATCTCCCTACTTGGAGCATCAGCACCTTTAACCTCCTGTTCCGTACAGGTTGCCATTTCTCCTGACGATGAACGGGAAGACGGGGAACCAATGAGAGACTGGCTCTTGGTGTTGGGAAAGGCACAGGTCACTCTATTTTCCCATCAGGAAGAAGAATTAACAACAGGCTCATCCCGCCCCCCGGAACCACAACAGGGCCTGAAGCCATCCTGCGCTTTTGCGGCCAGCTCCCAAAAACACGAGTTGTAAAATGGAGGCTCAGGGCACTGCAATTCACAAACCTGCAGAGTTATAAATGATAACTCTCGTCCACAAATATATTGAGGGAAGGCAAAGAAGAGGATTTGAAATCAAGGCAGAATTGGAGGAAACAGATTTCAGGAGGTAGATTCGAATCGCCTTTAAAGCACATGAAAAGCGGCAAAACGTTGACAATGATGCCCTTGGCCAAAAAGGGCGTATGCGTTTTTTCCTGAATATATTCAGGAAAAAACGCATACGCCCTTTTTGGCCAACCAAGCAACCTGGAAAGGCAAATCAGCGCTACAAAGAAGTCTCGCATCCCATCGGTCAAAAGGGCCATGCTGAAAAAAGTGTCAAAACCAGAAATGCAGGACAGTCCATGGAGAAATGGGAGCCTTGCTACACTGATGGGTGGGATGTAAATTGCCAACAGCCACTCTGGAGAAGTGTACGGTGAGTCCTGAAACATCTAAAAAACACAGCTTAGAGAGCATAGGGCACTTCCACTCATGGGGGTATAAATTGGGAAAATGAAAAATCAGCAAGACACAAGCACCCCAAAGTTTAGGGCTGCTCTGTTGACAAGGACCTCCACTTCATTCCACCTTAAATATCCCAGGAAAGAGAAAAATGGGTAAAGAAGGTGTAGTCCTTATGTACAATGGAATATCACTCAGCCATGAAATCAATGTCCTAAGGCTAGTAGCAGCATGATGAGTGGATTTAGGTACGACGATTCTAAGTGAAATAAGTCACACAGAAAAGGACACTTCTCATAAGGTATCACTGATAGAGGGAATGTAAAAACCGTTACACATGAACTGAATTACAAAACAGAACAGAGTCACACATGCAGAAAACACACTATGGCTGCTTAACGGGAAAGGTGAGGTGGGGTGATACATCAAACAAGGGTTTCAAATTAGCTCAGATACCGTTCCATAAACCCAATATGTAATAGACAAGACCTACTCCTTGCTCAGAGAACTGGACTCAACACGCCCTATTCACCGCACAAGTATATATCTGACTACTAATTATCTTAAAACCTATGTATTGATATCTCTCTGTTAGTGTGTCAAGTGGGTGTAAAGCGGCATAAACACAGCAGTGAAAAGCAGCTAAATCCCATTATGAAAATAAATTACTTTGAAAAACCCATGAAAGAAAGACAGTGAAAGAGAGAGACATTCTTACACAATGCGTTCAGGGGCTGTGATGCAACCTGGATTGACCATATCTAGACCCACAGCTGGATGAGACCTAAGGGTGGACACTCTTGGGGCTGAGAGGTTTGGTGAGGTTGGGTGACAAACGCAGACCATTTAAAGTAATACTGCATGATACCCATTGCATGGGTCCCAAATCTCCAGGTCCAAGGGCATCTTCCTACATCGAAAACATGCATGAGAAACCCAGAAGATGGTACACCGTGTGATGGGGAAAGGTTTCAAAAACGCACCTCATTTCTCATCTCCTTGTGCCCGGGTTCGCCATTCCAGGCGCTTTACTAGCAATCTCCCTACTTGGAGCATCAGCACCTTTAACCTCCTGTTCCATACAGGTTGCCATTTTTCCTGACGATGAACGGGAAGACGGGGAACCAATGAGAGACTGGCTCTTGGTGTTGGGAAAGGCACAGGTCACTCTATTTTCCAATCAGGAAGAAGAATTAACAACAGGCTCATCCCGCCCCCCGGAACCAGAACAGGGCCTGAAGCCATCCTGCGCTTTTGCGGCCAGCTCCCTAAAACACGAGTTGTAAAATGGAGGCTCAGGGCACTGCAATTCACAAACCTGCAGAGTTATAAATGATAACTCTCGTCCACAAATATATTGAGGGAAGGCAATGAAGAGGATTTGAAATCAAGGCAGAATTGCAGGAAACAGATTTCAGGAGGTAGATTTGAATCTCATTTAAAGCACATGAAAAGCGGCAAAACGTTGACAATGATGCCCTTGGCCAAAAAGGGCGTATGCGTTTTTTCCTGAATATATTCAGGAAAAAACGCATACGCCCTTTTTGGCCAACCAAGCAACCTGGAAAGGCAAATCAGCGCTACAAAGAAGTCTCGCTTCCCATCGGTCAAAAGGGCCATGCTGAAAAAAGTGTCAAAACCAGAAATGCAGGACAGGCCATGGAGAAATGGGAGCCTTGCTACACTGATGGGCGGGATGTAAATTGCCAACAGCCACTCTGGAGAAGTGTACGGTGAGTCCTGAAACATCTAAAAAACACAGCTTAGAGAGCATAGGGCACTTCCACTCATGGGGTTATAAATTGGGAAAATGAAAAATCAGCAAGACACAAGCACCCCAAAGTTTAGGGCTGCTCTGTTGACAAGGACCTCCACTTCATTCCACCTTAAATATCCCAGGAAAGAGAAAAATGGGTAAAGAAGTTGTAGTCCTTATGTACAATGGAATATCACTCAGGCATGAAATCAATGTCCTAAGGCTAGTAGCAGCATGATGAGTGGATTTAGGTACAACGATTCTAACTGAAATAAGTCACACAGAAAAGGACACTTCTCATAAGGTATCACTTATAGAGGGAATGTAAAAACCGTTACACATGAACTGAATTACAAAACAGAACAGAGTCACACATGCAGAAAACACACTATGGCTGCTTAACGGGAAAGGGGAGGTGGGGTGATCCATAAAACAAGGGTTTCAAATTAGCTCAGATACCGTTCCATAAACCCAATATGTAATAGACAAGACCTACTCCTTGCTCAGAGAACTGGACTCAACACGCCCTATTCACCGCACAAGAATATATCTGACTAGTAATAATCTTAAAACCTATGTATTGATATCTCTCTGTTACTGTGTCAAATGGGTGTAAAGCGGCATAAACACAGCAGTGAAAAGCAGCTAAACCGCATTATGAAAATAAATTACTTTGAAAAACCCATGAAAGAAAGACAGTGAAAGAGAGAGACATTCTTACACAATGCGTTCAGGGGCTGTGATGCAACCTGGATTGACCATATCTAGACACACAGCTGGATGAGACCTAAGGGTGGACACTCTTGGGGCTGAGAGGTTTGGTGAGGTTGGGTGAGCAAACGCAGACCATTTAAAGTAATACTGCATGGTACCCATCGCATGGGTCCCAAATCTCCAGGTTCAAGGGCATCTTCCTACATCGAAAACATGCATGAGAAACCCAGAAAATGGTACACCGTGTGATGGGGAAAGGTTTCTAAAACGCACCTCATTTCTCATCTCCTTGTGCCCGGGTTCGCCATTCCAGCCGCTTTACTAGCAATCTCCCTACTTGGAGCATCAGCACCTTTAACCTCCTGTTCCGTACAGGTTGCCATTTCTCCTGACGATGAACGGGAAGACGGGGAACCAATGAAAGACTAGCTCTTGGTGTTGGGACAGGCACAGGTCACTCTATTTTCCCATCAGGAAGAAGAATTAACCACAGGCTCAGCCTGCCCCCCGGAACCAGAACAGGGCCTGAAGCCATCCTGAGCTTTTGCGGCCATCTCCCAAAAACGCGAGTTGTAAAATGGAGGTTCAGGGCACTGCAATTCACAAACCTGCAGAGTTATAAATAATACCTCTCGTCCACAAATATATTGAGGGAAGGCAAAGAAGAGGATTTGAAATCAAGGCAGAATTGCAGGAAACAGATTTCAGGAGGTAGATTCGAATCGCCTTTAAAGCACATGAAAAGCGGCAAAACGTTGACAATGATGCCCTTGGCCAAAGAGGGCGTATGCGTTTTTTCCTGAATATATTCAGGAAAAAACGCATACGCCCTTTTTGGCCAACCAAGCAACCTGGAAAGGCAAATCAGCGCTACAAAGAAGTCTCGCTTCCCATCGGTCAAAAGGGCCATGCTGAAAAAAGTGTCAAAACCAGAAATGCAGGACAGGCCATGGAGAAATGGGAGCCTTGCTACACTGATGGGCGGGATGTAAATTGCCAACAGCCACTCTGGAGAAGTGTACGGTGAGTCCTGAAACGTCTAAAAAGCAAAGCTTAGAGAGCATAGGGCACTTCCACTCATGGGGGTATAAATTGGGAAAATGAAAAATCAGCAAGACACAAGCACCCCAAAGTTTAGGGCTGCTCTGTTGACAAGGACCTCCACTTCATTCCACCTTAAATATGCCAGGAAAGAGAAAAATGGATGAAGGAGTTGTGGTCCTTATGTACAATGGAATATCACTCAGCCATGAAATCAATGTCATAAGGCTAGTAGCAGCATGATGAGTGGATTTAGGTACGACAATTCTAAGTGAAATAAATCACACAGAAAAGGACACTTCTCATAAGGTATCACTGATAGAGGGAATGTAAAAACCGTTACACTTGAACTGAATTACAAAACAGAACGAGTCACACATGCAGAAAACACACTATGGCTGCTTAACGGGAAAGGGGAGGTGGGGTGATCCATAAAACAAGGGTTTCAAATTAGCTCAGATACCGTTCCATAAACCCAATGTGTAATAGACAAGACCTACTCCTTGCTCAGAGAACTGGACTCCACACCCCCTATTCACCGCACAAGAATATATCTGACTAGTAAGAATCTTAAAACCTATGTATTGATATCTCTCTGTTAGTGTGTCAAGTGGGTGTAAAGCAGCATAAACACAGCAGTGAAAAGCAGCTAAACCCCATTATAAAAATAAATTACTTTGAAAAACCCATGAAACAAAGACAGTGAAAGAGAGAGAAATTCTTACACAATGCGTTCAGGGGCTGTGATGCAACCTGGATTGACCATATCTAGACCCACAGCTGGATGAGACATAAGGGTGGACACTCTTGGGGCTGAGAGGTTTGGTGAGGTTGGGTGAGCAAACGCAGACCCTTTAAAGTAATACTGCGTGGTACCCATCGCATGGGTCCCAAATCTCCAGGTTCAAGGGCATCTTCCTACATCGAAAACAAGCATGAGAAACCCAGAAGATGGTACACCGTGTGATGGGGAAAGGTTTCTAAAACGCACCTCATTTCTCATCTCCTTGTGCCCGGGTTCGCCATTCCAGCCGCTTTACTAGCAATCTCCCTAGTTGGAGCATCAGCACCTTTAACCTCCTGTTCCGTACAGGTTGCAATTTTTCCTGAGGATGAACGGGAAGACGGGGAACCAATGAGAGACTGGCTCTTGGTGTTGGGAAAGGCACAGGTCACTCTATTTTCCCATCAGGAAGAAGAATTACCCACCGGCTCAGCCTGCCCCCCGGAACCAGAACTGGGCCTGAAGCCATCCTGCGCTTTTGCGGCCAGCTCCCAAAAACGCGAGTTGTAAAATCGAGCTTCAGGGCACTGCAATTCACAAACCTGCAGAGTTATAAATGATAACTCTCGTCCACAAATATATTGAGGGAAGGCAAAGAAGAGGACTTGAAGTCAAGGCAGAATTGCAGGAAACAGATTTCAGGAGGTAGAGTCGAATCGCCTTTAAAGCACATGAAAAGCGGCAAAACGTTGACAATGATGCCCTTGGCCAAAAAGGGCGTATGCGTTTTTTCCTGAATATATTCAGGAAAAAACGCATACGCCCTTTTTGGCCAACCAAGCAACATGGAAAGGCAAATCAGCGCTACAAAGAAGTCTCGCTTCCCATCGGTCAAAAGGGCCATGCTGAAAAAAGTGTCAAAACCAGAAATGCAGGACAGGCCATGGAGAAATGGGAGCCTTGCTACACTGATGGGCGGGATGTAAATTGCCAACAGCCACTCTGGAGAAGTGTACGGTGAGTCCTGAAACATCTAAAAAACACAGCTTAGAGAGCATAGGGCACTTCCATTCATGGGGGTATAAATTGGGAAAATGAAAAATCAGCAAGACACAAGCACCCCAAAGTTTAGGGCTGCTCTGTTGACAAGGACCTCCACTTCATTCCACCTTAAATATCCCAGGAAAGAGAAAAATGGGTAAAGAAGGTGTAGTCCTTATGTACAATGGAATATCACTCAGCCATGAAATCAATGTCCTAAGGCTAGTAGCAGAATGATGAGTGGATTTAGGTACGACGATTCTAAGTGAAATAAGTCACACAGAAAAGGACACTTCTCATAAGGTATCACTGATAGAGGGAATGTAAAAACCGTTACACTTGAACTGAATTACAAAACAGAACAGAGTCACACATGCAGAAAACACACTATGGCTGCTTAACGGGAAAGGTGAGGTGGGGTGATACATCAAACAAGGGTTTCAAATTAGCTCAGATACCGTTCCATAAACCCAATATGTAATAGACAAGACCTACTCCTTGCTCAGAGAACTGGACTCAACACGCCCTATTCACCGCACAAGAATATATCTGACTACTAATAATCTTAAAACCTATGTATTGATATCTCCCTGTTAGTGTGTCAAGTGGGTGTAAAGCGGCATAAACACAGCAGTGAAAAGCAGCTAAACCGCATTATGAAAATAAATTACTTTGAAAAACCCATGAAAGAAAGACAGTGAAAGAGAGAGACATTCTTACACAATGCGTTCAGGGGCTGTGATGCAACCTGGATTGACCATATCTAGACCCACAGCTGGATGAGACCTAAGGGTGGACACTCTTGGGGCTGAGAGGTTTGGTGAGGTTGGGTGAGCAAATGCAGACCATTTAAAGTAATACTGCGTGGTAGCCATCGCATGGGTCCCATATCTCCAGGTTCGAGGGCATCTTCCTACATCGAAAACATGCATGAGAAACCCAGAAGATGGTACACCGTGTGATGGGGAAAGGTTTCTAAAACGCACCTCATTTCTCATCTCCTTGTGCCCGGGTTCGCCGTTCCAGCCGCTTTACTAGCAATCTCCCTACTTGGAGCATCAGCACCTTTAACCTCCTGTTCCGTACAGGTTGCCATTTTTCCTGACGATGAACGGGAAGACGGGGAACCAATGAGAGACTGGCACTTGGTGTTGGGACAGGCACAGGTCACTCTATTTTCCCATCAGGAAGAAGAATTAACCACAGGCTCAGCCTGCCCCCCGGAACCAGAAAAGGGCCTGAAGCCATCCTGTGCTTTTGCGGCCAGCTCCCAAAAACACGAGTTGTAAAATGGAGGCTCAGGGCACTGCAATTCACAAACCTGCAGAGTTATAAATGATAACTCTCGTCCACAAATATATTGAGGGAAGGCAACGAAGAGGATTTGAAATCAAGGCAGAATTGCAGGAAACAGATTTCAGGAGGTAGATTCGAATCGCCTTTAAAGCACATGAAAAGCGGCAAAACGTTGACAATGATGCCCTTGGCCAAAAAGGGCGTATGCGTTTTTTCCTGAATATATTCAGGAAAAAACGCATACGCCCTTTTTGGCCAACCAAGCAACCTGGAAAGGCAAATCAGCGCTACAAAGAAGTCTCGCATCCCATCGGTCAAAAGGGCCATGCTGAAAAAAGTGTCCAAACCAGAAATGCAGGACAGGCTATGGAGAAATGGGAGCCTTGCTACACTGATGGGTGGGATGTAAATTGCCAACAGCCACTCTGGAGAAGTGTACGGTGAGTCGTGAAACATCTAAAAAACACAGCTTAGAGAGCATAGGGCACTTCCACTCATGGGGGTATAAATTGGGAAAATGAAAAATCAGCAAGACACAAGCACCCCAAAGTTTAGGGCTGCTCTGTTGACAAGGACCTCCACTTCATTCCACCTTAAATATCCCAGGAAAGAGAAAAATGGGTAAAGAAGTTGTGGTCCTTATGTACAATGGAATATCACTCAGCCATGAAATCAATGTCATAAGGCTAGTAGCAGCATTATGAGTGGATTTAGGTACGACAATTCTAAGTGAAATAAATCACACAGAAAAGGACACTTCTCATAAGGTATCACTTATAGAGGGAAGGTAAAAACCGTTACACTTGAACTGAATTACAAAACAGAACAGAGTCACACATGCAGAAAACACACTATGGCTGCTTAACGGGAAAGGGGAGGTGGGGTGATCCATAAAACAAGGGTTTCAAATTAGCTCAGATACCGTTCCATAAACCCAATATGTAATAGACAAGACCTACTCCTTGCTCAGAGAACTGGACTCAACACGCCCTATTCACCGCACAAGAATATATCTGACTACTAATAATCTTAAAACCTATGTATTGAAATCTCTCTGTTAGTGTGTCAAGTGGGTGTAAAGCGGCATAAACACAGCAGTGAAAAGCAGCTAAACCGCATTATGAAAATAAATTACTTTGAAAAACCCATGAAAGAAAGACAGTGAAAGAGAGAGACATTCTTACACAATGCGTTCAGGGGCTGTGATGCAACCTGGATTGACCATATCTAGACCCACAGCTGGATGAGACATAAGGGTGGACACTCTTGGGGCTGAGAGGTTTGGTGAGGTTGGGTGAGCAAACGCAGACCCTTTAAAGTAATACTGTGTGGTACCCATCGCATGGGTCCCATATCTCCAGGTTCAAGGGCATCTTCCTACATCGAAAACATGCATGAGAAACCCAGAAGATGGTACACTGTGTGATGGGGAAAGGTTTCTAAAACGCACCTCATTTCTCATCTCCTTGTGCCCGGGTTCGCCATTCCAGCCGCTTTACTAGCAATCTCCCTACTTGGAGCATCAGCACCTTTAACCTCCTGTTCCGTACAGGTTGCAATTTTTCCTGAGGATGAACGGGAAGACGGGGAACCAATGAGAGACTGGCTCTTGGTGTTGGGAAAGGCACAGGTCACTCTATTTTCCCATCAGGAAGAAGAATTACCCACCGGCTCAGCCTGCCCCCCGGAACCAGAACTGGGCCTGAAGCCATCCTGCGCTTTTGCGGCCAGCTCCCAAAAACGCGAGTTGTAAAATCGAGGTTCAGGGCACTGCAATTCACAAACCTGCAGAGTTATAAATGATGACTCTCGTCCACAAATATATTGAGGGAAGGCAAAGAAGAGGACTTGAAGTCAAGGCAGAATTGCAGGAAACAGATTTCAGGAGGTAGATTCGAATCTCCTTTAAAGCACATGAAAAGCGGCAAAACGTTGACAATGATGCCCTTGGCCAAAAAGGGCGTATGCGTTTTTTCCTGAATATATTCAGGAAAAAACGCATACGCCCTTTTTGGCCAACCAAGCAACATGGAAAGGCAAATCAGCGCTACAAAGAAGTCTCGCTTCCCATCGGTCAAAAGGGCCATGCTGAAAAAAGTGTCAAAACCAGAAATGCAGGACAGGCCATGGAGAAATGGGAGCCTTGCTACACTGATGGGCGGGATGTAAATTGCCAACAGCCACTCTGGAGAAGTGTACGGTGAGTCCTGAAACATCTAAAAAACACAGCTTAGAGAGCATAGGGCACTTCCACTCATGGGGGTATAAATTGGGAAAATGAAAAATCAGCAAGACACAAGCACCCCAAAGTTTAGGGCTGCTGTGTTGACAAGGACCTCCACTTCATTCCACCTTAAATATCCCAGGAAAGAGAAAAATGGGTAAAGAAGTTGTGGTCCTTATGTACAATGGAATATCACTCAGCCATGAAATCAATGTCCTAAGGCTAGTACCAGCATGATGAGTGGATTTAGGTACAACGATTCTAAGTGAAATAAGTCACACAGAAAAGAACAGTTCTCATAAGGTATCACTTATAGAGGGAATGTAAAAACCGTTACACTTGAACTGAATTACAAAACAGAACAGAGTCACACATGCAGAAAACACACTATGGCTGTTTAACGGGAAAGGGGAGCTGGGGTGATACATAAAACAAGGGTTTCAAATTAGCTCAGATACCGTTCCATAAACCCAATATGTAATAGACAAGACCTACTCCTTGCTCAGAGAACTGGACTCAACACGCCCTATTCACCGCACAAGAATATATCTGACTAGTAATAATCTTAAAACCTATGTATTGATATGTCTCTGTTAGTGTGTCAAGTGGGTGTAAAGCGGCATAAACACAGCAGTGAAAAGCAGCTAAACCCCATTATGAAAATAAATTACTTTGAAAAACCCATGAAAGAAAGACAGTGAAAGAGAGAGACATTCTTACACAATGCGTTCAGGGGCTGTGATGCAACCTGGATTGACCATATCTAGACCCACAGCTGGATGAGACATAAGGGTGGACACTCTTGGGGCTGAGAGGTTTGGTGAGGTTGGGTGAGCAAACGCAGACCATTTAAAGTAATACTGCCTGGTACCCATCGCATGGGTCCCAAATCTCCAGGTTCAAGGGCATCTTCCTACATCGAAAACATGCATGAGAAACCCAGAAGTTGGTACACCATGTGATGGGGAAAGGTTTCTAAAACGCACCTCATTTCTCATCTCCTTGTGCCCGGGTTCGCCATTCCAGCCGCTTTACTAGCAATCTCCCTACTTGGAGCATCAGCACCTTTTACCTCCTCTTCCGTACAGGTTGCAATTTTCCTGAGGATGAACGGGAAGACGGGGAACCAATGAGAGACTGGCTCTTGGTGTTGGGAAAGGCACAGGTCACTCTATTTTCCCATCAGGAAGAAGAATTAACCACAGGCTCATCCCGCCCCCCGGAACCAGAACAGGGCCTGAAGCCATCCTGCGCTTTTGTGGCCAGCTCCCAAAAACACGAGTTGTAAAATGGTGGCTCAGGGCACTGCAATTCACAAACCTGCAGAGTTATAAATGATAACTCTCGTCCACAAATATATTGAGGGAAGGCAACGAAGAGTATTTGAAATCAAGGCAGAATTGCAGGAAACAGATTTCAGGAGGTAGATTCGAATCGCCTTTAAAGCACATGAAAAGCGGCAAAACGTTGACAATGATGCCCTTGGCCAAAAAGGGCGTATGCGTTTTTTCCTGAATATATTCAGGAAAAAACGCATACGCCCTTTTTGGCCAACCAAGCAACCTGGAAAGGCAAATCAGCGCTACAAAGAAGTCTCGCATCCCATCGGTCAAAAGGGCCATGCTGAAAAAAGTGTCAAAACCAGAAATGCAGGACAGGCCATGGAGAAATGGGAGCCTTGCTACACTGATGGGCGGGATGTAAATTGCCAACAGCCACTCTGGAGAAGTGTACGGTGAGTCCTGAAACATCTAAAAAACACAGCTTAGAGAGTATAGGGCACTTCCACTCATGGGGGTATAAATTGGGAAAATGAAAAATCAGCAAGACACAAGCACCCCAAAGTTTAGGGCTGCTCTGTTGACAAGGACCTCCACTTCATTCCACCTTAAATATCCCAGGAAAGAGAAAAATGGGTAAAGAAGTTGTGTTCCTTATGTACAATGGAATATCACTCAGCCATGAAATCAATGTCCTAAGGCTAGTAGCAGCATGATGAGTGGATTTAGGTACGAGGATTCTAAGTGAAATAAGTCACACAGAAAAGGACACTTCTCATAAGGTATCACTTACAGAGGGAATGTAAAAACCGGTACACATGAACTGAATTACAAAACAGAACAGAGTCACACATGCAGAAAACACACTATGGCTGCTTAATGGGAAAGGGGAGGTGGGGTGATCCATAAAACAAGGGTTTCAAATTAGCTCAGATACCGTTCCATAAACCCAATATGTAATAGACAAGACCTACTCCTTGCTCAGAGAACTGGACTCAACACGCCCTATTCACCGCACAAGAATATATCTGACTAGTAATAATCTTAAAACCTATGTATTGATATCTCTCTGTTACTGTGTCAAGTGGGTGTAAAGCGGCATAAACACAGCAGTGAAAATCAGCTAAACCCCATTATGAAAATAAATTACTTTGAAAAACCCATGAAAGAAAGACAGTGAAAGAGAGAGACATTCTTACACAATGCGTTCAGGGGCTGTGATGCAACCTGGATTGACCATATCTAGACCCACAGCTGGATGAGACATAAGGGTGGACACTCTTGGGGCTGAGAGGTTTGGTGAGGTTGGGTGAGCAAAAGCAGACCATTTAAAGTAATACTGCGTGGTAGCCATCACATGGGTCCCAAATCTCCAGGTTCAAGGGCATCTTCCTACATCGAAAACATGCATGAGAAACCCAGAAGATGGTACACCGTGTGATGGGGAAAGGTTTCTAAAACGCACCTCATTTCTCATCTCCTTGTGCCCGGGTTCGACATTCCAGCCGCTTTACTAGCAATCTCCCTACTTGGAGCATCAGCACCTTTAACCTCCTGTTCCGTACAGGTTGCAAATTTTCCTGAGGATGAACGGGAAGACGGGGAACCAGTGAGAGACTGGCTCTTGGTGTTGGGAAAGGCACAGGTCACTCTATTTTCCCATCAGGAAGAAGAATTAACAACAGGCTCATCCCGCCCCCCGGAACCAGAACAGGGCCTGAAGCCATCCTGCGCTTTTGCGGCCAGCTCCCAAAAACACGAGTTGTAAAATGGAGGCTCAGGGCACTGCAATTCACAAACCTGCAGAGTTATAAATGATAACTCTCGTCCACAAATATATTGAGGGAAGGCAACGAAGAGGATTTGAAATCAAGGCAGAATTGCAGGAAACAGATTTCAGGAGGTAGATTCGAATCGCCTTTAAAGCACATGAAAAGCGGCAAAACGTTGACAATGATGCCCTTGGCCAAAAAGGGCGTATGTGTTTTTTCCTGAATACATTCAGGAAAAAACGCATACGCCCTTTTTGGCCAACCAAGCAACCTGGAAAGGCAAATCAGCGCTACAAAGAAGTCTCGCATCCCATCGGTCAAAAGGGCCATGCTGAAAAAAGTGTCAAAACGAGAAATGCAGGACAGGCCATGGAGAAATGGGAGCCTTGCTACACTGATGGGCGGGATGTAAATTGCCAACAGCCACTCTGGAGAAGTGTACGGTGAGTCCTGAAACATCTAAAAAACACAGCTTAGAGAGCATAGGGCACTTCCACTCATGGGGGTATAAATTGGGAAAATGAAAAATCAGCAAGACACAAGCACCCCAAAGTTTAGGGCTGCTCTGTTGACAAGGACCTCCACTTCATTCCACCTTAAATATCCCAGGAAAGAGAAAAATGGATAAAGAAGTTGTGGTCCTTATGTACAATGATATATCACTCAGGCATGAAATCAATGTCCTAAGGCTAGTAGCAGCATGATGAGTGGATTTAGGTACGACGATTCTAAGTGAAATAAATCACACAGAAAAGGACACTTCTCATAAGGTATCACTTATAGAGGGAATGTAAAAACCGTTACACTTGAACTGAATTACAAAACAGAACAGAGTCACACATGCAGAAAACACACTATGGCTGCTTAACGGGAAAGGGGAGGTGGGGTGATACATAAAAAAAGGGTTTCAAATTAGCTCAGATACCGTTCCATAAACCCAATATGTAATAGACAAGACCTACTCCTTGCTCAGAGAACTGGACTCAACACGCCCTATTCACCGCACAAGCATATATCTGACTACTAATAATCTTCAAACCTATGTATTGATATCTCTCTGTTAGTGTGTCAAGTGGGTGTAAAGCGGCATAAACACAGCAGTGAAAAGCAGCTAAACCGCATTATGAAAATAAATTACTTTGAAAAACCCATGAAAGAAAGACAGTGAAAGAGAGAGACATTCTTACACAATGCGTTCAGGGGCTGTGATGCAACCTGGATTGACCATATCTAGACCCACAGCTGGATGAGACCTAAGGGTGAACACTCTTGGGGCTGAGAGGTTTGGTGAGGTTGGGTGAGCAAACGCAGACCCTTTAAAGTAATACTGCGTGGTAGCCATCGCATGGGTCCCAAATCTCCAGGTTCAAGGGCATCTTCCTACATCGAAAACATGCATGAGAATCCCAGAAGATGGTACACCGTCTGATGGGGAAAAGTTTCTAAAACGCACCTCATTTCTCATCTCCTTGTGTCCAGGTTCGCCATTCCAGCCGCTTTACTAGCAATCTCCCTACTTGGAGCATCAGCACCTTTAACCTCCTGTTCCGTACAGGTTGCCATTTCTCCTGACGATGAACGGGAAGACGGGGAACCAATGAGAGACTGGCTCTTGGTGTTGGGAAAGGCACAGGTCACTCTATTTTCCCATCAGGAAGAAGAATTAACCACAGGCTCATCCCGCCCCCCGGAACCAGAACAGGGCCTGAAGCCATCCTGCGCTTTTGCGGCCAGCTCCCAAAAACGCGAGTTGTAAAATCGAGCTTCAGGGCACTGCAATTCACAAACCTGCAGAGTTATAAATGATAACTCTCGTCCACAAATATATTGAGGGAAGGCAAAGAAGAGGATTTGAAATCAAGGCAGAATTGGAGGAAACAGATTTCAGGAGGTAGATTCGAATCGCCTTTAAAGCACATGAAAAGCGGCAAAACGTTGACAATGATGCCCTTGGCCAAAAAGGGCGTATGCGTTTTTTCCTGAATATATTCAGGAAAAAACGCATACGCCCTTTTTGGCCAACCAAGCAACCTGGAAAGGCAAATCAGCGCTACAAAGAAGTCTCGCATCCCATCGGTCAAAAGGGCCATGCTGAAAAAAGTGTCAAAACCAGAAATGCAGGACAGTCCATGGAGAAATGGGAGCCTTGCTACACTGATGGGCGGGATGTAAATTGCCAACAGCCACTCTGGAGAAGTGTACGGTGAGTCCTGAAACATCTAAAAAACACAGCTTAGAGAGCATAGGGCACTTCCACTCATGGGGGTATAAATTGGGAAAATGAAAAATCAGCAAGACACAAGCACCCCAAAGTTTAGGGCTGCTCTGTTGACAAGGACCTCCACTTCATTCCACCTTAAATATCCCAGGAAAGAGAAAAATGGGTAAAGAAGGTGTAGTCCTTATGTACAATGGAATATCACTCAGCCATGAAATCAATGTCCTAAGGCTAGTAGCAGCATGATGAGTGGATTTAGGTACGACGATTCTAAGTGAAATAAGTCACACAGAAAAGGACACTTCTCATAAGGTATCACTGATAGAGGGAATGTAAAAACCGTTACACATGAACTGAATTACAAAACAGAACAGAGTCACACATGCAGAAAACACACTATGGCTGCTTAACGGGAAAGGTGAGGTGGGGTGATACATCAAACAAGGGTTTCAAATTAGCTCAGATACCGTTCCATAAACCCAATATGTAATAGACAAGACCTACTCCTTGCTCAGAGAACTGGACTCAACACGCCCTATTCACCGCACAAGTATATATCTGACTACTAATTATCTTAAAACCTATGTATTGATATCTCTCTGTTAGTGTGTCAAGTGGGTGTAAAGCGGCATAAACACAGCAGTGAAAAGCAGCTAAATCCCATTATGAAAATAAATTACTTTGAAAAACCCATGAAAGAAAGACAGTGAAAGAGAGAGACATTCTTACACAATGCGTTCAGGGGCTGTGATGCAACCTGGATTGACCATATCTAGACCCACAGCTGGATGAGACCTAAGGGTGGACACTCTTGGGGCTGAGAGGTTTGGTGAGGTTGGGTGACAAACGCAGACCATTTAAAGTAATACTGCATGATACCCATTGCATGGGTCCCAAATCTCCAGGTCCAAGGGCATCTTCCTACATCGAAAACATGCATGAGAAACCCAGAAGATGGTACACCGTGTGATGGGGAAAGGTTTCAAAAACGCACCTCATTTCTCATCTCCTTGTGCCCGGGTTCGCCATTCCAGGCGCTTTACTAGCAATCTCCCTACTTGGAGCATCAGCACCTTTAACCTCCTGTTCCATACAGGTTGCCATTTTTCCTGACGATGAACGGGAAGACGGGGAACCAATGAGAGACTGGCTCTTGGTGTTGGGAAAGGCACAGGTCACTCTATTTTCCAATCAGGAAGAAGAATTAACAACAGGCTCATCCCGCCCCCCGGAACCAGAACAGGGCCTGAAGCCATCCTGCGCTTTTGCGGCCAGCTCCCTAAAACACGAGTTGTAAAATGGAGGCTCAGGGCACTGCAATTCACAAACCTGCAGAGTTATAAATGATAACTCTCGTCCACAAATATATTGAGGGAAGGCAATGAAGAGGATTTGAAATCAAGGCAGAATTGCAGGAAACAGATTTCAGGAGGTAGATTTGAATCTCATTTAAAGCACATGAAAAGCGGCAAAACGTTGACAATGATGCCCTTGGCCAAAAAGGGCGTATGCGTTTTTTCCTGAATATATTCAGGAAAAAACGCATACGCCCTTTTTGGCCAACCAAGCAACCTGGAAAGGCAAATCAGCGCTACAAAGAAGTCTCGCTTCCCATCGGTCAAAAGGGCCATGCTGAAAAAAGTGTCAAAACCAGAAATGCAGGACAGGCCATGGAGAAATGGGAGCCTTGCTACACTGATGGGCGGGATGTAAATTGCCAACAGCCACTCTGGAGAAGTGTACGGTGAGTCCTGAAACATCTAAAAAACACAGCTTAGAGAGCATAGGGCACTTCCACTCATGGGGTTATAAATTGGGAAAATGAAAAATCAGCAAGACACAAGCACCCCAAAGTTTAGGGCTGCTCTGTTGACAAGGACCTCCACTTCATTCCACCTTAAATATCCCAGGAAAGAGAAAAATGGGTAAAGAAGTTGTAGTCCTTATGTACAATGGAATATCACTCAGGCATGAAATCAATGTCCTAAGGCTAGTAGCAGCATGATGAGTGGATTTAGGTACAACGATTCTAACTGAAATAAGTCACACAGAAAAGGACACTTCTCATAAGGTATCACTGATAGAGGGAATGTAAAAACCGTTACACATGAACTGAATTACAAAACAGAACAGAGTCACACATGCAGAAAACACACTATGGCTGCTTAACGGGAAAGGGGAGGTGGGGTGATACATAAAACAAGGGTTTCAAATTAGCTCAGATACCGTTCCATAAACCCAATATGTAATAGACAAGACCTACTCCTTGCTCAGAGAACTGGACTCAACACGCCCTATTCACCGCACAAGAATATATCTGACTAGTAATAATCTTAAAACCTATGTATTGATATCTCTCTGTTACTGTGTCAAATGGGTGTAAAGCGGCATAAACACAGCAGTGAAAAGCAGCTAAACCGCATTATGAAAATAAATTACTTTGAAAAACCCATGAAAGAAAGACAGTGAAAGAGAGAGACATTCTTACACAATGCGTTCAGGGGCTGTGATGCAACCTGGATTGACCATATCTAGACACACAGCTGGATGAGACCTAAGGGTGGACACTCTTGGGGCTGAGAGGTTTGGTGAGGTTGGGTGAGCAAACGCAGACCATTTAAAGTAATACTGCATGGTACCCATCGCATGGGTCCCAAATCTCCAGGTTCAAGGGCATCTTCCTACATCGAAAACATGCATGAGAAACCCAGAAAATGGTACACCGTGTGATGGGGAAAGGTTTCTAAAACGCACCTCATTTCTCATCTCCTTGTGCCCGGGTTCGCCATTCCAGCCGCTTTACTAGCAATCTCCCTACTTGGAGCATCAGCACCTTTAACCTCCTGTTCCGTACAGGTTGCCATTTCTCCTGACGATGAACGGGAAGACGGGGAACCAATGAGAGACTGGCTCTTGGTGTTGGGAAAGGCACAGGTCACTCTATTTTCCCATCAGGAAGAAGAATTAACAACAGGCTCATCCCGCCCCCCGGAACCACAACAGGGCCTGAAGCCATCCTGCGCTTTTGCGGCCAGCTCCCAAAAACACGAGTTGTAAAATGGAGGCTCAGGGCACTGCAATTCACAAACCTGCAGAGTTATAAATGATAACTCTCGTCCACAAATATATTGAGGGAAGGCAAAGAAGAGGATTTGAAATCAAGGCAGAATTGGAGGAAACAGATTTCAGGAGGTAGATTCGAATCGCCTTTAAAGCACATGAAAAGCGGCAAAACGTTGACAATGATGCCCTTGGCCAAAAAGGGCGTATGCGTTTTTTCCTGAATATATTCAGGAAAAAACGCATACGCCCTTTTTGGCCAACCAAGCAACCTGGAAAGGCAAATCAGCGCTACAAAGAAGTCTCGCATCCCATCGGTCAAAAGGGCCATGCTGAAAAAAGTGTCAAAACCAGAAATGCAGGACAGTCCATGGAGAAATGGGAGCCTTGCTACACTGATGGGCGGGATGTAAATTGCCAACAGCCACTCTGGAGAAGTGTACGGTGAGTCCTGAAACATCTAAAAAACACAGCTTAGAGAGCATAGGGCACTTCCACTCATGGGGGTATAAATTGGGAAAATGAAAAATCAGCAAGACACAAGCACCCCAAAGTTTAGGGCTGCTCTGTTGACAAGGACCTCCACTTCATTCCACCTTAAATATCCCAGGAAAGAGAAAAATGGGTAAAGAAGGTGTAGTCCTTATGTACAATGGAATATCACTCAGCCATGAAATCAATGTCCTAAGGCTAGTAGCAGCATGATGAGTGGATTTAGGTACGACGATTCTAAGTGAAATAAGTCACACAGAAAAGGACACTTCTCATAAGGTATCACTGATAGAGGGAATGTAAAAACCGTTACACATGAACTGAATTACAAAACAGAACAGAGTCACACATGCAGAAAACACACTATGGCTGCTTAACGGGAAAGGTGAGGTGGGGTGATACATCAAACAAGGGTTTCAAATTAGCTCAGATACCGTTCCATAAACCCAATATGTAATAGACAAGACCTACTCCTTGCTCAGAGAACTGGACTCAACACGCCCTATTCACCGCACAAGTATATATCTGACTACTAATTATCTTAAAACCTATGTATTGATATCTCTCTGTTAGTGTGTCAAGTGGGTGTAAAGCGGCATAAACACAGCAGTGAAAAGCAGCTAAATCCCATTATGAAAATAAATTACTTTGAAAAACCCATGAAAGAAAGACAGTGAAAGAGAGAGACATTCTTACACAATGCGTTCAGGGGCTGTGATGCAACCTGGATTGACCATATCTAGACCCACAGCTGGATGAGACCTAAGGGTGGACACTCTTGGGGCTGAGAGGTTTGGTGAGGTTGGGTGACAAACGCAGACCATTTAAAGTAATACTGCATGATACCCATTGCATGGGTCCCAAATCTCCAGGTCCAAGGGCATCTTCCTACATCGAAAACATGCATGAGAAACCCAGAAGATGGTACACCGTGTGATGGGGAAAGGTTTCAAAAACGCACCTCATTTCTCATCTCCTTGTGCCCGGGTTCGCCATTCCAGGCGCTTTACTAGCAATCTCCCTACTTGGAGCATCAGCACCTTTAACCTCCTGTTCCATACAGGTTGCCATTTTTCCTGACGATGAACGGGAAGACGGGGAACCAATGAGAGACTGGCTCTTGGTGTTGGGAAAGGCACAGGTCACTCTATTTTCCAATCAGGAAGAAGAATTAACAACAGGCTCATCCCGCCCCCCGGAACCAGAACAGGGCCTGAAGCCATCCTGCGCTTTTGCGGCCAGCTCCCTAAAACACGAGTTGTAAAATGGAGGCTCAGGGCACTGCAATTCACAAACCTGCAGAGTTATAAATGATAACTCTCGTCCACAAATATATTGAGGGAAGGCAATGAAGAGGATTTGAAATCAAGGCAGAATTGCAGGAAACAGATTTCAGGAGGTAGATTTGAATCTCATTTAAAGCACATGAAAAGCGGCAAAACGTTGACAATGATGCCCTTGGCCAAAAAGGGCGTATGCGTTTTTTCCTGAATATATTCAGGAAAAAACGCATACGCCCTTTTTGGCCAACCAAGCAACCTGGAAAGGCAAATCAGCGCTACAAAGAAGTCTCGCTTCCCATCGGTCAAAAGGGCCATGCTGAAAAAAGTGTCAAAACCAGAAATGCAGGACAGGCCATGGAGAAATGGGAGCCTTGCTACACTGATGGGCGGGATGTAAATTGCCAACAGCCACTCTGGAGAAGTGTACGGTGAGTCCTGAAACATCTAAAAAACACAGCTTAGAGAGCATAGGGCACTTCCACTCATGGGGTTATAAATTGGGAAAATGAAAAATCAGCAAGACACAAGCACCCCAAAGTTTAGGGCTGCTCTGTTGACAAGGACCTCCACTTCATTCCACCTTAAATATCCCAGGAAAGAGAAAAATGGGTAAAGAAGTTGTAGTCCTTATGTACAATGGAATATCACTCAGGCATGAAATCAATGTCCTAAGGCTAGTAGCAGCATGATGAGTGGATTTAGGTACAACGATTCTAACTGAAATAAGTCACACAGAAAAGGACACTTCTCATAAGGTATCACTGATAGAGGGAATGTAAAAACCGTTACACATGAACTGAATTACAAAACAGAACAGAGTCACACATGCAGAAAACACACTATGGCTGCTTAACGGGAAAGGGGAGGTGGGGTGATACATAAAACAAGGGTTTCAAATTAGCTCAGATACCGTTCCATAAACCCAATATGTAATAGACAAGACCTACTCCTTGCTCAGAGAACTGGACTCAACACGCCCTATTCACCGCACAAGAATATATCTGACTAGTAATAATCTTAAAACCTATGTATTGATATCTCTCTGTTACTGTGTCAAATGGGTGTAAAGCGGCATAAACACAGCAGTGAAAAGCAGCTAAACCGCATTATGAAAATAAATTACTTTGAAAAACCCATGAAAGAAAGACAGTGAAAGAGAGAGACATTCTTACACAATGCGTTCAGGGGCTGTGATGCAACCTGGATTGACCATATCTAGACACACAGCTGGATGAGACCTAAGGGTGGACACTCTTGGGGCTGAGAGGTTTGGTGAGGTTGGGTGAGCAAACGCAGACCATTTAAAGTAATACTGCATGGTACCCATCGCATGGGTCCCAAATCTCCAGGTTCAAGGGCATCTTCCTACATCGAAAACATGCATGAGAAACCCAGAAAATGGTACACCGTGTGATGGGGAAAGGTTTCTAAAACGCACCTCATTTCTCATCTCCTTGTGCCCGGGTTCGCCATTCCAGCCGCTTTACTAGCAATCTCCCTACTTGGAGCATCAGCACCTTTAACCTCCTGTTCCGTACAGGTTGCCATTTCTCCTGACGATGAACGGGAAGACGGGGAACCAATGAGAGACTGGCTCTTGGTGTTGGGAAAGGCACAGGTCACTCTATTTTCCCATCAGGAAGAAGAATTAACAACAGGCTCATCCCGCCCCCCGGAACCACAACAGGGCCTGAAGCCATCCTGCGCTTTTGCGGCCAGCTCCCAAAAACACGAGTTGTAAAATGGAGGCTCAGGGCACTGCAATTCACAAACCTGCAGAGTTATAAATGATAACTCTCGTCCACAAATATATTGAGGGAAGGCAAAGAAGAGGATTTGAAATCAAGGCAGAATTGGAGGAAACAGATTTCAGGAGGTAGATTCGAATCGCCTTTAAAGCACATGAAAAGCGGCAAAACGTTGACAATGATGCCCTTGGCCAAAAAGGGCGTATGCGTTTTTTCCTGAATATATTCAGGAAAAAACGCATACGCCCTTTTTGGCCAACCAAGCAACCTGGAAAGGCAAATCAGCGCTACAAAGAAGTCTCGCATCCCATCGGTCAAAAGGGCCATGCTGAAAAAAGTGTCAAAACCAGAAATGCAGGACAGTCCATGGAGAAATGGGAGCCTTGCTACACTGATGGGCGGGATGTAAATTGCCAACAGCCACTCTGGAGAAGTGTACGGTGAGTCCTGAAACATCTAAAAAACACAGCTTAGAGAGCATAGGGCACTTCCACTCATGGGGGTATAAATTGGGAAAATGAAAAATCAGCAAGACACAAGCACCCCAAAGTTTAGGGCTGCTCTGTTGACAAGGACCTCCACTTCATTCCACCTTAAATATCCCAGGAAAGAGAAAAATGGGTAAAGAAGGTGTAGTCCTTATGTACAATGGAATATCACTCAGCCATGAAATCAATGTCCTAAGGCTAGTAGCAGCATGATGAGTGGATTTAGGTACGACGATTCTAAGTGAAATAAGTCACACAGAAAAGGACACTTCTCATAAGGTATCACTGATAGAGGGAATGTAAAAACCGTTACACATGAACTGAATTACAAAACAGAACAGAGTCACACATGCAGAAAACACACTATGGCTGCTTAACGGGAAAGGTGAGGTGGGGTGATACATCAAACAAGGGTTTCAAATTAGCTCAGATACCGTTCCATAAACCCAATATGTAATAGACAAGACCTACTCCTTGCTCAGAGAACTGGACTCAACACGCCCTATTCACCGCACAAGTATATATCTGACTACTAATTATCTTAAAACCTATGTATTGATATCTCTCTGTTAGTGTGTCAAGTGGGTGTAAAGCGGCATAAACACAGCAGTGAAAAGCAGCTAAATCCCATTATGAAAATAAATTACTTTGAAAAACCCATGAAAGAAAGACAGTGAAAGAGAGAGACATTCTTACACAATGCGTTCAGGGGCTGTGATGCAACCTGGATTGACCATATCTAGACCCACAGCTGGATGAGACCTAAGGGTGGACACTCTTGGGGCTGAGAGGTTTGGTGAGGTTGGGTGACAAACGCAGACCATTTAAAGTAATACTGCATGATACCCATTGCATGGGTCCCAAATCTCCAGGTCCAAGGGCATCTTCCTACATCGAAAACATGCATGAGAAACCCAGAAGATGGTACACCGTGTGATGGGGAAAGGTTTCAAAAACGCACCTCATTTCTCATCTCCTTGTGCCCGGGTTCGCCATTCCAGGCGCTTTACTAGCAATCTCCCTACTTGGAGCATCAGCACCTTTAACCTCCTGTTCCATACAGGTTGCCATTTTTCCTGACGATGAACGGGAAGACGGGGAACCAATGAGAGACTGGCTCTTGGTGTTGGGAAAGGCACAGGTCACTCTATTTTCCAATCAGGAAGAAGAATTAACAACAGGCTCATCCCGCCCCCCGGAACCAGAACAGGGCCTGAAGCCATCCTGCGCTTTTGCGGCCAGCTCCCTAAAACACGAGTTGTAAAATGGAGGCTCAGGGCACTGCAATTCACAAACCTGCAGAGTTATAAATGATAACTCTCGTCCACAAATATATTGAGGGAAGGCAATGAAGAGGATTTGAAATCAAGGCAGAATTGCAGGAAACAGATTTCAGGAGGTAGATTTGAATCTCATTTAAAGCACATGAAAAGCGGCAAAACGTTGACAATGATGCCCTTGGCCAAAAAGGGCGTATGCGTTTTTTCCTGAATATATTCAGGAAAAAACGCATACGCCCTTTTTGGCCAACCAAGCAACCTGGAAAGGCAAATCAGCGCTACAAAGAAGTCTCGCTTCCCATCGGTCAAAAGGGCCATGCTGAAAAAAGTGTCAAAACCAGAAATGCAGGACAGGCCATGGAGAAATGGGAGCCTTGCTACACTGATGGGCGGGATGTAAATTGCCAACAGCCACTCTGGAGAAGTGTACGGTGAGTCCTGAAACATCTAAAAAACACAGCTTAGAGAGCATAGGGCACTTCCACTCATGGGGTTATAAATTGGGAAAATGAAAAATCAGCAAGACACAAGCACCCCAAAGTTTAGGGCTGCTCTGTTGACAAGGACCTCCACTTCATTCCACCTTAAATATCCCAGGAAAGAGAAAAATGGGTAAAGAAGTTGTGGTCCTTATGTACAATGGAATATCACTCAGGCATGAAATCAATGTCCTAAGGCTAGTAGCAGCATGATGAGTGGATTTAGGTACAACGATTCTAACTGAAATAAGTCACACAGAAAAGGACACTTCTCATAAGGTATCACTGATAGAGGGAATGTAAAAACCGTTACACATGAACTGAATTACAAAACAGAACAGAGTCACACATGCAGAAAACACACTATAGCTGCTTAACGGGAAAGGGGAGGTGGGGTGATACATAAAACAAGGGTTTCAAATTAGCTCAGATACCGTTCCATAAACCCAATATGTAATAGACAAGACCTACTCCTTGCTCAGAGAACTGGACTCAACACGCCCTATTCACCGCACAAGAATATATCTGACTAGTAATAATCTTAAAACCTATGTATTGATATCTCTCTGTTACTGTGTCAAATGGGTGTAAAGCGGCATAAACACAGCAGTGAAAAGCAGCTAAACCGCATTATGAAAATAAATTACTTTGAAAAACCCATGAAAGAAAGACAGTGAAAGAGAGAGACATTCTTACACAATGCGTTCAGGGGCTGTGATGCAACCTGGATTGACCATATCTAGACACACAGCTGGATGAGACCTAAGGGTGGACACTCTTGGGGCTGAGAGGTTTGGTGAGGTTGGGTGAGCAAACGCAGACCATTTAAAGTAATACTGCATGGTACCCATCGCATGGGTCCCAAATCTCCAGGTTCAAGGGCATCTTCCTACATCGAAAACATGCATGAGAAACCCAGAAGATGGTACACCGTGTGATGGGGAAAGGTTTCTAAAACGCACCTCATTTCTCATCTCCTTGTGCCCGGGTTCGCCATTCCAGCCGCTTTACTAGCAATCTCCCTACTTGGAGCATCAGCACCTTTAACCTCCTGTTCCGTACAGGTTGCCATTTCTCCTGACGATGAACGGGAAGACGGGGAACCAATGAGAGACTGGCTCTTGGTGTTGGGAAAGGCACAGGTCACTCTATTTTCCCATCAGGAAGAAGAATTAACAACAGGCTCATCCCGCCCCCCGGAACCACAACAGGGCCTGAAGCCATCCTGCGCTTTTGCGGCCAGCTCCCAAAAACACGAGTTGTAAAATGGAGGCTCAGGGCACTGCAATTCACAAACCTGCAGAGTTATAAATGATAACTCTCGTCCACAAATATATTGAGGGAAGGCAACGAAGAGGATTTGAAATCAAGGCAGAATTGCAGGAAACAGATTTCAGGAGGTAGATTCGAATCGCCTTTAAAGCACATGAAAAGCGGCAAAACGTTGACAATGATGCCCTTGGCCAAAAAGGGCGTATGTGTTTTTTCCTGAATACATTCAGGAAAAAACGCATACGCCCTTTTTGGCCAACCAAGCAACCTGGAAAGGCAAATCAGCGCTACAAAGAAGTCTCGCATCCCATCGGTCAAAAGGGCCATGCTGAAAAAAGTGTCCAAACCAGAAATGCAGGACAGGCTATGGAGAAATGGGAGCCTTGCTACACTGATGGGTGGGATGTAAATTGCCAACAGCCACTCTGGAGAAGTGTACGGTGAGTCGTGAAACATCTAAAAAACACAGCTTAGAGAGCATAGGGCACTTCCACTCATGGGGGTATAAATTGGGAAAATGAAAAATCAGCAAGACACAAGCACCCCAAAGTTTAGGGCTGCTCTGTTGACAAGGACCTCCACTTCATTCCACCTTAAATATCCCAGGAAAGAGAAAAATGGGTAAAGAAGTTGTGGTCCTTATGTACAATGGAATATCACTCAGCCATGAAATCAATGTCATAAGGCTAGTAGCAGCATTATGAGTGGATTTAGGTACGACGATTCTAAGTGAAATAAATCACACAGAAAAGGACACTTCTCATAAGGTATCACTTATAGAGGGAAGGTAAAAACCGTTACACTTGAACTGAATTACAAAACAGAACAGAGTCACACATGCAGAAAACACACTATGGCTGCTTAACGGGAAAGGGGAGGTGGGGTGATCCATAAAACAAGGGTTTCAAATTAGCTCAGATACCGTTCCATAAACCCAATATGTAATAGACAAGACCTACTCCTTGCTCAGAGAACTGGACTCAACACGCCCTATTCACCGCACAAGAATATATCTGACTACTAATAATCTTAAAACCTATGTATTGATATCTCTCTGTTAGTGTGTCAAGTGGGTGTAAAGCGGCATAAACACAGCAGTGAAAAGCAGCTAAACCGCATTATGAAAATAAATTACTTTGAAAAACCCATGAAAGAAAGACAGTGAAAGAGAGAGACATTCTTACACAATGCGTTCAGGGGCTGTGATGCAACCTGGATTGACCATATCTAGACCCACAGCTGGATGAGACATAAGGGTGGACACTCTTGGGGCTGAGAGGTTTGGTGAGGTTGGGTGAGCAAACGCAGACCCTTTAAAGTAATACTGCGTGGTACCCATCGCATGGGTCCCATATCTCCAGGTTCAAGGGCATCTTCCTACATCGAAAACATGCATGAGAAACCCAGAAGATAGTACACCGTGTGATGGGGAAAGGTTTCTAAAACGCACCTCATTTCTCATCTCCTTGTGCCCGGGTTCGCCATTCCAGCCGCTTTACTAGCAATCTCCCTACTTGGAGCATCAGCACCTTTAACCTCCTGTTCCGTACAGGTTGCCATTTCTCCTGACGATGAACGGGAAGACGGGGAACCAATGAGAGACTGGCTCTTGGTGTTGGGAAAGGCACAGGTCACTCTATTTTCCCATCAGGAAGAAGAATTAACCACAGGCTCATCCCGCCCCCCGGAACCACAACAGGGCCTGAAGCCATCCTGCGCTTTTGCGGGCAGCTCCCAAAAACACGAGTTGTAAAATGGAGGCTCAGGGCACTGCAATTCACAAACCTGCAGAGTTATAAATCATAACTCTCGTCCACAAATATATTGAGGGAAGGCAACGAAGAGGATTTGAAATCAAGGCAGAATTGCAGGAAACAGATTTCAGGAGGTAGATTCGAATCGCCTTTAAAGCACATGAAAAGCGGCAAAACGTTGACAATGATGCCCTTGGCCAAAAAGGGCGTATGCGTTTTTTCCTGAATATATTCAGGAAAAAACGCATACGCCCTTTTTGGCCAACCAAGCAACCTGGAAAGGCAAATCAGCGCTACAAAGAAGTCTCGCATCCCATCGGTCAAAAGGGCCATGCTGAAAAAAGTGTCAAAACCAGAAATGCAGGACAGTCCATGGAGAATTGGGAGCCTTGCTACACTGATGGGCGGGATGTAAATTGCCAACAGCCACTCTGGAGAAGTGTACGGTGAGTCCTGAAACATCTAAAAAACACAGCTTAGAGAGCATAGGGCACTTCCACTCATGGGGGTATAAATTGGGAAAATGAAAAATCAGCAAGACACAAGCACCCCAAAGTTTAGGGCTGCTCTGTTGACAAGGACCTCCACTTCATTCCACCTTAAATATCCCAGGAAAGAGAAAAATGGGTAAAGAAGGTGTAGTCCTTATGTACAATGGAATATCACTCAGCCATGAAATCAATGTCCTAAGGCTAGTAGCAGCATGATGAGTGGATTTAGGTATGACGATTCTAAGTGAAATAAGTCACACAGAAAAGCACACTTCTCATAAGGTATCACTGATAGAGGGAATGTAAAAACCGTTACACTTGAACTGAATTACAAAACAGAACAGAGTCACACATGCAGAAAACACACTATGGCTGCTTAACGGGAAAGGTGAGGTGGGGTGATACATCAAACAAGGGTTTCAAATTAGCTCAGATACCGTTCCATAAACCCAATATGTAATAGACAAGACCTACTCCTTGCTCAGAGAACTGGACTCAACACGCCCTATTCACCGCACAAGAATATATCTGACTAGTAATAATCTTAAAACCTATGTATTGATATCTCTCTGTTACTGTGTCAAGTGGGTGTAAAGCGGCATAAACACAGTAGTGAAAAGCAGCTAAACCGCATTATGAAAATAAATTACTTTGAAAAACCCATGAAAGAAAGACAGTGAAAGAGAGAGACATTCTTACACAATGCGTTCAGGGGCTGTGATGCAACCTGAATTGACCATATCTAGACCCACAGCTGGATGAGACCTAAGGGTGGACACTCTTGGGGCTGAGAGGTTTGGTGAGGTTGGGTGAGCAAACGCAGACCATTTAAAGTAATACTGCATGGTACACATCGCATGGGTCCCAAATCTCCAGGTTCAAGGGCATCTTCCTACATCGAAAACATGCATGAGAAACCCAGAAGATGGTACACCGTGTGATGGGGAAAGGTTTCAAAAACGCACCTCATTTCTCATCTCCTTGTGCCCGGGTTCGCCATTCCAGCCGCTTTACTAGCAATCTCCCTACTTGGAGCATCAGCACCTTTAACCTCCTGTTCCGTACAGGTTGCCATTTCTCCTGACGATGAACGGGAAGACGGGGAACCAATGAGAGACTGGCTCTTGGTGTTGGGAAAGGCACAGGTCACTCTATTTTCCCATCAGGAAGAAGAATTAACAACAGGCTCATCCCGCCCCCCGGAACCACAACAGGGCCTGAAGCCATCCTGCGCTTTTGCGGCCAGCTCCCAAAAACACGAGTTGTAAAATGGAGGCTCAGGGCACTGCAATTCACAAACCTGCAGAGTTATAAATGATAACTCTCGTCCACAAATATATTGAGGGAAGGCAACGAAGAGGATTTGAAATCAAGGCAGAATTGCAGGAAACAGATTTCAGGAGGTAGATTCGAATCGCCTTTAAAGCACATGAAAAGCGGCAAAACGTTGACAATGATGCCCTTGGCCAAAAAGGGCGTATGCGTTTTTTCCTGAATATATTCAGGAAAAAACGCATACGCCCTTTTTGGCCAACCAAGCAACCTGGAAAGGCAAATCAGCGCTACAAAGAAGTCTCGCATCCCATCGGTCAAAAGGGCCATGCTGAAAAAAGTGTCCAAACCAGAAATGCAGGACAGGCTATGGAGAAATGGGAGCCTTGCTACACTGATGGGTGGGATGTAAATTGCCAACAGCCACTCTGGAGAAGTGTACGGTGAGTCGTGAAACATCTAAAAAACACAGCTTAGAGAGCATAGGGCACTTCCACTCATGGGGGTATAAATTGGGAAAATGAAAAATCAGCAAGACACAAGCACCCCAAAGTTTAGGGCTGCTCTGTTGACAAGGACCTCCACTTCATTCCACCTTAAATATCCCAGGAAAGAGAAAAATGGGTAAAGAAGTTTTAGTCCTTATGTACAATGGAATATCACTCAGCCATGAAATCAATGTCATAAGGCTAGTAGCAGCATTATGAGTGGATTTAGGTACGACGATTCTAAGTGAAATAAATCACACAGAAAAGGACACTTCTCATAAGGTATCACTTATAGAGGGAAGGTAAAAACCGTTACACTTGAACTGAATTACAAAACAGAACAGAGTCACACATGCAGAAAACACACTATGGCTGCTTAACGGGAAAGGGGAGGTGGGGTGATCCATAAAACAAGGGTTTCAAATTAGCTCAGATACCGTTCCATAAACCCAATATGTAATAGACAAGACCTACTCCTTGCTCAGAGAACTGGACTCAACACGCCCTATTCACCGCACAAGAATATATCTGACTAGTAATAATCTTAAAACCTATGTATTGATATCTCTCTGTTAGTGTGTCAAGTGGGTGTAAAGCGGCATAAACACAGCAGTGAAAAGCAGCTAAACCCCATTATGAAAATAAATTACTTTGAAAAACCCATGAAAGAAAGACAGTGAAAGAGAGAGACATTCTTACACAATGCGTTCAGGGGCTGTGATGCAACCTGGATTGACCATATCTAGACCCACAGCTGGATGAGACATAAGGGTGGACACTCTTGGGGCTGAGAGGTTTGGTGAGGTTGGGTGAGCAAACGCAGACCCTTTAAAGTAATACTGCGTGGTACCCATCGCATGGGTCCCATATCTCCAGGTTCAAGGGCATCTTCCTACATCGAAAACATGCATGAGAAACCCAGAAGATGGTACACCGTGTGATGGGGAAAGGTTTCTAAAACGCACCTCATTTCTCATCTCCTTGTGCCCGGGTTCGCCATTCCAGCCGCTTTACTAGCAATCTCCCTACTTGGAGCATCAGCACCTTTAACCTCCTGTTCCGTACAGGTTGCAATTTTTCCTGAGGATGAACGGGAAGACGGGGAACCAATGACAGACTGGCTCTTGGTGTTGGGAAAGGCACAGGTCACTCTATTTTCCCATCAGGAAGAAGAATTACCCACCGGCTCAGCCTGCCCCCCGGAACCAGAACTGGGCCTGAAGCCATCCTGCGCTTTTGCGGCCAGCTCCCAAAAACGCGAGTTGTAAAATCGAGCTTCAGGGCACTGCAATTCACAAACCTGCAGAGTTATAAATGATAACTCTCGTCCACAAATATATTGAGGGAAGGCAAAGAAGAGGACTTGAAGTCAAGGCAGAATTGCAGGAAACAGATTTCAGGAGGTAGAGTCGAATCTCCTTTAAAGCACATGAAAAGCGGCAAAACGTTGACAATGATGCCCTTGGCCAAAAAGGGCGTATGCGTTTTTTCCTGAATATATTCAGGAAAAAACGCATACGCCCTTTTTGGCCAACCAAGCAACCTGGAAAGGCAAATCAGCGCTACAAAGAAGTCTCGCTTCCCATCGGTCAAAAGGGCCATGCTGAAAAAAGTGTCAAAACCACAAATGCAGGACAGGCCATGGAGAAATGGGAACCTTGCTACACTGATGGGCGGGATGTAAATTGCCAACAGCCACTCTGGAGAAGTGTACGGTGAGTCCTGAAACATCTGAAAAACACAGCTTAGAGAGCATAGGGCACTTCCACTCATGGGGGTATAAATTGGGAAAATGAAAAATCAGCAAGACACAAGCACCCCAAAGTTTAGGGCTGCTGTGTTGACAAGGACCTCCACTTCATTCCACCTTAAATATCCCAGGAAAGAGAAAAATGGGTAAAGAAGTTGTGGTCCTTATGTACAATGGAATATCACTCAGCCATGAAATCAATGTCCTAAGGCTAGTACCAGCATGATGAGTGGATTTAGGTACGACGATTCTAAGTGAAATAAGTCACACAGAAAAGGACACTTCTCATAAGGTATCACTTATAGAGGGAATGTAAAAACCGTTACACTTGAACTGAATTACAAAACAGAACAGAGTCACACATGCAGAAAACACACTATGGCTGTTTAACGGGAAAGGGGAGGTGGGGTGATCCATAAAACAAGGGTTTCAAATTAGCTCAGATACCGTTCCATAAACCCAATATGTAATAGACAAGACCTACTCCTTGCTCAGAGAACTGGACTCAACACGCCCTATTCACCGCACAAGAATATATCTGACTAGTAATAATCTTAAAACCTATGTATTGATATGTCTCTGTTAGTGTGTCAAGTGGGTGTAAAGCGGCATAAACACAGCAGTGAAAAGCAGCTAAACCCCATTATGAAAATAAATTACTTTGAAAAACCCATGAAAGAAAGACAGTGAAAGAGAGAGACATTCTTACACAATGCGTTCAGGGGCTGTGATGCAACCTGGATTGACCATATCTAGACCCACAGCTGGATGAGACATAAGGGTGGACACTCTTGGGGCTGAGAGGTTTGGTGAGGTTGGGTGAGCAAACGCAGACCATTTAAAGTAATACTGCCTGGTACCCATCGCATGGGTCCCAAATCTCCAGGTTCAAGGGCATCTTCCTACATCGAAAACATGCATGAGAAACCCAGAAGTTGGTACACCGTGTGATGGGGAAAGGTTTCTAAAACGCACCTCATTTCTCATCTCCTTGTGCCCGGGTTCGCCATTCCAGCCGCTTTACTAGCAATCTCCCTACTTGGAGCATCAGCACCTTTTACCTCCTCTTCCGTACAGGTTGCAATTTTCCTGAGGATGAACGGGAAGACGGGGAACCAATGAGAGACTGGCTCTTGGTGTTGGGAAAGGCACAGGTCACTCTATTTTCCCATCAGGAAGAAGAATTAACCACAGGCTCATCCCGCCCCCCGGAACCAGAACAGGGCCTGAAGCCATCCTGCGCTTTTGCGGCCAGCTCCCAAAAACACGAGTTGTAAAATGGAGGCTCAGGGCACTGCAATTCACAAACCTGCAGAGTTATAAATGATAACTCTCGTCCACAAATATATTGAGGGAAGGCAACGAAGAGTATTTGAAATCAAGGCAGAATTGCAGGAAACAGATTTCAGGAGGTAGATTCGAATCGCCTTTAAAGCACATGAAAAGCGGCAAAACGTTGACAATGATGCCCTTGGCCAAAAAGGGCGTATGCGTTTTTTCCTGAATATATTCAGGAAAAAACGCATACGCCCTTTTTGGCCAACCAAGCAACCTGGAAAGGCAAATCAGCGCTACAAAGAAGTCTCGCATCCCATCGGTCAAAAGGGCCATGCTGAAAAAAGTGTCAAAACCAGACATGCAGGACAGGCCATGGAGAAATGGGAGCCTTGCTACACTGATGGGCGGGATGTAAATTGCCAACAGCCACTCTGGAGAAGTGTACGGTGAGTCCTGAAACATCTAAAAAACACAGCTTAGAGAGTATAGGGCACTTCCACTCATGGGGGTATAAATTGGGAAAATGAAAAATCAGCAAGACACAAGCACCCCAAAGTTTAGGGCTGCTCTGTTGACAAGGACCTCCACTTCATTCCACCTTAAATATCCCAGGAAAGAGAAAAATGGGTAAAGAAGTTGTGTTCCTTATGTACAATGGAATATCACTCAGCCATGAAATCAATGTCCTAAGGCTAGTAGCAGCATGATGAGTGGATTTAGGTACGACGATTCTAAGTGAAATAAGTCACACAGAAAAGGACACTTCTCATAAGGTATCACTTACAGAGGGAATGTAAAAACCGTTACACATGAACTGAATTACAAAACAGAACAGAGTCACACATGCAGAAAACACACTATGGCTGCTTAATGGGAAAGGTGAGGTGGGGTGATACATAAAACAAGGGTTTCAAATTAGCTCAGATACCGTTCCATAAACCCAATATGTAATAGACAAGACCTACTCCTTGCTCAGAGAACTGGACTCAACACGCCCTATTCACCGCACAAGAATATATCTGACTAGTAATAATCTTAAAACCTATGTATTGATATCTCTCTGTTAGTGTGTCAAGTGGGTGTAAAGCGGCATAAACACAGCAGTGAAAATCAGCTAAACCCCATTATGAAAATAAATTACTTTGAAAAACCCATGAAAGAAAGACAGTGAAAGAGAGAGACATTCTTACACAATGCGTTCAGGGGCTGTGATGCAACCTGGATTGACCATATCTAGACCCACAGCTGGATGAGACATAAGGTTGGACACTCTTGGGGCTGAGAGGTTTGGTGAGGTTGGGTGAGCAAAAGCAGACCATTTAAAGTAATACTGCGTGGTAGCCATCACATGGGTACCAAATCTCCAGGTTCAAGGGCATCTTCCTACAGCGAAAACATGCATGAGAAACCCAGAAGATGGTACACCGTGTGATGGGGAAAGGTTTCTAAAACGCACCTCATTTCTCATCTCCTTGTGCCCGGGTTCGACATTCCAGCCGCTTTACTAGCAATCTCCCTACTTGGAGCATCAGCACCTTTAACCTCCTGTTCCGTACAGGTTGCAAATTTTCCTGAGGATGAACGGGAAGACGGGGAACCAGTGAGAGACTGGCTCTTGGTGTTGGGAAAGGCACAGGTCACTCTATTTTCCCATCAGGAAGAAGAATTAACAACAGGCTCATCCCGCCCCCCGGAACCAGAACAGGGCCTGAAGCCATCCTGCGCTTTTGCGGCCAGCTCCCAAAAACACGAGTTGTAAAATGGAGGCTCAGGGCACTGCAATTCACAAACCTGCAGAGTTATAAATGATAACTCTCGTCCACAAATATATTGAGGGAAGGCAACGAAGAGGATTTGAAATCAAGGCAGAATTGCAGGAAACAGATTTCAGGAGGTAGATTCGAATCGCCTTTAAAGCACATGAAAAGCGGCAAAACGTTGACAATGATGCCCTTGGCCAAAAAGGGCGTATGTGTTTTTTCCTGAATACATTCAGGAAAAAACGCATACGCCCTTTTTGGCCAACCAAGCAACCTGGAAAGGCAAATCAGCGCTACAAAGAAGTCTCGCATCCCATCGGTCAAAAGGGCCATGCTGAAAAAAGTGTCAAAACGAGAAATGCAGGACAGGCCATGGAGAAATGGGAGCCTTGCTACACTGATGGGCGGGATGTAAATTGCCAACAGCCACTCTGGAGAAGTGTACGGTGAGTCCTGAAACATCTAAAAAACACAGCTTAGAGAGCATAGGGCACTTCCACTCATGGGGGTATAAATTGGGAAAATGAAAAATCAGCAAGACACAAGCACCCCAAAGTTTAGGGCTGCTCTGTTGACAAGGACCTCCACTTCATTCCACCTTCAATATCCCAGGAAAGAGAAAAATGGATAAAGAAGTTGTGGTCCTTATGTACAATGGAATATCACTCAGCCATGAAATCAATGTCATAAGGCTAGTAGCAGCATGATGAGTGGATTTAGGTACGACGATTCTAAGTGAAATAAGTCACACAGAAAAGGACACTTCTCATAAGGTATCACTGATAGAGGGAATGTAAAAACCGTTACACTTGAACTGAATTACAAAACAGAACAGAGTCACACATGCAGAAAACACACTATGGCTGCTTAACGGGAAAGGTGAGGTGGGGTGATACATAAAACAAGGGTTTCAAATTAGCTCAGATACCGTTCCATAAACCCAATATGTAATAGGCAAGACCTACTCCTTGCTCAGAGAACTGGACTCAACACGCCCTATTCACCGCACAAGAATATATCTGACTAGTAATAATCGTAAAACCTATGTATTGATATCTCTCTGTTAGTGTGTCAAGTGGGTGTAAAGCGGCATAAACACAGCAGTGAAAAGCAGCTAAACCCCATTATAAAAATAAATTACTTTGAAAAACCCATGAAACACAGACAGTGAAAGAGAGCGAAATTCTTACACAATGCGTTCAGGGGCTGTGATGCAACCTGGATTGACCATATCTAGACCCACAGCTGGATGAGACCTAAGGGTGGACACTCTTGGGGCTGAGAGGTTTGGTGAGGTTGGGTGAGCAAACGCAGACCCTTTAAAGTAATACTGCGTGGTAGCCATCGCATGGGTCCCAAATCTCCAGGTTCAAGGGCATCTTCCTACATCGAAAACATGCATGAGAATCCCAGAAGATGGTACACCGTCTGATGGGGAAAAGTTTCTAAAACGCACCTCATTTCTCATCTCCTTGTGTCCAGGTTCGCCATTCCAGCCGCTTTACTAGCAATCTCCCTACTTGGAGCATCAGCACCTTTAACCTCCTGTTCCGTACAGGTTGCCATTTTTCCTGACGATGAACGGGAAGACGGGGAACCAATGAGAGACTGGCTCTTGGTGTTGGGAAAGGCACAGGTCACTCTATTTTCCCATCAGGAAGAAGAATTAACCACAGGCTCATCCCGCCCCCCGGAACCAGAACAGGGCCTGAAGCCATCCTGCGCTTTTGCGGCCAGCTCCCAAAAACGCGAGTTGTAAAATCGAGCTTCAGGGCACTGCAATTCACAAACCTGCAGAGTTATAAATGATAACTCTCGTCCACAAATATATTGAGGGAAGGCAAAGAAGAGGATTTGAAATCAAGGCAGAATTGGAGGAAACAGATTTCAGGAGGTAGATTCGAATCGCCTTTAAAGCACATGAAAAGCGGCAAAACGTTGACAATGATGCCCTTGGCCAAAAAGGGCGTATGCGTTTTTTCCTGAATATATTCAGGAAAAAACGCATACGCCCTTTTTGGCCAACCAAGCAACCTGGAAAGGCAAATCAGCGCTACAGAGAAGTCTCGCTTCCCATCGGTCAAAAGGGCCATGCTGAAAAAAGTGTCAAAACCAGAAATGCAGGACAGGCCATGGAGAAATGGGAGCCTTGCTACACTGATGGGCGGGATGTAAATTGCCAACAGCCACTCTGGAGAAGTGTACGGTGAGTCCTGAAACATCTAAAAAACACAGCTTAGAGAGCATAGGGCACTTCCACTCATGGGGGTATAAATTGGGAAAATGAAAAATCAGCAAGAACCAAGCACCCCAAAGTTTAGGGCTGCTCTGTTGACAAGGACCTCCACTTCATTCCACCTTAAATATCCCAGGAAAGAGAAAAATGGGTAAAGAAGGTGTAGTCCTTATGTACAATGGAATATCACTCAGCCATGAAATCAATGTCCTAAGGCTAGTAGCAGCATGATGAGTGGATTTAGGTACAACGATTCTAAGTGAAATAAGTCACACAGAAAAGGACACTTCTCATAAGGTATCACTGATAGAGGGAATGTAAAAACCGTTACACATGAACTGAATTACAAAACAGAACAGAGTCACACATGCAGAAAACACACTATGGCTGCTTAACGGGAAAGGTGAGGTGGGGTGATACATCAAACAAGGGTTTCAAATTAGCTCAGATACCGTTCCATAAACCCAATATGTAATAGACAAGACCTACTCCTTGCTCAGAGAACTGGACTCAACACGCCCTATTCACCGCACAAGTATATATCTGACTACTAATTATCTTAAAACCTATGTATTGATATCTCCCTGTTAGTGTGTCAAGTGGGTGTAAAGCGGCATAAACACAGCAGTGAAAAGCAGCTAAATCCCATTATGAAAATAAATTACTTTGAAAAACCCATGAAAGAAAGACAGTGAAAGAGAGAGACATTCTTACACAATGCGTTCAGGGGCTGTGATGCAACCTGGATTGACCATATCTAGACCCACAGCTGGATGAGACCTAAGGGTGGACACTCTTGGGGCTGAGAGGTTTGGTGAGGTTGGGTGACAAACGCAGACCATTTAAAGTAATACTGCATGATACCCATTGCATGGGTCCCAAATCTCCAGGTCCAAGGGGATCTTCCTACATCGAAAACATGCATGAGAAACCCAGAAGATGGTACACCGTGTGATGGGGAAAGGTTTCTAAAACGCACCTCATTTCTCATCTCCTTGTGCCCGGGTTCGCCATTCCAGCCGCTTTACTAGCAATCTCCCTACTTGGAGCATCAGCACCTTTAACCTCCTGTTCCGTACAGGTTGCAATTTTTCCTGAGGATGAACGGGAAGACGGGGAACCAATGAGAGACTGGCTCTTGGTGTTGGGACAGTCACAGGTCACTCTATTTTCCCATCAGGAAGAAGAATTACCCACCGGCTCAGCCTGCCCCCCGGAACCAGAACTGGGCCTGAAGCCATCCTGCGCTTTTGCGGCCAGCTCCCAAAAACGCGAGTTGTAAAATCGAGCTTCAGGGCACTGCAATTCACAAACCTGCAGAGTTATAAATGATAACTCTCGTCCACAAATATATTGAGGGAAGGCAAAGAAGAGGACTTGAAGTCAAGGCAGAATTGCAGGAAACAGATTTCAGGAGGTAGATTCGAATCTCCTTTAAAGCACATGAAAAGCGGCAAAACGTTGACAATGATGCCCTTGGCCAAAAAGGGCGTATGCGTTTTTTCCTGAATATATTCAGGAAAAAACGCATACGCCCTTTTTGGCCAACCAAGCAACCTGGAAAGGCAAATCAGCGCTACAAAGAAGTCTCGCATCCCATCGGTCAAAAGGGCCATGCTGAAAAAAGTGTCAAAACCAGAAATGCAGGACAGTCCATGGAGAATTGGGAGCCTTGCTACACTGATGGGCGGGATGTAAATTGCCAACAGCCACTCTGGAGAAGTGTACGGTGAGTCCTGAAACATCTAAAAAACACAGCTTAGAGAGCATAGGGCACTTCCACTCATGGGGGTATAAATTGGGAAAATGAAAAATCAGCAAGACACAAGCACCCCAAAGTTTAGGGCTGCTCTGTTGACAAGGACCTCCACTTCATTCCACCTTAAATATCCCAGGAAAGAGAAAAATGGGTAAAGAAGGTGTAGTCCTTATGTACAATGGAATATCACTCAGCCATGAAATCAATGTCCTAAGGCTAGTAGCAGCATGATGAGTGGATTTAGGTATGACGATTCTAAGTGAAATAAGTCACACAGAAAAGGACACTTCTCATAAGGTATCACTGATAGAGGGAATGTAAAAACCGTTACACTTGAACTGAATTACAAAACAGAACAGAGTCACACATGCAGAAAACACACTATGGCTGCTTAACGGGAAAGGTGAGGTGGGGTGATACATCAAACAAGGGTTTCAAATTAGCTCAGATACCGTTCCATAAACCCAATATGTAATAGACAAGACCTACTCCTTGCTCAGAGAACTGGACTCAACACGCCCTATTCACCGCACAAGAATATATCTGACTAGTAATAATCTTAAAACCTATGTATTGATATCTCTCTGTTACTGTGTCAAGTGGGTGTAAAGCGGCATAAACACAGTAGTGAAAAGCAGCTAAACCGCATTATGAAAATAAATTACTTTGAAAAACCCATGAAAGAAAGACAGTGAAAGAGAGAGACATTCTTACACAATGCGTTCAGGGGCTGTGATGCAACCTGAATTGACCATATCTAGACCCACAGCTGGATGAGACCTAAGGGTGGACACTCTTGGGGCTGAGAGGTTTGGTGAGGTTGGGTGAGCAAACGCAGACCATTTAAAGTAATACTGCATGGTACACATCGCATGGGTCCCAAATCTCCAGGTTCAAGGGCATCTTCCTACATCGAAAACATGCATGAGAAACCCAGAAGATGGTACACCGTGTGATGGGGAAAGGTTTCAAAAACGCACCTCATTTCTCATCTCCTTGTGCCCGGGTTCGCCATTCCAGCCGCTTTACTAGCAATCTCCCTACTTGGAGCATCAGCACCTTTAACCTCCTGTTCCGTACAGGTTGCCATTTCTCCTGACGATGAACGGGAAGACGGGGAACCAATGAGAGACTGGCTCTTGGTGTTGGGAAAGGCACAGGTCACTCTATTTTCCCATCAGGAAGAAGAATTAACAACAGGCTCATCCCGCCCCCCGGAACCACAACAGGGCCTGAAGCCATCCTGCGCTTTTGCGGCCAGCTCCCAAAAACACGAGTTGTAAAATGGAGGCTCAGGGCACTGCAATTCACAAACCTGCAGAGTTATAAATGATAACTCTCGTCCACAAATATATTGAGGGAAGGCAACGAAGAGGATTTGAAATCAAGGCAGAATTGCAGGAAACAGATTTCAGGAGGTAGATTCGAATCGCCTTTAAAGCACATGAAAAGCGGCAAAACGTTGACAATGATGCCCTTGGCCAAAAAGGGCGTATGCGTTTTTTCCTGAATATATTCAGGAAAAAACGCATACGCCCTTTTTGGCCAACCAAGCAACCTGGAAAGGCAAATCAGCGCTACAAAGAAGTCTCGCATCCCATCGGTCAAAAGGGCCATGCTGAAAAAAGTGTCCAAACCAGAAATGCAGGACAGGCTATGGAGAAATGGGAGCCTTGCTACACTGATGGGTGGGATGTAAATTGCCAACAGCCACTCTGGAGAAGTGTACGGTGAGTCGTGAAACATCTAAAAAACACAGCTTAGAGAGCATAGGGCACTTCCACTCATGGGGGTATAAATTGGGAAAATGAAAAATCAGCAAGACACAAGCACCCCAAAGTTTAGGGCTGCTCTGTTGACAAGGACCTCCACTTCATTCCACCTTAAATATCCCAGGAAAGAGAAAAATGGGTAAAGAAGTTGTGGTCCTTATGTACAATGGAATATCACTCAGCCATGAAATCAATGTCATAAGGCTAGTAGCAGCATTATGAGTGGATTTAGGTACGACGATTCTAAGTGAAATAAATCACACAGAAAAGGACACTTCTCATAAGGTATCACTTATAGAGGGAAGGTAAAAACCGTTACACTTGAACTGAATTACAAAACAGAACAGAGTCACACATGCAGAAAACACACTATGGCTGCTTAACGGGAAAGGGGAGGTGGGGTGATCCATAAAACAAGGGTTTCAAATTAGCTCAGATACCGTTCCATAAACCCAATATGTAATAGACAAGACCTACTCCTTGCTCAGAGAACTGGACTCAACACGCCCTATTCACCGCACAAGAATATATCTGACTAGTAATAATCTTAAAACCTATGTATTGATATCTCTCTGTTAGTGTGTCAAGTGGGTGTAAAGCGGCATAAACACAGCAGTGAAAAGCAGCTAAACCCCATTATGAAAATAAATTACTTTGAAAAACCCATGAAAGAAAGACAGTGAAAGAGAGAGACATTCTTACACAATGCGTTCAGGGGCTGTGATGCAACCTGGATTGACCATATCTAGACCCACAGCTGGATGAGACATAAGGGTGGACACTCTTGGGGCTGAGAGGTTTGGTGAGGTTGGGTGAGCAAACGCAGACCCTTTAAAGTAATACTGCGTGGTACCCATCGCATGGGTCCCATATCTCCAGGTTCAAGGGCATCTTCCTACATCGAAAACATGCATGAGAAACCCAGAAGATGGTACACCGTGTGATGGGGAAAGGTTTCTAAAACGCACCTCATTTCTCATCTCCTTGTGCCCGGGTTCGCCATTCCAGCCGCTTTACTAGCAATCTCCCTACTTGGAGCATCAGCACCTTTAACCTCCTGTTCCGTACAGGTTGCAATTTTTCCTGAGGATGAACGGGAAGACGGGGAACCAATGACAGACTGGCTCTTGGTGTTGGGAAAGGCACAGGTCACTCTATTTTCCCATCAGGAAGAAGAATTACCCACCGGCTCAGCCTGCCCCCCGGAACCAGAACTGGGCCTGAAGCCATCCTGCGCTTTTGCGGCCAGCTCCCAAAAACGCGAGTTGTAAAATCGAGCTTCAGGGCACTGCAATTCACAAACCTGCAGAGTTATAAATGATAACTCTCGTCCACAAATATATTGAGGGAAGGCAAAGAAGAGGACTTGAAGTCAAGGCAGAATTGCAGGAAACAGATTTCAGGAGGTAGAGTCGAATCTCCTTTAAAGCACATGAAAAGCGGCAAAACGTTGACAATGATGCCCTTGGCCAAAAAGGGCGTATGCGTTTTTTCCTGAATATATTCAGGAAAAAACGCATACGCCCTTTTTGGCCAACCAAGCAACCTGGAAAGGCAAATCAGCGCTACAAAGAAGTCTCGCTTCCCATCGGTCAAAAGGGCCATGCTGAAAAAAGTGTCAAAACCACAAATGCAGGACAGGCCATGGAGAAATGGGAGCCTTGCTACACTGATGGGCGGGATGTAAATTGCCAACAGCCACTCTGGAGAAGTGTACGGTGAGTCCTGAAACATCTGAAAAACACAGCTTAGAGAGCATAGGGCACTTCCACTCATGGGGGTATAAATTGGGAAAATGAAAAATCAGCAAGACACAAGCACCCCAAAGTTTAGGGCTGCTGTGTTGACAAGGACCTCCACTTCATTCCACCTTAAATATCCCAGGAAAGAGAAAAATGGGTAAAGAAGTTGTGGTCCTTATGTACAATGGAATATCACTCAGCCATGAAATCAATGTCCTAAGGCTAGTACCAGCATGATGAGTGGATTTAGGTACGACGATTCTAAGTGAAATAAGTCACACAGAAAAGGACACTTCTCATAAGGTATCACTTATAGAGGGAATGTAAAAACCGTTACACTTGAACTGAATTACAAAACAGAACAGAGTCACACATGCAGAAAACACACTATGGCTGTTTAACGGGAAAGGGGAGGTGGGGTGATCCATAAAACAAGGGTTTCAAATTAGCTCAGATACCGTTCCATAAACCCAATATGTAATAGACAAGACCTACTCCTTGCTCAGAGAACTGGACTCAACACGCCCTATTCACCGCACAAGAATATATCTGACTAGTAATAATCTTAAAACCTATGTATTGATATGTCTCTGTTAGTGTGTCAAGTGGGTGTAAAGCGGCATAAACACAGCAGTGAAAAGCAGCTAAACCCCATTATGAAAATAAATTACTTTGAAAAACCCATGAAAGAAAGACAGTGAAAGAGAGAGACATTCTTACACAATGCGTTCAGGGGCTGTGATGCAACCTGGATTGACCATATCTAGACCCACAGCTGGATGAGACATAAGGGTGGACACTCTTGGGGCTGAGAGGTTTGGTGAGGTTGGGTGAGCAAACGCAGACCCTTTAAAGTAATACTGCGTGGTACCCATCACATGGGTCCCATATCTCCAGGTTCAAGGGCATCTTCCTACATCGAAAACATGCATGAGAAACCCAGAAGATGGTACACCGTGTGATGGGGAAAGGTTTCTAAAACGCACCTCATTTCTCATCTCCTTGTGCCCGGGTTCGCCATTCCAGCCGCTTTACTAGCAATCTCCCTACTTGGAGCATCAGCACCTTTAACCTCCTGTTCCGTACAGGTTGCAATTTTTCCTGAGGATGAACGGGAAGACGGGGAACCAATGACAGACTGGCTCTTGGTGTTGGGAAAGGCACAGGTCACTCTATTTTCCCATCAGGAAGAAGAATTACCCACCGGCTCAGCCTGCCCCCCGGAACCAGAACTGGGCCTGAAGCCATCCTGCGCTTTTGCGGCCAGCTCCCAAAAACGCGAGTTGTAAAATCGAGCTTCAGGGCACTGCAATTCACAAACCTGCAGAGTTATAAATGATAACTCTCGTCCACAAATATATTGAGGGAAGGCAAAGAAGAGGATTTGAAGTCAAGGCAGAATTGCAGGAAACAGATTTCAGGAGGTAGAGTCGAATCTCCTTTAAAGCACATGAAAAGCGGCAAAACGTTGACAATGATGCCCTTGGCCAAAAAGGGCGTATGCGTTTTTTCCTGAATATATTCAGGAAAAAACGCATACGCCCTTTTTGGCCAACCAAGCAACCTGGAAAGGCAAATCAGCGCTACAAAGAAGTCTCGCTTCCCATCGGTCAAAAGGGCCATGCTGAAAAAAGTGTCAAAACCAGAAATGCAGGACAGGCCATGGAGAAATGGGAGCCTTGCTACACTGATGGGCGGGATGTAAATTGCCAACAGCCACTCTGGAGAAGTGTACGGTGAGTCCTGAAACATCTGAAAAACACAGCTTAGAGAGCATAGGGCACTTCCACTCATGGGGGTATAAATTGGGAAAATGAAAAATCAGCAAGACACAAGCACCCCAAAGTTTAGGGCTGCTGTGTTGACAAGGACCTCCACTTCATTCCACCTTAAATATCCCAGGAAAGAGAAAAATGGGTAAAGAAGTTGTGGTCCTTATGTACAATGGAATATCACTCAGCCATGAAATCAATGTCCTAAGGCTAGTACCAGCATGATGAGTGGATTTAGGTACGACGATTCTAAGTGAAATAAGTCACACAGAAAAGGACACTTCTCATAAGGTATCACTTATAGAGGGAATGTAAAAACCGTTACACTTGAACTGAATTACAAAACAGAACAGAGTCACACATGCAGAAAACACACTATGGCTGTTTAACGGGAAAGGGGAGGTGGGGTGATACATAAAACAAGGGTTTCAAATTAGCTCAGATACCGTTCCATAAACCCAATATGTAATAGACAAGACCTACTCCTTGCTCAGAGAACTGGACTCAACACGCCCTATTCACCGCACAAGAATATATCTGACTAGTAATAATCTTAAAACCTATGTATTGATATGTCTCTGTTAGTGTGTCAAGTGGGTGTAAAGCGGCATAAACACAGCAGTGAAAAGCAGCTAAACCCCATTATGAAAATAAATTACTTTGAAAAACCCATGAAAGAAAGACAGTGAAAGAGAGAGACATTCTTACACAATGCGTTCAGGGGCTGTGATGCAACCTGGATTGACCATATCTAGACCCACAGCTGGATGAGACATAAGGGTGGACACTCTTGGGGCTGAGAGGTTTGGTGAGGTTGGGTGAGCAAACGCAGACCATTTAAAGTAATACTGCCTGGTACCCATCGCATGGGTCCCAAATCTCCAGGTTCAAGGGCATCTTCCTACATCGAAAACATGCATGAGAAACCCAGAAGTTGGTACACCGTGTGATGGGGAAAGGTTTCTAAAACGCACCTCATTTCTCATCTCCTTGTGCCCGGGTTCGCCATTCCAGCCGCTTTACTAGCAATCTCCCTACTTGGAGCATCAGCACCTTTTACCTCCTCTTCCGTACAGGTTGCAATTTTCCTGAGGATGAACGGGAAGACGGGGAACCAATGAGAGACTGGCTCTTGGTGTTGGGAAAGGCACAGGTCACTCTATTTTCCCATCAGGAAGAAGAATTAACCACAGGCTCATCCCGCCCCCCGGAACCAGAACAGGGCCTGAAGCCATCCTGCGCTTTTGCGGCCAGCTCCCAAAAACACGAGTTGTAAAATGGAGGCTCAGGGCACTGCAATTCACAAACCTGCAGAGTTATAAATGATAACTCTCGTCCACAAATATATTGAGGGAAGGCAACGAAGAGTATTTGAAATCAAGGCAGAATTGCAGGAAACAGATTTCAGGAGGTAGATTCGAATCGCCTTTAAAGCACATGAAAAGCGGCAAAACGTTGACAATGATGCCCTTGGCCAAAAAGGGCGTATGCGTTTTTTCCTGAATATATTCAGGAAAAAACGCATACGCCCTTTTTGGCCAACCAAGCAACCTGGAAAGGCAAATCAGCGCTACAAAGAAGTCTCGCATCCCATCGGTCAAAAGGGCCATGCTGAAAAAAGTGTCAAAACCAGACATGCAGGACAGGCCATGGAGAAATGGGAGCCTTGCTACACTGATGGGCGGGATGTAAATTGCCAACAGCCACTCTGGAGAAGTGTACGGTGAGTCCTGAAACATCTAAAAAACACAGCTTAGAGAGTATAGGGCACTTCCACTCATGGGGGTATAAATTGGGAAAATGAAAAATCAGCAAGACACAAGCACCCCAAAGTTTAGGGCTGCTCTGTTGACAAGGACCTCCACTTCATTCCACCTTAAATATCCCAGGAAAGAGAAAAATGGGTAAAGAAGTTGTGTTCCTTATGTACAATGGAATATCACTCAGCCATGAAATCAATGTCCTAAGGCTAGTAGCAGCATGATGAGTGGATTTAGGTACGACGATTCTAAGTGAAATAAGTCACACAGAAAAGGACACTTCTCATAAGGTATCACTTACAGAGGGAATGTAAAAACCGTTACACATGAACTGAATTACAAAACAGAACAGAGTCACACATGCAGAAAACACACTATGGCTGCTTAATGGGAAAGGTGAGGTGGGGTGATACATAAAACAAGGGTTTCAAATTAGCTCAGATACCGTTCCATAAACCCAATATGTAATAGACAAGACCTACTCCTTGCTCAGAGAACTGGACTCAACACGCCCTATTCACCGCACAAGAATATATCTGACTAGTAATAATCTTAAAACCTATGTATTGATATCTCTCTGTTAGTGTGTCAAGTGGGTGTAAAGCGGCATAAACACAGCAGTGAAAATCAGCTAAACCCCATTATGAAAATAAATTACTTTGAAAAACCCATGAAAGAAAGACAGTGAAAGAGAGAGACATGCTTACACAATGCGTTCAGGGGCTGTGATGCAACCTGGATTGACCATATCTAGACCCACAGCTGGATGAGACATAAGGTTGGACACTCTTGGGGCTGAGAGGTTTGGTGAGGTTGGGTGAGCAAAAGCAGACCATTTAAAGTAATACTGCGTGGTAGCCATCACATGGGTACCAAATCTCCAGGTTCAAGGGCATCTTCCTACATCGAAAACATGCATGAGAAACCCAGAAGATGGTACACCGTGTGATGTGGAAAGGTTTCTAAAACGCACCTCATTTCTCATCTCCTTGTGCCCGGATTCGCTATTCCAGCCCTTTACTAGCAATCTCCCTACTTGGAGCATCATCACCTTTAACCTCCTGTTCCGTACAGGTTGCAATTTGTCCTGAGGATGAACGGGAAGACGTGGAACCAATGAGAGACTAGCTCTTGGTGTTGGGACAGGCACAGGTCACTCTATTTTCCCATCAGGAAGAAGAATTAACCACAGGCTCAGCCTGCCCCCCGGAACCAGAACAGGGCCTGAAGCCATCCTGCGCTATTGCGGCCAGCTCCCTAAAAAGCGAGTTGTAAAATGGAGGTTCAGGGCACTGCAATTCACAAACCTGCAGAGTTATAAATGATAACTCTCGTCCACAAATATATTGAGGGAAGGCAAAGAAGAGGATTTGAAATCAAGGCAGAATTGCAGGAAACAGATTTCAGGAGGTAGATTCGAATCGCCTTTAAAGCACATGAAAAGCGGAAAAACGTTGACAATGATGCCCTTGGCCAAAAAGGGCGTATGCGTTTTTTCCTGAATATATTCAGGAAAAAACGCATACGCCCTTTTTGGCCAACCAAGCAACCTGGAAAGGCAAATCAGCGCTACAAAGATGTCTCGCTTCCCTTCGGTTAAAAAGGCCATGCTGAAAAAAGTGTCAAAACCAGAAATGCAGGACAGGCCATGGAGAAATGGGAGCCTTGCTACACTGATGGGCGGGATGTAAATTGCCAACAGCCACTCTGGAGAAGCGTACGGTGAGTCCTGAAACATCTAAAAAACACAGCTTAGAGAGCATAGGGCACTTCCACTCATGGGGTTATAAATTGGGAAAATTAAAAATCAGCAAGACACAAGCACCCCAAAGTTTAGGGCTGCTCTGTTGACAAGGACCTCCACTTCATTCCACCTTCAATATCCCAGGAAAGAGAAAAATGGATAAAGAAGTTGTGGTCCTTATGTACAATGGAATATCACTCAGCCATGAAATCAATGTCATAAGGCTAGTAGCAGCATGATGAGTGGATTTAGGTACGACGATTCTAAGTGAAATAAGTCACACAGAAAAGGACACTTCTCATAAGGTATCACTGATAGAGGGAATGTAAAAACCGTTACACTTGAACTGAATTACAAAACAGAACAGAGTCACACATGCAGAAAACACACTATGGCTGCTTAACGGGAAAGGTGAGGTGGGGTGATACATAAAACAAGGGTTTCAAATTAGCTCAGATACCGTTCCATAAACCCAATATGTAATAGACAAGACCTACTCCTTGCTCAGAGAACTGGACTCAACACGCCCTATTCACCGCACAAGAATATATCTGACTAGTAATAATCTTAAAACCTATGTATTGATATCTCTCTGTTAGTGTGTCAAGTGGGTGTAAAGCGGCATAAACACAGCAGTGAAAAGCAGCTAAACCCCATTATAAAAATAAATTACTTTGAAAAACCCATGAAACAAAGACAGTGAAAGAGATAGAAATTCTTACACAATGCGTTCACGGGCTGTGATGCAACCTGGATTGACCATATCTAGACCCACAGCTGGATGAGACATAAGGGTGGACACTCTTGGGGCTGAGAGGTTTGGTGAGGTTGAGTGAGCAAACGCAGACCCTTTAAAGTAATACTGCATGGTACCCATCGCATGGGTCCCATATCTCCAGGTTCAAGGGCATCTTCCTACATCGAAAACATGCATGAGAAACCCAGAAGATGGTACACCGTGTGATGTGGAAAGGTTTCTAAAACGCACCTCATTTCTCATCTCCTTGTGCCCGGATTCGCTATTCCAGCCCTTTACTAGCAATCTCCCTACTTGGAGCATCATCACCTTTAACCTCCTGTTCCGTACAGGTTGCAATTTGTCCTGAGGATGAACGGGAAGACGTGGAACCAATGAGAGACTAGCTCTTGGTGTTGGGACAGGCACAGGTCACTCTATTTTCCCATCAGGAAGAAGAATTAACCACAGGCTCAGCCTGCCCCCCGGAACCAGAACAGGGCCTGAAGCCATCCTGCGCTATTGCGGCCAGCTCCCTAAAAAGTGAGTTGTAAAATGGAGGTTCAGGGCACTGCAATTCACAAACCTGCAGAGTTATAAATGATAACTCTCGTCCACAAATATATTGAGGGAAGGCAAAGAAGAGGATTTGAAATCAAGGCAGAATTGCAGGAAACAGATTTCAGGAGGTAGATTCGAATCGCCTTTAAAGCACATGAAAAGCGGAAAAACGTTGACAATGATGCCCTTGGCCAAAAAGGGCGTATGCGTTTTTTCCTGAATATATTCAGGAAAAAACGCATACGCCCTTTTTGGCCAACCAAGCAACCTGGAAAGGCAAATCAGCGCTACAAAGATGTCTCGCTTCCCTTCGGTTAAAAAGGCCATGCTGAAAAAAGTGTCAAAACCAGAAATGCAGGACAGGCCATGGAGAAATGGGAGCCTTGCTACACTGATGGGCGGGATGTAAATTGCCAACAGCCACTCTGGAGAAGCGTACGGTGAGTCCTGAAACATCTAAAAAACACAGCTTAGAGAGCATAGGGCACTTCCACTCATGGGGTTATAAATTGGGAAAATTAAAAATCAGCAAGACACAAGCACCCCAAAGTTTAGGGCTGCTCTGTTGACAAGGACCTCCACTTCATTCCACCTTCAATATCCCAGGAAAGAGAAAAATGGATAAAGAAGTTGTGGTCCTTATGTACAATGGAATATCACTCAGCCATGAAATCAATGTCATAAGGCTAGTAGCAGCATGATGAGTGGATTTAGGTGCGACGATTCTAAGTGAAATAAGTCACACAGAAAAGGACACTTCTCATAAGGTATCACTGATAGAGGGAATGTAAAAACCGTTACACTTGAACTGAATTACAAAACAGAACAGAGTCACACATGCAGAAATCACACTATGGCTGCTTAACGGGAAAGGTGAGGTGGGGTGATACATAAAACAAGGGTTTCAAATTAGCTCAGATACCGTTCCATAAACCCAATATGTAATAGACAAGACCTACTCCTTGCTCAGAGAACTGGACTCAACACGCCCTATTCACCGCACAAGAATATATCTGACTAGTAATAATCTTAAAACCTATGTATTGATATCTCTCTGTTAGTGTGTCAAGTGGGTAACAAGCGGCATAAACACAGCAGTGAAAAGCAGCTAAACCCCATTATAAAAATAAATTACTTTGAAAAACCCATGAAACAAAGACAGTGAAAGAGAGAGAAATTCTTACACAATGCGTTCAGGGGCTGTGATGCAACCTGGATTGACCATATCTAGACCCACAGCTGGATGAGACATAAGGGTGGACACTGTTGCGGCTGAGAGGTTTGGTGAGGTTGGGTGAGCAAACGCAGACCCTTTAAAGTAATACTGCGTGGTACCCATCGCATGGGTCCCAAATCTCCAGGTTCAAGGGCATCTTCCTACATCGTAAACATGCATGAGATACCCAGAAGATGGTACACCGTGTGATGGGGAAAGGTTTCTAAAACGCACCTCATTTCTCATCTGCCTGTGCCCGGGTTTGCCATTCCAGGCACTTTACTAGCAATCTCCCTCCTTGGAGCATCATCACCTTTAACCTCCTGTTCCGTACAGGTTGCAATTTGTCCTGAGGATGAACGGGAAGACGTGGAACCAATGAGAGACTAGCTCTTGGTGTTGGGACAGGCACAGGTCACTCTATTTTCCCATCAGGAAGAAGAATTAACCACAGGCTCAGCCTGCCCCCCGGATCAAGAACAGGGCCTGAAGCCATCCTGCGCTTTTGCGGCCATCTCCCAAAAACGCGAGTTGTAAAATGGAGGTTCAGGGCACTGCAATTCACAAACCTGCAGAGTTATAAATGATAACTCTCGTCCACAAATATATTGAGGGAAGGCAAAGAAGAGGATTTGAAATCAAGGCAGAATTGCAGGAAACAGATTTCAGGAGGTAGATTCGAATCGCCTTTAAAGCACATGAAAAGCGGCAAAACGTTGACAATGATGCCCTTGGCCAAAAAGGGCGTATGCGTTTTTTCCTGAATATATTCAGGAAAAAACGCATACGCCCTTTTTGGCCAACCAAGCAACCTGGAAAGGCAAATCAGCGCTACAAAGAAGTCTCGCTTCCCATCGGTTAAAAGGGCCATGATGAAAAAAGTGTCAAAACCAGAAATGCAGGACAGGCCATGGAGAAATGGGAGCCTTGCTACACTGATGGGCGGGATGTAAATTGCCAACAGCCACTCTGGAGAAGAGTACGGTGTGTCCTGAAACATCTAAAAAACACAGCTTAGAGAGCATAGGGCACTTCCACTCATGGGGGTATAAATTGGGAAAATGAAAAATCAGCAAGACACAAGCACCCCAAAGTTTAGGGCTGCTCTGTTGACAAGGACCTCCACTTCATTCCACCTTCAATATCCCAGGAAAGAGAAAAATGGATAAAGAAGTTGTGGTCCTTATGTACAATGGAATATCACTCAGCCATGAAATCAATGTCATAAGGCTAGTAGCAGCATGATGAGTGGATTTAGGTACGACGATTCTAAGTGAAATAAGTCACACAGAAAAGGACACTTCTCATAAGGTATCACTGATAGAGGGAATGTAAAAACCGTTACACTTGAACTGAATTACAAAACAGAACAGAGTCACACATGCAGAAAACACACTATGGCTGCTTAACGGGAAAGGAGAGGTGGGGTGATACATAAAACAAGGGTTTCAAATTAGCTCAGATACCGTTCCATAAACCCAATATGTAATAGACAAGACCTACTCCTTGCTCAGAGAACTGGACTCAACACGCCCTATTCACCGCACAAGAATATATCTGACTAGTAATAATCTTAAAACCTATGTATTGATATCTCTCTGTTAGTGTGTCAAGTGGGTGTAAAGCGGCATAAACACAGCAGTGAAAAGCAGCTAAACCCCATTATAAAAATAAATTACTTTGAAAAACCCATGAAACAAAGACAGTGAAAGAGATAGAAATTCTTACACAATGCGTTCACGGGCTGTGATGCAACCTGGATTGACCATATCTAGACCCACAGCTGGATGAGACATAAGGGTGGACACTCTTGGGGCTGAGAGGTTTGGTGAGGTTGGGTGAGCAAACGCAGACCCTTTAAAGTAATACTGCATGGTACCCATCGCATGGGTCCCATATCTCCAGGTTCAAGGGCATCTTCCTACATCGAAAACATGCATGAGAAACCCAGAAGATGGTACACCGTGTGATGTGGAAAGGTTTCTAAAACGCACCTCATTTCTCATCTCCTTGTGCCCGGATTCGCTATTCCAGCCCTTTACTAGCAATCTCCCTACTTGGAGCATCATCACCTTTAACCTCCTGTTCCGTACAGGTTGCAATTTGTCCTGAGGATGAACGGGAAGACGTGGAACCAATGAGAGACTAGCTCTTGGTGTTGGGACAGGCACAGGTCACTCTATTTTCCCATCAGGAAGAAGAATTGACCACAGGCTCAGCCTGCCCCCCGGAACCAGAACAGGGCCTGAAGCCATCCTGCCCTATTGCGGCCAGCTCCCTAAAAAGCGAGTTGTAAAATGGAGGTTCAGGGCACTGCAATTCACAAACCTGCAGAGTTATAAATGATAACTCTCGTCCACAAATATATTGAGGGAAGGCAAAGAAGAGGATTTGAAATCAAGGCAGAATTGCAGGAAACAGATTTCAGGAGGTAGATTCGAATCGCCTTTAAAGCACATGAAAAGCGGCAAAACGTTGACAATGATGCCCTTGGCCAAAAAGGGCGTATGCGTTTTTTCCTGAATATATTCAGGAAAAAACGCATACGCCCTTTTTGGCCAACCAAGCAACCTGGAAAGGCAAATCAGCGCTACAAAGATGTCTCGCTTCCCTTCGGTTAAAAAGGCCATGCTGAAAAAAGTGTCAAAACCAGAAATGCAGGACAGGCCATGGTGAAATGGGAGCCTTGCTACACTGATGGGCGGGATGTAAATTGCCAACAGCCACTCTGGAGAAGCGTACGGTGAGTCCTGAAACATCTAAAAAACAAAGCTTAGAGAGCATAGGGCACTTCCACTCATGGGGTTATAAATTGGGAAAATTAAAAATCAGCAAGACACAAGCACCCCAAAGTTTAGGGCTGCTCTGTTGACAAGGACCTCCACTTCATTCCACCTTCAATATCCCAGGAAAGAGAAAAATGGATAAAGAAGTTGTGGTCCTTATGTACAATGGAATATCACTCAGCCATGAAATCAATGTCATAAGGCTAGTAGCAGCATGATGAGTGGATTTAGGTACGACGATTCTAAGTGAAATAAGTCACACAGAAAAGGACACTTCTCATAAGGTATCACTGATAGAGGGAATGTAAAAACCGTTACACTTGAACTGAATTACAAAACAGAACAGAGTCACACATGCAGAAAACACACTATGGCTGCTTAACGGGAAAGGTGAGGTGGGGTGATACATAAAACAAGGGTTTCAAATTAGCTCAGATACCGTTCCATAAACCCAATATGTAATAGACAAGACCTACTCCTTGCTCAGAGAACTGGACTCAACACGCCCTATTCACCGCACAAGAATATATCTGACTAGTAATAATCTTAAAACATATGTATTGCTATCTCTCTGTTAGTGTGTCAAGTGGGTAAAAAGCGGCATAAACACAGCAGTGAAAAGCAGCTAAACCCCATTATAAAAATAAATTACTTTGAAAAACCCATGAAACAAAGACAGTGAAAGAGAGAGAAATTCTTACACAATGCGTTCAGGGGCTGTGATGCAACCTGGATTGACCATATCTAGACCCACAGCTGGATGAGACATAAGGGTGGACACTGTTGCGGCTGAGAGGTTTGGTGAGGTTGGGTGAGCAAACGCAGACCCTTTAAAGTAATACTGCGTGGTACCCATCGCATGGGTCCCAAATCTCCAGGTTGAAGGGCATCTTCCTACATCGTAAACATGCATGAGATACCCAGAAGATGGTACACCGTGTGATGGGGAAAGGTTTCTAAAACGCACCTCATTTCTCATCTGCCTGTGCCCGGGTTTGCCATTCCAGCCACTTTACTAGCAATCTCCCTCCTTGGAGCATCATCACCTTTAACCTCCTGTTCCGTACAGGTTGCAATTTGTCCTGAGGATGAACGGGAAGACGTGGAACCAATGAGAGACTAGCTCTTGGTGTTGGGACAGGCACAGGTCACTCTATTTTCCCATCAGGAAGAAGAATTAACCACAGGCTCAGCCTGCCCCCCGGATCAAGAACAGGGCCTGAAGCCATCCTGCGCTTTTGCGGCCATCTCCCAAAAACGCGAGTTGTAAAATGGAGGTTCAGGGCACTGCAATTCACAAACCTGCAGAGTTATAAATGATAACTCTCGTCCACAAATATATTGAGGGAAGGCAAAGAAGAGGATTTGAAATCAAGGCAGAATTGCAGGAAACAGATTTCAGGAGGTAGATTCGAATCGCCTTTAAAGCACATGAAAAGCGGCAAAACGTTGACAATGATGCCCTTGGCCAAAAAGGGCGTATGCGTTTTTTCCTGAATATATTCAGGAAAAAACGCATACGCCCTTTTTGGCCAACCAAGCAACCTGGAAAGGCAAATCAGCGCTACAAAGAAGTCTCGCTTCCCATCGGTTAAAAGGGCCATGATGAAAAAAGTGTCAAAACCAGAAATGCAGGACAGGCCATGGAGAAATGGGAGCCTTGCTACACTGATGGGCGGGATGTAAATTGCCAACAGCCACTCTGGAGAAGAGTACGGTGTGTCCTGAAACATCTAAAAAACACAGCTTAGAGAGCATAGGGCACTTCCACTCATGGGGGTATAAATTGGGAAAATTAAAAATCAGCAAGACACAAGCACCCCAAAGTTTAGGGCTGCTCTGTTGACAAGGACCTCCACTTCATTCCACCTTCAATATCCCAGGAAAGAGAAAAATGGATAAAGAAGTTGTGGTCCTTATGTACAATGGAATATCACTCAGCCATGAAATCAATGTCATAAGGCTAGTAGCAGCATGATGAGTGGATTTAGGTACGACGATTCTAAGTGAAATAAGTCACACAGAAAAGGACACTTCTCATAAGGTATCACTGATAGAGGGAATGTAAAAACCGTTACACTTGAACTGAATTACAAAACAGAACAGAGTCACACATGCAGAAAACACACTATGGCTGCTTAACGGGAAAGGTGAGGTGGGGTGATACATAAAACAAGGGTTTCAAATTAGCTCAGATACCGTTCCATAAACCCAATATGTAATAGACAAGACCTACTCCTTGCTCAGAGAACTGGACTCAACACGCCCTATTCACCGCACAAGAATATATCTGACTAGTAATAATCTTAAAACATATGTATTGCTATCTCTCTGTTAGTGTGTCAAGTGGGTAAAAAGCGGCATAAACACAGCAGTGAAAAGCAGCTAAACCCCATTATAAAAATAAATTACTTTGAAAAACCCATGAAACAAAGACAGTGAAAGAGAGAGAAATTCTTACACAATGCGTTCAGGGGCTGTGATGCAACCTGGATTGACCATATCTAGACCCACAGCTGGATGAGACATAAGGGTGGACACTGTTGCGGCTGAGAGGTTTGGTGAGGTTGGGTGAGCAAACGCAGACCCTTTAAAGTAATACTGCGTGGTACCCATCGCATGGGTCCCAAATCTCCAGGTTGAAGGGCATCTTCCTACATCGTAAACATGCATGAGATACCCAGAAGATGGTACACCGTGTGATGGGGAAAGGTTTCTAAAACGCACCTCATTTCTCATCTGCCTGTGCCCGGGTTTGCCATTCCAGCCACTTTACTAGCAATCTCCCTCCTTGGAGCATCATCACCTTTAACCTCCTGTTCCGTACAGGTTGCAATTTGTCCTGAGGATGAACGGGAAGACGTGGAACCAATGAGAGACTAGCTCTTGGTGTTGGGACAGGCACAGGTCACTCTATTTTCCCATCAGGAAGAAGAATTAACCACAGGCTCAGCCTGCCCCCCGGATCAAGAACAGGGCCTGAAGCCATCCTGCGCTTTTGCGGCCATCTCCCAAAAACGCGAGTTGTAAAATGGAGGTTCAGGGCACTGCAATTCACAAACCTGCAGAGTTATAAATGATAACTCTCGTCCACAAATATATTGAGGGAAGGCAAAGAAGAGGATTTGAAATCAAGGCAGAATTGCAGGAAACAGATTTCAGGAGGTAGATTCGAATCGCCTTTAAAGCACATGAAAAGCGGCAAAACGTTGACAATGATGCCCTTGGCCAAAAAGGGCGTATGCGTTTTTTCCTGAATATATTCAGGAAAAAACGCATACGCCCTTTTTGGCCAACCAAGCAACCTGGAAAGGCAAATCAGCGCTACAAAGAAGTCTCGCTTCCCATCGGTTAAAAGGGCCATGATGAAAAAAGTGTCAAAACCAGAAATGCAGGACAGGCCATGGAGAAATGGGAGCCTTGCTACACTGATGGGCGGGATGTAAATTGCCAACAGCCACTCTGGAGAAGAGTACGGTGTGTCCTGAAACATCTAAAAAACACAGCTTAGAGAGCATAGGGCACTTCCACTCATGGGGGTATAAATTGGGAAAATGAAAAATCAGCAAGACACAAGCACCCCAAAGTTTAGGGCTGCTCTGTTGACAAGGACCTCCACTTCATTCCACCTTCAATATCCCAGGAAAGAGAAAAATGGATAAAGAAGTTGTGGTCCTTATGTACAATGGAATATCACTCAGCCATGAAATCAATGTCATAAGGCTAGTAGCAGCATGATGAGTGGATTTAGGTACGACGATTCTAAGTGAAATAAGTCACACAGAAAAGGACACTTCTCATAAGGTATCACTGATAGAGGGAATGTAAAAACCGTTACACTTGAACTGAATTACAAAACAGAACAGAGTCACACATGCAGAAAACACACTATGGCTGCTTAACGGGAAAGGTGAGGTGGTGTGATACATAAAACAAGGGTTTCAAATTAGCTCAGATACCGTTCCATAAACCCAATATGTAATAGACAAGACCTACTCCTTGCTCAGAGAACTGGACTCAACACGCCCTATTCACCGCACAAGAATATATCTGACTAGTAATAATCTTAAAACCTATGTATTGATATCTCTCTGTTAGTGTGTCAAGTGGGTGTAAAGCGGCATAAACACAGCAGTGAAAAGCAGCTAAACCCCATTATAAAAATAAATTACTTTGAAAAACCCATGAAACAAAGACAGTGAAAGAGATAGAAATTCTTACACAATGCGTTCACGGGCTGTGATGCAACCTGGATTGACCATATCTAGACCCACAGCTGGATGAGACATAAGGGTGGACACTCTTGGGGCTGAGAGGTTTGGTGAGGTTGGGTGAGCAAACGCAGACCCTTTAAAGTAATACTGCATGGTACCCATCGCATGGGTCCCATATCTCCAGGTTCAAGGGCATCTTCCTACATCGAAAACATGCATGAGACAACCCAGAAGATGGTACACCGTGTGATGTGGAAAGGTTTCTAAAACGCACCTCATTTCTCATCTCCTTGTGCCCGGATTCGCTATTCCAGCCCTTTACTAGCAATCTCCCTACTTGGAGCATCATCACCTTTAACCTCCTGTTCCGTACAGGTTGCAATTTGTCCTGAGGATGAACGGGAAGACGTGGAACCAATGAGAGACTAGCTCTTGGTGTTGGGACAGGCACAGGTCACTCTATTTTCCCATCAGGAAGAAGAATTAACCACAGGCTCAGCCTGCCACCCGGAACCAGAACAGGGCCTGAAGCCATCCTGCGCTATTGCGGCCAGCTCCCTAAAAAGCGAGTTGTAAAATGGAGGTTCAGGGCACTGCAATTCACAAACCTGCAGACTTATAAATGATAACTCTCGTCCACAAATATATTGAGGGAAGGCAAAGAAGAGGATTTGAAATCAAGGCAGAATTGCAGGAAACAGATTTCAGGAGGTAGATTCGAATCGCCTTTAAAGCACATGAAAAGCGGCAAAACGTTGACAATGATGCCCTTGGCCAAAAAGGGCGTATGCGTTTTTTCCTGAATATATTCAGGAAAAAACGCATACGCCCTTTTTGGCCAACCAAGCAACCTGGAAAGGCAAATCAGCGCTACAAAGAAGTCTCGCTTCCCATCGGTTAAAAGGGCCATGCTGAAAAAAGTGTCAAAACCAGAAATGCAGGACAGGCCATGGAGAAATGGGAGCCTTGCTACACTGATGGGCGGGATGTAAATTGCCAACAGCCACACTGGAGAAGAGTACGGTGTGTCCTGAAACATCTAAAAAACACAGCTTAGAGAGCATAGGGCACTTCCACTCATGGGGGTATAAATTGGGAAAATGAAAAATCAGCAAGACACAAGCACCCCAAAGTTTAGGGTTGCTCTGTTGACAAGGACCTCCACTTCATTCCACCTTAAATATGCCAGGAAAGAGAAAAATGGATAAAAGAGTTGTGGTCCTTATGTACAAAGTAATATCACTCAGCCATGAAATCAATGTCATAAGGCTAGTAGCAGCATGATGAGTGGATTTAGGTACGACGATTCTAAGTGAAGTAAGTTACACAGAAAAGGACACTTCTCATAAGGTATCAGTGATAGAGGGAATGTAAAAACCGTTACACTTGAACTGAATTACAAAACAGAACGGAGTCACACATGCAGAAAACACACTATGGCTGCTTAACGGGAAAGGGGAGGTGGGGTGATACATAAAACAAGGGTTTCAAATTAGCTCAGATACCGTTCCATAAACCCAATATGTAATAGACAAGACCTACTCCTTGCTCAGAGAACTGGACTCAACACGCCCTATTCACCGCACAAGAATATATCTGACTAGTATTAATCTTAAAACCTATGTATTCATATCTCTCTGTTAGTGTGTCAAGTGGGTGTAAAGCGGCATAAACACAGCAGTGAAAAGCAGCTAAACCCCATTATAAGAATAAATTACTTTTTCAAACCCATGAAACAAAGACAGTGAAAGAGAGCGAAATTCTTACACAATGCGTTCAGGGGCTGTGATCCAACCTGGATTGACCATATCTAGACCCACAGCTGGATGAGACATAAGGGTGGACACTCTTGAGGCTGAGAGGTTTGGTGAGGTTGGGTGAGCAAACGCAGACCCTTTAAAGTAATACTGCGTGGTACCCATCGCATGGGTCCCAAATCTCCAGGTTCAAGGGCATCTTCCTCCATCGAAAACATGCATGAGAAACCCAGAAGATGGTACACCGTGTGATGGGGAAAGGTTTCTAAAACGCACCTCATTTCTCATCTCCTTGTGCTCGGGTTCGCCATTCCAGCCACTTTACTAGCAATCTCCCTCCTTGGAGCATCAGCACCTTTAACCTCCTGTTCCGTACAGGTTGCAATTTGTCCTGAGGATGAACGGGAAGACGTGGAACCAATGAGAGACTAGCTCTTGGTGTTGGAACACGCAGAGGTCACTCTATTTTCCCATCAGGAAGAAGAATTAACCACAGGCTCAGCCTGCCCCCCGGAACCAGAACAGGGCCTGAAGCCATCCTGAGCTTTTGCGGCCATCTCCCAAAAACGCGAGTTGTAAAATGGAGGTTCAGGGCACTGCAATTCACAAACCTGCAGAGTTATAAATGATACCTCTCGTCCACAAATATATTGAGGGAAGGCAAAGAAGAGGATTTGAAATCAAGGCAGAATTGCAGGAAACAGATTTCAGGAGGTAGATTCGAATCGCCTTTAAAGCACATGAAAAGCGGAAAAACTTTGACAATGATGCCCTTGGCCAAAAAGGGCGTATGCGTTTTTTCCTGAATATATTCAGGAAAAAACGCATACGCCCTTTTTGGCCAACCAAGCAACCTGGAAAGGCAAATCAGCGCTACAAAGAAGTCTCGCTTCCCATCGGTTAAAAGGGCCATGCTGAAAAAAGTGTCAAAACCAGAAATGCAGGACAGGCCATGGAGAAATGGGAGCCTTGCTACACTGATGGGCGGGATGTAAATTGCCAACAGCCACTCTGGAGAAGAGTACGGTGTGTCCTGAAACATCTAAAAAACACAGCTTAGAGAGCATAGGGCACTTCCACTCATGGGGGTATAAATTGGGAAAATTAAAAATCAGCAAGACACAAGCACCCCAAAGTTTAGGGCTGCTCTGTTGACAAGGACCTCCACTTCATTCCACCTTAAATATCCCAGGAAAGAGAAAAATGGATAAAGAAGTTGTGGTCCTTATGTACAATGGAATATCACTCAGCCATGAAATCAATGTCATAAGGCTAGTAGCAGCATGATGAGTGGATTTAGGTACGACGATTCTAAGTGAAATAAGTCACACAGAAAAGGACATTTCTCATAAGGTATCACTTATAGAGGGAATGTAAAAACCATTACACTTGAAGTGAATTACAAAACAGAACAGAGTCACACATTTAGAAAACACACTATGGCTGCTTAACGGGAAAGGTGAAGTGGGGTGATGCATAAAACAAGGGTTTCATATTAGCTCAAATACCGATCCATATACCCAATATGTAATAGACAAGACCTATTCCTTGCTCAGTGAAGTGGATGCAACACCCCCTATTCAACGAACAAGAATATATCTGACTAGTAAAAATCTTAAATCGTATGTATTGATGTCTCTCTGTTAGTGTGTCAATTGGGTGTAAAGGGGCATAAACACAGCAGTGAAAATCAGGTAAACCCCATTATAAAAATAAATTACTTTGAAAAACCCATGAAACAAAGACAGTGAAAGAGAGAGAAATTCTTACACAATTCTTTCAGGGGCTGTGATGCAACCTGGTGTGACCATATCTAGATCCACAGCCTGATGAGAAATAAAGCTGGACACTCTTGGGGCTGAAGGTCTCTTTCCCTATTTACCAGATTAGGAACGTAGAAAGGCTGCCACCCTCTGGCCGTTACCTGCAAACGCAGCTTTAAAACATGTGCTAATGGTCACTTCATATGAACAAGTACTTCAGGGCTGTAAATGAAACGTGCCCTCAAAATGTCTTGAGGGAGGTAATGGCCAAAAATTTTCAAAATGTGACACTTACTTTAAGAAAACACTTTGAAGAACTGAGCTGTAATCACAGTTTGATAAATAAAAAGGGCATGCTTTAAAGCTCAATTTCAACAGATTATGGGACACATGCAAATTCAACCACAGATAGGCATCAGCTCGCACCGGTTAGAATAACCATCAGCAAGAAAACTACAAACAATAAATATTGAAGGTGTTTTGGAGAAATGCATACCCTCAATTTTAAGTGGGACGTAACCTGGAAAGAGCCACTAATGAGAACTGAATGGTGGTGCCTTTAAAACATACACACTGAGCTACCATATGATACAGCAAGCCCACTCCTTGGCCTATAACATAAGAAGATATAACTGGAAAGACACAGGCAAACAAATGTGCATTGCAGCAGTATTACAATAGCCAAGACATGGAGGCAACCAGAAAGTCCATCAAGAGGTGCGTGGCCAAAGAAGAACTGGTACACGTACAGATGGAATATTAGCCAGGGAAAAAAATGAAACAATGCCATTTGCAGCACCATGTATGATTCTTGAGGTAATCAGGCAAATTGTACTAAGTCAGAAAGCAAAAGACACATATCCTATAATATCACTTATAGGTCTTAGCTAAAAATTGATACCAATGAAAATATTTCCACAGAGAAATGCAATCACAGATTCATTAAACAAACTTATGGTTCACCAAATGGAAAGGTGTGAGGATTGGATACATTAGGATATTGGGGTTAAGATAGATATAGAAACACATGTGAAATATGTAATCACCAAAGACCTACGTAATACCAAGACAAGACTACTCAACATTGTGTCATAACCTACATGGGAAAATGATCCAAAGAAGAATAGATATATGTATATGTTTAAAAGAACCACATCTTTCACACCTAGAAGAAACAAAACATTTTAATTAAATTTGCTCTGACAAAAAATAAAAATTAAATTAAAAAAAGAACAAGAAGTAATGAGACATAAACTTAAGGGGCTATTTGCTGGCACATTGCATTCTAATTTACAACCAGAACATGACTTCCATTAAGGCTCTGTCATCACTAATAAAGCAGCTTTATAAGCAATGTTGAAGGTAGCTTAAAAGAAGTCTCACTAATTATTGATAGTAACAAGGAAACAAAGAAAAGTAAAAATCTCACTGCAAAAAGTATACATAGGGTAAGGATAGTAGATCAAACACTTATTAAACTTCTGTAAAGAATAAAAGACAACAGTAGTATGTTTTTTTAAAAAGAGAGGGCCCAAATAAATCTGAAATGAAAGAGATGATGTTACAACAGACACCACAGAAATACAAAGTATCCTAAGATACACACAGGGTAACTCAGGGCTCAGACTGGACAGAGCCCACTCTCCAGTCCCCTGTACATGACTTACAGGAGCCTCAGGAACTGAGGAGGGGGTCCCTGAGGAGAGGCTCAAGATAGAATATGGTAGGCATTAACATGACTGCATTCATCTTAAACATGCCTGAACTACATTCACACGAGATGATTTTGTCCTGTATGTACATCGGCACCTCTAGTTGGAACTGCAAATCTTTGGCTTCAACACCTCTACTGACAACATTAGCGTCACCTGCTGTGGACCGTCTCCTATAGGATTTCTAGAATCACAAAACATCGAAGCTTCACAGGACCCAGAGTCTGTGCAACTCCACACAGAGTCTCAGAGTCTCAACTCCACTCAGATACTCCACTCTTGGAGGGCACACACAAAGTAGTGTGCACATCAGGACCCAGGGGAAGGAGCAGTGACCCTGTAGGAGAATGACCAGAACTACCTGCTACTTTTAGAGGGTCTCCTGCAGAGGCAGGTGGTGGCTGTGGCTGTGGCTCACCGTGAGGACAACGACACTGGCAGCAGAAGTTCTGGGAAATACTCCTTGGTGTGAGCCCTCCCAGAGTCCGCCATTAGCCCCACCAAGAGCAAGGTAGGCTCCAGGGCTGGGTCGCCTCAGGCCAAACAACCAACAGGGAGGGAACCCAGCCCCATGCATCAGCAGACAAGCGGATTAAACTTTTTATTAAAGTTTTATTTAATCCGTAGACAAGCGGATTAAAGCTCTGCCCACCAAAGCAACACCCAGCTCTACCCACCACCAGTCCCTCCCATCAGGAAGCTTGCACAAGCCTCTAAGATAGACTCATCCACCGGAGAGCAGACAGCAGAAGCAAGAAGAACTACAATTCTGCAGCCTGTGGAAGGAAAACCACATTCACAGAAAGATAGACAAAATGAAAAGGCAGAGGACTTTATACCAGATCAAGGAACAAGATAAAACCCCAGAAAAAAAATGAAATGAGGTGGAGATAGGGAACCTTCCAGAAAAAGAATTCAGAATAATGATAGTGAAGTTGAGCCAAGACCTTGGAAAAAGAAAGGAGGCAAAGATCGAGAAGATGCAAGAAATGTTTAACAAAGACCTAGAAGAATTAAGGAACAAACACCTAGAAGAATTAAAGAACAAACAAACAGAGGTGAACAATGGAATAACTGAAATGAAAAATACACTAGAAGGAATCAGTAGCAGAATAACTGTGGCAGAAGAACGGATAAGTGACCTGGAAGACAGAAAGGTGGAAATCACTGCCATGGAACAGAATAAAGAAAAAAGAATGAAAATAAACGAAGATACCCCAAGAGTCCTCTGGGACAACTTTAAACGCAACAACATTCGCATTATAGGGGTCCCAGAAGGAGAAGAGAGAGAGAAAGGACCCGAGAATATATTTGAAGAGATTATGGTCAAAAACTTCCCTAGCATGGGAAAAGAAATAGCCACCCAAGTCCAGAAGCACAGAGTGTCCCAGGCAGGATAAACCAAAGGAGAAAAATGACAAGACACATAGTAATCAAATTGACAAAAATTAACGACAAAGAAAAATGATTGAAACCAGCAAGGGAAAAATGACAAATAACATACAAGGGAACTCCCATAAGGATAACAACTGATTTCTCAGCAGAAAATCTACAAGCCAGAAGGAAGTGGCATGATAAATTTAAAGTGATGAAAGGGAAGAACCTACAACCAAGAGTACTCCACCCTGCAAAGAGCTCATTCAGATTTGATGGAGAAATCAAAAGCCTTACAGACAAGCAAAAGCTAAGAGAATTCAGCACCATGAAACCAGCTCTACACCAAATGCTAAAGGAACTTCTCTAAGTGGGAAACACAAGAGAAGAAAAGGACCCACCAAGACAAACCCATAACAATTAAGAAAATAGTAGTAGGAACATACATATCGATAATTACCTTAAACGTGAATGCACTACATGTTCCAACCAAAAGACACAGGCTCGCTGAATGGATACAAAAACAAGACCCATATATATGCTGTCTACAAGAGATCCATTTCAGACCTAGGGACACATACAGACTCAAAGTGAGGCGATGGAAAAATATATTCTATGCAAATGAAAATCAAAAGAAAGCTGGAGTAGCAATACTCATATCAGATAAAATAGACTTTAAAATAAAGAATGTTACAAGAGACGAGGAAAGGCACTACATAATGGTCAGGGGATCAATCCAAGAAGAAGATATAACAATTATAAATATATATGTACCCAAAATAGGAGCAGCTCAATGTATAAGGCAACTGCTAACAGCTATAAAAGAGGAAATCGACAGTAACACAATAATAGCGGGGGACTTTAACAGCTCACTTACACCAGTGGAGATCAGCCAGACAGACAATTAATAAGGAAACACAAGCTTTAAATGACACAATAGACCAGATAGAGTTAATTGATATTTATAGGACATTCCATCCAAAAACAGCAGATTACACGTTCTTCTCAACTGCACACGGAACATTCTCCAGGATAGATCACATCTTGGGTCACAGATAAAGCCTCAGTAAATTTAAGAAAACTGAAATCATATCAAGCAGCTGTTCCGACCACAATGCTATGAGATTAGAAATCAATTACACGGAAAAAACCGTAAAAAACACAAACACATGGAGGCTAAACAATACGTTACTAAATAACCAAGAGATCACTGAAGAAATCAAAGAGGAAATCAAAAACTACCTAGAGACAAATGACAACAAAAACACGATGATCCAAAACCTATGGGATGCAGCAAAAGGAGTTCTAAGAGGGAAGTTTATAGCAATACAAGCCTACCTCAAGAAACAAGAAAAATCTCAAATAAACAATCTAACCTTACACCTAGAGGAACTAGAGAAAGAAGAACAAAACCCAAAGTTAGTAGAAGGAAAGAAATCATAAAGATCAGAGCAGAAATAAATGAAATAGAAACAAAGAAAACGAAAGCAAAGATCAATAAAACTAAAAGCTGGTTCTTTGAGAAGATAAGCAAAAATGATCAACCTTTAGCCAGACTCCAGAAAAAGAGGGAGAGGACGCAAATCAACAAAATTAGAAGTGAAAAAGCAGAAGTTACAACAGACACCACAGGAATACAAAGCATCCTAAGAGACTACTACAAGCAACTCTAGGCCAATAAAATGGACAATCTGGAAGAAATGGACAAATTCTTAGAAAGGGATAACCTTCTAAGACTGAACCAGGAAGAAATAGAAAATGTGAACAAACCTATCACAAGCAATGAAATTGAAACTGTGATTAAAAATCTTCCAACAAACAAAAGTCCAGAACCAGATGGCATCACAGGTGAATTCTATCAAACATTTAGAGAAGAGCTAACACCCAACCTTCTCAAATTCTTCAAAACAATTGCAGGGGAAGGAACACTCCCAAACTCATTCTATGAGACCACCATCACCCTGATACCAAAATCAGACAGAGATACTACAAGGAAAGAAAATTATAGACCAATATCACTGATGAATATAGATGTAAAAATCCTCAACAAAATACTAGCAAACAGAATCGAACAACACATGAAAAGGATCATACACCATGATCAAGTGGGGTTTATCCCAGGGATGCGAGGATTCTTCAATATACACAAATCAATGTGATACACCATATTAACAAATTGTAGAATAAAACCATATGATCATCTCAATAGCTGAAGGAAAAGATTTTGAGAAAATTCAACACTCATTTACGATAAAAACTCTGCAGAGTGTGGGCATAGAGGGAAACTACCTCAACATAATAAAGGCCATATATGACAAACCCACAGCAAACAGCATTCTCAATGGTGAAAAACTGAAAGCGTTTCCTCTAAGATCAGGAACAAGACGAGGATGTCCACTCTCACCACTGCTATTCAACATAGTTTTGGAAGTCCTAGCCATGGCAATCAGAGAAGAAAAAGAAATAAAAGGAATACAAAAAGGAAAAGAAGAAGTAAAATTGTCACTGTTTGCAGATGACATGATATCATAGATAGAGAATCCTAAAGATGCCACCAGAAAACCACTGGAGCTAATCAATGAATTTGGTAAAGTTGCAGGATACAAAATTAATGCACAGAAATTGCTTGCATTCCTATACACTAACAATGAAAGATCAGAAAGAGAAATTAAGGAAACAATCCCATTACCACTGCAACAAAAAGAATAAAATACCTAGGAATAAACCTACCTAAGGAAGTAAAAGACCTGTACTCAGAAAACTATAAGACACTGATGAAAGAAATCAAAGATGATATAAACAGATGGAGACATATACCATGTTCTCGGATTAGAAGAATCAATATTGTGAAAATGACTATACTACCCAAAGCAATCTACAGATTCAATGCAATCCCGATCAAAATACCTTTGGCATTTTCTACAGAACAAGAAAAAAAAATCTTAAAATTTGTAGGGAGACACAAAAGACCCTGGATAGCCAAAGCAGTCTTGAGGGGGGAAAAAAAAGAGCTGGAGGAATCAGACTTCCAGACTTCAGACTATATTGCAAAGCTACAGTAATCAAGATAATATGGTACTGACACAAGAACAGAAATATAGGTCAATAGAACAGGATAGAAAGCACAGAGATAAACCCACGTACCTATGGTTCACTAATCTATGACAAAGGAGGCAAGGGTATACAATGGAGAAAAGACAGTGTCTTCAGCAAGTGGTGCTGGGAAAACTGGACAGTTACATGTAAAAGAATGAAATTAGTACACTCCCTAACACCATACACAAAAATAAACTCAAAATGGATTAGAGACCTAAATATAAGACCAGCCACTATAAAACTCTTAGAGGAAAACATAAGCAGAACAGTCTATGACATAAATCACAGCAAGATCCTTTTTGACCCACCTCCTAGAGAAATGGAAATAAAAACAAAAATAAAAAAATGGGACCGAATGAAACATAAATTCTTTTGCACAGCAAAGGAAAACATAAGCAAGATGAAAAGACAACCATCAGAATGGGAGAAAATATTTTCAAATGAAGCAAATGGCAAAGGATTAATCTCCAAAAAGCAGCTCATGTAGCTCAATATCACAAAACCAAACAACCCAATCCAAAAATGGGCAGAAGACCTAAATAGACATTTCTCCAAAGAAGATATACAGGTTGCCAACAAACACATGAAAGGATGCTGAACATCACTAATCATTAGAGAAATGCAAATCAAAACTACAGTGAGGTATCACCTCACACCAGTCAGAATGGCCATCATCAAAAAATCTACCAACAATAAATGCTGGAGAGGCATTTATTGGAGCAAAGGGAACCCTCTTGCACTGTTGGTGGGAATGTAAATTGATATAGCCACTAGGGAGAACGGTATGGGGGTTCCTTAAAAACTAAAAATAGAACTACCATACAACCCAGCAAACCCACTCCTGGACATTTACCCTGAGAAAACCATAATTCAAAAAGAGTCATGTACCACAATGTTCACTGTAGCTCTATTTACAATAGCCAGGACATGGAAGCAACCTAAGTGTCCATCAACAGATAAATGGATAAGGAAGATGTGGCACAAATATACAATGGAACATTATTCAGCCATAAAAAGAAACGAAATTGAGTTACTTTTAGTGAGGTGGATGGATCTAGAGTCTGTCCTACAGAGTGAAGTAAGTCAGAAAGAGAAAAACAAATACCGTATGCTAACACATATATATGGAATCTTAAAAAAAAAGTTTATGAAGAACCTAGGGGCAGGAAAGGATTAAGGACACAGACGTAGAGAAAGGACTTGAGGACATGGGGAGAGGGAAGGGTAAGCTGGGACAAAGTGAGAGAGTGGTATGGACATATATACACTACCAAATGTAAAATTGATAGCTACTGGGAAGCAGCCACATAGCACAGGGAGATCAGCTCTGTGCTTTGTGACCACCTAAAAGGGTGGGATAAGGGAGTGAGAGGGAGGTGCAAGAGGGAGGGGATATGGTGTTATATGTATACGCACAGCTGATTCACTTTTTTATACAGCAGAAACTAACACACAAGTGTAAAGCAATTATACTCCAATAAAGATGTAAAAGAAAAAAAAAAGCCCAGAGATAAACCTACACACCTATGGCCCACTAATCTATGACAAAGGAGGCAAGGGTATACAAAGGAGAAAAGACAGTCTCTTCAATAAGTGGTGCTGGGAAAAATGGACAGCTACATGTAAAAGAATGAAATTAGAACACTCCCTAACACCATACACAAAAAATAAACTCAAAATGGATTAGAGACCGAAATGTAAGACCGGACACTATAAAACTCTTAGAGGAAAACACAGGAAGAATACTCTTTGACATAAATCACAGCAAGATCTTTTTTGATCCACCTCCTAGAGTAATGGAATAAAAAAAATAAACATATGGGAGCAAATGAAACCTAAAAGCTTTTGCAAAGCAAAGGAAACTACAAACAAGACGAAAAGACAACCCTCACAATGGGAGAAAATATTTGCAAACGAATCAATGGACAAAGGATTAATCTCCAATGTATATAAACAGCTCATGCAGCTCAACAGTAAAAAAACAAACAACCCAATCCAAAAATGGGCAGATGACGTAAATAGACATTTGTCCCAAGAAGACATACAGATGACCAAGAAGCACATGAAAAGCTGCTCAACATCACTAATTATTAGAGAAATATAAACCAAAACTACAATGAGGTATCGCCTCACACGAGTTAGAATGGGCATCATCAGAAAATCTACAAGCAACAAATGCTGGAGAGGGTGTGGAGAAAAGGGAACCCTCTTACACTATTTGTGGGAATGTAAATTGATACAGTCACGATGGAGAACAGTATGGAGGTTCCTTAAGAAACTAAAAATAGAATTACCATATGACCCAGCAATCCCACTACTGGCCATATACCCAGAGAAAACCATAATTCAAAAAGACATATTCACCACAATATTCATTGCAGCACTATTTACAATAGCCAGGTCATGGAAGCAACCTAAATGCCCATAGACAGACGAACAGAAAAGATGTGCTACATATATAAAATGGAATATTACTCAGCCATAAAAAGGAATGAAATTGGGTCATTTGTAGAGATGTGGATAGATCTAGAGACTGTCATACAGAGTGAAGTAAGTCAGAAAGAGAAAAACAAATATCGTATATTAACGCATACATGTGGAACCTAGAAAAATGGTAAAGATGAACCGGTTTGCAAGGCAGAAATAGAGACACAGATGTAGAGAACAAATGTATGGACACCAAGGGGGGAAAGTGGCAGGGTGGTGGTGGTGGGATGAATTGCGAGCCTGGGATTGACATATATACACTTATATGTATAAAATAGGTTACCAATAAGAGCCTGCTGTATAAAAAAATGAATAAAATAAATTCAAAAATTAAAAAATAAGTAATACTTAAAAAAATAAAACAGAAAAAAAGTTCTGTCCTTCCCATAGACGTATTTATATGAATGAATTATTTCCATGCTTATATCCATAAATACAAAAAGAGGAATAAAACTTACCTTGAACCAAAAAAGAAAAAAAAAAAAAAACAGAACCCACTGGTCATACAGAGGAAAACCCTATCAGGGCACTTGCTCCAGGGGTAAACAATTCTGAAGTTGGTCACAGGTGGGGAATCATCTCCCATGCAGCCAGCAGCCCCCACACGAGGAGCGTCCTCATTGCAAAGCTGGGGGACCGTGAGGAGGCGTCTCTGAGTAAACGTGAGCTGAGCCCCAGGCCAGCTGCTGCTGAACTTTTCCCACCCTTCCCAGGTAAAACACCTGAATGTGTGCAAAGACTTTAAAAACTAGAGGAAGGGGCTTGGAGTCACACCAGCGACAGCACGCAGGCCGACTTGGTGCCTGCAGGCCAGCCAGGATGGTCCTGGCCCCGGGCGCTCATCTGGAAGCTTTCCATTTCCCTGCCTGAGGTACCCCTCCTGTCCCGGCCCCCACTGCTTTTTTCCTTCCTCACCTCTGCCCGGGGAGAAATTCCAGCAGCAAGTATGGGTGACACATCCTCTTCTTTAGCAGGTGGCAGCCCGGCAACTCCTGCAGAAAGTCCAGCAGAGCCCCAGTCACACTGGGCCACTCATAGAGCCGTGGGCCCTACTCCCTCCCACCAGCCCAACCCCGAGACTGCTGACGGGGCAGAGAATATGGCGTCAGGCACAGCTGCAGAGGCTTTTGCTGCCTGGAGGGGTGTTTATATTGACCTCAACCCAGGCACACCTGGGAAGGGCTGGCCGGCCGGGTCAGGCTGCCCAGGTCAGCCAATCCTCGCCCCTCAGGGGCTCAGAGTTGCAGAAAATGGGCCTTGCTGCACCGGCCAGATCCAAGGAACAGGTGTAGGGTCCCGAGAGTCAGGATAGATAAGGGGCGGCAGCCCTGGCTTGTTTTCGAATCATTTTATCTGGTCCATGAGTGGGAGACAACTTCAAGAAGACCCTCTGCTAATGAGAGGAACCCAGGAGTCAGGGAGAGGAGGGGTGGTGGGTGGAGACAGAGGCCTGGTGCCCCGGCTGCAGTGGAAGCCCCTGGAAGACCAGGCAGAGGGAGGCCGCACAGAGTGAAGCCTAGGGTCACAGACCTGTTGGAGCTGCTGTTTGTTAGTTCAAGCTCTGCTCTGAGGTGCTCTGTGTCAGCTCTGAGTGACAGGGGTGCTGGGGGTGCTCTGCAATGAGGGCTACGTGCACGGTTCCTGTGTGCCCAGCCCTGCCGGGGTACCTGTCCACGGGAGCTCCATATCCAGGGAGGGGCCTGCCCACGAGAGCCCCGTGGGCTGCTGCGTACCTGCCCAGGTGAGCTCCATATCCTGGGAGGGGCCTGACCACAAGAGCCCCGTGGGCTGCTGGGGACCTGGTAGAGGACGCCAGGACAGTCAGTGAAGCCACAGAGGATATACATCTAGTAGTTCCTAATTCCTACACCCTGCTGGTCATTCTACCATCCACCAGGACATGGCATTCTGTATTAGACTTCAATGATGCCTTCTTCTGTATTCCATTAGTCCCAGAGTCACAAGAAATTTTGGCTGTGAGTGGCAGGACTCAACCTACAACAAAAACAATACTGCTGGGCCGTCCTGCCCCAGGGGTTCAAAAATTCCCACACCATCTTTGGGGAAACGTTAGCTAAAGACCTAAAAGATCTACCTCTGGAGAAGGGAACCCTCCTTCAATATGCAGATGACATTCTGATCACCAGCCCGACTAAGGAGGCCTCTGAACTACCTAGCCAATAAAAGATAGAAGGTGTCCAAGGAAAAGGCTCAAATATCACAAACTAAGGTGGCCTTCCTGGGCTTCATTCGCACAGAAGGTCGGAGAAGCCCACCCCAGGAAAGGGAAGAAGCCATTTGCAGCCTCACCTTTCCTGAAACTAGAAGACAGCTTAGGGGTTCCTGGGGAGACCGGGGTTTGCTGCATCTGGATCCCTAACTACAGTCTAATAGCTGGGCCTCTATATGAAACACTGAAAGGAAAAGATGATGATCCTTTTGAATAGAATCCAGAAGCGGCCTTTCAAGAATGGAAAGAGCAGTCAATTCAGACCCTGGCCCTGGACCTCCCTAAGTTAGCTAAACCCTTTGACCTTTACATTCCTGGTCCAAGGCGAATCGCCCTTGGAGTATTAGTGCAAAAACTGGGACCACTTGAAATGGAACAATGTAAGAATGCCCTCCAGGCATTGGCCAGCCACCCCATCCGACCAGGATACTGGGGGTATCTAAAAACCTGGAAATCAGCAGCCCGCAAGGCCAGCTCCCTCCTAAGGGAAAAGGACGCCACTTGGTGATCCTAACCACCCACCATGCCCTGAAGTTGCAGGGATTGCTCCGTGGGCACAATGACCTCGAGTGAGGAGGCCCTCCAACACCAACCTCCAGAGAGACAACCTGGGGCAATGGGCCCCCATGACGACTCGTGTGACCATCACTTGACCTGGAGCTTCTCTCAGAAAACAACAAGAGTGTGCCCCAAAAGAGCAGACTATTGCTTACAGGACTTACTGCACCCAGAGTGGAGCTAATAAACTTGGCAGGGGAACCGTAAATAACGCTGCCACCATAGAAAAGCCTACAGACACCGCAGTGACGGTGGCCAATGAGACCGGCTGTACTCCTGGCTACTTCAAAAGGCCGTTGACTGAGTGGCCGTCATGGTCCTGGATCACCACCGGCCCTGGACTGTCTGGGAGTTGAGCAAGCAGGGCTCTGACACCTGGTGCTGTTTGTACGTTAATTCAGTGGCCTAACTGAAGAAAGCACAGACTACTGGTCAGAGCATCTAGGCTGGCAGAAACCATCAGCCTAAGGGGGCCGAACCAATGTGGAGCAGGGTAAAACCGCCCACCCCCCCAGCGTCTCTGCACATCTCTTTCCTGGACCCTTAAAGGTCATTAGAATCTATAAAACTTCCAATGCTGGTGCTCAGGCAGACGAGCAGTGAGGGAGGAGGCCTGCGGACAATCAACCTCACCTGGAGGCTGCTGGGGAGAAGTCCTGCCCCTCCCCCCGGGTATGAGGACACCCAACTCAGCATGAAGCATTTACAGAAGACGTGTCTGCACCCTCAGCGCCCCAAGAATGAGGAATGGGACAAAAGGCAGAGGAGGGCTTTGTCACTGGCAAAGCCCATTAAAAATTCCTGGGAGATAAAAATAGAATCTGGGCAATAAAATAAAGTCTAACCATTTTTTCCTTTGTGCTTTGTCTAATTTCACTTGCTCCTAGGTTTCCACATGCAGAGGTCCCACACCCGACACTTCAGACCCGATTTCCTCGTGCAAAATGGCTGGGCCGACACCTCAGCTCGTGGGGCCCCGTGCAGACTCTGCGACATAGAGCCTGAGCTCCAGCCAACCTGGCCCTCGAGAGCTCCGCCCCCTCCCTCCCGCTGATGCTGACAGGATCCCTACACAGCAGCCCGGCCCACAACCCGCAGGGGAGCACACACTCTCACCTCTCCATTCTCTGATCAAAATATAAAGTTTTCCTTTGCTTCTGAACCAAAGTCAGTCTCGATCTGTTGGCTCCAATGACACTGGGCAGGGAGACCCTTGTTGGGGCCCACTCTGCAGGATCAGTAACAGAATTTGAGAACATTGTAACTTCAATGCACAGATGTGTGAGCCAAACTGTAATTAACATAGAGCAGTGTATAAGGCTCGTGTAAAATAAGATGTTTCTAACACTTCCATTTGATATTTCCATCACTTTATTATAAGCAAGTTCAGTGGAGGGGATTGTCTTATTTGGCAGGTCAAGAGTAGAGAAATGCAGTGATTTCTTTCCAAGGATGTACATCTAATAATCTTGGTTGAAGTTTCAACCTTGTTTTGAATGATTTTCCATTGAAAATGATACCTCTCTTTCAGCTCCTAGATTTCTGAGAAGTATAAAATCTTATATTTTTTATTACCAAAGGGGAAAGGTGGGAGGAGGGATAAATTAACAGTTTCAGATTAACATATACACACTGCTATGTATAAAATATATCATCAACAGGGAACTACTGTATAGCACAGGGAACTATACTCAATATTTTGTAATGACCCCTGAGGGGAAATAATCTGAAAAACAATAGATATCTATATCGACATCATCTATCAACTACAGATAAAATGGAAACTAAAGGAGGCCGATGGTGAGCGTTTCTGAACCTGAAGACTTCAATCATCTAAAGTTCGGACTCTGCCTACGGCCCAAGTCCCTTAATGAACACACATGTACCAGTAGCTTAAAAATTCCCCAGATTGGAGTTCGGGGAGACACTGATTTGGAAAAATCCCTTGTGTTCTCCTTACATACACGGGACCTTTCCTACAGCTAAAACATGCCTGTGACACCCAGAAGATGGAACACGGTTGGATCAGGAAGATTTTGGAAAAGGCACCAAAACGCCTAATTTCCTGGTTGTTGGGTTCACCCCTCCAGCCTTTTTCCTTAAAATCTCCCCACTAGAGGATGTCAGCACCTTCAACATCCAGTTGCACAGAAATCGGAATTTGTCCAAAGGAAGAAGGGGAAGGAGGAGAAACAAGGGGAGCCAAGCCCTAGATGTTCGGAGAGGCACATGTCACTCTACTTTCCAGTCAGGAAGAAGAATTAAGCAAAGGCTTAGCCTGCCACCGGGAACCAGAGTAGGGACAGAAGCAAACGAGCGGTTCTGCGGAAAGCTCCCAAAAAAGCGAGTTGAAAAATGGAGCTCAGGGGCACTGCAATTCACAAACCTGCAGAGTTATAAATGATAACTCTCGTCCACAAATATATTGAGGGAAGGCACCGAAGAGGATTTGAAATTAAGGCAGAATTGCAGGAAACAGATTTCAGGAGATAGATTCGAATCACCACTAAAGCACATGAAAAGCGGCAAAACGTCGACAATGATGCACTTGGCCAAAAAGAGCATATGCGTTTTGTTCTGAATGAATTCAGGAAAAAACCCATAGGCCCTTTTTGGCCAACCAAACAAGCCGTAAATGCAATTCAGCGCTACAAAGAAGTCTGACTTCCCATCGGTCAAAATGGCCTTCCTAAAAAAGTGTAAAACAAGAAAAGCAGGAGAGGCCAGGGAGGAAAGAGAGCCTTGCTACACTGATGGGCGGGATGTAAATGGCCAACAGCCACTCTGGAGAAGTGTACGGTGTGTCCTGAAACATCTAAAAAACACAGCTTAGAGAGAATAGGGCACTTCCACTCATGGGGGTATAAATTGGGAAAATGAAAAATCAGCAAGACACAAGCACACCAAAGTTTAGGGCTGCTCTCTTGACAAGGACCTCCACTTCATTCCACCTTAAATATCCCAGGAAAGAGAAAAATGGATAAAGAAGTTGTGGTCCTTATGTACAATGGAATATCACTCAGCCATGAAATCAATGTCATAAGGCTAGTAGCAGCATGATGAGTGGATTTAGGTACGACGATTCTAAGTGAAATAAGTCACACAGAAAAGGACACTTCTCATAAGGTCTCACTGATAGAGGGAATGTAAAAACCGTTACACTTGAACTGAATTACAAAAGAGAACAGAGTCACACATGCAGAAAACACACTATGGGTGCTAACGGGAAAGGTGAGGTGGGGTGATACATAAAACAAGGGTTTCAAATTAGCTCAGATACCGTTGCATAAACCCAATATGTAATAGACAAGACCTACTCCTTGCTCAGAGAACTGGACTCAACACGCCCTGTTCACCGCAAAACATTATATCTGACTAGTAATAATCTTAAAACCTATATATTGATATCTCTCTGTTAGTGTATCAAGTGGATGTAAAGCGGCATAAACACAACAGTGAAAAGCAGCTAAAACCCATTATAAAAATAAATAACTTTGAAAAACCCATGAAACAAAGACAGTGAAAGAGAGCGAAATTCTTACACAATGCGTTCAGGGGCTGTGATGAAACTTGGATTGACCATATCTAGACCCACAGCTGGATGAGACATAAGGGTGGACACTCTTGCGGCTGAGAGGTTTGGTGAGGTTGGGTGAGCAAATGCAGACCCTTTAAAGTACTACTGCGTGGTACCCATCCCATGGGTCCCAAATCTCCAGGTTCAAGGGCATCTTCCTACATCGAAAACATGCATGAGAAACCCAGAAGATGGTACACCGTGTGATGGGGAAAGGTTTCTAAAACGCACCTCATTTCTCATCTCCTTGTGCCCGGGTTCGCCATTCCAGCCGCTTTTCTAGCAAGCTCCCTACTTGGAGCATCAGCACCTTTAACCTCCTGTTCCATACAGGTTGCAATTTGTCCTGAGGATGAACGAGTAGATGGGGAAACAATGAGAGACTAGTTCTTGGTGTTGGGACAGGCAAAGGTCACTCTATTGTCCCATCAGGAAGAAGAATTTACCACAGACTCAGCCTGCCCCCCGGAACAAGAACAGGGCCTGAAGCCATCTTGCGCTTTTGCGGCCATCTCCAAAAAAGCGAGTTGTAAAATGGAGCTACAGGGCACTGCAATTCACAAACCTGCAGAATTATAAATGATAACTCTCGTCCACAAATATATTGAGGGAAGGCAAAGAAGAGGATTTGAAATCAAGGCAGAATTGCAGGAAACAGATTTCACGAGGTAGATTCGAATCGCCTTTAAAGCACATGAAAAGCGGCAAAACGTTGACAATGATGCCCTTGGCCAAAAAGGGCGTATGCGTTTTTTCCTGAATGTATTCAGGAAAAAACGCATACGCCCTTTTTGGCCAACCAAGCAACCTGGAAAGGCAAATCAGCGCTACAAAGAAGACTCGCTACCCATCGCTCAAAAGGGCCATGCTGAAAAAAGTGTCAAAACCAGAAATGCAGGACAGGCCATGGAGAAATGGGTGCCTTGCTACACTGATGGGCGGGATGTAAATTGCCAACAGCCACTCTGGAGAAGTGTACGGTGTGTCCTGAAACATCTAAAAAACACAGCTTACAGAGCATAGGGCATTTCCACGCATGGGGGTATAAATTGGGAAAATTAAAAATCAGCAAGACACAAGCACCCCAAAGTTTAGGGCTGCTCTGTTGACAAGGACCTCCACTTCATTCCACCTTCAATATCCCAGGAAAGAGAAAAATGGATAAAGAAGTTGTGGTCCTTATGTACAATGGAATATCACTCAGCCGTGAAAACAATGTCATAAGGCTAGTAGCAGCATGATGAGTGGATTTAGGTACGACGATTCTAAGTGAAATAAGTCACACAGAAAAGGACACTTCTCATAAGGTATCACTTATAGAGGGAATGTAAAAACCGTTACACTTGAACTGAATTACAAAACAGAACAGAGTCACACATGCAGAAAACACACTATAGTTGCTTAACGGGAAAGGTGAGGTGGGGTGATACATAAAACAAGGGTTTCAAATTAGCTCAGATACCGTTCCATAAACCCAATATGTAATAGACAAGACCTACTCCTTGCTCAGAGAACTGGACTCAACACGCCCTATTCACCGCACAAGAATATATCTGACTAGTAATAATCTTAAAACCTATGTATTGATATCTCTCTGTTAGTGTGTCAAGTGGGTGTAAAGCGACATAAACACAGCGGTGAAAAGCAGCTAAACCCCATTATGAAAATAAATTACTTTGAAAAACCCATGAAACAAAGACAGTGAAAGAGAGAGAAATTCTTACACAATGCGTTCAGGGGCTGTGATCCAACCTGGATTGACCATATCTAGACCCACAGCTGGATGAGATCTAAGGGTGGACACTCTTGGGGCTGAGAGGTTTGGTGAGGTTGGGTGAGCAAACGCAGACCCTTTAAAGTAATACTGCGTGGTACCCATCGCATGGGTCCCAAATCACCAGGTTCAAGGGCATCTTCCTACATCGAAAACATGCATGAGAAACCCAGAAGATGGTACACCGTGTGATGGGGAAAGGTTTCTAAAACGCACCTCATTTCTCATCTCCTTGTGCCCGGGTTCGCCATTCCAGCCGCTTTACTAGCAATCTCCCTACTTGGAGCATCAGCACCTTTAACCTCCTCTTCCGTACAGGTTGCAATTTGTCCTGAGTGTGAACGGGAAGACGTGGAACCAATGAGAGACTGGCTCTTGGTGTTGGGACAGGCACAGGTCACTCTATTTTCCCATCAGGAAGAAGAATTAACCACAGGCTCAGCCTGCCCCCGGAACCAGAACAGGGCCTGAAGGCATCCTGCGCTTTTGCGGCCAGCTCCCTAAAAAGCGAGTTGTAAAATGGAGGTTCAGGGCACTGCAATTCACAAACCTGCAGAGTTATAAATGATAACTCTCGTCCACAAATATATTGAGGGAAGGCAAAGAAGAGGATTTGAAATCAAGGCAGAATTGCAGGAAACAGATTTCAGGAGGTAGATTCGAATCGCCTTTAAAGCACATGAAAAGCGGCAAAACGTTGACAATGATGCCCTTGGCCAAAAAGGGCGTATGCGTTTTTTCCTGAATATATTCAGGAAAAAACGCATACGCCCTTTTTGGCCAACCAAGCAACCTGGAAAGGCAAATCAGCGCTACAAAGAAGTCTCGCTTCCCATCGGTTAAAAGGGCCATGCTGAAAAAATTGTCAAAACCAGAAATGCAGGACAGGCCATGGAGAAATGGGAGCCTTGCTACACTGATGGGCGGGATGTAAATTGCCAACAGCCACACTGGAGAAGTGTACGGTGAGTCCTGAAACATCTAAAAAACACAGCTTAGAGAGCATAGGGCACTTCCACTCATGGGGGTATAAATTGGGAAAATGAAAAATCAGCAAGACACAAGCACCCCAAAGTTTAGGGTTGCTCTGTTGACAAGGACCTCCACTTCATTCCACCTTCAATATCCCAGGAAAGAGAAAAATGGATAAAAGAGTTGTGGTCCTTATGTACAAAGGAATATCACTCAGCCATGAAATCAATGTCATAAGGCTAGTAGCAGCATGATGAGTGGATTTAGGTACGACGATTCTAAGTGAAGTAAGTTACACAGAAAAGGACACTTCTCATAAGGTATCAGTGATAGAGGGAATGTAAAAACCGTTACACTTGAACTGAATTACAAAACAGAACGGAGTCACACATGGAGAAAACACACTATGGCTGCTTAACGGGAAAGGTGAGGTGGGGTGATACATAAAACAAGGGTTTCAAATTAGCTCAGATACCGTTCCATAAACCCAATATGTAATAGACAAGACCTACTCCTTGCTCAGAGAACTGGACTCAACACGCCCTATTCACCGCACAAGAATATATCTGACTAGTAATAATCTTAAAACCTATGTATTGATATCTCTCTGTTAGTGTGTCAAGTGGGTGTAAAGCGGCATAAACACAGCAGTGAAAAGCAGCTAAACCCCATTATAAGAATAAATTACTTTTTCAAACCCATGAAACAAAGACAGTGAAAGAGAGCGAAATTCTTACACAATGCGTTCAGGGGCTGTGATCCAACCTGGATTGACCATATCTAGACCCACAGCTGGATGAGACATAAGGGTGGACACTCTTGAGGCTGAGAGGTTTGGTGAGGTTGGGTGAGCAAACGCAGACCCTTTAAAGTAATACTGCGTGGTACCCATCGCATGGGTCCCAAATCTCCAGGTTCAAGGGCATCTTCCTACATCGAAAACATGCATGAGATACCCAGAAGATGGTACACCGTGTGATGGGGAAAGGTTTCTAAAACGCACCTCATTTCTCATCTGCTTGTGCCCGGGTTCGCCATTCCAGCCACTTTACTAGCAATCTCCCTACTTGGAGCATCAGCACCTTTAACCTCCTGTTCCGTACAGGTTGCAATTTGTACTGAGGATGAACGGGAAGACGTGGAACCAATGAAAGACTAGCTCTTGGTGTTGGGACAGGCACAGGTCACTCTATTTTCCCATCAGGAAGAAGAATTAACCACAGGCTCAGCCTGCCCCCCGGAACCAGAACAGGGCCTGAAGCCATCCTGAGCTTTTGCGGCCATCTCCCAAAAACGCGAGTTGTAAAATGGAGGTTCAGGGCACTGCAATTCACAAACCTGCAGAGTTATAAATGATACCTCTCGTCCACAAATATATTGAGGGAAGGCAAAGAAGAGGATTTGAAATCAAGGCAGAATTGCAGGAAACAGATTTCAGGAAGTAGATTCGAATCGCCTTTAAAGCACATGAAAAGCGGCAAAACGTTGACAATGATGCCCTTGGCCAAAAAGGGCGTATGCGTTTTTTCCTGAATATATTCAGGAAAAAACGCATACGCCCTTTTTGGCCAACCAAGCAACCTGGAAAGGCAAATCAGCGCTACAAAGAAGTCTCGCTTCCCATCGGTCAAAAGGGCCATGCTGAAAAAAGTGTCAAAACCAGAAATGCAGGACAGGCCATGGAGAAATGGGAGCCTTGCTACACTGATGGGCGGGATGTAAATTGCCAACAGCCACTCTGGAGAAGTGTACGGTGAGTCCTGAAACGTCTAAAAAGCAAAGCTTAGAGAGCATAGGGCACTTCCACTCATGGGGGTATAAATTGGGAAAATGAAAAATCAGCAAGACACAAGCACCCCAAAGTTTAGGGCTGCTCTGTTGACAAGGACCTCCACTTCATTCCACCTTAAATATGCCAGGAAAGAGAAAAATGGATGAAGGAGTTGTGGTCCTTATGTACAATGGAATATCACTCAGCCATGAAATCAATGTCATAAGGCTAGTAGCAGCATGATGAGTGGATTTAGGTACGACAATTCTAAGTGAAATAAATCACACAGAAAAGGACACTTCTCATAAGGTATCACTGATAGAGGGAATGTAAAAACCGTTACACTTGAACTGAATTACAAAACAGAACGAGTCACACATGCAGAAAACACACTATGGCTGCTTAACGGGAAAGGGGAGGTGGGGTGATACATAAAACAAGGGTTTCAAATTAGCTCAGATACCGTTCCATAAACCCAATGTGTAATAGACAAGACCTACTCCTTGCTCAGAGAACTGGACTCAACACGCCCTATTCACCGCACAAGAATATATCTGACTAGTAATAATCTTAAAACCTATGTATTGATATCTCTCTGTTAGTGTGTCAAGTGGGTGTAAAGCAGCATAAACACAGCAGTGAAAAGCAGCTAAACCCCATTATAAAAATAAATTACTTTGAAAAACCCATGAAACAAAGACAGTGAAAGAGAGAGACATTCTTACACAATTCGTTCAGGGGCTGTGATGCAACCTGGATTGACCATATCTAGACCCACAGCTGATTGAGACATAAGGGTGGACACTCTTGGGGCTGAGAGGTTTGGTGAGGTTGGGTGAGCAAACGCAGACCCTTTAAAGTAATACTGCGTGGTACCCATCCCATGGGTCCCAAATCTCCAGGTTCAAGGGCATCTTCCTACATCGAAAACATGCATGAGAAACCCAGAAGATGGTACACCGTGTGATGGGGAAAGGTTTCTAAAACGCACCTCATTTCTCATCTCCTTGTGCCCGGGTTCGCCATTCCAGCCGCTTTACTAGCAATCTCCCTACTTGGAACATCAGCACCTTTAACCTCCTGTTCCGTACAGGTTGCCATTTCTCCTGACGATGAACGGGAAGACGGGGAACCAATGAGAGACTGGCTCTTGGTGTTGGGAAAGGCAGAGGTCACTCTATTTTCCCATCAGGAAGAAGAATTAACAACAGGCTCATCCCGCCCCCCGGAACCAGAACAGGGCCTGAAGCCATCCTGCGCTTTTGCGGCCAGCTCCCAAAAACACGAGTTGTAAAATGGAGGTTCAGGGCACTGCAATTCACAAACCTGCAGAGTTATAAATGATAACTCTCGTCCACAAATATATTGAGGGAAGGCAACGAAGAGGACTTGAAATCAAGGCAGAATTGCAGGAAACAGATTTCAGGAGGTAGATTCGAATCGCCTTTAAAGCACATGAAAAGCGGCAAAACGTTGACAATGATACCCTTGGCCAAAAAGGGCGTATGCGTTTTTTCCTGAATATATTCAGGAAAAAACGCATACGCCCTTTTTGGCCAACCAAGCAACCTGGAAAGGCAAATCAGCGCTACAAAGAAGTCTCGCATCCCATCGGTCAAAAGGGCCATGCTGAAAAAAGTGTCAAAACCAGAAATGCAGGACAGGCCATGGAGAAATGGGAGCCTTGCTACACTGATGGGCGGGATGTAAATTGCCAACAGCCACTCTGGAGAAGTGTACGGTGAGTCCTGAAACATCTAAAAAACACAGCTTAGAGAGCATAGGGCACTTCCACTCATGGGGGTATAAATTGGGAAAATGAAAAATCAGCAAGACACAAGCACCCCAAAGTTTAGGGCTGCTCTGTTGACAAGGACCTCCACTTCATTCCACCTTAAATATCCCAGGAAAGAGAAAAATGGGTAAAGAAGTTTTAGTCCTTATGTACAATGGAATATCACTCAGCCATGAAATCAATGTCCTAAGGGTAGTAGCAGCATGATGAGTGGATTTAGGTACGACGATACTAAGTGAAGTAAGTCACACAGAAAAGGACACTTCTCATAAGGTATCACTGATAGAGGGAATGTAAAAACCGTTACACATGAACTGAATTACAAAACAGAACAGAGTCACACATGCAGAAAACACACTATGGCTGCTTAACGGGAAAGGTGAGGTGGGTTGATACATAAAACAAGGGTTTCAAATTAGCTCAGATACCGTTCCATAAACCCAATATGTAATAGACAAGACCTACTCCTTGCTCAGAGAACTGGACTCAACACGCCCTATTCACCGCACAAGAATATATCTGACTAGTAATAATCTTAAAACCTATGTATTGATATCTCCCTGTTAGTGTGTCAAGTGGGTGTAAAGCGGCATAAACACAGCAGTGAAAAGCAGCTAAACCGCATTATGAAAATAAATTACTTTGAAAAACCCATGAAAGAAAGACAGTGAAAGAGAGAGACATTGTTACACAATGCGTTCAGGGGCTGTGATGCAACCTGGATTGACCATATCTAGACCCACAGCTGGATGAGACCTAAGGGTGGACACTCTTGGGGCTGAAAGGTTTGGTGAGGTTGGGTGAGCAAATGCAGACCATTTAAAGTAATACTGCGTGGTAGCCATCGCATGGGTCCCATATCTCCAGGTTCGAGGGCATCTTCCTACATCGAAAACATGCATGAGAAACCCAGAAGATGGTACACCGTGTGATGGGGAAAGGTTTCTAAAACGCACCTCATTTCTCATCTCCTTGTGCCCGGGTTCGCCGTTCCAGCCGCTTTACTAGCAATCTCCCTACTTGGAGCATCAGCACCTTTAACCTCCTGTTCCGTACAGGTTGCCATTTTTCCTGACGATGAACGGGAAGACGGGGAACCAATGAGAGACTGGCACTTGGTGTTGGGACAGGCACAGGTCACTCTATTTTCCCATCAGGAAGAAGAATTAACCACAGGCTCAGCCTGCCCCCCGGAACCAGAAAAGGGCCTGAAGCCATCCTGTGCTTTTGCGGCCAGTTCCCAAAAACGCGAGTTGTAAAATCGAGCTTCAGGGCACTGCAATTCACAAACCTGCAGAGTTATAAATGATAACTCTCGTCCACAAATATATTGAGGGAAGGCAACGAAGAGGATTTGAAATCAAGGCAGAATTGCAGGAAACAGATTTCAGGAGGTAGATTCGAATCTCCTTTAAAGCACATGAAAAGCGGCAAAACGTTGACAATGATGCCCTTGGCCAAAAAGGGCGTATGCGTGTTTTCCTGAATATATTCAGGAAAAAACGCATACGCCCTTTTTGGCCAACCAAGCAACCTGGAAAGGCAAATCAGCGCTACAAAGAAGTCTCGCATCCCATCGGTCAAAAGGGCCATGCTGAAAAAAGTGTCCAAACCAGAAATGCAGGACAGGCTATGGAGAAATGGGAGCCTTGCTACACTGATGGGTGGGATGTAAATTGCCAACAGCCACTCTGGAGAAGTGTACGGTGAGTCGTGAAACATCTAAAAAACACAGCTTAGAGAGCATAGGGCACTTCCACTCATGGGGGTATAAATTGGGAAAATGAAAAATCAGCAAGACACAAGCACCCCAAAGTTTAGGGCTGCTCTGTTGACAAGGACCTCCACTTCATTCCACCTTAAATATCCCAGGAGAGAGAAAAATGGGTAAAGAAGTTGTGGTCCTTATGTACAATGGAATATCACTCAGCCATGAAATCAATGTCATAAGGCTAGTAGCAGCATTATGAGTGGATTTAGGTACGACGATTCTAAGTGAAATAAATCACACAGAAAAGGACACTTCTCATAAGGTATCACTTATAGAGGGAAGGTAAAAACCGTTACACTTGAACTGAATTACAAAACAGAACAGAGTCACACATGCAGAAAACACACTATGGCTGCTTAACGGGAAAGGGGAGGTGGGGTGATCCATAAAACAAGGGTTTCAAATTAGCTCAGATACCGTTCCATAAACCCAATATGTAATAGACAAGACCTACTCCTTGCTCAGAGAACTGGACTCAACACGCCCTATTCACCGCACAAGAATATATCTGACTAGTAATACTCTTAAAACCTATGTATTGATATCTCTCTGTTAGTGTGTCAAGTGGGTGTAAAGCAGCATAAACACAGCAGTGAAAAGCAGCTAAACCCCATTATAAAAATAAATTACTTTGAAAAACCCATGAAACAAAGACAGTGAAAGAGAGAGACATTCTTACACAATTCGTTCAGGGGCTGTGATGCAACCTGGATTGACCATATCTAGACCCACAGCTGATTGAGACATAAGGGTGGACACTCTTGGGGCTGAGAGGTTTGGTGAGGTTGGGTGAGCAAACGCAGACCCTTTAAAGTAATACTGCGTGGTACCCATCCCATGGGTCCCAAATCTCCAGGTTCAAGGGCATCTTCCTACATCGAAAACATGCATGAGAAACCCAGAAGATGGTACACCGTGTGATGGGGAAAGGTTTCTAAAACGCACCTCATTTCTCATCTCCTTGTGCCCGGGTTCGCCATTCCAGCCGCTTTACTAGCAATCTCCCTACTTGGAACATCAGCACCTTTAACCTCCTGTTCCGTACAGGTTGCCATTTCTCCTGACGATGAACGGGAAGACGGGGAACCAATGAGAGACTGGCTCTTGGTGTTGGGAAAGGCACAGGTCACTCTATTTTCCCATCAGGAAGAAGAATTAACAACAGGCTCATCCCGCCCCCCGGAACCAGAACAGGGCCTGAAGCCATCCTGCGCTTTTGCGGCCAGCTCCCAAAAACACGAGTTGTAAAATGGAGGCTCAGGGCACTGCAATTCACAAACCTGCAGAGTTATAAATGATAACTCTCGTCCACAAATATATTGAGGGAAGGCAACGAAGAGGACTTGAAATCAAGGCAGAATTGCAGGAAACAGATTTCAGGAGGTAGATTCGAATCGCCTTTAAAGCACATGAAAAGCGGCAAAACGTTGACAATGATACCCTTGGCCAAAAAGGGCGTATGCGTTTTTTCCTGAATATATTCAGGAAAAAACGCATACGCCCTTTTTGGCCAACCAAGCAACCTGGAAAGGCAAATCAGCGCTACAAAGAAGTCTCGCATCCCATCGGTCAAAAGGGCCATGCTGAAAAAAGTGTCAAAACCAGAAATGCAGGACAGGCCATGGAGAAATGGGAGCCTTGCTACACTGATGGGCGGGATGTAAATTGCCAACAGCCACTCTGGAGAAGTGTACGGTGAGTCCTGAAACATCTAAAAAACACAGCTTAGAGAGCATAGGGCACTTCCACTCATGGGGGTATAAATTGGGAAAATGAAAAATCAGCAAGACACAAGCACCCCAAAGTTTAGGGCTGCTCTGTTGACAAGGACCTCCACTTCATTCCACCTTAAATATCCCAGGAAAGAGAAAAATGGGTAAAGAAGTTTTAGTCCTTATGTACAATGGAATATCACTCAGCCATGAAATCAATGTCCTAAGGGTAGTAGCAGCATGATGAGTGGATTTAGGTACGACGATTCTAAGTGAAGTAAGTCACACAGAAAAGGACACTTCTCATAAGGTATCACTGATAGAGGGAATGTAAAAACCGTTACACATGAACTGAATTACAAAACAGAACAGAGTCACACATGCAGAAAACACACTATGGCTGCTTAACGGGAAAGGTGAGGTGGGTTGATACATAAAACAAGGGTTTCAAATTAGCTCAGATACCGTTCCATAAACCCAATATGTAATAGACAAGACCTACTCCTTGCTCAGAGAACTGGACTCAACACGCCCTATTCACCGCACAAGAATATATCTGACTAGTAATAATCTTAAAACCTATGTATTGATATCTCCCTGTTAGTGTGTCAAGTGGGTGTAAAGCGGCATAAACACAGCAGTGAAAAGCAGCTAAACCGCATTATGAAAATAAATTACTTTGAAAAACCCATGAAAGAAAGACAGTGAAAGAGAGAGACATTCTTACACAATGCGTTCAGGGGCTGTGATGCAACCTGGATTGACCATATCTAGACCCACAGCTGGATGAGACCTAAGGGTGGACACTCTTGGGGCTGAGAGGTTTGGTGAGGTTGGGTGAGCAAATGCAGACCATTTAAAGTAATACTGCGTGGTAGCCATCGCATGGGTCCCATATCTCCAGGTTCAAGGGCATCTTCCTACATCGAAAACATGCATGAGAAACCCAGAAGATGGTACACCGTGTGATGGGGAAAGGTTTCTAAAACGCACCTCATTTCTCATCTCCTTGTGCCCGGGTTCGCCGTTCCAGCCGCTTTACTAGCAATCTCCCTACTTGGAGCATCAGCACCTTTAACCTCCTGTTCCGTACAGGTTGCCATTTTTCCTGACGATGAACGGGAAGACGGGGAACCAATGAGAGACTGGCACTTGGTGTTGGGACAGGCACAGGTCACTCTATTTTCCCATCAGGAAGAAGAATTAACCACAGGCTCAGCCTGCCCCCCGGAACCAGAAAAGGGCCTGAAGCCATCCTGTGCTTTTGCGGCCAGTTCCCAAAAACGCGAGTTGTAAAATCGAGCTTCAGGGCACTGCAATTCACAAACCTGCAGAGTTATAAATGATAACTCTCGTCCACAAATATATTGAGGGAAGGCAACGAAGAGGATTTGAAATCAAGGCAGAATTGCAGGAAACAGATTTCAGGAGGTAGATTCGAATCGCCTTTAAAGCACATGAAAAGCGGCAAAACGTTGACAATGATGCCCTTGGCCAAAAAGGGCGTATGCGTGTTTTCCTGAATATATTCAGGAAAAAACGCATACGCCCTTTTTGGCCAACCAAGCAACCTGGAAAGGCAAATCAGCGCTACAAAGAAGTCTCGCATCCCATCGGTCAAAAGGGCCATGCTGAAAAAAGTGTCCAAACCAGAAATGCAGGACAGGCTATGGAGAAATGGGAGCCTTGCTACACTGATGGGTGGGATGTAAATTGCCAACAGCCACTCTGGAGAAGTGTACGGTGAGTCGTGAAACATCTAAAAAACACAGCTTAGAGAGCATAGGGCACTTCCACTCATGGGGGTATAAATTGGGAAAATGAAAAATCAGCAAGACACAAGCACCCCAAAGTTTAGGGCTGCTCTGTTGACAAGGACCTCCACTTCATTCCACCTTAAATATCCCAGGAAAGAGAAAAATGGGTAAAGAAGTTGTGGTCCTTATGTACAATGGAATATCACTCAGCCATGAAATCAATGTCATAAGGCTAGTAGCAGCATTATGAGTGGATTTAGGTACGACGATTCTAAGTGAAATAAATCACACAGAAAAGGACACTTCTCATAAGGTATCACTTATAGAGGGAAGGTAAAAACCGTTACACTTGAACTGAATTACAAAACAGAACAGAGTCACACATGCAGAAAACACACTATGGCTGCTTAACGGGAAAGGGGAGGTGGGGTGATCCATAAAACAAGGGTTTCAAATTAGCTCAGATACCGTTCCATAAACCCAATATGTAATAGACAAGACCTACTCCTTGCTCAGAGAACTGGACTCAACACGCCCTATTCACCGCACAAGAATATATCTGACTACTAATAATCTTAAAACCTATGTATTGATATCTCTCTGTTAGTGTGTCAAGTGGGTGTAAAGCGGCATAAACACAGCAGTGAAAAGCAGCTAAACCGCATTATGAAAATAAATTACTTTGAAAAACCCATGAAAGAAAGACAGTGAAAGAGAGAGACATTCTTACACAATGCGTTCAGGGGCTGTGATGCAACCTGGATTGACCATATCTAGACCCACAGCTGGATGAGACATAAGGGTGGACACTCTTGGGGCTGAGAGGTTTGGTGAGGTTGGGTGAGCAAACGCAGACCCTTTAAAGTAATACTGCGTGGTACCCATCGCATGGGTCCCATATCTCCAGGTTCAAGGGCATCTTCCTACATCGAAAACATGCATGAGAAACCCAGAAGATGGTACACCGTGTGATGGGGAAAGGTTTCTAAAACGCACCTCATTTCTCATCTCCTTGTGCCCGGGTTCGCCATTCCAGCCGCTTTACTAGCAATCTCCCTACTTGGAGCATCAGCACCTTTAACCTCCTGTTCCGTACAGGTTGCAATTTTTCCTGAGGATGAACGGGAAGACGGGGAACCAATGAGAGACTGGCTCTTGGTGTTGGGAAAGGCACAGGTCACTCTATTTTCCCATCAGGAAGAAGAATTACCCACCGGCTCAGCCTGCCCCCCGGAACCAGAACTGGGCCTGAAGCCATCCTGCGCTTTTGCGGCCAGCTCCCAAAAACGCGAGTTGTAAAATCGAGCTTCAGGGCACTGCAATTCACAAACCTGCAGAGTTATAAATGATAACTCTCGTCCACCAATATATTGAGGGAAGGCAAAGAAGAGGACTTGAAGTCAAGGCAGAATTGCAGGAAACAGATTTCAGGAGGTAGATTCGAATCTCCTTTAAAGCACATGAAAAGCGGCAAAACGTTGACAATGATGCCCTTGGCCAAAAAGGGCGTATGCGTTTTTTCCTGAATATATTCAGGAAAAAACGCATACGCCCTTTTTGGCCAACCAAGCAACATGGAAAGGCAAATCAGCGCTACAAAGAAGTCTCGCTTCCCATCGGTCAAAAGGGCCATGCTGAAAAAAGTGTCAAAACCAGAAATGCAGGACAGGCCATGGAGAAATGGGAGCCTTGCTACACTGATGGGCGGGATGTAAATTGCCAACAGCCACTCTGGAGAAGTGTACGGTGAGTCCTGAAACATCTAAAAAACACAGCTTAGAGAGCATAGGGCACTTCCACTCATGGGGGTATAAATTGGGAAAATGAAAAATCAGCAAGACACAAGCACCCCAAAGTTTAGGGCTGCTGTGTTGACAAGGACCTCCACTTCATTCCACCTTAAATATCCCAGGAAAGAGAAAAATGGGTAAAGAAGTTGTGGTCCTTATGTACAATGGAATATCACTCAGCCATGAAATCAATGTCCTAAGGGTAGTACCAGCATGATGAGTGGATTTAGGTACGACGATTCTAAGTGAAATAAGTCACACAGAAAAGGACACTTCTCATAAGGTATCACTTATAGAGGGAATGTAAAAACCGTTACACTTGAACTGAATTACAAAACAGAACAGAGTCACACATGCAGAAAACACACTATGGCTGTTTAACGGGAAAGGGGAGGTGGGGTGATACATAAAACAAGGGTTTCAAATTAGCTCAGATACCGTTCCATAAACCCAATATGTAATAGACAAGACCTACTCCTTGCTCAGAGAACTGGACTCAACACGCCCTATTCACCGCACAAGAATATATCTGACTAGTAATAATCTTAAAACCTATGTATTGATATGTCTCTGTTAGTGTGTCAAGTGGGTGTAAAGCGGCATAAACACAGCAGTGAAAAGCAGCTAAACCCCATTATAAAAATAAATTACTTTGAAAAACCCATGAAAGAAAGACAGTGAAAGAGAGAGACATTCTTACACAATGCGTTCAGGGGCTGTGATGCAACCTGGATTGACCATATCTAGACCCACAGCTGGATGAGACATAAGGGTGGACACTCTTGGGGCTGAGAGGTTTGGTGAGGTTGGGTGAGCAAACGCAGACCATTTAAAGTAATACTGCCTGGTACCCATCGCATGGGTCCCAAATCTCCAGGTTCAAGGGCATCTTCCTACATCGAAAACATGCATGAGAAACCCAGAAGTTGGTACACCGTGTGATGGGGAAAGGTTTCTAAAACGCACCTCATTTCTCATCTCCTTGTGCCCGGGTTCGCCATTCCAGCCGCTTTACTAGCAATCTCCCTACTTGGAGCATCAGCACCTTTTACTTCCTCTTCCGTACAGGTTGCAATTTTCCTGAGGATGAACGGGAAGACGGGGAACCAATGAGAGACTGGCTCTTGGTGTTGGGAAAGGCACAGGTCACTCTATTTTCCCATCAGGAAGAAGAATTAACCACAGGCTCATCCCGCCCCCCGGAACCAGAACAGGGCCTGAAGCCATCCTGCGCTTTTGCGGGCAGCACCCAAAAACACGAGTTGTAAAATGGAGGCTCAGGGCACTGCAATTCACAAACCTGCAGAGTTATAAATCATAACTCTCGTCCACAAATATATTGAGGGAAGGCAACGAAGAGGATTTGAAATCAAGGCAGAATTGCAGGAAACAGATTTCAGGAGGTAGATTCGAATCGCCTTTAAAGCACATGAAAAGCGGCAAAACGTTGACAATGATGCCCTTGGCCAAAAAGGGCGTATGCGTTTTTTCCTGAATATATTCAGGAAAAAACGCATACGCCCTTTTTGGCCAACCAAGCAACCTGGAAAGGCAAATCAGCGCTACAAAGAAGTCTCGCATCCCATCGGTCAAAAGGGCCATGCTGAAAAAAGTGTCAAAACGAGAAATGCAGGACAGGCCATGGAGAAATGGGAGCCTTGCTACACTGATGGGCGGGATGTAAATTGCCATCAGCCACTCTGGAGAAGTGTACGGTGAGTCCTGAAACATCTAAAAAACACAGCTTAGAGAGCATAGGGCACTTCCACTCATGGGGGTATAAATTGGGAAAATGAAAAATCAGCAAGACACAAGCACCCCAAAGTTTAGGGCTGCTCTGTTGACAAGGACCTCCACTTCATTCCACCTTAAATATCCCAGGAAAGAGAAAAATGGATAAAGAAGTTGTGGTCCTTATGTACAATGATATATCACTCAGGCATGAAATCAATGTCCTAAGGCTAGTAGCAGCATGATGAGTGGATTTAGGTACGACGATTCTAAGTGAAATAAGTCACACAGAAAAGGACACTTCTCATAAGGTATCACTGATAGAGGGAATGTAAAAACCGTTACACTTGAACTGAATTACAAAACAGAACAGAGTCACACATGCAGAAAACACACTATGGCTGCTTAACGGGAAAGGTGAGGTGGGGTGATACATAAAACAAGGGTTTCAAATTAGCTCAGATACCGTTCCATAAACCCAATATGTAATAGACAAGACCTACTCCTTGCTCAGAGAACTGGACTCAACACGCCCTATTCACCGCACAAGTATATATCTGACTACTAATAATCTTCAAACCTATGTATTGATATCTCTCTGTTAGTGTGTCAAGTGGGTGTAAAGGGGCATAAACACAGCAGTGAAAAGCAGCTAAACCGCATTATGAAAATAAATTACTTTGAAAAACCCATGAAAGAAAGACAGTGAAAGAGAGAGACATTCTTACACAATGCGTTCAGGGGCTGTGATGCAACCTGGATTGACCATATCTAGACCCACAGCTGGATGAGACCTAAGGGTGGACACTCTTGGGGCTGAGAGGTTTGGTGAGGTTGGGTGAGCAAACGCAGACCCTTTAAAGTAATACTGCGTGGTAGCCATCGCATGGGTTCCAAATCTCCAGGTTCAAGGGCATCTTCCTACATCGAAAACATGCATGAGAATCCCAGAAGATGGTACACCGTCTGATGGGGAAAAGTTTCTAAAACGCACCTCATTTCTCATCTCCTTGTGTCCAGGTTCGCCATTCCAGCCGCTTTACTAGCAATCTCCCTACTTGGAGCATCAGCACCTTTAACCTCCTGTTCCGTACAGGTTGCCATTTTTCCTGACGATGAACGGGAAGACGGGGAACCAATGAGAGACTGGCTCTTGGTGTTGGGAAAGGCACAGGTCACTCTATTTTCCCATCAGGAAGAAGAATTAACCACAGGCTCATCCCGCCCCCCGGAACCAGAACAGGGCCTGAAGCCTTCCTGCGCTTTTGCGGCCAGCTCCCAAAAACGCGAGTTGTAAAATCGAGCTTCAGGGCACTGCAATTCACAAACCTGCAGAGTTATAAATGATAACTCTCGTCCACAAATATACTGAGGTAAGCAAAGAAGAGGATTTGAAATCAAGGCAGAATTGGAGGAAACAGATTTCAGGAGGTAGATTCGAATCGCCTTTAAAGCATATGAAAAGCGGCAAAACGTTGACAATGATGCCCTTGGCCAAAAAGGGCGTATGCGTTTTTTCCTGAATATATTCAGGAAAAAACGCATACGCCCTTTTTGGCCAACCAAGCAACCTGGAAAGGCAAATCAGCGCTACAAAGAAGTCTCGCTTCCCATCGGTCAAAAGGGCCATGCTGAAAAAAGTGTCAAAACCAGAAATGCAGGACAGGCCATGGAGAAATGGGAGCCTTGCTACACTGATGGGCGGGATGTAAATTGCCAACAGCCACTCTGGAGAAGTGTACGGTGAGTCGTGAAACATCTAAAAAACACAGCTTAGAGAGCATAGGGCACTTCCACTCATGGGGGTATAAATTGGGAAAATGAAAAATCAGCAAGAACCAAGCACCCCAAAGTTTAGGGCTGCTCTGTTGACAAGGACCTCCACTTCATTCCACCTTAAATATCCCAGGAAAGAGAAAAATGGGTAAAGAATGTGTAGTCCTTATGTACAATGGAATATCACTCAGCCATGAAATCAATGTCCTAAGGCTAGTAGCAGCATGATGAGTGGATTTAGGTACAACGATTCTAAGTGAAATAAGTCACACAGAAAAGGACACTTCTCATAAGGTATCACTGATAGAGGGAATGTAAAAACCGTTACACTTGAACTGAATTACAAAACAGAACGGAGTCACACATGCAGAAAACACACTATGGCTGCTTAACGGGAAAGGTGAGGTGGGGTGATACATAAAACAAGGGTTTCAAATTAGCTCAGATACCGTTCCATAAACCCAATATGTAATAGACAAGACCTACTCCTTGCTCAGAGAACTGGACTCAACACGCCCTATTCACCTCACAAGAATATATCTGACTAGTAATAATCTTAAAACCTATGTATTGATATCTCTCTGTTAGTGTGTCAAGTGGGTGTAAAGCGGCATAAACACAGCAGTGAAAAGCAGCTAAACCCCATTATAAGAATAAATTACTTTTTCAAACCCATGAAACAAAGACAGTGAAAGAGAGCGAAATTCTTACACAATGCGTTCAGGGGCTGTGATCCAACCTGGATTGACCATATCTAGACCCACAGCTGGATGAGACATAAGGGTGGACACTCTTGAGGCTGAGAGGTTTGGTGAGGTTGGGTGAGCAAACGCAGACCCTTTAAAGTAATACTGCGTGGTACCCATCACATGGGTCCCAAATCTCCAGGTTCAAGGGCATCTTCCTACATCGAAAAAATGCATGAGATACCCATAAGATGGTACACCGTGTGATGGGGAAAGGTTTCTAAAACGCACCTCATTTCTCATCTGCTTGTGCCCGGGTTCGCCATTCCAGCCACTTTACTAGCAATCTCCCTACTTGGAGCATCAGCACCTTTAACCTCCTGTTCCGTACAGGTTGCAATTTGTACTGAGGATGAACGGGAAGACGTGGAACCAATGAAAGACTAGCTCTTGGTGTTGGGACAGGCACAGGTCACTCTATTTTCCCATCAGGAAGAAGAATTAACCACAGGCTCAGCCTGCCCCCCGGAACCAGAACAGGGCCTGAAGCCATCCTGAGCTTTTGCGGCCATCTCCCAAAAACGCGAGTTGTAAAATGGAGGTTCAGGGCACTGCAATTCACAAACCTGCAGAGTTATAAATAATACCTCTCGTCCACAAATATATTGAGGGAAGGCAAAGAAGAGGATTTGAAATCAAGGCAGAATTGCAGGAAACAGATTTCAGGAGGTAGATTCGAATCGCCTTTAAAGCACATGAAAAGCGGCAAAACGTTGACAATGATGCCCTTGGCCAAAAAGGGCGTATGCGTTTTTTCCTGAATATATTCAGGAAAAAACGCATACGCCCTTTTTGGCCAACCAAGCAACCTGGAAAGGCAAATCAGCGCTACAAAGAAGTCTCGCTTCCCATCGGTCAAAAGGGCCATGCTGAAAAAAGTGTCAAAACCAGAAATGCAGGACAGGCCATGGAGAAATGGGAGCCTTGCTACACTGATGGGCGGGATGTAAATTGCCAACAGCCACTCTGGAGAAGTGTACGGTGAGTCCTGAAACGTCTAAAAAGCAAAGCTTAGAGAGCATAGGGCACTTCCACTCATGGGGGTATAAATTGGGAAAATGAAAAATCAGCAAGACACAAGCACCCCAAAGTTTAGGGCTGCTCTGTTGACAAGGACCTCCACTTCATTCCACCTTAAATATGCCAGGAAAGAGAAAAATGGATGAAGGAGTTGTGGTCCTTATGTACAATGGAATATCACTCAGCCATGAAATCAATGTCATAAGGCTAGTAGCAGCATGATGAGTGGATTTAGGTACGACAATTCTAAGTGAAATAAATCACACAGAAAAGGACACTTCTCATAAGGTATCACTGATAGAGGGAATGTAAAAACCGTTACACTTGAACTGAATTACAAAACAGAACGAGTCACACATGCAGAAAACACACTATGGCTGCTTAACGGGAAAGGGGAGGTGGGGTGATCCATAAAACAAGGGTTTCAAATTAGCTCAGATACCGTTCCATAAACCCAATGTGTAATAGACAAGACCTACTCCTTGCTCAGAGAACTGGACTCCACACCCCCTATTCACCGCACAAGAATATATCTGACTAGTAAGAATCTTAAAACCTATGTATTGATATCTCTCTGTTAGTGTGTCAAGTGGGTGTAAAGCAGCATAAACACAGCAGTGAAAAGCAGCTAAACCCCATTATAAAAATAAATTACTTTGAAAAACCCATGAAACAAAGACAGTGAAAGAGAGAGACTTTCTTACACAATTCGTTCAGGGGCTGTGATGCAACCTGGATTGACCATATCTAGACCCACAGCTGGATGAGACATAAGGGTGGACACTCTTGGGGCTGAGAGGTTTGGTGAGGTTGGGTGAGCAAACGCAGACCCTTTAAAGTAATACTGCGTGGTACCCATCGCATGGGTCCCAAATCTCCAGGTTCAAGGGCATCTTCCTACATCGAAAACAAGCATGAGAAACCCAGAAGATGGTACACCGTGTGATGGGGAAAGGTTTCTAAAACGCACCTCATTTCTCATCTCCTTGTGCCCGGGTTCGCCATTCCAGCCGCTTTACTAGCAATCTCCCTACTTGGAGCATCAGCACCTTTAACCTCCTGTTCCGTACAGGTTGCAATTTTTCCTGAGGATGAACGGGAAGACGGGGAACCAATGAGAGACTGGCTCTTGGTGTTGGGAAAGGCACAGGTCACTCTATTTTCCCATCAGGAAGAAGAATTACCCACCGGCTCAGCCTGCCCCCCGGAACCAGAACTGGGCCTGAAGCCATCCTGCGCTTTTGCGGCCAGCTCCCAAAAACGCGAGTTGTAAAATCGAGCTTCAGGGCACTGCAATTCACAAACCTGCAGAGTTATAAATGATAACTCTCGTCCACAAATATATTGAGGGAAGGCAAAGAAGAGGACTTGAAGTCAAGGCAGAATTGCAGGAAACAGATTTCAGGAGGTAGAGTCGAATCGCCTTTAAAGCACATGAAAAGCGGCAAAACGTTGACAATGATGCCCTTGGCCAAAAAGGGCGTATGCGTTTTTTCCTGAATATATTCAGGAAAAAACGCATACGCCCTTTTTGGCCAACCAAGCAACATGGAAAGGCAAATCAGCGCTACAAAGAAGTCTCGCTTCCCATCGGTCAAAAGGGCCATGCTGAAAAAAGTGTCAAAACCAGAAATGCAGGACAGGCCATGGAGAAATGGGAGCCTTGCTACACTGATGGGCGGGATGTAAATTGCCAACAGCCACTCTGGAGAAGTGTACGGTGAGTCCTGAAACATCTAAAAAACACAGCTTAGAGAGCATAGGGCACTTCCACTCATGGGGGTATAAATTGGGAAAATGAAAAATCAGCAAGACACAAGCACCCCAAAGTTTAGGGCTGCTCTGTTGACAAGGACCTCCACTTCATTCCACCTTAAATATCCCAGGAAAGAGAAAAATGGGTAAAGAAGGTGTAGTCCTTATGTACAATGGAATATCACTCAGCCATGAAATCAATGTCCTAAGGCTAGTAGCAGAATGATGAGTGGATTTAGGTACGACGATTCTAAGTGAAATAAGTCACACAGAAAAGGACACTTCTCATAAGGTATCACTGATAGAGGGAATGTAAAAACCGTTACACTTGAACTGAATTACAAAACAGAACAGAGTCACACATGCAGAAAACACACTATGGCTGCTTAACGGGAAAGGTGAGGTGGGGTGATACATAAAACAAGGGTTTCAAATTAGCTCAGATACCGTTCCATAAACCCAATATGTAATAGACAAGACCTACTCCTTGCTCAGAGAACTGGACTCAACACGCCCTATTCACCGCACAAGAATATATCTGACTACTAATAATCTTAAAACCTATGTATTGATATCTCCCTGTTAGTGTGTCAAGTGGGTGTAAAGCGGCATAAACACAGCAGTGAAAAGCAGCTAAACCGCATTATGAAAATAAATTACTTTGAAAAACCCATGAAAGAAAGACAGTGAAAGAGAGAGACATTCTTACACAATGCGTTCAGGGGCTGTGATGCAACCTGGATTGACCATATCTAGACCCACAGCTGGATGAGACCTAAGGGTGGACACTCTTGGGGCTGAGAGGTTTGGTGAGGTTGGGTGAGCAAATGCAGACCATTTAAAGTAATACTGCGTGGTAGCCATCGCATGGGTCCCATATCTCCAGGTTCGAGGGCATCTTCCTACATCGAAAACATGCATGAGAAACCCAGAAGATGGTACACCGTGTGATGGGGAAAGGTTTCTAAAACGCACCTCATTTCTCATCTCCTTGTGCCCGGGTTCGCCGTTCCAGCCGCTTTACTAGCAATCTCCCTACTTGGAGCATCAGCACCTTTAACCTCCTGTTCCGTACAGGTTGCCATTTTTCCTGACGATGAACGGGAAGACGGGGAACCAATGAGAGACTGGCACTTGGTGTTGGGACAGGCACAGGTCACTCTATTTTCCCATCAGGAAGAAGAATTAACCACAGGCTCAGCCTGCCCCCCGGAACCAGAAAAGGGCCTGAAGCCATCCTGTGCTTTTGCGGCCAGCTCCCAAAAACGCGAGTTGTAAAATCGAGCTTCAGGGCACTGCAATTCACAAACCTGCAGAGTTATAAATGATAACTCTCGTCCACAAATATACTGAGGTAAGCAAAGAAGAGGATTTGAAATCAAGGCAGAATTGCAGGAAACAGATTTCAGGAGGTAGATTCGAATCGCCTTTAAAGCACATGAAAAGCGGCAAAACGTTGACAATGATGCCCTTGGCCAAAAAGGGCGTATGCGTTTTTTCCTGAATATATTCAGGAAAAAACGCATACGGCATTTTTGGCCAACCAAGCAACCTGGAAAGGCAAATCAGCGCTACAAAGAAGTCTCGCTTCCCATCGGTCAAAAGGGCCATGCTGAAAAAAGTGTCAAAACCAGAAATGCAGGACAGGCCATGGAGAAATGGGAGCCTTGCTACACTGATGGGCGGGATGTAAATTGCCAACAGCCACTCTGGAGAAGTGTACGGTGAGTCGTGAAACATCTAAAAAACACAGCTTAGAGAGCATAGGGCACTTCCACTCATGGGGGTATAAATTGGGAAAATGAAAAATCAGCAAGAACCAAGCACCCCAAAGTTTAGGGCTGCTCTGTTGACAAGGACCTCCACTTCATTCCACCTTAAATATCCCAGGAAAGAGAAAAATGGGTAAAGAATGTGTAGTCCTTATGTACAATGGAATATCACTCAGCCATGAAATCAATGTCCTAAGGCTAGTAGCAGCATGATGAGTGGATTTAGGTACAACGATTCTAAGTGAAATAAGTCACACAGAAAAGGACACTTCTCATAAGGTATCACTGATAGAGGGAATGTAAAAACCGTTACACTTGAACTGAATTACAAAACAGAACGGAGTCACACATGCAGAAAACACACTATGGCTGCTTAACGGGAAAGGTGAGGTGGGGTGATACATAAAACAAGGGTTTCAAATTAGCTCAGATACCGTTCCATAAACCCAATATGTAATAGACAAGACCTACTCCTTGCTCAGAGAACTGGACTCAACACGCCCTATTCACCTCACAAGAATATATCTGACTAGTAATAATCTTAAAACCTATGTATTGATATCTCTCTGTTAGTGTGTCAAGTGGGTGTAAAGCGGCATAAACACAGCAGTGAAAAGCAGCTAAACCCCATTATAAGAATAAATTACTTTTTCAAACCCATGAAACAAAGACAGTGAAAGAGAGCGAAATTCTTACACAATGCGTTCAGGGGCTGTGATCCAACCTGGATTGACCATATCTAGACCCACAGCTGGATGAGACATAAGGGTGGACACTCTTGAGGCTGAGAGGTTTGGTGAGGTTGGGTGAGCAAACGCAGACCCTTTAAAGTAATACTGCGTGGTACCCATCGCATGGGTCCCAAATCTCCAGGTTCAAGGGCATCTTCCTACATCGAAAAAATGCATGAGATACCCATAAGATGGTACACCGTGTGATGGGGAAAGGTTTCTAAAACGCACCTCATTTCTCATCTGCTTGTGCCCGGGTTCGCCATTCCAGCCACTTTACTAGCAATCTCCCTACTTGGAGCATCAGCACCTTTAACCTCCTGTTCCGTACAGGTTGCAATTTGTACTGAGGATGAACGGGAAGACGTGGAACCAATGAAAGACTAGCTCTTGGTGTTGGGACAGGCACAGGTCACTCTATTTTCCCATCAGGAAGAAGAATTAACCACAGGCTCAGCCTGCCCCCCGGAACCAGAACAGGGCCTGAAGCCATCCTGAGCTTTTGCGGCCATCTCCCAAAAACGCGAGTTGTAAAATGGAGGTTCAGGGCACTGCAATTCACAAACCTGCAGAGTTATAAATAATACCTCTCGTCCACAAATATATTGAGGGAAGGCAAAGAAGAGGATTTGAAATCAAGGCAGAATTGCAGGAAACAGATTTCAGGAGGTAGATTCGAATCGCCTTTAAAGCACATGAAAAGCGGCAAAACGTTGACAATGATGCCCTTGGCCAAAAAGGGCGTATGCGTTTTTTCCTGAATATATTCAGGAAAAAACGCATACGCCCTTTTTGGCCAACCAAGCAACCTGGAAAGGCAAATCAGCGCTACAAAGAAGTCTCGCTTCCCATCGGTCAAAAGGGCCATGCTGAAAAAAGTGTCAAAACCAGAAATGCAGGACAGGCCATGGAGAAATGGGAGCCTTGCTACACTGATGGGCGGGATGTAAATTGCCAACAGCCACTCTGGAGAAGTGTACGGTGAGTCCTGAAACGTCTAAAAAGCAAAGCTTAGAGAGCATAGGGCACTTCCACTCATGGGGGTATAAATTGGGAAAATGAAAAATCAGCAAGACACAAGCACCCCAAAGTTTAGGGCTGCTCTGTTGACAAGGACCTCCACTTCATTCCACCTTAAATATGCCAGGAAAGAGAAAAATGGATGAAGGAGTTGTGGTCCTTATGTACAATGGAATATCACTCAGCCATGAAATCAATGTCATAAGGCTAGTAGCAGCATGATGAGTGGATTTAGGTACGACAATTCTAAGTGAAATAAATCACACAGAAAAGGACACTTCTCATAAGGTATCACTGATAGAGGGAATGTAAAAACCGTTACACTTGAACTGAATTACAAAACAGAACGAGTCACACATGCAGAAAACACACTATGGCTGCTTAACGGGAAAGGGGAGGTGGGGTGATCCATAAAACAAGGGTTTCAAATTAGCTCAGATACCGTTCCATAAACCCAATGTGTAATAGACAAGACCTACTCCTTGCTCAGAGAACTGGACTCCACACCCCCTATTCACCGCACAAGAATATATCTGACTAGTAAGAATCTTAAAACCTATGTATTGATATCTCTCTGTTAGTGTGTCAAGTGGGTGTAAAGCAGCATAAACACAGCAGTGAAAAGCAGCTAAACCCCATTATAAAAATAAATTACTTTGAAAAACCCATGAAACAAAGACAGTGAAAGAGAGAGACTTTCTTACACAATTCGTTCAGGGGCTGTGATGCAACCTGGATTGACCATATCTAGACCCACAGCTGGATGAGACATAAGGGTGGACACTCTTGGGGCTGAGAGGTTTGGTGAGGTTGGGTGAGCAAACGCAGACCCTTTAAAGTAATACTGCGTGGTACCCATCGCATGGGTCCCAAATCTCCAGGTTCAAGGGCATCTTCCTACATCGAAAACAAGCATGAGAAACCCAGAAGATGGTACACCGTGTGATGGGGAAAGGTTTCTAAAACGCACCTCATTTCTCATCTCCTTGTGCCCGGGTTCGCCATTCCAGCCGCTTTACTAGCAATCTCCCTACTTGGAGCATCAGCACCTTTAACCTCCTGTTCCGTACAGGTTGCAATTTTTCCTGAGGATGAACGGGAAGACGGGGAACCAATGAGAGACTGGCTCTTGGTGTTGGGAAAGGCACAGGTCACTCTATTTTCCCATCAGGAAGAAGAATTACCCACCGGCTCAGCCTGCCCCCCGGAACCAGAACTGGGCCTGAAGCCATCCTGCGCTTTTGCGGCCAGCTCCCAAAAACGCGAGTTGTAAAATCGAGCTTCAGGGCACTGCAATTCACAAACCTGCAGAGTTATAAATGATAACTCTCGTCCACAAATATATTGAGGGAAGGCAAAGAAGAGGACTTGAAGTCAAGGCAGAATTGCAGGAAACAGATTTCAGGAGGTAGAGTCGAATCGCCTTTAAAGCACATGAAAAGCGGCAAAACGTTGACAATGATGCCCTTGGCCAAAAAGGGCGTATGCGTTTTTTCCTGAATATATTCAGGAAAAAACGCATACGCCCTTTTTGGCCAACCAAGCAACATGGAAAGGCAAATCAGCGCTACAAAGAAGTCTCGCTTCCCATCGGTCAAAAGGGCCATGCTGAAAAAAGTGTCAAAACCAGAAATGCAGGACAGGCCATGGAGAAATGGGAGCCTTGCTACACTGATGGGCGGGATGTAAATTGCCAACAGCCACTCTGGAGAAGTGTACGGTGAGTCCTGAAACATCTAAAAAACACAGCTTAGAGAGCATAGGGCACTTCCACTCATGGGGGTATAAATTGGGAAAATGAAAAATCAGCAAGACACAAGCACCCCAAAGTTTAGGGCTGCTCTGTTGACAAGGACCTCCACTTCATTCCACCTTAAATATCCCAGGAAAGAGAAAAATGGGTAAAGAAGGTGTAGTCCTTATGTACAATGGAATATCACTCAGCCATGAAATCAATGTCCTAAGGCTAGTAGCAGAATGATGAGTGGATTTAGGTACGACGATTCTAAGTGAAATAAGTCACACAGAAAAGGACACTTCTCATAAGGTATCACTGATAGAGGGAATGTAAAAACCGTTACACTTGAACTGAATTACAAAACAGAACAGAGTCACACATGCAGAAAACACACTATGGCTGCTTAACGGGAAAGGTGAGGTGGGGTGATACATAAAACAAGGGTTTCAAATTAGCTCAGATACCGTTCCATAAACCCAATATGTAATAGACAAGACCTACTCCTTGCTCAGAGAACTGGACTCAACACGCCCTATTCACCGCACAAGAATATATCTGACTACTAATAATCTTAAAACCTATGTATTGATATCTCCCTGTTAGTGTGTCAAGTGGGTGTAAAGCGGCATAAACACAGCAGTGAAAAGCAGCTAAACCGCATTATGAAAATAAATTACTTTGAAAAACCCATGAAAGAAAGACAGTGAAAGAGAGAGACATTCTTACACAATGCGTTCAGGGGCTGTGATGCAACCTGGATTGACCATATCTAGACCCACAGCTGGATGAGACCTAAGGGTGGACACTCTTGGGGCTGAGAGGTTTGGTGAGGTTGGGTGAGCAAATGCAGACCATTTAAAGTAATACTGCGTGGTAGCCATCGCATGGGTCCCATATCTCCAGGTTCGAGGGCATCTTCCTACATCGAAAACATGCATGAGAAACCCAGAAGATGGTACACCGTGTGATGGGGAAAGGTTTCTAAAACGCACCTCATTTCTCATCTCCTTGTGCCCGGGTTCGCCGTTCCAGCCGCTTTACTAGCAATCTCCCTACTTGGAGCATCAGCACCTTTAACCTCCTGTTCCGTACAGGTTGCCATTTTTCCTGACGATGAACGGGAAGACGGGGAACCAATGAGAGACTGGCACTTGGTGTTGGGACAGGCACAGGTCACTCTATTTTCCCATCAGGAAGAAGAATTAACCACAGGCTCAGCCTGCCCCCCGGAACCAGAAAAGGGCCTGAAGCCATCCTGTGCTTTTGCGGCCAGCTCCCAAAAACGCGAGTTGTAAAATCGAGCTTCAGGGCACTGCAATTCACAAACCTGCAGAGTTATAAATGATAACTCTCGTCCACAAATATACTGAGGTAAGCAAAGAAGAGGATTTGAAATCAAGGCAGAATTGCAGGAAACAGATTTCAGGAGGTAGATTCGAATCGCCTTTAAAGCACATGAAAAGCGGCAAAACGTTGACAATGATGCCCTTGGCCAAAAAGGGCGTATGCGTTTTTTCCTGAATATATTCAGGAAAAAACGCATACGGCATTTTTGGCCAACCAAGCAACCTGGAAAGGCAAATCAGCGCTACAAAGAAGTCTCGCTTCCCATCGGTCAAAAGGGCCATGCTGAAAAAAGTGTCAAAACCAGAAATGCAGGACAGGCCATGGAGAAATGGGAGCCTTGCTACACTGATGGGCGGGATGTAAATTGCCAACAGCCACTCTGGAGAAGTGTACGGTGAGTCGTGAAACATCTAAAAAACACAGCTTAGAGAGCATAGGGCACTTCCACTCATGGGGGTATAAATTGGGAAAATGAAAAATCAGCAAGAACCAAGCACCCCAAAGTTTAGGGCTGCTCTGTTGACAAGGACCTCCACTTCATTCCACCTTAAATATCCCAGGAAAGAGAAAAATGGGTAAAGAATGTGTAGTCCTTATGTACAATGGAATATCACTCAGCCATGAAATCAATGTCCTAAGGCTAGTAGCAGCATGATGAGTGGATTTAGGTACAACGATTCTAAGTGAAATAAGTCACACAGAAAAGGACACTTCTCATAAGGTATCACTGATAGAGGGAATGTAAAAACCGTTACACTTGAACTGAATTACAAAACAGAACGGAGTCACACATGCAGAAAACACACTATGGCTGCTTAACGGGAAAGGTGAGGTGGGGTGATACATAAAACAAGGGTTTCAAATTAGCTCAGATACCGTTCCATAAACCCAATATGTAATAGACAAGACCTACTCCTTGCTCAGAGAACTGGACTCAACACGCCCTATTCACCTCACAAGAATATATCTGACTAGTAATAATCTTAAAACCTATGTATTGATATCTCTCTGTTAGTGTGTCAAGTGGGTGTAAAGCGGCATAAACACAGCAGTGAAAAGCAGCTAAACCCCATTATAAGAATAAATTACTTTTTCAAACCCATGAAACAAAGACAGTGAAAGAGAGCGAAATTCTTACACAATGCGTTCAGGGGCTGTGATCCAACCTGGATTGACCATATCTAGACCCACAGCTGGATGAGACATAAGGGTGGACACTCTTGAGGCTGAGAGGTTTGGTGAGGTTGGGTGAGCAAACGCAGACCCTTTAAAGTAATACTGCGTGGTACCCATCGCATGGGTCCCAAATCTCCAGGTTCAAGGGCATCTTCCTACATCGAAAAAATGCATGAGATACCCATAAGATGGTACACCGTGTGATGGGGAAAGGTTTCTAAAACGCACCTCATTTCTCATCTGCTTGTGCCCGGGTTCGCCATTCCAGCCACTTTACTAGCAATCTCCCTACTTGGAGCATCAGCACCTTTAACCTCCTGTTCCGTACAGGTTGCAATTTGTACTGAGGATGAACGGGAAGACGTGGAACCAATGAAAGACTAGCTCTTGGTGTTGGGACAGGCACAGGTCACTCTATTTTCCCATCAGGAAGAAGAATTAACCACAGGCTCAGCCTGCCCCCCGGAACCAGAACAGGGCCTGAAGCCATCCTGAGCTTTTGCGGCCATCTCCCAAAAACGCGAGTTGTAAAATGGAGGTTCAGGGCACTGCAATTCACAAACCTGCAGAGTTATAAATAATACCTCTCGTCCACAAATATATTGAGGGAAGGCAAAGAAGAGGATTTGAAATCAAGGCAGAATTGCAGGAAACAGATTTCAGGAGGTAGATTCGAATCGCCTTTAAAGCACATGAAAAGCGGCAAAACGTTGACAATGATGCCCTTGGCCAAAAAGGGCGTATGCGTTTTTTCCTGAATATATTCAGGAAAAAACGCATACGCCCTTTTTGGCCAACCAAGCAACCTGGAAAGGCAAATCAGCGCTACAAAGAAGTCTCGCTTCCCATCGGTCAAAAGGGCCATGCTGAAAAAAGTGTCAAAACCAGAAATGCAGGACAGGCCATGGAGAAATGGGAGCCTTGCTACACTGATGGGCGGGATGTAAATTGCCAACAGCCACTCTGGAGAAGTGTACGGTGAGTCCTGAAACGTCTAAAAAGCAAAGCTTAGAGAGCATAGGGCACTTCCACTCATGGGGGTATAAATTGGGAAAATGAAAAATCAGCAAGACACAAGCACCCCAAAGTTTAGGGCTGCTCTGTTGACAAGGACCTCCACTTCATTCCACCTTAAATATGCCAGGAAAGAGAAAAATGGATGAAGGAGTTGTGGTCCTTATGTACAATGGAATATCACTCAGCCATGAAATCAATGTCATAAGGCTAGTAGCAGCATGATGAGTGGATTTAGGTACGACAATTCTAAGTGAAATAAATCACACAGAAAAGGACACTTCTCATAAGGTATCACTGATAGAGGGAATGTAAAAACCGTTACACTTGAACTGAATTACAAAACAGAACGAGTCACACATGCAGAAAACACACTATGGCTGCTTAACGGGAAAGGGGAGGTGGGGTGATCCATAAAACAAGGGTTTCAAATTAGCTCAGATACCGTTCCATAAACCCAATGTGTAATAGACAAGACCTACTCCTTGCTCAGAGAACTGGACTCCACACCCCCTATTCACCGCACAAGAATATATCTGACTAGTAAGAATCTTAAAACCTATGTATTGATATCTCTCTGTTAGTGTGTCAAGTGGGTGTAAAGCAGCATAAACACAGCAGTGAAAAGCAGCTAAACCCCATTATAAAAATAAATTACTTTGAAAAACCCATGAAACAAAGACAGTGAAAGAGAGAGACTTTCTTACACAATTCGTTCAGGGGCTGTGATGCAACCTGGATTGACCATATCTAGACCCACAGCTGGATGAGACATAAGGGTGGACACTCTTGGGGCTGAGAGGTTTGGTGAGGTTGGGTGAGCAAACGCAGACCCTTTAAAGTAATACTGCGTGGTACCCATCGCATGGGTCCCAAATCTCCAGGTTCAAGGGCATCTTCCTACATCGAAAACAAGCATGAGAAACCCAGAAGATGGTACACCGTGTGATGGGGAAAGGTTTCTAAAACGCACCTCATTTCTCATCTCCTTGTGCCCGGGTTCGCCATTCCAGCCGCTTTACTAGCAATCTCCCTACTTGGAGCATCAGCACCTTTAACCTCCTGTTCCGTACAGGTTGCAATTTTTCCTGAGGATGAACGGGAAGACGGGGAACCAATGAGAGACTGGCTCTTGGTGTTGGGAAAGGCACAGGTCACTCTATTTTCCCATCAGGAAGAAGAATTACCCACCGGCTCAGCCTGCCCCCCGGAACCAGAACTGGGCCTGAAGCCATCCTGCGCTTTTGCGGCCAGCTCCCAAAAACGCGAGTTGTAAAATCGAGCTTCAGGGCACTGCAATTCACAAACCTGCAGAGTTATAAATGATAACTCTCGTCCACAAATATATTGAGGGAAGGCAAAGAAGAGGACTTGAAGTCAAGGCAGAATTGCAGGAAACAGATTTCAGGAGGTAGAGTCGAATCACCTTTAAAGCACATGAAAAGCGGCAAAACGTTGACAATGATGCCCTTGGCCAAAAAGGGCGTATGCGTTTTTTCCTGAATATATTCAGGAAAAAACGCATACGCCCTTTTTGGCCAACCAAGCAACATGGAAAGGCAAATCAGCGCTACAAAGAAGTCTCGCTTCCCATCGGTCAAAAGGGCCATGCTGAAAAAAGTGTCAAAACCAGAAATGCAGGACAGGCCATGGAGAAATGGGAGCCTTGCTACACTGATGGGCGGGATGTAAATTGCCAACAGCCACTCTGGAGAAGTGTACGGTGAGTCCTGAAACATCTAAAAAACACAGCTTAGAGAGCATAGGGCACTTCCACTCATGGGGGTATAAATTGGGAAAATGAAAAATCAGCAAGACACAAGCACCCCAAAGTTTAGGGCTGCTCTGTTGACAAGGACCTCCACTTCATTCCACCTTAAATATCCCAGGAAAGAGAAAAATGGGTAAAGAAGGTGTAGTCCTTATGTACAATGGAATATCACTCAGCCATGAAATCAATGTCCTAAGGCTAGTAGCAGAATGATGAGTGGATTTAGGTACGACGATTCTAAGTGAAATAAGTCACACAGAAAAGGACACTTCTCATAAGGTATCACTGATAGAGGGAATGTAAAAACCGTTACACTTGAACTGAATTACAAAACAGAACAGAGTCACACATGCAGAAAACACACTATGGCTGCTTAACGGGAAAGGTGAGGTGGGGTGATACATAAAACAAGGGTTTCAAATTAGCTCAGATACCGTTCCATAAACCCAATATGTAATAGACAAGACCTACTCCTTGCTCAGAGAACTGGACTCAACACGCCCTATTCACCGCACAAGAATATATCTGACTACTAATAATCTTAAAACCTATGTATTGATATCTCCCTGTTAGTGTGTCAAGTGGGTGTAAAGCGGCATAAACACAGCAGTGAAAAGCAGCTAAACCGCATTATGAAAATAAATTACTTTGAAAAACCCATGAAAGAAAGACAGTGAAAGAGAGAGACATTCTTACACAATGCGTTCAGGGGCTGTGATGCAACCTGGATTGACCATATCTAGACCCACAGCTGGATGAGACCTAAGGGTGGACACTCTTGGGGCTGAGAGGTTTGGTGAGGTTGGGTGAGCAAATGCAGACCATTTAAAGTAATACTGCGTGGTAGCCATCGCATGGGTCCCATATCTCCAGGTTCGAGGGCATCTTCCTACATCGAAAACATGCATGAGAAACCCAGAAGATGGTACACCGTGTGATGGGGAAAGGTTTCTAAAACGCACCTCATTTCTCATCTCCTTGTGCCCGGGTTCGCCGTTCCAGCCGCTTTACTAGCAATCTCCCTACTTGGAGCATCAGCACCTTTAACCTCCTGTTCCGTACAGGTTGCCATTTTTCCTGACGATGAACGGGAAGACGGGGAACCAATGAGAGACTGGCACTTGGTGTTGGGACAGGCACAGGTCACTCTATTTTCCCATCAGGAAGAAGAATTAACCACAGGCTCAGCCTGCCCCCCGGAACCAGAAAAGGGCCTGAAGCCATCCTGTGCTTTTGCGGCCAGCTCCCAAAAACGCGAGTTGTAAAATCGAGCTTCAGGGCACTGCAATTCACAAACCTGCAGAGTTATAAATGATAACTCTCGTCCACAAATATACTGAGGTAAGCAAAGAAGAGGATTTGAAATCAAGGCAGAATTGCAGGAAACAGATTTCAGGAGGTAGATTCGAATCGCCTTTAAAGCACATGAAAAGCGGCAAAACGTTGACAATGATGCCCTTGGCCAAAAAGGGCGTATGCGTTTTTTCCTGAATATATTCAGGAAAAAACGCATACGGCATTTTTGGCCAACCAAGCAACCTGGAAAGGCAAATCAGCGCTACAAAGAAGTCTCGCTTCCCATCGGTCAAAAGGGCCATGCTGAAAAAAGTGTCAAAACCAGAAATGCAGGACAGGCCATGGAGAAATGGGAGCCTTGCTACACTGATGGGCGGGATGTAAATTGCCAACAGCCACTCTGGAGAAGTGTACGGTGAGTCCTGAAACATCTAAAAAACACAGCTTAGAGAGCATAGGGCACTTCCACTCATGGGGGTATAAATTGGGAAAATGAAAAATCAGCAAGACACAAGCACCCCAAAGTTTAGGGCTGCTCTGTTGACAAGGACCTCCACTTCATTCCACCTTAAATATCCCAGGAAAGAGAAAAATGGGTAAAGAAGTTTTAGTCCTTATGTACAATGGAATATCACTCAGCCATGAAATCAATGTCCTAAGGGTAGTAGCAGCATGATGAGTGGATTTAGGTACGACAATTCTAACTGAAATAAGTCACACAGAAAAGGACACTTCTCATAAGGTATCACTGATAGAGGGAATGTAAAAACCGTTACACATGAACTGAATTACAAAACAGAACAGAGTCACACATGCAGAAAACACACTATGGCTGCTTAACGGGAAAGGGGAGGTGGGGTGATCCATAAAACAAGGGTTTCAAATTAGCTCAGATACCGTTCCATAAACCCAATATGTAATAGACAAGACCTACTCCTTGCTCAGAGAACTGGACTCAACACGCCCTATTCACCGCACAAGAATATATCTGACTAGTAATAATCTTAAAACCTATGTATTGATATCTCTCTGTTACTGTGTCAAGTGGGTGTAAAGCGGCATAAACACAGCAGTGAAAAGCAGCTAAACCGCATTATGAAAATAAATTACTTTGAAAAACCCATGAAAGAAAGACAGTGAAAGAGAGAGACATTCTTACACAATGCGTTCAGGGGCTGTGATGCAACCTGGATTGACCATATCTAGACCCACAGCTGGATGAGACCGAAGGGTGGACACTCTTGGGGCTGAGAGGTTTGGTGAGGTTGGGTGAGCAAACGCAGACCATTTAAAGTAATACTGCATGGTACCCATCGCATGGGTCCCAAATCTCCAGGTTCAAGGGCATCTTCCTACATCGAAAACATGCATGAGAAACCCAGAAGATGGTACACCGTGTGATGGGGAAAGGTTTCAAAAACGCACCTCATTTCTCATCTCCTTGTGCCCGGGTTCGCCATTCCAGCCGCTTTACTAGCACTCTCCCTACTTGGAGCATCAGCACCTTTAACCTCCTGTTCCGTACAGGTTGCCATTTCTCCTGACGATGAACGGGAAGACGGGGAACCAATGAGAGACTGGCTCTTGGTGTTGGGAAAGGCACAGGTCACTCTATTTTCCCATCAGGAAGAAGAATTAACAACAGGCTCATCCCGCCCCCCGGAACCACAACAGGGCCTGAAGCCATCCTGCGCTTTTGCGGCCAGCTCCCAAAAACACGAGTTGTAAAATGGAGGCTCAGGGCACTGCAATTCACAAACCTGCAGAGTTATAAATGATAACTCTCGTCCACAAATATATTGAGGGAAGGCAACGAAGAGGATTTGAAATCAAGGCAGAATTGCAGGAAACAGATTTCAGGAGGTAGATTCGAATCGCCTTTAAAGCACATGAAAAGCGGCAAAACGTTGACAATGATGCCCTTGGCCAAAAAGGGCGTATGCGTTTTTTCCTGAATATATTCAGGAAAAAACGCATACGCCCTTTTTGGCCAACCAAGCAACCTGGAAAGGCAAATCAGCGCTACAAAGAAGTCTCGCATCCCATCGGTCAAAAGGGCCATGCTGAAAAAAGTGTCCAAACCAGAAATGCAGGACAGGCTATGGAGAAATGGGAGCCTTGCTACACTGATGGGTGGGATGTAAATTGCCAACAGCCACTCTGGAGAAGTGTACGGTGAATCGTGAAACATCTAAAAAACACAGCTTAGAGAGCATAGGGCACTTCCACTCATGGGGGTATAAATTGGGAAAATGAAAAATCAGCAAGACACAAGCACCCCAAAGTTTAGGGCTGCTCTGTTGACAAGGACCTCCACTTCATTCCACCTTAAATATCCCAGGAAAGAGAAAAATGGGTAAAGAAGTTGTGGTCCTTATGTACAATGGAATATCACTCAGCCATGAAATCAATGTCATAAGGCTAGTAGCAGCATTATGAGTGGATTTAGGTACGACGATTCTAAGTGAAATAAATCACACAGAAAAGGACACTTCTCATAAGGTATCACTTATAGAGGGAAGGTAAAAACCGTTACACTTGAACTGAATTACAAAACAGAACAGAGTCACACATGCAGAAAACACACTATGGCTGCTTAACGGGAAAGGGGAGGTGGGGTGATCCATAAAACAAGGGTTTCAAATTAGCTCAGATACCGTTCCATAAACCCAATATGTAATAGACAAGACCTACTCCTTGCTCAGAGAACTGGACTCAACACGCCCTATTCACCGCACAAGAATATATCTGACTACTAATAATCTTAAAACCTATGTATTGATATCTCTCTGTTAGTGTGTCAAGTGGTTGTAAAGCGGCATAAACACAGCAGTGAAAAGCAGCTAAACCGCATTATGAAAATAAATTACTTTGAAAAACCCATGAAAGAAAGACAGTGAAAGAGAGAGACATTCTTACACAATGCGTTCAGGGGCTGTGATGCAACCTGGATTGACCATATCTAGACCCACAGCTGGATGAGACATAAGGGTGGACACTCTTGGGGCTGAGAGGTTTGGTGAGGTTGGGTGAGCAAACGCAGACCCTTTAAAGTAATACTGCGTGGTACCCATCGCATGGGTCCCATATCTCCAGGTTCAAGGGCATCTTCCTACATCGAAAACATGCATGAGAAACCCAGAAGATGGTACACTGTGTGATGGGGAAAGGTTTCTAAAACGCACCTCATTTCTCATCTCCTTGTGCCCGGGTTCGCCATTCCAGCCGCTTTACTAGCAATCTCCCTACTTGGAGCATCAGCACCTTTAACCTCCTGTTCCGTACAGGTTGCAATTTTTCCTGAGGATGAACGGGAAGACGGGGAACCAATGAGAGACTGGCTCTTGGTGTTGGGAAAAGCACAGGTCACTCTATTTTCCCATCAGGAAGAAGAATTACCCACCGGCTCAGCCTGCCCCCCGGAACCAGAACTGGGCCTGAAGCCATCCTGCGCTTTTGCGGCCAGCTCCCAAAAACGCGAGTTGTAAAATCGAGGTTCAGGGCACTGCAATTCACAAACCTGCAGAGTTATAAATGATAACTCTCGTCCACAAATATATTGAGGGAAGGCAAAGAAGAGGACTTGAAGTCAAGGCAGAATTGCAGGAAACAGATTTCAGGAGGTAGATTCGAATCTCCTTTAAAGCACATGAAAAGCGGCAAAACGTTGACAATGATGCCCTTGGCCAAAAAGGGCGTATGCGTTTTTTCCTGAATATATTCAGGAAAAAACGCATACGCCCTTTTTGGCCAACCAAGCAACATGGAAAGGCAAATCAGCGCTACAAAGAAGTCTCGCTTCCCATCGGTCAAAAGGGCCATGCTGAAAAAAGTGTCAAAACCAGAAATGCAGGACAGGCCATGGAGAAATGGGAGCCTTGCTACACTGATGGGCGGGATGTAAATTGCCAACAGCCACTCTGGAGAAGTGTACGGTGAGTCCTGAAACATCTAAAAAACACAGCTTAGAGAGCATAGGGCACTTCCACTCATGGGGGTATAAATTGGGAAAATGAAAAATCAGCAAGACACAAGCACCCCAAAGTTTAGGGCTGCTGTGTTGACAAGGACCTCCACTTCATTCCACCTTAAATATCCCAGGAAAGAGAAAAATGGGTAAAGAAGTTGTGGTCCTTATGTACAATGGAATATCACTCAGCCATGAAATCAATGTCCTAAGGCTAGTACCAGCATGATGAGTGGATTTAGGTACGACGATTCTAAGTGAAATAAGTCACACAGAAAAGAACAGTTCTCATAAGGTATCACTTATAGAGGGAATGTAAAAACCGTTACACTTGAACTGAATTACAAAACAGAACAGAGTCACACATGCAGAAAACACACTATGGCTGTTTAACGGGAAAGGGGAGGTGGGGTGATACATAAAACAAGGGTTTCAAATTAGCTCAGATACCGTTCCATAAACCCAATATGTAATAGACAAGACCTACTCCTTGCTCAGAGAACTGGACTCAACACGCCCTATTCACCGCACAAGAATATATCTGACTAGTAATAATCTTAAAACCTATGTATTGATATGTCTCTGTTAGTGTGTCAAGTGGGTGTAAAGCGGCATAAACACAGCAGTGAAAAGCAGCTAAACCCCATTATGAAAATAAATTACTTTGAAAAACCCATGAAAGAAAGACAGTGAAAGAGAGAGACATTCTTACACAATGCGTTCAGGGGCTGTGATGCAACCTGGATTGACCATATCTAGACCCACAGCTGGATGAGACATAAGGGTGGACACTCTTGGGGCTGAGAGGTTTGGTGAGGTTGGGTGAGCAAACGCAGACCATTTAAAGTAATACTGCCTGGTACCCATCGCATGGGTCCCAAATCTCCAGGTTCAAGGGCATCTTCCTACATCGAAAACATGCATGAGAAACCCAGAAGTTGGTACACCATGTGATGGGGAAAGGTTTCTAAAACGCACCTCATTTCTCATCTCCTTGTGCCCGGGTTCGCCATTCCAGCCGCTTTACTAGCAATCTCCCTACTTGGAGCATCAGCACCTTTTACCTCCTCTTCCGTACAGGTTGCAATTTTCCTGAGGATGAACGGGAAGACGGGGAACCAATGAGAGACTGGCTCTTGGTGTTGGGAAAGGCACAGGTCACTCTATTTTCCCATCAGGAAGAAGAATTAACCACAGGCTCATCCCGCCCCCCGGAACCAGAACAGGGCCTGAAGCCATCCTGCGCTTTTGCGGCCAGCTCCCAAAAACACGAGTTGTAAAATGGTGGCTCAGGGCACTGCAATTCACAAACCTGCAGAGTTATAAATGATAACTCTCGTCCACAAATATATTGAGGGAAGGCAACGAAGAGTATTTGAAATCAAGGCAGAATTGCAGGAAACAGATTTCAGGAGGTAGATTCGAATCGCCTTTAAAGCACATGAAAAGCGGCAAAACGTTGACAATGATGCCCTTGGCCAAAAAGGGCGTATGCGTTTTTTCCTGAATATATTCAGGAAAAAACGCATACGCCCTTTTTGGCCAACCAAGCAACCTGGAAAGGCAAATCAGCGCTACAAAGAAGTCTCGCATCCCATCGGTCAAAAGGGCCATGCTGAAAAAAGTGTCAAAACCAGAAATGCAGGACAGGCCATGGAGAAATGGGAGCCATGCTACACTGATGGGCGGGATGTAAATTGCCAACAGCCACTCTGGAGAAGTGTACGGTGAGTCCTGAAACATCTAAAAAACACAGCTTAGAGAGTATAGGGCACTTCCACTCATGGGGGTATAAATTGGGAAAATGAAAAATCAGCAAGACACAAGCACCCCAAAGTTTAGGGCTGCTCTGTTGACAAGGACCTCCACTTCATTCCACCTTAAATATCCCAGGAAAGAGAAAAATGGGTAAAGAAGTTGTGTTCCTTATGTACAATGGAATATCACTCAGCCATGAAATCAATGTCCTAAGGCTAGTAGCAGCATGATGAGTGGATTTAGGTACGACGATTCTAAGTGAAATAAGTCACACAGAAAAGGACACTTCTCATAAGGTATCACTTACAGAGGGAATGTAAAAACCGGTACACATGAACTGAATTACAAAACAGAACAGAGTCACACATGCAGAAAACACACTATGGCTGCTTAATGGGAAAGGTGAGGTGGGGTGATACATAAAACAAGGGTTTCAAATTAGCTCAGATACCGTTCCATAAACCCAATATGTAATAGACAAGACCTACTCCTTGCTCAGAGAACTGGACTCAACACGCCCTATTCACCGCACAAGAATATATCTGACTAGTAATAATCTTAAAACCTATGTATTGATATCTCTCTGTTAGTGTGTCAAGTGGGTGTAAAGCGGCATAAACACAGCAGTGAAAATCAGCTAAACCCCATTATGAAAATAAATTACTTTGAAAAACCCATGAAAGAAAGACAGTGAAAGAGAGAGACATTCTTACACAATGCGTTCAGGGGCTGTGATGCAACCTGGATTGACCATATCTAGACCCACAGCTGGATGAGACATAAGGGTGGACACTCTTGGGGCTGAGAGGTTTGGTGAGGTTGGGTGAGCAAAAGCAGACCATTTAAAGTAATACTGCGTGGTAGCCATCACATGGGTCCCAAATCTCCAGGTTCAAGGGCATCTTCCTACATCGAAAACATGCATGAGAAACCCAGAAGATGGTACACCGTGTGATGGGGAAAGGTTTCTAAAACGCACCTCATTTCTCATCTCCTTGTGCCCGGGTTCGACATTCCAGCCGCTTTACTAGCAATCTCCCTACTTGGAGCATCAGCACCTTTAACCTCCTGTTCCGTACAGGTTGCAAATTTTCCTGAGGATGAACGGGAAGACGGGGAACCAGTGAGAGACTGGCTCTTGGTGTTGGGAAAGGCACAGGTCACTCTATTTTCCCATAAGGAAGAAGAATTAACAACAGGCTCATCCCGCCCCCCGGAACCAGAACAGGGCCTGAAGCCATCCTGCGCTTTTGCGGCCAGCTCCCAAAAACACGAGTTGTAAAATGGAGGCTCAGGGCACTGCAATTCACAAACCTGCAGAGTTATAAATGATAACTCTCGTCCACAAATATATTGAGGGAAGGCAACGAAGAGGATTTGAAATCAAGGCAGAATTGCAGGAAACAGATTTCAGGAGGTAGATTCGAATCGCCTTTAAAGCACATGAAAAGCGGCAAAACGTTGACAATGATGCCCTTGGCCAAAAAGGGCGTATGTGTTTTTTCCTGAATACATTCAGGAAAAAACGCATACGCCCTTTTTGGCCAACCAAGCAACCTGGAAAGGCAAATCAGCGCTACAAAGAAGTCTCGCATCCCATCGGACAAAAGGGCCATGCTGAAAAAAGTGTCAAAACGAGAAATGCAGGACAGGCCATGGAGAAATGGGAGCCTTGCTACACTGATGGGCGGGATGTAAATTGCCAACAGCCACTCTGGAGAAGTGTACGGTGAGTCCTGAAACATCTAAAAAACACAGCTTAGAGAGCATAGGGCACTTCCACTCATGGGGGTATAAATTGGGAAAATGAAAAATCAGCAAGACACAAGCACCCCAAAGTTTAGGGCTGCTCTGTTGACAAGGACCTCCACTTCATTCCACCTTAAATATCCCAGGAAAGAGAAAAATGGATAAAGAAGTTGTGGTCCTTATGTACAATGATATATCACTCAGGCATGAAATCAATGTCCTAAGGCTAGTAGCAGCATGATGAGTGGATTTAGGTACGACGATTCTAAGTGAAATAAATCACACAGAAAAGGACACTTCTCATAAGGTATCACTTATAGAGGGAATGTAAAAACCGTTACACTTGAACTGAATTACAAAACAGAACAGAGTCACACATGCAGAAAACACACTATGGCTGCTTAACGGGAAAGGGGAGGTGGGGTGATACATAAAAAAAGGGTTTCAAATTAGCTCAGATACCGTTCCATAAACCCAATATGTAATAGACAAGACCTACTCCTTGCTCAGAGAACTGGACTCAACACGCCCTATTCACCGCACAAGCATATATCTGACTACTAATAATCTTCAAACCTATGTATTGATATCTCTCTGTTAGTGTGTCAAGTGGGTGTAAAGCGGCATAAACACAGCAGTGAAAAGCAGCTAAACCGCATTATGAAAATAAATTACTTTGAAAAACCCATGAAAGAAAGACAGTGAAAGAGAGAGACATTCTTACACAATGCGTTCAGGGGCTGTGATGCAACCTGGATTGACCATATCTAGACCCACAGCTGGATGAGACCTAAGGGTGGACACTCTTGGGGCTGAGAGGTTTGGTGAGGTTGGGTGAGCAAACGCAGACCCTTTAAAGTAATACTGCGTGGTAGCCATCGCATGGGTCCCAAATCTCCAGGTTCAAGGGCATCTTCCTACATCGAAAACATGCATGAGAATCCCAGAAGATGGTACACCGTCTGATGGGGAAAAGTTTCTAAAACGCACCTCATTTCTCATCTCCTTGTGTCCAGGTTCGCCATTCCAGCCGCTTTACTAGCAATCTCCCTACTTGGAGCATCAGCACCTTTAACCTCCTGTTCCGTACAGGTTGCCATTTTTCCTGACGATGAACGGGAAGACGGGGAACCAATGAGAGACTGGCTCTTGGTGTTGGGAAAGGCACAGGTCACTCTATTTTCCCATCAGGAAGAAGAATTAACCACAGGCTCATCCCGCCCCCCGGAACCAGAACAGGGCCTGAAGCCATCCTGCGCTTTTGCGGCCAGCTCCCAAAAACGCGAGTTGTAAAATCGAGCTTCAGGGCACTGCAATTCACAAACCTGCAGAGTTATAAATGATAACTCTCGTCCACAAATATATTGAGGGAAGGCAAAGAAGAGGATTTGAAATCAAGGCAGAATTGGAGGAAACAGATTTCAGGAGGTAGATTCGAATCGCCTTTAAAGCACATGAAAAGCGGCAAAACGTTGACAATGATGCCCTTGGCCAAAAAGGGCGTATGCGTTTTTTCCTGAATATATTCAGGAAAAAACGCATACGCCCTTTTTGGCCAACCAAGCAACCTGGAAAGGCAAATCAGCGCTACAAAGAAGTCTCGCATCCCATCGGTCAAAAGGGCCATGCTGAAAAAAGTGTCAAAACCAGAAATGCAGGACAGTCCATGGAGAAATGGGAGCCTTGCTACACTGATGGGCGGGATGTAAATTGCCAACAGCCACTCTGGAGAAGTGTACGGTGAGTCCTGAAACATCTAAAAAACACAGCTTAGAGAGCATAGGGCACTTCCACTCATGGGGGTATAAATTGGGAAAATGAAAAATCAGCAAGACACAAGCACCCCAAAGTTTAGGGCTGCTCTGTTGACAAGGACCTCCACTTCATTCCACCTTAAATATCCCAGGAAAGAGAAAAATGGGTAAAGAAGGTGTAGTCCTTATGTACAATGGAATATCACTCAGCCATGAAATCAATGTCCTAAGGCTAGTAGCAGCATGATGAGTGGATTTAGGTACGACGATTCTAAGTGAAATAAGTCACACAGAAAAGGACACTTCTCATAAGGTATCACTGATAGAGGGAATGTAAAAACCGTTACACATGAACTGAATTACAAAACAGAACAGAGTCACACATGCAGAAAACACACTATGGCTGCTTAACGGGAAAGGTGAGGTGGGGTGATACATCAAACAAGGGTTTCAAATTAGCTCAGATACCGTTCCATAAACCCAATATGTAATAGACAAGACCTACTCCTTGCTCAGAGAACTGGACTCAACACGCCCTATTCACCGCACAAGTATATATCTGACTACTAATTATCTTAAAACCTATGTATTGATATCTCTCTGTTAGTGTGTCAAGTGGGTGTAAAGCGGCATAAACACAGCAGTGAAAAGCAGCTAAATCCCATTATGAAAATAAATTACTTTGAAAAACCCATGAAAGAAAGACAGTGAAAGAGAGAGACATTCTTACACAATGCGTTCAGGGGCTGTGATGCAACCTGGATTGACCATATCTAGACCCACAGCTGGATGAGACCTAAGGGTGGACACTCTTGGGGCTGAGAGGTTTGGTGAGGTTGGGTGACAAACGCAGACCATTTAAAGTAATACTGCATGATACCCATTGCATGGGTCCCAAATCTCCAGGTCCAAGGGCATCTTCCTACATCGAAAACATGCATGAGAAACCCAGAAGATGGTACACCGTGTGATGGGGAAAGGTTTCAAAAACGCACCTCATTTCTCATCTCCTTGTGCCCGGGTTCGCCATTCCAGGCGCTTTACTAGCAATCTCCCTACTTGGAGCATCAGCACCTTTAACCTCCTGTTCCATACAGGTTGCCATTTTTCCTGACGATGAACGGGAAGACGGGGAACCAATGAGAGACTGGCTCTTGGTGTTGGGAAAGGCACAGGTCACTCTATTTTCCAATCAGGAAGAAGAATTAACAACAGGCTCATCCCGCCCCCCGGAACCAGAACAGGGCCTGAAGCCATCCTGCGCTTTTGCGGCCAGCTCCCTAAAACACGAGTTGTAAAATGGAGGCTCAGGGCACTGCAATTCACAAACCTGCAGAGTTATAAATGATAACTCTCGTCCACAAATATATTGAGGGAAGGCAATGAAGAGGATTTGAAATCAAGGCAGAATTGCAGGAAACAGATTTCAGGAGGTAGATTTGAATCTCATTTAAAGCACATGAAAAGCGGCAAAACGTTGACAATGATGCCCTTGGCCAAAAAGGGCGTATGCGTTTTTTCCTGAATATATTCAGGAAAAAACGCATACGCCCTTTTTGGCCAACCAAGCAACCTGGAAAGGCAAATCAGCGCTACAAAGAAGTCTCGCTTCCCATCGGTCAAAAGGGCCATGCTGAAAAAAGTGTCAAAACCAGAAATGCAGGACAGGCCATGGAGAAATGGGAGCCTTGCTACACTGATGGGCGGGATGTAAATTGCCAACAGCCACTCTGGAGAAGTGTACGGTGAGTCCTGAAACATCTAAAAAACACAGCTTAGAGAGCATAGGGCACTTCCACTCATGGGGTTATAAATTGGGAAAATGAAAAATCAGCAAGACACAAGCACCCCAAAGTTTAGGGCTGCTCTGTTGACAAGGACCTCCACTTCATTCCACCTTAAATATCCCAGGAAAGAGAAAAATGGGTAAAGAAGTTGTAGTCCTTATGTACAATGGAATATCACTCAGGCATGAAATCAATGTCCTAAGGCTAGTAGCAGCATGATGAGTGGATTTAGGTACAACGATTCTAACTGAAATAAGTCACACAGAAAAGGACACTTCTCATAAGGTATCACTGATAGAGGGAATGTAAAAACCGTTACACATGAACTGAATTACAAAACAGAACAGAGTCACACATGCAGAAAACACACTATGGCTGCTTAACGGGAAAGGGGAGGTGGGGTGATACATAAAACAAGGGTTTCAAATTAGCTCAGATACCGTTCCATAAACCCAATATGTAATAGACAAGACCTACTCCTTGCTCAGAGAACTGGACTCAACACGCCCTATTCACCGCACAAGAATATATCTGACTAGTAATAATCTTAAAACCTATGTATTGATATCTCTCTGTTACTGTGTCAAATGGGTGTAAAGCGGCATAAACACAGCAGTGAAAAGCAGCTAAACCGCATTATGAAAATAAATTACTTTGAAAAACCCATGAAAGAAAGACAGTGAAAGAGAGAGACATTCTTACACAATGCGTTCAGGGGCTGTGATGCAACCTGGATTGACCATATCTAGACACACAGCTGGATGAGACCTAAGGGTGGACACTCTTGGGGCTGAGAGGTTTGGTGAGGTTGGGTGAGCAAACGCAGACCATTTAAAGTAATACTGCATGGTACCCATCGCATGGGTCCCAAATCTCCAGGTTCAAGGGCATCTTCCTACATCGAAAACATGCATGAGAAACCCAGAAGATGGTACACCGTGTGATGGGGAAAGGTTTCTAAAACGCACCTCATTTCTCATCTCCTTGTGCCCGGGTTCGCCATTCCAGCCGCTTTACTAGCAATCTCCCTACTTGGAGCATCAGCACCTTTAACCTCCTGTTCCGTACAGGTTGCCATTTCTCCTGACGATGAACGGGAAGACGGGGAACCAATGAGAGACTGGCTCTTGGTGTTGGGAAAGGCACAGGTCACTCTATTTTCCCATCAGGAAGAAGAATTAACAACAGGCTCATCCCGCCCCCCGGAACCACAACAGGGCCTGAAGCCATCCTGCGCTTTTGCGGCCAGCTCCCAAAAACACGAGTTGTAAAATGGAGGCTCAGGGCACTGCAATTCACAAACCTGCAGAGTTATAAATGATAACTCTCGTCCACAAATATATTGAGGGAAGGCAAAGAAGAGGATTTGAAATCAAGGCAGAATTGGAGGAAACAGATTTCAGGAGGTAGATTCGAATCGCCTTTAAAGCACATGAAAAGCGGCAAAACGTTGACAATGATGCCCTTGGCCAAAAAGGGCGTATGCGTTTTTTCCTGAATATATTCAGGAAAAAACGCATACGCCCTTTTTGGCCAACCAAGCAACCTGGAAAGGCAAATCAGCGCTACAAAGAAGTCTCGCATCCCATCGGTCAAAAGGGCCATGCTGAAAAAAGTGTCAAAACCAGAAATGCAGGACAGTCCATGGAGAAATGGGAGCCTTGCTACACTGATGGGTGGGATGTAAATTGCCAACAGCCACTCTGGAGAAGTGTACGGTGAGTCCTGAAACATCTAAAAAACACAGCTTAGAGAGCATAGGGCACTTCCACTCATGGGGGTATAAATTGGGAAAATGAAAAATCAGCAAGACACAAGCACCCCAAAGTTTAGGGCTGCTCTGTTGACAAGGACCTCCACTTCATTCCACCTTAAATATCCCAGGAAAGAGAAAAATGGGTAAAGAAGGTGTAGTCCTTATGTACAATGGAATATCACTCAGCCATGAAATCAATGTCCTAAGGCTAGTAGCAGCATGATGAGTGGATTTAGGTACGACGATTCTAAGTGAAATAAGTCACACAGAAAAGGACACTTCTCATAAGGTATCACTGATAGAGGGAATGTAAAAACCGTTACACATGAACTGAATTACAAAACAGAACAGAGTCACACATGCAGAAAACACACTATGGCTGCTTAACGGGAAAGGTGAGGTGGGGTGATACATCAAACAAGGGTTTCAAATTAGCTCAGATACCGTTCCATAAACCCAATATGTAATAGACAAGACCTACTCCTTGCTCAGAGAACTGGACTCAACACGCCCTATTCACCGCACAAGTATATATCTGACTACTAATTATCTTAAAACCTATGTATTGATATCTCTCTGTTAGTGTGTCAAGTGGGTGTAAAGCGGCATAAACACAGCAGTGAAAAGCAGCTAAATCCCATTATGAAAATAAATTACTTTGAAAAACCCATGAAAGAAAGACAGTGAAAGAGAGAGACATTCTTACACAATGCGTTCAGGGGCTGTGATGCAACCTGGATTGACCATATCTAGACCCACAGCTGGATGAGACCTAAGGGTGGACACTCTTGGGGCTGAGAGGTTTGGTGAGGTTGGGTGACAAACGCAGACCATTTAAAGTAATACTGCATGATACCCATTGCATGGGTCCCAAATCTCCAGGTCCAAGGGCATCTTCCTACATCGAAAACATGCATGAGAAACCCAGAAGATGGTACACCGTGTGATGGGGAAAGGTTTCAAAAACGCACCTCATTTCTCATCTCCTTGTGCCCGGGTTCGCCATTCCAGGCGCTTTACTAGCAATCTCCCTACTTGGAGCATCAGCACCTTTAACCTCCTGTTCCATACAGGTTGCCATTTTTCCTGACGATGAACGGGAAGACGGGGAACCAATGAGAGACTGGCTCTTGGTGTTGGGAAAGGCACAGGTCACTCTATTTTCCAATCAGGAAGAAGAATTAACAACAGGCTCATCCCGCCCCCCGGAACCAGAACAGGGCCTGAAGCCATCCTGCGCTTTTGCGGCCAGCTCCCTAAAACAGGAGTTGTAAAATGGAGGCTCAGGGCACTGCAATTCACAAACCTGCATAGTTATAAATGATAACTCTCGTCCACAAATATATTGAGGGAAGGCAATGAAGAGGATTTGAAATCAAGGCAGAATTGCAGGAAACAGATTTCAGGAGGTAGATTTGAATCTCATTTAAAGCACATGAAAAGCGGCAAAACGTTGACAATGATGCCCTTGGCCAAAAAGGGCGTATGCGTTTTTTCCTGAATATATTCAGGAAAAAACGCATACGCCCTTTTTGGCCAACCAAGCAACCTGGAAAGGCAAATCAGCGCTACAAAGAAGTCTCGCTTCCCATCGGTCAAAAGGGCCATGCTGAAAAAAGTGTCAAAACCAGAAATGCAGGACAGGCCATGGAGAAATGGGAGCCTTGCTACACTGATGGGCGGGATGTAAATTGCCAACAGCCACTCTGGAGAAGTGTACGGTGAGTCCTGAAACATCTAAAAAACACAGCTTAGAGAGCATAGGGCACTTCCACTCATGGGGTTATAAATTGGGAAAATGAAAAATCAGCAAGACACAAGCACCCCAAAGTTTAGGGCTGCTCTGTTGACAAGGACCTCCACTTCATTCCACCTTAAATATCCCAGGAAAGAGAAAAATGGGTAAAGAAGTTGTAGTCCTTATGTACAATGGAATATCACTCAGGCATGAAATCAATGTCCTAAGGCTAGTAGCAGCATGATGAGTGGATTTAGGTACAACGATTCTAACTGAAATAAGTCACACAGAAAAGGACACTTCTCATAAGGTATCACTGATAGAGGGAATGTAAAAACCGTTACACATGAACTGAATTACAAAACAGAACAGAGTCACACATGCAGAAAACACACTATGGCTGCTTAACGGGAAAGGGGAGGTGGGGTGATCCATAAAACAAGGGTTTCAAATTAGCTCAGATACCGTTCCATAAACCCAATATGTAATAGACAAGACCTACTCCTTGCTCAGAGAACTGGACTCAACACGCCCTATTCACCGCACAAGAATATATCTGACTAGTAATAATCTTAAAACCTATGTATTGATATCTCTCTGTTACTGTGTCAAATGGGTGTAAAGCGGCATAAACACAGCAGTGAAAAGCAGCTAAACCGCATTATGAAAATAAATTACTTTGAAAAACCCATGAAAGAAAGACAGTGAAAGAGAGAGACATTCTTACACAATGCGTTCAGGGGCTGTGATGCAACCTGGATTGACCATATCTAGACACACAGCTGGATGAGACCTAAGGGTGGACACTCTTGGGGCTGAGAGGTTTGGTGAGGTTGGGTGAGCAAACGCAGACCATTTAAAGTAATACTGCATGGTACCCATCGCATGGGTCCCAAATCTCCAGGTTCAAGGGCATCTTCCTACATCGAAAACATGCATGAGAAACCCAGAAAATGGTACACCGTGTGATGGGGAAAGGTTTCTAAAACGCACCTCATTTCTCATCTCCTTGTGCCCGGGTTCGCCATTCCAGCCGCTTTACTAGCAATCTCCCTACTTGGAGCATCAGCACCTTTAACCTCCTGTTCCGTACAGGTTGCCATTTCTCCTGACGATGAACGGGAAGACGGGGAACCAATGAGAGACTAGCTCTTGGTGTTGGGACAGGCACAGGTCACTCTATTTTCCCATCAGGAAGAAGAATTAACCACAGGCTCAGCCTGCCCCCCGGAACCAGAACAGGGCCTGAAGCCATCCTGAGCTTTTGCGGCCATCTCCCAAAAACGCGAGTTGTAAAATGGAGGTTCAGGGCACTGCAATTCACAAACCTGCAGAGTTATAAATAATACCTCTCGTCCACAAATATATTGAGGGAAGGCAAAGAAGAGGATTTGAAATCAAGGCAGAATTGCAGGAAACAGATTTCAGGAGGTAGATTCGAATCGCCTTTAAAGCACATGAAAAGCGGCAAAACGTTGACAATGATGCCCTTGGCCAAAAAGGGCGTATGCGTTTTTTCCTGAATATATTCAGGAAAAAACGCATACGCCCTTTTTGGCCAACCAAGCAACCTGGAAAGGCAAATCAGCGCTACAAAGAAGTCTCGCTTCCCATCGGTCAAAAGGGCCATGCTGAAAAAAGTGTCAAAACCAGAAATGCAGGACAGGCCATGGAGAAATGGGAGCCTTGCTACACTGATGGGCGGGATGTAAATTGCCAACAGCCACTCTGGAGAAGTGTACGGTGAGTCCTGAAACGTCTAAAAAGCAAAGCTTAGAGAGCATAGGGCACTTCCACTCATGGGGGTATAAATTGGGAAAATGAAAAATCAGCAAGACACAAGCACCCCAAAGTTTAGGGCTGCTCTGTTGACAAGGACCTCCACTTCATTCCACCTTAAATATGCCAGGAAAGAGAAAAATGGATGAAGGAGTTGTGGTCCTTATGTACAATGGAATATCACTCAGCCATGAAATCAATGTCATAAGGCTAGTAGCAGCATGATGAGTGGATTTAGGTACGACAATTCTAAGTGAAATAAATCACACAGAAAAGGACACTTCTCATAAGGTATCACTGATAGAGGGAATGTAAAAACCGTTACACTTGAACTGAATTACAAAACAGAACGAGTCACACATGCAGAAAACACACTATGGCTGCTTAACGGGAAAGGGGAGGTGGGGTGATCCATAAAACAAGGGTTTCAAATTAGCTCAGATACCGTTCCATAAACCCAATGTGTAATAGACAAGACCTACTCCTTGCTCAGAGAACTGGACTCCACACCCCCTATTCACCGCACAAGAATATATCTGACTAGTAAGAATCTTAAAACCTATGTATTGATATCTCTCTGTTAGTGTGTCAAGTGGGTGTAAAGCAGCATAAACACAGCAGTGAAAAGCAGCTAAACCCCATTATAAAAATAAATTACTTTGAAAAACCCATGAAACAAAGACAGTGAAAGAGAGAGAAATTCTTACACAATGCGTTCAGGGGCTGTGATGCAACCTGGATTGACCATATCTAGACCCACAGCTGGATGAGACATAAGGGTGGACACTCTTGGGGCTGAGAGGTTTGGTGAGGTTGGGTGAGCAAACGCAGACCCTTTAAAGTAATACTGCGTGGTACCCATCGCATGGGTCCCAAATCTCCAGGTTCAAGGGCATCTTCCTACATCGAAAACAAGCATGAGAAACCCAGAAGATGGTACACCGTGTGATGGGGAAAGGTTTCTAAAACGCACCTCATTTCTCATCTCCTTGTGCCCGGGTTCGCCATTCCAGCCGCTTTACTAGCAATCTCCCTACTTGGAGCATCAGCACCTTTAACCTCCTGTTCCGTACAGGTTGCAATTTTTCCTGAGGATGAACGGGAAGACGGGGAACCAATGAGAGACTGGCTCTTGGTGTTGGGAAAGGCACAGGTCACTCTATTTTCCCATCAGGAAGAAGAATTACCCACCGGCTCAGCCTGCCCCCCGGAACCAGAACTGGGCTTGAAGCCATCCTGCGCTTTTGCGGCCAGCTCCCAAAAACGCGAGTTGTAAAATCGAGCTTCAGGGCACTGCAATTCACAAACCTGCAGAGTTATAAATGATAACTCTCGTCCACAAATATATTGAGGGAAGGCAAAGAAGAGGACTTGAAGTCAAGGCAGAATTGCAGGAAACAGATTTCAGGAGGTAGAGTCGAATCGCCTTTAAAGCACATGAAAAGCGGCAAAACGTTGACAATGATGCCCTTGGCCAAAAAGGGCGTATGCGTTTTTTCCTGAATATATTCAGGAAAAAACGCATACGCCCTTTTTGGCCAACCAAGCAACATGGAAAGGCAAATCAGCGCTACAAAGAAGTCTCGCTTCCCATCGGTCAAAAGGGCCATGCTGAAAAAAGTGTCAAAACCAGAAATGCAGGACAGGCCATGGAGAAATGGGAGCCTTGCTACACTGATGGGCGGGATGTAAATTGCCAACAGCCACTCTGGAGAAGTGTACGGTGAGTCCTGAAACATCTAAAAAACACAGCTTAGAGAGCATAGGGCACTTCCACTCATGGGGGTATAAATTGGGAAAATGAAAAATCAGCAAGACACAAGCACCCCAAAGTTTAGGGCTGCTCTGTTGACAAGGACCTCCACTTCATTCCACCTTAAATATCCCAGGAAAGAGAAAAATGGGTAAAGAAGGTGTAGTCCTTATGTACAATGGAATATCACTCAGCCATGAAATCAATGTCCTAAGGCTAGTAGCAGAATGATGAGTGGATTTAGGTACGACGATTCTAAGTGAAATAAGTCACACAGAAAAGGACACTTCTCATAAGGTATCACTGATAGAGGGAATGTAAAAACCGTTACACTTGAACTGAATTACAAAACAGAACAGAGTCACACATGCAGAAAACACACTATGGCTGCTTAACGGGAAAGGTGAGGTGGGGTGATACATCAAACAAGGGTTTCAAATTAGCTCAGATACCGTTCCATAAACCCAATATGTAATAGACAAGACCTACTCCTTGCTCAGAGAACTGGACTCAACACGCCCTATTCACCGCACAAGAATATATCTGACTACTAATAATCTTAAAACCTATGTATTGATATCTCCCTGTTAGTGTGTCAAGTGGGTGTAAAGCGGCATAAACACAGCAGTGAAAAGCAGCTAAACCGCATTATGAAAATAAATTACTTTGAAAAACCCATGAAAGAAAGACAGTGAAAGAGAGAGACATTCTTACACAATGCGTTCAGGGGCTGTGATGCAACCTGGATTGACCATATCTAGACCCACAGCTGGATGAGACCTAAGGGTGGACACTCTTGGGGCTGAGAGGTTTGGTGAGGTTGGGTGAGCAAATGCAGACCATTTAAAGTAATACTGCGTGGTAGCCATCGCATGGGTCCCATATCTCCAGGTTCGAGGGCATCTTCCTACATCGAAAACATGCATGAGAAACCCAGAAGATGGTACACCGTGTGATGGGGAAAGGTTTCTAAAACGCACCTCATTTCTCATCTCCTTGTGCCCGGGTTCGCCGTTCCAGCCGCTTTACTAGCAATCTCCCTACTTGGAGCATCAGCACCTTTAACCTCCTGTTCCGTACAGGTTGCCATTTTTCCTGACGATGAACGGGAAGACGGGGAACCAATGAGAGACTGGCACTTGGTGTTGGGACAGGCACAGGTCACTCTATTTTCCCATCAGGAAGAAGAATTAACCACAGGCTCAGCCTGCCCCCCGGAACCAGAAAAGGGCCTGAAGCCATCCTGTGCTTTTGCGGCCAGCTCCCAAAAACGCGAGTTGTAAAATCGAGCTTCAGGGCACTGCAATTCACAAACCTGCAGAGTTATAAATGATAACTCTCGTCCACAAATATACTGAGGTAAGCAAAGAAGAGGATTTGAAATCAAGGCAGAATTGCAGGAAACAGATTTCAGGAGGTAGATTCGAATCGCCTTTAAAGCACATGAAAAGCGGCAAAACGTTGACAATGATGCCCTTGGCCAAAAAGGGCGTATGCGTTTTTTCCTGAATATATTCAGGAAAAAACGCATACGGCATTTTTGGCCAACCAAGCAACCTGGAAAGGCAAATCAGCGCTACAAAGAAGTCTCGCTTCCCATCGGTCAAAAGGGCCATGCTGAAAAAAGTGTCAAAACCAGAAATGCAGGACAGGCCATGGAGAAATGGGAGCCTTGCTACACTGATGGGCGGGATGTAAATTGCCAACAGCCACTCTGGAGAAGTGTACGGTGAGTCCTGAAACATCTAAAAAACACAGCTTAGAGAGCATAGGGCACTTCCACTCATGGGGGTATAAATTGGGAAAATGAAAAATCAGCAAGACACAAGCACCCCAAAGTTTAGGGCTGCTCTGTTGACAAGGACCTCCACTTCATTCCACCTTAAATATCCCAGGAAAGAGAAAAATGGGTAAAGAAGTTTTAGTCCTTATGTACAATGGAATATCACTCAGCCATGAAATCAATGTCCTAAGGGTAGTAGCAGCATGATGAGTGGATTTAGGTACGACAATTCTAACTGAAATAAGTCACACAGAAAAGGACACTTCTCATAAGGTATCACTGATAGAGGGAATGTAAAAACCGTTACACATGAACTGAATTACAAAACAGAACAGAGTCACACATGCAGAAAACACACTATGGCTGCTTAACGGGAAAGGTGAGGTGGGGTGATACATAAAACAAGGGTTTCAAATTAGCTCAGATACCGTTCCATAAACCCAATATGTAATAGACAAGACCTACTCCTTGCTCAGAGAACTGGACTCAACACGCCCTATTCACCGCACAAGAATATATCTGACTAGTAATAATCTTAAAACCTATGTATTGATATCTCTCTGTTACTGTGTCAAGTGGGTGTAAAGCGGCATAAACACAGCAGTGAAAAGCAGCTAAACCGCATTATGAAAATAAATTACTTTGAAAAACCCATGAAAGAAAGACAGTGAAAGAGAGAGACATTCTTACACAATGCGTTCAGGGGCTGTGATGCAACCTGGATTGACCATATCTAGACCCACAGCTGGATGAGACCGAAGGGTGGACACTCTTGGGGCTGAGAGGTTTGGTGAGGTTGGGTGAGCAAACGCAGACCATTTAAAGTAATACTGCATGGTACCCATCGCATGGGTCCCAAATCTCCAGGTTCAAGGGCATCTTCCTACATCGAAAACATGCATGAGAAACCCAGAAGATGGTACACCGTGTGATGGGGAAAGGTTTCAAAAACGCACCTCATTTCTCATCTCCTTGTGCCCGGGTTCGCCATTCCAGCCGCTTTACTAGCAATCTCCCTACTTGGAGCATCAGCACCTTTAACCTCCTGTTCCGTACAGGTTGCCATTTCTCCTGACGATGAACGGGAAGACGGGGAACCAATGAGAGACTGGCTCTTGGTGTTGGGAAAGGCACAGGTCACTCTATTTTCCCATCAGGAAGAAGAATTAACAACAGGCTCATCCCGCCCCCCGGAACCACAACAGGGCCTGAAGCCATCCTGCGCTTTTGCGGCCAGCTCCCAAAAACACGAGTTGTAAAATGGAGGCTCAGGGCACTGCAATTCACAAACCTGCAGAGTTATAAATGATAACTCTCGTCCACAAATATATTGAGGGAAGGCAACGAAGAGGATTTGAAATCAAGGCAGAATTGCAGGAAACAGATTTCAGGAGGTAGATTCGAATCGCCTTTAAAGCACATGAAAAGCGGCAAAACGTTGACAATGATGCCCTTGGCCAAAAAGGGCGTATGCGTTTTTTCCTGAATATATTCAGGAAAAAACGCATACGCCCTTTTTGGCCAACCAAGCAACCTGGAAAGGCAAATCAGCGCTACAAAGAAGTCTCGCATCCCATCGGTCAAAAGGGCCATGCTGAAAAAAGTGTCCAAACCAGAAATGCAGGACAGGCTATGGAGAAATGGGAGCCTTGCTACACTGATGGGTGGGATGTAAATTGCCAACAGCCACTCTGGAGAAGTGTACGGTGAGTCGTGAAACATCTAAAAAACACAGCTTAGAGAGCATAGGGCACTTCCACTCATGGGGGTATAAATTGGGAAAATGAAAAATCAGCAAGACACAAGCACCCCAAAGTTTAGGGCTGCTCTGTTGACAAGGACCTCCACTTCATTCCACCTTAAATATCCCAGGAAAGAGAAAAATGGGTAAAGAAGTTGTGGTCCTTATGTACAATGGAATATCACTCAGCCATGAAATCAATGTCATAAGGCTAGTAGCAGCATTATGAGTGGATTTAGGTACGACAATTCTAAGTGAAATAAATCACACAGAAAAGGACACTTCTCATAAGGTATCACTTATAGAGGGAAGGTAAAAACCGTTACACTTGAACTGAATTACAAAACAGAACAGAGTCACACATGCAGAAAACACACTATGGCTGCTTAACGGGAAAGGGGAGGTGGGGTGATCCATAAAACAAGGGTTTCAAATTAGCTCAGATACCGTTCCATAAACCCAATATGTAATAGACAAGACCTACTCCTTGCTCAGAGAACTGGACTCAACACGCCCTATTCACCGCACAAGAATATATCTGACTACTAATAATCTTAAAACCTATGTATTGAAATCTCTCTGTTAGTGTGTCAAGTGGGTGTAAAGCGGCATAAACACAGCAGTGAAAAGCAGCTAAACCGCATTATGAAAATAAATTACTTTGAAAAACCCATGAAAGAAAGACAGTGAAAGAGAGAGACATTCTTACACAATGCGTTCAGGGGCTGTGATGCAACCTGGATTGACCATATCTAGACCCACAGCTGGATGAGACATAAGGGTGGACACTCTTGGGGCTGAGAGGTTTGGTGAGGTTGGGTGAGCAAACGCAGACCCTTTAAAGTAATACTGTGTGGTACCCATCGCATGGGTCCCATATCTCCAGGTTCAAGGGCATCTTCCTACATCGAAAACATGCATGAGAAACCCAGAAGATGGTACACTGTGTGATGGGGAAAGGTTTCTAAAACGCACCTCATTTCTCATCTCCTTGTGCCCGGGTTCGCCATTCCAGCCGCTTTACTAGCAATCTCCCTACTTGGAGCATCAGCACCTTTAACCTCCTGTTCCGTACAGGTTGCAATTTTTCCTGAGGATGAACGGGAAGACGGGGAACCAATGAGAGACTGGCTCTTGGTGTTGGGAAAGGCACAGGTCACTGTATTTTCCCATCAGGAAGAAGAATTACCCACCGGCTCAGCCTGCCCCCCGGAACCAGAACTGGGCCTGAAGCCATCCTGCGCTTTTGCGGCCAGCTCCCAAAAACGCGAGTTGTAAAATCGAGGTTCAGGGCACTGCAATTCACAAACCTGCAGAGTTATAAATGATAACTCTCGTCCACAAATATATTGAGGGAAGGCAAAGAAGAGGACTTGAAGTCAAGGCAGAATTGCAGGAAACAGATTTCAGGAGGTAGATTCGAATCTCCTTTAAAGCACATGAAAAGCGGCAAAACGTTGACAATGATGCCCTTGGCCAAAAAGGGCGTATGCGTTTTTTCCTGAATATATTCAGGAAAAAACGCATACGCCCTTTTTGGCCAACCAAGCAACCTGGAAAGGCAAATCAGCGCTACAAAGAAGTCTCGCTTCCCATCGGTCAAAAGGGCCATGCTGAAAAAAGTGTCAAAACCAGAAATGCAGGACAGGCCATGGAGAAATGGGAGCCTTGCTACACTGATGGGCGGGATGTAAATTGCCAACAGCCACTCTGGAGAAGTGTACGGTGAGTCCTGAAACATCTAAAAAACACAGCTTAGAGAGCATAGGGCACTTCCACTCATGGGGGTATAAATTGGGAAAATGAAAAATCAGCAAGACACAAGCACCCCAAAGTTTAGGGCTGCTGTGTTGACAAGGACCTCCACTTCATTCCACCTTAAATATCCCAGGAAAGAGAAAAATGGGTAAAGAAGTTGTGGTCCTTATGTACAATGGAATATCACTCAGCCATGAAATCAATGTCCTAAGGCTAGTACCAGCATGATGAGTGGATTTAGGTACGACGATTCTAAGTGAAATAAGTCACACAGAAAAGAACAGTTCTCATAAGGTATCACTTATAGAGGGAATGTAAAAACCGTTACACTTGAACTGAATTACAAAACAGAACAGAGTCACACATGCAGAAAACACACTATGGCTGTTTAACGGGAAAGGGGAGGTGGGGTGATACATAAAACAAGGGTTTCAAATTAGCTCAGATACCGTTCCATAAACCCAATATGTAATAGACAAGACCTACTCCTTGCTCAGAGAACTGGACTCAACACGCCCTATTCACCGCACAAGAATATATCTGACTAGTAATAATCTTAAAACCTATGTATTGATATGTCTCTGTTAGTGTGTCAAGTGGGTGTAAAGCGGCATAAACACAGCAGTGAAAAGCAGCTAAACCCCATTATGAAAATAAATTACTTTGAAAAACCCATGAAAGAAAGACAGTGAAAGAGAGAGACATTCTTACACAATGCGTTCAGGGGCTGTGATGCAACCTGGATTGACCATATCTAGACCCACAGCTGGATGAGACATAAGGGTGGACACTCTTGGGGCTGAGAGGTTTGGTGAGGTTGGGTGAGCAAACGCAGACCATTTAAAGTAATACTGCCTGGTACCCATCGCATGGGTCCCAAATCTCCAGGTTCAAGGGCATCTTCCTACATCGAAAACATGCATGAGAAACCCAGAAGTTGGTACACCATGTGATGGGGAAAGGTTTCTAAAACGCACCTCATTTCTCATCTCCTTGTGCCCGGGTTCGCCATTCCAGCCGCTTTACTAGCAATCTCCCTACTTGGAGCATCAGCACCTTTTACCTCCTCTTCCGTACAGGTTGCAATTTTCCTGAGGATGAACGGGAAGACGGGGAACCAATGAGAGACTGGCTCTTGGTATTGGGAAAGGCACAGGTCACTCTATTTTCCCATCAGGAAGAAGAATTAACCACAGGCTCATCCCGCCCCCCGGAACCAGAACAGGGCCTGAAGCCATCCTGCGCTTTTGTGGCCAGCTCCCAAAAACACGAGTTGTAAAATGGTGGCTCAGGGCACTGCAATTCACAAACCTGCAGAGTTATAAATGATAACTCTCGTCCACAAATATATTGAGGGAAGGCAACGAAGAGTATTTGAAATCAAGGCAGAATTGCAGGAAACAGATTTCAGGAGGTAGATTCGAATCGCCTTTAAAGCACATGAAAAGCGGCAAAACGTTGACAATGATGCCCTTGGCCAAAAAGGGCGTATGCGTTTTTTCCTGAATATATTCAGGAAAAAACGCATACGCCCTTTTTGGCCAACCAAGCAACCTGGAAAGGCAAATCAGCGCTACAAAGAAGTCTCGCATCCCATCGGTCAAAAGGGCCATGCTGAAAAAAGTGTCAAAACCAGAAATGCAGGACAGGCCATGGAGAAATGGGAGCCTTGCTACACTGATGGGCGGGATGTAAATTGCCAACAGCCACTCTGGAGAAGTGTACGGTGAGTCCTGAAACATCTAAAAAACACAGCTTAGAGAGTATAGGGCACTTCCACTCATGGGGGTATAAATTGGGAAAATGAAAAATCAGCAAGACACAAGCACCCCAAAGTTTAGGGCTGCTCTGTTGACAAGGACCTCCACTTCATTCCACCTTAAATATCCCAGGAAAGAGAAAAATGGGTAAAGAAGTTGTGTTCCTTATGTACAATGGAATATCACTCAGCCATGAAATCAATGTCCTAAGGCTAGTAGCAGCATGATGAGTGGATTTAGGTACGACGATTCTAAGTGAAATAAGTCACACAGAAAAGGACACTTCTCATAAGGTATCACTTACAGAGGGAATGTAAAAACCGGTACACATGAACTGAATTACAAAACAGAACAGAGTCACACATGCAGAAAACACACTATGGCTGCTTAATGGGAAAGGGGAGGTGGGGTGATCCATAAAACAAGGGTTTCAAATTAGCTCAGATACCGTTCCATAAACCCAATATGTAATAGACAAGACCTACTCCTTGCTCAGAGAACTGGACTCAACACGCCCTATTCACCGCACAAGAATATATCTGACTAGTAATAATCTTAAAACCTATGTATTGATATCTCTCTGTTACTGTGTCAAGTGGGTGTAAAGCGGCATAAACACAGCAGTGAAAATCAGCTAAACCCCATTATGAAAATAAATTACTTTGAAAAACCCATGAAAGAAAGACAGTGAAAGAGAGAGACATTCTTACACAATGCGTTCAGGGGCTGTGATGCAACCTGGATTGACCATATCTAGACCCACAGCTGGATGAGACATAAGGGTGGACACTCTTGGGGCTGAGAGGTTTGGTGAGGTTGGGTGAGCAAAAGCAGACCATTTAAAGTAATACTGCGTGGTAGCCATCACATGGGTCCCAAATCTCCAGGTTCAAGGGCATCTTCCTACATCGAAAACATGCATGAGAAACCCAGAAGATGGTACACCGTGTGATGGGGAAAGGTTTCTAAAACGCACCTCATTTCTCATCTCCTTGTGCCCGGGTTCGACATTCCAGCCGCTTTACTAGCAATCTCCCTACTTGGAGCATCAGCACCTTTAACCTCCTGTTCCGTACAGGTTGCAAATTTTCCTGAGGATGAACGGGAAGACGGGGAACCAGTGAGAGACTGGCTCTTGGTGTTGGGAAAGGCACAGGTCACTCTATTTTCCCATCAGGAAGAAGAATTAACAACAGGCTCATCCCGCCCCCCGGAACCAGAACAGGGCCTGAAGCCATCCTGCGCTTTTGCGGCCAGCTCCCAAAAACACGAGTTGTAAAATGGAGGCTCAGGGCACTGCAATTCACAAACCTGCAGAGTTATAAATGATAACTCTCGTCCACAAATATATTGAGGGAAGGCAACGAAGAGGATTTGAAATCAAGGCAGAATTGCAGGAAACAGATTTCAGGAGGTAGATTCGAATCGCCTTTAAAGCACATGAAAAGCGGCAAAACGTTGACAATGATGCCCTTGGCCAAAAAGGGCGTATGTGTTTTTTCCTGAATACATTCAGGAAAAAACGCATACGCCCTTTTTGGCCAACCAAGCAACCTGGAAAGGCAAATCAGCGCTACAAAGAAGTCTCGCATCCCATCGGTCAAAAGGGCCATGCTGAAAAAAGTGTCAAAACGAGAAATGCAGGACAGGCCATGGAGAAATGGGAGCCTTGCTACACTGATGGGCGGGATGTAAATTGCCAACAGCCACTCTGGAGAAGTGTACGGTGAGTCCTGAAACATCTAAAAAACACAGCTTAGAGAGCATAGGGCACTTCCACTCATGGGGGTATAAATTGGGAAAATGAAAAATCAGCAAGACACAAGCACCCCAAAGTTTAGGGCTGCTCTGTTGACAAGGACCTCCACTTCATTCCACCTTAAATATCCCAGGAAAGAGAAAAATGGATAAAGAAGTTGTGGTCCTTATGTACAATGATATATCACTCAGGCATGAAATCAATGTCCTAAGGCTAGTAGCAGCATGATGAGTGGATTTAGGTACGACGATTCTAAGTGAAATAAATCACACAGAAAAGGACACTTCTCATAAGGTATCACTTATAGAGGGAATGTAAAAACCGTTACACTTGAACTGAATTACAAAACAGAACAGAGTCACACATGCAGAAAACACACTATGGCTGCTTAACGGGAAAGGGGAGGTGGGGTGATACATAAAAAAAGGGTTTCAAATTAGCTCAGATACCGTTCCATAAACCCAATATGTAATAGACAAGACCTACTCCTTGCTCAGAGAACTGGACTCAACACGCCCTATTCACCGCACAAGCATATATCTGACTACTAATAATCTTCAAACCTATGTATTGATATCTCTCTGTTAGTGTGTCAAGTGGGTGTAAAGCGGCATAAACACAGCAGTGAAAAGCAGCTAAACCGCATTATGAAAATAAATTACTTTGAAAAACCCATGAAAGAAAGACAGTGAAAGAGAGAGACATTCTTACACAATGCGTTCAGGGGCTGTGATGCAACCTGGATTGACCATATCTAGACCCACAGCTGGATGAGACCTAAGGGTGAACACTCTTGGGGCTGAGAGGTTTGGTGAGGTTGGGTGAGCAAACGCAGACCCTTTAAAGTAATACTGCGTGGTAGCCATCGCATGGGTCCCAAATCTCCAGGTTCAAGGGCATCTTCCTACATCGAAAACATGCATGAGAATCCCAGAAGATGGTACACCGTCTGATGGGGAAAAGTTTCTAAAACGCACCTCATTTCTCATCTCCTTGTGTCCAGGTTCGCCATTCCAGCCGCTTTACTAGCAATCTCCCTCCTTGGAGCATCAGCACCTTTAACCTCCTGTTCCGTACAGGTTGCCATTTCTCCTGACGATGAACGGGAAGACGGGGAACCAATGAGAGACTGGCTCTTGGTGTTGGGAAAGGCACAGGTCACTCTATTTTCCCATCAGGAAGAAGAATTAACCACAGGCTCATCCCGCCCCCCGGAACCAGAACAGGGCCTGAAGCCATCCTGCGCTTTTGCGGCCAGCTCCCAAAAACGCGAGTTGTAAAATCGAGCTTCAGGGCACTGCAATTCACAAACCTGCAGAGTTATAAATGATAACTCTCGTCCACAAATATATTGAGGGAAGGCAAAGAAGAGGATTTGAAATCAAGGCAGAATTGGAGGAAACAGATTTCAGGAGGTAGATTCGAATCGCCTTTAAAGCACATGAAAAGCGGCAAAACGTTGACAATGATGCCCTTGGCCAAAAAGGGCGTATGCGTTTTTTCCTGAATATATTCAGGAAAAAACGCATACGCCCTTTTTGGCCAACCAAGCAACCTGGAAAGGCAAATCAGCGCTACAAAGAAGTCTCGCATACCATCGGTCAAAAGGGCCATGCTGAAAAAAGTGTCAAAACCAGAAATGCAGGACAGTCCATGGAGAAATGGGAGCCTTGCTACACTGATGGGCGGGATGTAAATTGCCAACAGCCACTCTGGAGAAGTGTACGGTGAGTCCTGAAACATCTAAAAAACACAGCTTAGAGAGCATAGGGCACTTCCACTCATGGGGGTATAAATTGGGAAAATGAAAAATCAGCAAGACACAAGCACCCCAAAGTTTAGGGCTGCTCTGTTGACAAGGACCTCCACTTCATTCCACCTTAAATATCCCAGGAAAGAGAAAAATGGGTAAAGAAGGTGTAGTCCTTATGTACAATGGAATATCACTCAGCCATGAAATCAATGTCCTAAGGCTAGTAGCAGCATGATGAGTGGATTTAGGTACGACGATTCTAAGTGAAATAAGTCACACAGAAAAGGACACTTCTCATAAGGTATCACTGATAGAGGGAATGTAAAAACCGTTACACATGAACTGAATTACAAAACAGAACAGAGTCACACATGCAGAAAACACACTATGGCTGCTTAACGGGAAAGGGGAGGTGGGGTGATACATAAAACAAGGGTTTCAAATTAGCTCAGATACCGTTCCATAAACCCAATATGTAATAGACAAGACCTACTCCTTGCTCAGAGAACTGGACTCAACACGCCCTATTCACCGCACAAGTATATATCTGACTACTAATTATCTTAAAACCTATGTATTGATATCTCTCTGTTAGTGTGTCAAGTGGGTGTAAAGCGGCATAAACACAGCAGTGAAAAGCAGCTAAATCCCATTATGAAAATAAATTACTTTGAAAAACCCATGAAAGAAAGACAGTGAAAGAGAGAGACATTCTTACACAATGCGTTCAGGGGCTGTGATGCAACCTGGATTGACCATATCTAGACCCACAGCTGGATGAGACCTAAGGGTGGACACTCTTGGGGCTGAGAGGTTTGGTGAGGTTGGGTGACAAACGCAGACCATTTAAAGTAATACTGCATGATACCCATTGCATGGGTCCCAAATCTCCAGGTCCAAGGGCATCTTCCTACATCGAAAACATGCATGAGAAACCCAGAAGATGGTACACCGTGTGATGGGGAAAGGTTTCAAAAACGCACCTCATTTCTCATCTCCTTGTGCCCGGGTTCGCCATTCCAGGCGCTTTACTAGCAATCTCCCTACTTGGAGCATCAGCACCTTTAACCTCCTGTTCCATACAGGTTGCCATTTTTCCTGACGATGAACGGGAAGACGGGGAACCAATGAGAGACTGGCTCTTGGTGTTGGGAAAGGCACAGGTCACTCTATTTTCCAATCAGGAAGAAGAATTAACAACAGGCTCATCCCGCCCCCCGGAACCAGAACAGGGCCTGAAGCCATCCTGCGCTTTTGCGGCCAGCTCCCTAAAACACGAGTTGTAAAATGGAGGCTCAGGGCACTGCAATTCACAAACCTGCAGAGTTATAAATGATAACTCTCGTCCACAAATATATTGAGGGAAGGCAATGAAGAGGATTTGAAATCAAGGCAGAATTGCAGGAAACAGATTTCAGGAGGTAGATTTGAATCTCATTTAAAGCACATGAAAAGCGGCAAAACGTTGACAATGATGCCCTTGGCCAAAAAGGGCGTATGCGTTTTTTCCTGAATATATTCAGGAAAAAACGCATACGCCCTTTTTGGCCAACCAAGCAACCTGGAAAGGCAAATCAGCGCTACAAAGAAGTCTCGCTTCCCATCGGTCAAAAGGGCCATGCTGAAAAAAGTGTCAAAACCAGAAATGCAGGACAGGCCATGGAGAAATGGGAGCCTTGCTACACTGATGGGCGGGATGTAAATTGCCAACAGCCACTCTGGAGAAGTGTACGGTGAGTCCTGAAACATCTAAAAAACACAGCTTAGAGAGCATAGGGCACTTCCACTCATGGGGTTATAAATTGGGAAAATGAAAAATCAGCAAGACACAAGCACCCCAAAGTTTAGGGCTGCTCTGTTGACAAGGACCTCCACTTCATTCCACCTTAAATATCCCAGGAAAGAGAAAAATGGGTAAAGAAGTTGTAGTCCTTATGTACAATGGAATATCACTGAGGCATGAAATCAATGTCCTAAGGCTAGTAGCAGCATGATGAGTGGATTTAGGTACAACGATTCTAACTGAAATAAGTCACACAGAAAAGGACACTTCTCATAAGGTATCACTGATAGAGGGAATGTAAAAACCGTTACACATGAACTGAATTACAAAACAGAACAGAGTCACACATGCAGAAAACACACTATGGCTGCTTAACGGGAAAGGGGAGGTGGGGTGATACATAAAACAAGGGTTTCAAATTAGCTCAGATACCGTTCCATAAACCCAATATGTAATAGACAAGACCTACTCCTTGCTCAGAGAACTGGACTCAACACGCCCTATTCACCGCACAAGAATATATCTGACTAGTAATAATCTTAAAACCTATGTATTGATATCTCTCTGTTACTGTGTCAAATGGGTGTAAAGCGGCATAAACACAGCAGTGAAAAGCAGCTAAACCGCATTATGAAAATAAATTACTTTGAAAAACCCATGAAAGAAAGACAGTGAAAGAGAGAGATATTCTTACACAATGCGTTCAGGGGCTGTGATGCAACCTGGATTGACCATATCTAGACACACAGCTGGATGAGACCTAAGGGTGGACACTGTTGGGGCTGAGAGGTTTGGTGAGGTTGGGTGAGCAAACGCAGACCATTTAAAGTAATACTGCATGGTACCCATCGCATGGGTCCCAAATCTCCAGGTTCAAGGGCATCTTCCTACATCGAAAACATGCATGAGAAACCCAGAAAATGGTACACCGTGTGATGGGGAAAGGTTTCTAAAACGCACCTCATTTCTCATCTCCTTGTGCCCGGGTTCGCCATTCCAGCCGCTTTACTAGCAATCTCCCTACTTGGAGCATCAGCACCTTTAACCTCCTGTTCCGTACAGGTTGCCATTTCTCCTGACGATGAACGGGAAGACGGGGAACCAATGAGAGACTGGCTCTTGGTGTTGGGAAAGGCACAGGTCACTCTATTTTCCCATCAGGAAGAAGAATTAACAACAGGCTCATCCCGCCCCCCGGAACCACAACAGGGCCTGAAGCCATCCTGCGCTTTTGCGGCCAGCTCCCAAAAACACGAGTTGTAAAATGGAGGCTCAGGGCACTGCAATTCACAAACCTGCAGAGTTATAAATGATAACTCTCGTCCACAAATATATTGAGGGAAGGCAAAGAAGAGGATTTGAAATCAAGGCAGAATTGGAGGAAACAGATTTCAGGAGGTAGATTCGAATCGCCTTTAAAGCACATGAAAAGCGGCAAAACGTTGACAATGATGCCCTTGGCCAAAAAGGGCGTATGCGTTTTTTCCTGAATATATTCAGGAAAAAACGCATACGCCCTTTTTGGCCAACCAAGCAACCTGGAAAGGCAAATCAGCGCTACAAAGAAGTCTCGCATCCCATCGGTCAAAAGGGCCATGCTGAAAAAAGTGTCAAAACCAGAAATGCAGGACAGTCCATGGAGAAATGGGAGCCTTGCTACACTGATGGGCGGGATGTAAATTGCCAACAGCCACTCTGGAGAAGTGTACGGTGAGTCCTGAAACATCTAAAAAACACAGCTTAGAGAGCATAGGGCACTTCCACTCATGGGGGTATAAATTGGGAAAATGAAAAATCAGCAAGACACAAGCACCCCAAAGTTTAGGGCTGCTCTGTTGACAAGGACCTCCACTTCATTCCACCTTAAATATCCCAGGAAAGAGAAAAATGGGTAAAGAAGGTGTAGTCCTTATGTACAATGGAATATCACTCAGCCATGAAATCAATGTCCTAAGGCTAGTAGCAGCATGATGAGTGGATTTAGGTACGACGATTCTAAGTGAAATAAGTCACACAGAAAAGGACACTTCTCATAAGGTATCACTGATAGAGGGAATGTAAAAACCGTTACACATGAACTGAATTACAAAACAGAACAGAGTCACACATGCAGAAAACACACTATGGCTGCTTAACGGGAAAGGTGAGGTGGGGTGATACATCAAACAAGGGTTTCAAATTAGCTCAGATACCGTTCCATAAACCCAATATGTAATAGACAAGACCTACTCCTTGCTCAGAGAACTGGACTCAACACGCCCTATTCACCGCACAAGTATATATCTGACTACTAATTATCTTAAAACCTATGTATTGATATCTCTCTGTTAGTGTGTCAAGTGGGTGTAAAGCGGCATAAACACAGCAGTGAAAAGCAGCTAAATCCCATTATGAAAATAAATTACTTTGAAAAACCCATGAAAGAAAGACAGTGAAAGAGAGAGACATTCTTACACAATGCGTTCAGGGGCTGTGATGCAACCTGGATTGACCATATCTAGACCCACAGCTGGATGAGACCTAAGGGTGGACACTCTTGGGGCTGAGAGGTTTGGTGAGGTTGGGTGACAAACGCAGACCATTTAAAGTAATACTGCATGATACCCATTGCATGGGTCCCAAATCTCCAGGTCCAAGGGCATCTTCCTACATCGAAAACATGCATGAGAAACCCAGAAGATGGTACACCGTGTGATGGGGAAAGGTTTCAAAAACGCACCTCATTTCTCATCTCCTTGTGCCCGGGTTCGCCATTCCAGGCGCTTTACTAGCAATCTCCCTACTTGGAGCATCAGCACCTTTAACCTCCTGTTCCATACAGGTTGCCATTTTTCCTGACGATGAACGGGAAGACGGGGAACCAATGAGAGACTGGCTCTTGGTGTTGGGAAAGGCACAGGTCACTCTATTTTCCAATCAGGAAGAAGAATTAACAACAGGCTCATCCCGCCCCCCGGAACCAGAACAGGGCCTGAAGCCATCCTGCGCTTTTGCGGCCAGCTCCCTAAAACACGAGTTGTAAAATGGAGGCTCAGGGCACTGCAATTCACAAACCTGCAGAGTTATAAATGATAACTCTCGTCCACAAATATATTGAGGGAAGGCAATGAAGAGGATTTGAAATCAAGGCAGAATTGCAGGAAACAGATTTCAGGAGGTAGATTTGAATCTCATTTAAAGCACATGAAAAGCGGCAAAACGTTGACAATGATGCCCTTGGCCAAAAAGGGCGTATGCGTTTTTTCCTGAATATATTCAGGAAAAAACGCATACGCCCTTTTTGGCCAACCAAGCAACCTGGAAAGGCAAATCAGCGCTACAAAGAAGTCTCGCTTCCCATCGGTCAAAAGGGCCATGCTGAAAAAAGTGTCAAAACCAGAAATGCAGGACAGGCCATGGAGAAATGGGAGCCTTGCTACACTGATGGGCGGGATGTAAATTGCCAACAGCCACTCTGGAGAAGTGTACGGTGAGTCCTGAAACATCTAAAAAACACAGCTTAGAGAGCATAGGGCACTTCCACTCATGGGGTTATAAATTGGGAAAATGAAAAATCAGCAAGACACAAGCACCCCAAAGTTTAGGGCTGCTCTGTTGACAAGGACCTCCACTTCATTCCACCTTAAATATCCCAGGAAAGAGAAAAATGGGTAAAGAAGTTGTAGTCCTTATGTACAATGGAATATCACTCAGGCATGAAATCAATGTCCTAAGGCTAGTAGCAGCATGATGAGTGGATTTAGGTACAACGATTCTAACTGAAATAAGT